>NC_137011.1:16358892-16421392 GCF_032717465.1 Coenobita brevimanus
AACCCAACCTTTAAAGAGAAAAATTCACTCAGTTCACCATCCACACGCACTGCAGCCTTAGCACCATCATACATACTCTTCTCAGCATTCAACAATTTCCCATCTACTCCATATATTCTTAATACTTTCCACAATCCTTGTCTATCCACCTTGTCATATGCTTTCTCCAAATCCATGAAAGCCGCAAACAACTTCTTTCCATTCTCTAGAAAGTTTTCCACTAAAGATCTAAGGATGAATATCTGCTCTACACAACCTCTTCCCTTCCTAAAACCTCCCTGTTCTTCTCCAACTAATTCCTCTGTTCTTTCCCTAACTCTGTCAATAAGTATCCTACCATACACTTTTCCTATTATACTAATAAGACAAATGCCCCTATGATATTACCACACACTTCTTTTTCCCCTTTTCTTTTGTACAAGGGAATAATTATACCTGACTTCCAATCCTCCGGGACTCTACCTTCCTCCCAGGCCAATCTGCACATCTTCCACATCCATTCTACTACTATCTCTCCCCCATGCTTCAGCATTTCACCACACACTCCATCAATTCCTGGGGCTTTCCCCAATTTAACTTTCTTCATTGCTTCCACAACTTCTATCCTACTGATTTCTTCCTGTCTTCTCACCTCCCTCCTTCTCCCAACCACTTATACTTGCATTACTTCCATCCTCTATGTTCAACAATTCCTTAAAGTGTTCTCTCCATCTGCTCACTTTTTCTCCCTTCTCCACTAGTAATCTACCATTTTTATCTTTCACTCCCCTACTAACTTCACTTCCACCCTGTCTTATTCTCTTCACCTGTTTCCAGAACATTTTCTTACAGTCTCTCCACTTTACACTCAAATTCCTTCCAAATTCCTCATCCACTCTCTTCTTACTCTCTCTTACTAATCTTTTCACCTCTCTCTTTCTTTCTACATATAACTCTCTCTTCCACCTCTCAACTTCTTCCACGCCCCTATTTCTCATCCATTCATTGAATGCTTTCTTCTTTTGTGCCACAGCCTGTCTCACCTCTTAATTCCATCACGCTGTTCCTTGCACCCCCTCCGTCTTCTCTTCATCCCACACACCACATCACATGCTGCACATATTTCTTCTGTGAATATCCTGCATACACCTTTCACGTCCCCCATTTGCTCCAGTTCATATTTACCCAATCGTTCCTCCACTTCTTTCTTATATTCTGCCTTTTTCTCATCCTCTTGTAACCTTTCCACTCTCCTTGCAAATACTCCTTCTTCCCGTCCTTCCCTTCTATTTCTCCATCTTATTTGGATCTTAATTCTGGCCACCACCAAGTAGTGGTCAGAAAGTCCACTCCCCCAACCTCTATAAGCTCTTGCATCCATTACACATCTTCTCATCCTTTCATCCACAAACACGTAATTAATCATTGCCTTCCTTTCATTCAGTTCACCACCCACCCTTCTCATCACTCGCCATGAATACCTGTGGATCATTTTATGTCTGAAGAGGGTATTGGCTATCACCAACCCCCTCCCAGCACAAATGTCCACTAACGCACTGTCATTCTCATCTATCTCAGCAGCTACACCCCACTCACCAACTATTCCATCAACCTTCAAATTCCCTACTTTACCATTCATATCACCGATCAAAAACACTCTCTCATTCCTTCCAAACTTTTCCATGCACACTTCCACATTTGTCCAGAACTCTTCTCTCACTCTGCTAGCACGATCTTGCGTTGGCGTATACACACACACAATCGCCTACATTTGTATTGCAACTTTCAGTCTTACCCACACAATCCTTGACCCAACTGATCCATACTCTCTTATGCTCTTATTCCATAATAATAATAATAACAATAACAACAACAACAGCAATTATACTATTACTACTACTACTACTATGATACTAACGGTATTAATAATAACTATTAATATCGGTACCACCACCACCACCACCACCACTACCAATACTATTACGACTACTAATACTATACCAAGGACAAGAAAATCACCATCAACATCATCGGTCTTACTACTACTACTACTACTATACTCAATTATTATTTATTTATTTATTTTTCTTTTTTACGAGGCGAAGATGCACTTGAGATGTTGAAGACTGACTGAATGTAACCTGTCGGAGCAGCGTTGTACCTCAAATAATTCCGGTAATGTGAATCGAAACTTATTATCTAACCCAAAAGCAACGATGTTATTCGGACACGTTGCATTCAGCCAATCATTATTAATCTGTCAAGTGCATCTTAGCCTCGATTAAAAAAAAAAAGAAAGAAACGGATTATACTACAAAAACTACTATTAATACTATTACTACTACTACTATAACTACTATTACTACTACTGCTACTACTACTACTACCACTCATCAAACCTCAGTTCCGACGCAGGTAATCGAATAACATCATCAACAACATAACAGACCTAAACGCAGACTCCCGTAATACAGTGCTTTAGCGCCAAAATCTGCGTGCAGTTTGCGTGCAGACGGCGTAGAGTGCAACACCTTGGCTTTACTGGGAATAAAAGGGCGTGCAATTTACAGGATGGTCTGCGGCATGAGGGTAAACAGCTTAGTGTGGGATTAGAGTGAGAGAGAGAGAGAGAGAGAGAGAGAGAGAGAGAGAGAGAGAGAGAGAGAGAGAGAGAGAGAGAGAGATTGTATTAGTGTGTGTGTGTGTGTGTGTGTGTGTGTGTGTGTGTGTAAGAAGAAAAGGAAAGAAAATGAGAGAGGGAGAGACAGAGAGAGAGAGATAGAGAGAGAGGGTTTTATTAATGTGTGTGTGTGTGTGTGTGTGTGTAAGAAGAAAAGGAAAGAAAATGAGAGAGAGAGAGAGAGAGAGAGAGAGAGAGAGAGAGAGAGAGAGAGAGAGAGAGAGAGAGAGAGAGAGAAACCATCGTAGAACTTTCCTCCTTCAGTTTCCAGATTCAGTTTCTCTCCCCGTTTACCCCGCCACCCGCAGACAGGAAAGACCCCGCTCATCTCATGCTATTGTCTGCCCTTTGTAGTTCTTGTGATGAGGAGGGAGGGATGAAGAAGGAGAGGAAATGTGTTATAATGAAGGAAATGAGGAGAAGGGAAGGAGTGAGAATATGTGAAGGAAATGAAAAGGAGGAGGAGGGGGAGAAGGAAAAGAAGAGAAAATGATGATGATGATGAGAAGGAGGAGGAGATGGGGGATAAGGGAAGGAGAAATGAGGAGGAGGAGGAACTGGGAAGGAAATTCAAGAATGAGGTAAGAAACGAGGGCTTTACAGGAGGAGGAGGAAGACGGGAAGGAGGTGAGAAGGAAGGCCTGGGGGAGGGGGTGGAATAAAGCATGTTAAAAGGATGTCGAATGAAGGCCAAAAGAAGAATTGAGAATGATGGAGGGTCGAAAGATAAAGACAGGAGGGAAGGAGTGAAATGTAAGAGCAGAGAAGAGGAGTAAAGGAAGATCAGAATGGACACAAGAAGACTGGAGGAAATAATGAAAAAAGGGGGGAGAGAAGAATGGATGGAAAAGTGAACAGGAAAAAAAATAAAGTAGATAAGAGATAAGGCGAGATAACAGACGGAATAATATTAGCATCACAAGACAATGAACTGCCGGCCTGCAAATACAAACGAAAGAAACTTTAATTTGTAAAACAGGTTTAAATACATACGAGAATCAGTCAAGTATATGAAAAACAGATGCGTAGACAGATTCAGAATAAGAACAGATTAAAAAAAAAAGTTGATCAAGAATCACGGATAACTGAATAAAAGGAAGAAAAGGCAAAAATAACGCTAATAGAGATAAAAATAAATCAGTCCTGAATCTATCTATATCTATCTATATACCTAGGCTGCTTCCCCCAAGGAAAGGGAGGTAGCCGAGACAGGACGACACACTCTCCATTTACTCATCCATTCAAACACATTCATTCACATCTTAGCCCCAAACGGGAGAACGGACAGATCCTCACCGCACCACACCGCACAAGGGTCAACTGCGCAATGCAATCAGTGACATCCGCAGCAGGGCCCGACAGCAGAACTGGTTTACCCTGCCACATCATAACAGACCCATCCCCTTACCCGCACCTGACCTGACTAGCTGATCAGACAGTAAAGTTAATAGGGGCCTGAGTACAACAAAATAAAAATTAATGCTCAATAACGTTCTAAAATGTGATAAGCGAAGAGTCAGAATCTCATAATCAATAATAATACAGAACACCGCAATTAAGTAAACGAAGATACAGAATAAAGGTAACAAGCGCAAGTACGAAGCAAACAGAGCCAACATGAAACTCGACACAAAATGACCCTAATTGGGGGATTCCAGGCAGACTTTTAGAAACACCAGGAATTACTGCTGAAAAATCACCTTCTCTGATGTTCCTGCTTTGCTTGTGTGTGTGTGTGTGTGTGTGTGTGTGTGTGTGTGTGTGTGTGTGTGTGTGTGTGTGTTCTTACCTAACTGTTCATACCTAATTGTATCTTTACAGGAATGAGTCAAGCTCACACTGTCTCGTGTATTAAACCATTTTTATCTTACATATCCTTAAATTCATGAACAGTTTTGGCACACGCTATTTTATTTGGTAGTGCATTCCACAGATCAATTGCCCTGTTTGGGAAACTGAAATTCCTTACGTCTTTATCGCCTCTCTTTTCATGAAGCTTTTTGCAGTATCCTCTTGCTGTTGCTTCCCCATAGATTATATATTCATTCATGTCTATGTTCTCCATCCCTGAGATGCATTTATATAGCATAATCATGTCTCCTATATTCAATCTTTCCTGTAGTGTGTGTGTGTGTGTGTGTGTGTGTGTGTGTGTGTGTGTGTGTGTGTGTGTGTGTGTGTGTGTGTGTGTATTTGTTTGCTCTTCTCTCTCACTCTCTGTTTGTGTGTGTGTGTGTGTGTGTGTGTGTGTGTGTGTGTGTGTGTTCTTACCTAATTGTTCTTACCTAATTGTATCTTTACAGGAATGAGTCAAGCTCGTACTGTCCCGTGTCTTAAACCATATTTATCGTACATATCCTTAAATTTGTGAATTGTTTTGGCACACAATATTTCATTCGGTAGTGCATTCCACTGATCAATTGCTCTATTTGGGAAACTAAATTTCCTTACGTCTTTATTACCTCTCTTTTTATGCATTTTTTTGCAGTGTCCTCTTGCTGATGCTTCCTCATACGTTAAGTAATCATTTATGTCTATTTCTCCTTCCCTGATATGCATTTTATACAGCATAATCATGTCACCTCTTTTCCTTCTCTCCTGTAGTGTTGGTAGATTCAGTTTACTTAGTTTTTCTTTGTAGCTTAGATCCCTTAAGCTTGGTACCCATCTAGTAGCGGCCCTCTGAATTTTTCAATCTTGTCTATGTGTTTTTTGAGATGAGGACTCCAAACTACTGATGCATACTCTAGGGTTGGTCTGATGAATGATGTTATTATCCTTCTTAGCATGTCTTCATTTATGTATGTAAACGCTATTCTCATATTGGCAAGCAGTGTATACATGTTCCGTACTTTCTCACTGATGTGGTCAGACGGAGATAGTCTGTTATTGACAATCACACCTAGGTCCTTCTCTCTTTCTGATGTGTGTAGGGTTTTATTTCCTAATGTATAATCCCAATCAGGTCTTTTTCCACTTTTACCAAACTTGATTACATGACACTTGTCCACATTGAATTCCATTTGCCATGTATTACTCCATTCATGAAGTTTATTTAATTCTTCTTGTAGCTCTTTACAAGAGTAGGTGTTAGTAAATCTCCTTTGTCTTTTTGCATCATCTGCAAACATATTTAGATAGCTTTCATTTCCAGTGATACTGTCTATATCATTTATATACACTAAAAACATGACTGGTGCCAGCACTGAGCCCTGTGGTACTCCACTAGTCACTTCTTTCCATGATGAGTAATTTCCCCTTACTGTGTGTGTGTGTGTGTGTGTGTGTGTGTGTGTGTGTGTGTGTGTGTGTGTGTGTGTGTGGAAGAGGAAAGCAGGAGACAGAAGCCCGTAAGATTGTTCCCTCGAAGAAGAAAAAAAAAAGAAGATAACAGAGAGCCAAATTTAAGGTCTGTATATTTCGAGATGCCTGGACACACTGCATATCGAAGACTGGAAGTCATATACAGAAGGAAATACAGATAGAGGAAGAGAGGTTTTAGAGTTGACCTGTCGTAGCTATACAGTATATGAAGGACTGGGAGTAACGGTTAACTCTTGTATTAGTGAGTTGGACAAAAAAGGGATGAGAGTTTGTTGCTAGACTGGTGCTACACACCCGCCAGAGTGGTGGAGGGATGCAAGCAGACAGTTCAGAGGAGCAGTGACCATTGAAGTAGCGATAGCAGAAAGATAAAGATGCATCATTGCAGCGAAGAGACAGAGGTTGAAGGAAGCCAGTAAGAGGAAGAGTTAATGAGACAAAAAGCCTTTAACTCCACCTTATTGAGAAGTGCTGTATGGGGGGAGCCTCCCCACGCATGTGACTTGTACTCTGCACAGGGACGAATAAAACCCGTGTATAAAGTCAAGAGAGACATATATTGCTCTCTTGTTCCTGAAATTGATTCTTCTGAATTCTCTACACTCTGGCTTCGCCTCTCCTATCATTCTCTGACTGAATATATCTGCACTGTTTACTTATCCCCTAATTCTACTATCAAAAATTCTTCGACTATCTTACTTCTAAGATGGAACACATTCTATCCATTCCTCCTTTCTCTGAAATCTCCATTCTAGGAGATTTCAATGTTCGCCACCACCTTTGGCTCTTCTCTCCTTTCACTGATCCACCTGGCGAACAAACCTACATCTTTTCTATCTTTAACTCCTAAACCACGGGGTTGTTTTGGCTTGACTTGCGTGTCTCATGGGCATATTCGCGCTCCGACAGACTCTAAAAATAATTGCCAAAAATCAGTTATTAGTCCTAGAATATTAAAACTAAATAGGCTTGTGGCATATACCTTCAGCTTTCTCCTGGGATGTTTGTTGAGCCTTCGTTGAGTACAGTAGGACTTGTGGAGACCTCTGAAGTTGGGTAACGAAGTCTCCACTTTACACTTCCCAACAACCCGTAATATGATTACCACAGCCTGATATTATCACTAGAAACACTATTCTATGATTTTCAAATAGTTTGGAATCCATACTCCCAAAAAAAAAACACTGTGAAAGCAATGAAAATTATGATCGCGTATGACCTTCCCGCTTGCGCATGTTTGCTGCTGGTGTTCTGTCATTTATTATTTTTAAAAACACTCACACTTTATATTTCTATTACTATATAACACTTATGTATATCTGCAGTCTTTATCCATAAGTTTCCTTCAGTAATAGTAGTTTATTGTCACTGTAGGCATTCAATTTCTCTTTCAGTAAAAGATGTAGCATGCACTTTCTCAACCTGTATACTAGCGTTGTGAGCGAATCTGTCACTTTCACTTTCATAACTCATAGTATTCATACACGCTAGAGTGAAACTTTCACTTTCATTACTCCTAGTGTATATACTCGTATTCTTATATAACTACTCATTTACATTTCTATTTACATTCTCTATTTTATTTACATTATTTACATTTCTATTTTATTTACACTGTTATGCACTGTCACTTGCAAAAACATAAAACTATATTTCACTGTTCACTTATATTTACATTCATTGCATTCACTTGCTGTTTACACATTATTTACACATTATTTTAATTTCCACTTCCATTGTT
The DNA here is from genome assembly GCF_032717465.1 of Coenobita brevimanus. Classification (NCBI taxonomy): domain Eukaryota; kingdom Metazoa; phylum Arthropoda; class Malacostraca; order Decapoda; family Coenobitidae; genus Coenobita; species Coenobita brevimanus. The sequence goes on from NC_137011.1 coordinate 16,366,617, forward strand.
TTACTCATCAGAAAGATCATAGTCATTGTCCATCATTTTCATTGATAAATTAGCCAGTTCACGTTCCACAGCAGTCACTTAGCCCTTTACCCTTTTCCACACGAGGTTTAGTAGAGGGTAGAGGTCACAGGGCCCTTTGCATGAGACTATAAAGCGGCGGAATTGGACAGGCACGAATCTGGCGTGGTTTCACCTTGAAAGACGACAGTAAACTGGATACAATGTGGTGGCCTAGGGGGAGTGCAATGCTGCCAATGTCAGCATGGTGACAGCTGCTAATATATACGCTGTGAAATGATTGGCAGGTAATCTAGACAATACATAATAAATTAGGTAGTTCCAGGTGAATGTAAATATCACTTAGGCTTCTCCCTTCCCCTCTTATATATATTTTTATTATGAGAACAGGTCATATGGCATATTTCAAGGGGAAATAAACAGCGAAAATTAGCGAACGAATGCACGTGAGGTGTTGTCAGGTGATAATTAGCCAATTCCAGGTGTATGGCACTATCACTTACCTTATTTCTTTTTTGTATATATTATTTGGTATAAGAATAGGGCATAGGGCTTATTTCAATGGATGAAATCAGTGGAAAATTCCAGGGAAGATTTACTTAGTGCAGCACGGCCGGGCAGGCGAGAGGAGAGGGTAATGGTGGGGAGGTAGGGAGGGAGTCAAGAACGGTGAGAAATGGCTAAATTGTCAACAATGGATGGAAGTACAGATGAGATTAGGAGTGTTGACTAGTGTTAGACATTGGCAGTACTGACAGATGATACAAGCCACCACTTGAAAGCCTGGGTGAATTCAAAATAACACAGAATCACAAAAGTGGCACCCCGCGGTATGATCCCTTGCTCCCAAGCGTCACGAAAGTGACGCCCCGCAGTTAAGGGGTTAATGACCTAGAGCAGCTTGTACAGCATCCTACCCGTATCCCTGACTGCCTTGGAGAGGACTCCAACATACTTGACCTCTTCCTTACAACTAGTCCTTCTGCTTACAATGTTAATAATTCTCTCCACTGGGCTCCTCCAGTCACAACCTCATCACTTTAACCTGTCCTATCGCTGCAGTACGGCCTGTGGACCCTCCAAAGAAAAGTCGTCTGTGGCACTTTGGAGCTGTGGATTGGGAGACCCTCAGGCAGTACTTCTTTGATTTTCCTTGGAAAATGATTATTGCTTCCATGGCCGGGAGCCATCTGAGTATGCCTTGCACATTACAGAGGTTGTTCTCTTGGGCATGGAAACTTTCATTCCTTTCTCATTTCCTTTGACTAATGCAAGAAAGCCTTGGTTTAATTACGCTTGTTCTAATGCTGTCCGCAACAAGGAGGGGCCTATAAAGGGTACCAGAGCCAACCCACCCCTGAATCACATCATTTTTACGTTTCTGCCCGGAATCGTACTAAGTCTGTTCTTTGCCCTGCTAAAAATAATTTCATCCATACTAAATGCTCTCAACTCTCCAACTTGAATTCTTCCCACTCCTTCTGGCACTTTGCCAATAACCTTTCTAACAACTTTACCCCATCATCCTTCCCTCCTCTTTACTTTCATGGTCCTGTAGCTATTTCTTTTACTGATAAAACAGATCTCTTCACTCAGATTTTCTTCTCCAATTCCACCTTAGATGATTCCGGTGCTGCTCCTCCATCACTTCCCCAGTCTGATTTCCTCATGGCTGACATTAAAATTTCTTCAGCTGATGTATTTTCTGCTGTCACAGGCCTCAGTACTAATAAGGCATATGGGCCTGATGGAGTCCCTCCTGTTGTCCTCATGAACTGTGTTTCAGTGCTTACACCCTGTCTAGGTAAACTCTTTTGTCTTTGTCTGTCAACTTGTACATTTCCTTCTTGCTGGAAGTTTGCTCTCATTCAGCCAATCCCAAAGAAAGGGGACCATTCCCAGCCATCTAACTATCGTTCAATTGCTTTAACATCCTGTATCTCAAGAGTTTTCGAGTCAGTACTTAATCAAAAAATTATAAAGCATCTTTCCTATCACAACCTTCTTTCTGATCGTCAGTATGGGTTCCGCCAGGGACGCTCCACTGGCGATCTTCTCACCTACCTTTCAGACTCCTGGTCATCCTCCTTTCGGGGCTTTGGCGAAAGCTTTACCATTGCACTTGACATCTCAAAGGCTTTCGATCGAGTCTGACATAAATCTTTAATTTTCTAAATGCCCTCTTACGGTTTCTATCCTTCTATCTGTGCATTCATCTATAGTTTCCTTTCCGGTCGTTTTATAGCTGCTGCTGTAGACGTTCGTCGTTCTTCTCCTAGATCTATCAGCAGTGACGTTCCTCAGGGCTCTGCCCTATCACCAACTCTCTTCCTTTTATTCATCAATGATCTTCTAAGCTGTACATCTAACCCTATCCACTCGTACGGTGATGACTCCACTCTTCACCTTTCCATTCGGTTCCCGCAACGTCCATATCAGCAGTTACTTCAACAAACAAGGGATGAGGCTATGGCACACCTAATGTCTGACATGGCTTGTATCTCTGACTGGGGTAAAAATAATCTTGTTGTTTTTAATGCATCAAAGACTGGGTTCTTACACCTATCAACCCGACAGAATCTTCCACAGGTGCACCCACTAATGTTTAATAATATTCAGCTTAATCCTGCATCATCCTTGAATATGCTTGTGGTTTCATTCACTCTGGACTTATCTTGGAAAGATCATATTACATCTCTTGTAAAATATGCCTTCAAGAGATTAGGTGTGCTAAGCCGATTCCGTTCCTTCTTTAACCCTGCACAACTGTTGACTCTATACACGGGTTTTATCTCCCCCTTTGTGGAGTACAACTCGCATGTGTGGGGAGGTTCTACACATACAGCTCTTCTCAATAGGGTGGAGTCAAAGGCTTTTTGTCTCATTAACTCTCCTCCTCTTACTGGCTCAATTCAACCTCAGTCTCTTCGCTGCACTGTTGCATCTTTATCTCATTTCTATCGCTACTTCAATGGTCACTGCTTCTCTGAACTGTGTGCTTGCATTCCTCCACCTCTACGAAGGGCGCGTAGCACCCGTCTTGCAGCAAATACTCATCCCTTTTCTGTCCAACTCTCTAATGCAAGAGATAACCGTTACTCTCAGTCCTTCATCTATGCAACAGGTCAGCTCTGGAAATGTCTCCCTCTGTCTGTATTTCCTACTTCCTGCGATCTCCAGTCTTTCAAACGCAGTGTGACCAGGCATCTCGAAATGATCGGATCTTGAATTTGGCTCTCTCTTGTAATTTATATTTCTCTTGGACGGAACAGTTATTGCGGACACACGGCCTTTGGTTCCTTCTTCCTAGCATTAAAAAAAAAACAGAAAAGGGGTAAAAAAGGCACGAAGTCGCCCTTGCGCTCCTAATCTCTTGGAAGCAGATGAAAAAAAAAAAAAAAGGAGAGGTAATATGATGATTCCAACATAAATCCAGACAGAATGAAATCCCAAGTATGTTTAAAGATGATACAGGATTGAGCCGGGTATTGTTAAAAATTAGAGGATACTCCTGCAGAAGATACTGACAAGTTGAAAGATGTAAGAACTGAGTTCTGATGCATTAAAAACAACAAGATTACTTTTACACTATAGATACAAGCCATGTCAGACAGTGGGAGTGTCATAGCTTCATCTCTTGCTTGTTGAAGTAACTGCTGAGATGGACGCTGCAGGAAACGAATGAAAAGGTGAAGGGTGGAGTCATCAGAATATGAGTGGACAGAGTTAGATGTACAGCTTAGAAGGTCAATGATGCAGAGAAGAAAGAGTGTTGGTGATAGGACAGAACCCTGAGGAACACCACTATTGATAGCTCTAAGAGAATAGTGGCCGTCTACAACAGCGGCTGTAGAACGACTAGAAAGGGAGCTAGAGATGAATTCACAGATAGAAGGACAGAAACTGTAGGAGGGCTGTTTGGAAATTAATGATTTATGCCAGACTCAATCGAAACCCTTTAAGGTATCAAGTGTAATGGCAAAAGTTTTGCTATAGACCCGAAGAGAGGATGACAAGGAGTCTGAGAAGTAAGTGATAAGATCGTCCTTGGAGCGTCCCTTGCAGAACCCATACAGACGATCAGAAAGAAGATAGTGATAAGAAAGATGTTTATTTTTATTTTGTTGAGAAGTGACTCCAAAATATTTTTATTACACGATGTTAAAGCAATTGGATGATAGTTAAAGGGCTGGGAATGGTTACCTCTTTTTGGAACATGCTGAATGAGAGCAAACTTCCAGCAAGAAGGAAAGGTACAAGTTGACAAAGGCAAAAGAGTTTACTTAAGCAGGGTGTAAGCACAGAAATACAGTTCATGAGGACAACAGGAGGTACCGCATCATGTCCATATGCCTTGTTAGTACTGAGGCCAGTAATGGCAGAAAATACACCAGTTGATGAAATTTTAATGTAAGTCATGATGAAGTTAGAAGGAGGGAAGTGATGGAGGAACAGCACTGGAATCGTGTATAATAGAATGGAAGAGAAAGTCTGAGCAAAGAGTTCTGATTTATCAGTAGAAGAAACAGTTACAGAGCCATCACAGTGGAAAAGGAGAGGGATGATGATTTTTGTTTGTTAAGATTCGTCCATCTAATTAAATAGTATGGACACGCAGATGAAGTCCGTCGAGGAAATAAGCAAATCAGGTGCGGGGAAGAAAGATGAGGTATATTTGTCAGAAATGTTTTTGGGAAGGTGCCAGAAGAAGCAGGAGGAATCTGAACTTGAGAGTTCAGAGCATTTAGTACGAATGAGGTTAGTTTTAGCGGAGCAAAAAACGGACTCAGCATTATTCTAGGCAGAAACATAAAAGAAATGAGATTCAGGGGGGGTTGGCTCCGGTACCATTTGTAGGCCCTCTCCTTGTTGTGGACGGCATTAGAACAAGCTTGCTTAAACCATTTTTTTTTTTTTTGGCATTAGCCATAGGATGAGAGAAAGGAATGTATGATTCCCTGGCCAAGAGATTAACATCTGTAAAGTGCGAGGTACACTCTGATGGCTCTCGGCCTTAGAAAGAATACTCATTCCAGGTAAAATAAAAGTATTGCCTGAAGGCCTCCCAATCAGCAGCCCCAAAGTGACACAGCCGCCACTTCTTGGGAGGGTCCATAGGTCTTACTCGAGCGATAGGACAGGTTAAGGTGATAAGGTTGTGATTGGAGGAGCCCAACAGCGAGAAAAGATTAACAGCATTAGAAGAATGATTAGTTGTTAGGAAGAGGACAAGTACATTGAAACTCTCTCCAAGTCGGTCAGGGATATGGGCAGGGTGCTTTACAAGATGCTCAAGGTCACTGAAGATAAAAAGATGTAGGTTTGTTCACCAGGTGGACCAGTAACAGGAGAGGAGAGCCAAAGGTTGTGGTGAACCTTGATATTACCTAGAAAGGAGATTCAGAGATAGGAGAAACTGATGTATCCCATCTTAAATGTAAGACAGTCGAAGAATTTTTCATAGAAGAATTATGGGATAAGTATATAGCACATATACGAGTATATTCAGTCAGAGAATGACAGGATGTGCGAAGCCAGAGAGAGGAGAATTCAGAACATTCATGTTCAGGAACACGCAAGCAAAGTACTCGTATGTTGTTGCTTACATATACACAACTGCCACCTTTGGCTTTGATATGAATTTAGAGAAAGTAGGAGGATAGAGAGAAGGGTTTGTCATCAGTTGCCCCTGACAGCTGAGTCCCTGTGAGGAAGAGAAGGTGAGATTTAGTCACAGGGGCGCACCCGGGGGGGGGGGAGGCCCTTAGCTCTCTGGGTCCTTTAAAAATTTATATATATTTATTACGATAACAGCAAAACATGAAAAACTGGCAAGTACAAACAAAGAGTAACACATGAGCCAGCAGCTCTCTGACTCTAAACCTGCATATGACCTTCCAGTAAGTATCGGATTACCTGACCTCACACCTCATATATATATATATATATATATATATATATATATATATATATATATATATATATATATATATATATATATATATATATATATATATATAATTTTTTTTTTTCTAGTAATATGAAAACAGGGAAAGCTCCCGGAGAATATGGAATAGTAGCAAATTTACTGTTGGAGGCAGGAGTAGAAGTACAAAACAGGCTTGCTCACTTATTTACTCAATGTGTATAGAAAGAGAAAATTCCCAAAACATGGTATATTGCAATAGTTATTTTTCTTTACAAAAAAGGTGACTTAAAATATCTTAGTAACTATCGACCCATTAGCTTATTATCAGTCATTTACAAACTCTTCACTAAACTCCTTGCGAACAGAATAACAACAAATTTGGAGGACAACCAGCCTCGTGAACAGGCAGGATTCCGAAGCGGGTATTCGACTACTGATCATCTACAAACAATTAATCAGCTAACTGAGAAAACTACAGAATATAATTAACCACTGTGCTTAGGTTTTGTCTATTACAAGAAGGCTTTCAACTCAGTGAAGCGAGAACTAGGAGTGAATGAGAACATTGTAAAACTGCTAGAAAGCATACCGTATATAAAGAGGGAACTGCTATAGTTAAATTACATAAGAACTCTGAAAATACTAAGACTGAGAAGGGTGTACGTCAGGGAGACACAATTTCACCAAAATTATTTACAGCATGTCTAGAAAGTATTTTCAGAAAGCTAGACTGGGAAAACAAAGGAGTGAACATAGATGGAGAAAAGCTAAACCATTTAAGATTTGCAGATGACATTTTCCTAATCTCAGAAACAGTGGAGGCATTGTAAGAAATGTTAAATGACCTGAACAGAGAAAGTCTGAAAGTAGGGCTGAAGATGATCAGGAGTAAAACTAAGGTAATGCTTAATCCACAAACACCAAAGAGCGTCATCATAATAAGTGAAGAAGTTCTTGAAGAAGTCAACGAGTACAATTACTTGGGGCAATACTAAATTAACAAAAGATCATGATAGCGAAATACAAAGACACATGACAATTGGATGGAAAGCTTTCGGTAAACATAATTACATTATGAAAAGTGGCCTGTCAGTTTGTATGAAACGAAAAGTATATAATGAATAATTCCGGCTATGACGTATGGTTGTGAGACCTGAAAACTGACAAAATCGATGGAAAATAAATTAATCCGTTCTCAGAGAGCAATGGAAAGGTCAGTTTTGGGAATATCTTAAAGAGACAGGAAAAGATCAACTTGGGTGAGTGAGCAAGTTAAAGTCAAAGATATTATAGCAGTTATAAAAGAACAGAAAGGGAGATGGGCAGGCCATGTAGCAAGAAAAAGGGATAACCGATGGAGCAAGAAGCCGACTGATTGGACACTAAGAGATTGTAAGCTAAGCAGAAAAAGGCCAGACGGGAGGTGGAGAGATGAGATAGAAAAGTTTGCAGGGGAACGTGGCAAAGATTGGCTCAGTCAAGGAATTCATGGAGAAGGTTGGGGGAGGCCTATGTTCAGCAGTGGACTTGTGATAGCTGATGATATATATATATATATATATATATATATATATATATATATATATATATTGTGTGTGTGTGTGTGTGTGTGTGTGTGTGTGTGTGTGTGTGTGTGTGTGCGTTCTTACCTAATTGTATCTTTACAAGAATGACTTGAAGCTCGTATTGTCCCGTGCATTAAACCATTTTTATCTTACATATCCATAAATTTATGAATAGTTTTGGCACACACTATTTCATTCTGTAGTGCATTCCACTGATCAATTGCCCTAGTTGGGTAACTGAATTTCCTTACGTCTTTGTCGCCTCTCTTTGTACGTAGTTTTTTCCTGTGTCCTCTTGCTGATGCTTCCCCATAGGTTATACATTCATTTATGTCTATTTTCTTTTTTCCTGAGATACATTTATACAGCATAGTCATGTCTCCTCTTTTCCTTGTCTTCTGTATTGTTGGTAGATCCAATTTTTCTAGTCTTTCTTCGTAGCTTAGATCCCTTAAGCTTGGTATCCATCTTGTAGCTACCCTTTGCACTTTTTCAGACTTATGTATTTATTTATATAAGATATGGATTCCAGACTACTGATGCATACTCCAGGGTTGGTCTTATGAATGATGTTGTTATCTTCTCAGAACGTCTTCCTTTATATATGTGAATGTTGTTCTCATATTAGCAAGCATTGTATACATGTTACGTATCTTCTCAATGATATGGTCAGGTGGAGACAGTCTGTTATTGATAATCATTCCTAGGTCTTTCTCCCTTTCTGATATGTGTAAGGTTGATCTACCTAACTTATAATCCCAGTCTGGTCTTTTCTCACCTTTACCAAACTTAATTACATGACACTTGTCCACATTAAATTACATTTGCCATTTATTGCTCCACTCATGAAGCTGGTTTAATTCTTATTGCAGCTCTTTGCAAGAATCTGTGTTAGTAATGTTACGTCCACGTCCCCACCCTGCCACAGGCTCCAACAGCAGTAGTACAATAGAGGAAGGACGTTGCCCAGTGAGTTGTTCTTCCTATGGTCAGCCTTTAGGCTTACTGTACACAAGATCAGCTGAGGTGTCGTAAATAAACACTGGGTTCTTAAGTTCACTGTCTTTATTCTCCAATATAACTACACTGAATGATTTTCCAACTTCACTATTCTCACAAGCACTGGAGCTATACACACTTTACTAACTGTAATTACACTTAATGCTTGACACTTCACCATTTTCACAAGTACCGAAAATATACAAGCTTCACTGACACTGCATTGACACTGCACTACACTCAAACTGAAATGAAAACCAAATGAACTCGAAACAGTCTCTTCTCTATCCTTATATGACTTTCCTTGTTTCTCCAACATTCTAGAGTGTGCTGGTCCTATGCCTGGCCCTATCAACAACAGTTACCAATTCAGAGACATCCAAAACATGCCAAAGTCTTTATACATTACATGTTTTAAATATCTAGGGTCACATGTTGCTGTGGATGGAAGAATAGATGCAGAAGTGAAGTTTAGAATAAATGAAGTAGGAAAGGTGCTGGGAGGAATGAAAAAAGTGTTTAGATGTCGTTCGCTTAGAATGGATGTAAAGAGAGGGCTGTATGAGAGTGTTGTGGTACCGACTGCATTGTATGGGGCTGAAACATGGAATATGGGTGTAGCAGAGAGGAAAAGTTTGAATGTAATGGAGATGAGGTGTCTGAGGAGTATGTGTGGAGTGACGCGTATGGATCAAGTGCGGAATGATGAAGTGCGAAGGAGAACTGGAGTTGTTCGGGAGATGGCTGGTAGAGTTGAGCAGAGGGTGTTGCGATGGTTTGGGCATATGGAGAGAATGGATAATGAGCGATTGGTGAAAAAGATAACTAGATCTGATGTGAGAGGTGTAAGGCTGAGAGGAAGACCACGAATAGGATGGATGGACAGTGTGAAGAGAGCGCTGGATGCGAGAGGGATGTCTGTTGAGCAAGGAAAAGTGGCTGTGCATGACAGAAATGGGTGGAGAGAAATTGTGAATGAATAAGTGATGACGCAGCCCTGAGGGGATATTCTCCCACTTTTGGTCTCATCAACTATTTCAGGTCAGGTGCGGGTAAGGGGATGAGTCTGTTATGATGTGGCAGGGGTAAACCAGCTCTGCTGTCGGGCCCTGCTGCGGATGTCACTGACTGCATTGCACAGTTGACCCTTGTGCAGTGTGGTGCGGTGAGGATCTGTCCGTTCTCCCCTTTGGGGCTAAGATGCGAATGAATGTGGTTGAATGGATGAGTAAATGGGGAGTGTGTCGTCCTGTCTCGGCTACCTCCCTTTCCTTGGGGGAAGCAGCCTAGGTATATAGAATAGATAGAATAGTCTCCATAAATTATTAGCATACAAACTTAAACTGATATACACAATTTAACAAACAACCACATATATAAAAGATCATAGAGAAAATGAGCACAAAAATTAATGCATAACTTACGAAATAACTACGCTCAGAAACAGCAGGCAAGCTTGCAACTCTGACTCATACTGAAACCTACGGTAAATGTCGAGAAACATCGAGATGCTCCTCGACTACCTACCAGGCAAATCTCGCTTCTTAACACTACACCCTCCCTAATTTTCTGTCGTTCCAACAAAACTTTTTTTTTTTTTTTTAATGTGTCTGACTCTGGGCATAGGCTTCACAGCCTGCTCCGAAGGCCCAGTAGTCCTCCTACATACCATGCACCTCTACATGTCACCACTTCAGCGCTAACACCCATCGTCCATATTGAATACATGCTAGGGCTGTCTCATGCACGACTGGCGTATTGGTAATAGCAGGGGTATTTTTACGACGTGTCGGCGGGTCTTCTGGTAGATCGGTAAAGTCTGTTTATATTAAATTCAAATCCTTAAACTGTTCCCTGCCCCAGCGGGGATTTGAACCTGGGTCCGGTAGGACTGCAGGCCATCTCTCTACCGACTGAGCTACAGAAACATAAACGTTAATCCTAATGAAACATCTAATTACTGTATACACAAAAGAATCCTTCAACTTATCAGGTCTTCTTCTCTGCCTCTTCAGACGATGTCCTTGCTCCTCCACATAGTCCACTCCTCGTGCAATGTCTTGGTCGTCTTGCTCATTCACATCTTCTCTTGGGCAACTGACACCATCCTCTTCCACTTCAATTCCATGGTCCTCCTCAACATCTTTGGCTGCAGGAGAGCATCATTCCTTGGAGACGTCCCAGCTGAATGTCTTGGCCCATGGTACTGCCACAGACGATTCACATGTACCACTTTTGGGTGAGGCTTCCTGCCTCCCTGAATCCACTAAGTTATGCTCTGCAGCTTTAGTGACTGTCCCTTCTTTCGCTGACAATTGCATAACCAAACTTGGTCACCATCCTTGAAGCTCACCTCACTTGCCTTGGCATCATACTTGCCTTTCATCACCTCTCCCGATAACTTGAGGGCCCCTCGCACTTGATGATGTATCTCAGCCAGCCTTTCCTGAAGATGCTTTGCATAGCTGGAGGTGTCTGTAAGCAGCTCTTCACCAGGTGGTCTTCCCATTAACAAGTCAACGGGTAAGCGTAACTTGTGGCCCAACATCAGGTTTGCAGAAGTGTTGCTGGTAGACTCTACGGGATGCAGACCGATATGCCATCAGCAACACAGGATATTTCTGGTCCCATTCTGTTTGTCCCTCTATGCAGTACTTGGCCAGTTCTTGTCCCAAGGCCCAGGTGAATTTCTCCACCATCCTATCCAGCTGTGGCCTTAATGGGGTTGTCCTGGTCTTCTTGACCCCCAATAACTTGCAGCACTCATGGAACACAGCAGACTCAAAGTTTCTACCCTGGGTCTGAATGTAGCTCTTGTGGCATCCAAAAATGACAGAAGAACTGGTCAACCAACAACTGAGCAACAGTAACAGTCTCTCGACTGGGAATGGAATAGGCTTCTGGCCACTTTGTGAAGTAGTCCATGGCGACACATATATACTGGTTTCCTCTTTCAGTCAGTGGCAGAGGTCCAGCAATGTCCACCACGACTCTTTCCATCGGTGCACCCACTTGGTACAGCTGAAGAGGGGCACAACCACGTTTCTTGGGTCCCTCCTTGGCACAACACACATTACAGGCCCGACACCACTCTCCAACATCCTGGCATATGCCAATCCAGTAGAACCTCTGTCACAGCTGGCTTAGAGTTTTCTTCACTCCCAGGTGCCCACTAGTCATCTGGTTATGGGACTCATCCAAGATCTTAGTCCCCATCTTCTTCGGAACCACCAGTTGCCAATACTTGTGAGGTCATCGAGTGTCTCCCACTGATGCTCCAGTAGTCTGTGTTCAAATGAAGGTTCCATTGACTCCAGAAGCTCTTGGCCCCAGGGCTTAATCTGGAAACTTCTTCCCATGATGGTCACACTGTACTCTGCTGCAGCCACACTAGCACTGGTTGTAACTATGCATCCTCCACCTGCATCCTCTCCTCTACTGACAATTCATACTTCTGTTGCTGTAGCTTAGCATCTATTTCCTCCTTCCGATGTTCCTGTTCTTCCTTCAATTCCCCCATGAAAGCATTTAGCTGTCCTTGCACCCTCTGTTGTATTTCGCTCTGTTGCTCCTGTAATGCCTCTTGAATTTGTTCAAATTGCTCTTTTTGTTCTTCACGTTGTACCTCTAGTTGTTCACTCTGTGCCTGCACTTGTTCTTTGATTTCTCTCCTGAGCTCCTTCTGTTCTTCACTTTGGGCCTCTTATTGTGCTTGGAGTTTTTTCTGTCCATCATTCTGTGCCTGTAATTTAACTTGGAGTTTTTCTGTCCTTCAATCTGTGCCATAGTTGTGCTTGTAGTAGTTTCATAATTGCACCCAGCCATGCCTTTTCCTGCCTAGCTTGGCCTCTTGTCTGAACTCCTTCTTATTCCATGTCGAAGGTTAGCCTCGTTACAGCCTTTCAAAATAATCCACACTCCTGACACCAGTGTTACATCTGTGTCCCCACACTGTCACAGGCTTTAACAGCAGTAATACAGTAGAAGAAGGACGTTGCCCAGTGAGTTGTTCTTCCTATGGTCAGCCTTTAGGTGTACAGTACACAAGATCAGCTGCAGCACCGTAAATAAACACTGGCTTCTTAATCCGTCACGTCCCGAGCTATTTCACACCTCTGACACCCCCCAATCCTGAGGTATTTTCGAAAAATTTTTTTTTGGCTAAAACCTCCACTTTTGGTGAGAAACATCGAAAATTCATAGAGACATCGCTCACCTGAGGTTTAAAATACTCGATCTAGGTAGGAGTACCTCCTTACCTGACTGGGTTTTCTAACAGGCTGGCACCAAAGAAAACGAGTTCTATGGGAGGGTAACTATTTCTCACAACTCATAAACGGTATTTATTTATTTACTTGGTACGAATTTATATGTAGTACGAGAGTATATTGGTTTTCAAACAGTAATATAGGCATTATAAGCATTGTTTCACTCACTAACTAATCACCATACCTGACCTTCTTTTGCCACATTACCTGATCATTGTTTCTGACTGTTTCTTCTTCTAATGCTATGTAAACTTTGTCCTCCACATTGTCATCGATTGGGGAATCACTCTGGCCCTGAATATCTTTACTGGCCATGTCACTGGTAACAGGTGAATTGCCGAGACAATGGCGTGAGGGGGGGAGGGGGGAGGTTATGCAGTGTAAGGCATTGTCCCTGCTTGGTATCTTGTAGAGGAATAGAGGAAGGGTCCCGTGTATACATACGAAAAATCACACGTGAAAATTGAAAATTGTGCAAATTAGGGACCTTGCAATTGCACAACGTACCAGTAGGTAGCCGGGACTGGCAAATGCAAAATGTTGCAACGTACCCATACGTCGACAGGACGGGGTGGGTTAAGTTCACTGTCTTTATTTTCCAACTAACTACACTGAATGCTTTCCAACTTCACTATTCTCACAAGCACTGGAACTATACAATCTTTACTAACTGCAATTACACTTAATGCTTGGGGGAGGAGGTGGCTCAGTCGGTAGAGAGGTGGCCTACAGTCCTACCGGACCCAGGTCCAAATCCTCGCTTGGGCAGGGAGCAGTTTAAGGATTGGAGTTTCATAAATCAGAGTTTACTGATCTACCAGAAGACCCGCTGACATGTAAAAATACTCCTGCTAATACCAATACACCAGTCCTATATGAAACAGCGATAGCATGTATTCAATATGGACGGTGGGTGTTAGCACCGAAGTGGTGACATGTAGAGAGGTGTATGGTATGTAGGAGGACTACTGGGCCTTGAGAGCAGGCTGTAAAGCCTATGTCCAGATTCGGACACATTAAAAAAGAAAAAAAAAATCACTATTTTCACAAGTACCGAAAATATACAATCTTCACTGACACTGCACTGACACTGCACTACACTCAAACTGAACTGAAAACCGGATGAACTCAAAACAGTCTCTTCCCCATCCTTATATAACCTTCCTTCTCCAACATACTAGAATGTGCTGGTTTTATACAGCCATTCATAAAAGAAACGGAGCCCCCTTGACCAGAGCTGCAGTATCTTGTGGCAGTCCGAGTCTTGTAACACTGTGGCCGACGTTGGGGGGATTGTTAGGGGGTCAAAGGCGGTGTAGGAGGGTGGAAGGCGGGTCTACACGACTTACTGCTCAGATCATGTTTAATTTGATGTAATACATAATCGAACACGAGGGGATCATAGTTAAATAAATAACGTTACATTAACATTTGTAATTAAAGACGTAACTCCACTTATCTGAGAACAAATTACATACACTCCGATAAGATACGAACGTTAAATCCCTATGATCCACACCGATACGAGAGAAGTGGGCTACTTGTAGGCCTGCTTATAGCTCACTTGAATCTCTTGGCATGCCATCATTGGAAGTTTTTTTCAAATGGTATATTATATTAATATACATGCAATAAACAATGCAACATATATAATAGGAATACTATGTATCAGAGGTCTAACCAAACTATGTTTAATGTGACTAAACCATTTATATGCATACTAGACCATGGTTTCGGTCAGAGCTGTGAGATTCGTCAAAGTCGATGAGAAATGCTGGTGCCTAGGTCGGCAACATCTTCTCATCTCATACGTTGCGAAGTAAGGTGAGGAGGTGTTGGAAAACTTCTGCTACACCTGCCCCAATCTGTCTGCCTTAGCTGGACTTATTCAGTGTTTCATGAAAACAGAGTAATCTAGCGTGCTCTCCCAGACATTTTCATTTACTATCTGCACTACCCTTACATACACAATGCACATCACTAAACTTTACTGAAAATATTAGGGAGTGAACCGAGACCACCTCGGACCATAAATTCCCCACCAGTGGCTTTCCTTTATGTGGACGGCTTCATTTGCGGGCACTTTTGTACTCTTGTCCTTCCTGCTGAGAAATAAATAATAATTACGTTTTTTGTGGTAGGTGGGGGCGCTCACCATCCACTCACTCGATGTAGTGCTGGTCTCGGGTGTCTGCCCTTTCCTCTCCATCCTTCTTTCCTTCCATTCTATTCTGTGTATCTTTCCTACATTCTTTCCTTGTCCTTCTGCCCATGGGTGACTTTACACTCCCTCTTCTGTCTTTCTTTCCTTCATTCTTTCCACTCCTTCAGCCTGTGGGTGACTCTACACTGACTGACAAGCCAAATGGTTTCCTGTGCACCAGGAAACTATTTACTATGCTGGGTGGTAACCATATAACCAAATTTTGGCACTTGGTGGTTTAGTGGGTAATTATTGTGCTCCAATTGGATTGAGCCGGTGAAGGTTTATATCCAAGGGATGGTTGGGGTTCATTGCTCATGTAATGCCACTTAGGGATGAGTGAGGATGGTCACTCTCATCTTAAATGATGGGACCAACTGCCTAGCCCCGCGCTCCTACGCTCCTCATGGGGCAATGTAGAACTGAATGATGGATGGATGGATGGTTACTCTTAATTCGGCTTTACACTACCATTTAAGGTCTCAGCTTATTTTAGTGGGCAACATAATGAAATAAATAGGTTTAATGTATTTATTATTACTTTTATTGATATTACTATTTACAGTACTGAAAAATACCATAGTCATGCAGACACTGACTTATGTATCCAAGACCTGGACGAGGAATAGGGCACAACAGTCTAGAATATGAGCAGTGGATATGGGCTATCTTAGAGGGTCATGTGGCTTGATGAGATGGGATGGGGTGAGGAGTGAGAGTGTCTATGAGAGATGTGGGTTGAGTGAGACGGGAATTGGCATTGTGGGATGGTGGAGAGGGCGAAGCGTAATAAACCAAGGTGGTTTGGACATGTGGAGAGAACGCAAAATGGGGAGTTTGCAAGGAAGGTGTACGGGAGTGAAGTCGAGGGTCCTTGTGCAAGGAGCAGACCGCCAGTCAATTGGGTGAACAGGGTGGAGGAGTGTGTGAGGGAGAGAGGTATGAGAGGAGTGGGGGGGGCTTTACCAAGTAAGGAACAGGGAGAGATGGAGACCCTTCTGCTGTGGCTACTCCCTTGGAGGGAGTTCCCGCAGGGAGCGAGGCGTCAGAGCTACAAATAGATGGATGGATTCTTAAGTATATAACCATTGCTATTTTGTAGAATGAACCAGCCTGGAAGAGTCACCACCAAAGAGCACATAGACCTACAGGACGTGCCGATAGACCAGAAGTTATCACAAAACTTGGTGCTATCATAGGTATGCGAGACGATGGTAAATCTATAAAAGCAATTGCCCGGGAAACAGGATCAAGTATAAACACCGTGAGAAGGTGATACGGCGTTGGGATGAGGAGGGCACCCTTAGTACCTGCCCTAGAAATGGTCATCCACGAATTTGAGCTCTAGAAGATGATCAACGCATCATAAATGTTGCGTTACAAAGGTCTCATACATCAGCTATTGATGTCACGCAGGAATTAGACCTACCATGCCATCTGGAAACAAAGAGGTGGCATGTGAATGAGGCAGGCATTTACTGTTCCGTCCCTGCTAGAAAGGAAGCAGTGTCTGTGGAACACAGGACTACACAACTTGCATTTACCAGACGCTATACACAAGAGGCATATGACACAGAATTTTGGAACAGTGTAATTTGGACGGATGGAAAGTCCTCGATGACTGCTGCCAAGGCTCGTGTATGTTGGCAATCACCAAACACAAGATATGCGAAGGAAAACATTTAGGAGCGGTGCACGAGTGGCCGCAGTAATGTTTCTTTTCACGGATGGATGTCGTCGGGAGGACTTGGGGATCTCACACCCATTGAGGGTAACCTTACAGCGGCGAAATATGTTGACATTTTGAAAGGAATGTTACCTTCTATTCGTGAGAGGGTAATTGCAGCTCCAGCCCCTATTAGATTTGTCCATGATAGATCACCAACTCATATGCGCCGAGTGGTAAGGCAATAGTTCGGAGAACATCCAGAGTTTGAAGTTATTGGATGGCAAAGAAAGGGTTGTGATGTCAATGTTATAGAGAATGTTTGTGCAATGATGGTCAGGACATGGGATATCAGGGATGCGAGGAACAGAGAAAATATCATAAATCATACCATGGGAGAATGGGAGAATATAAGACGTCTTCCAAACTATTGTCAGCATCTAGAAGATTCATTTCTTAGTAGGTTACATGCAATCATACAAGCTAATGGAGGGTGGGTGAAATATTAGGTGCTTGGACATTAAATAGTTATATAATTGCAGGAGTCTAAAAATAGTATGCTACTAATGTTCATAATATAAAGTAAATCGTATATTGCTGTAAGGGGAAGTAACTTGTTTTTTGTTTGTTATGTTATGTTTACTATGGTACAAATACTGTATACACCTAACATGTTATTCATTAATTGACGCCGTTCATAATGAACCGTTATGAAAATAATTAATCACATTATTTATGTTTATAGATAATAGAACACCATATTTTTTTTCTACGATATTACGATTATAATGTGTAAATTTGATATAGTCCGAAATAAACTAAAAATGTTAATCGATATTACTTTCCTCTATCTACACATTCCTGCTGTATCATACACACAAATTACACAACCATGTGGAATGATAATGCCGTCAGTGTGACTGATATGAGTGGGTGAGTTGTAACCATGTAAAACATGTATATAATCCTCCTTAAAGACAATATAAAGGTTTTAAGTGGATAAATAGTTGCAGTGTTAGGTGGGTAGTAAGGCTGCTTTTATCCTACGATATTTTGAGACATGGCAGTCCATGGATTATAAATATCTAATTATACGAACTCCTTGGGTTCGATTTAGTTATGACGAAATGAAACATGATCTAAGCAGTAAGTCGTGTAGACCCGCCTCCCACCCTCCTACACCGCCTCTGACCCGCCAACAATCCCCCCCCAAACGTCGGCCACAATGTTACCAGACTCGGACTGCCAAGAGATACTGCAGCTCTGGCCAAGGGGGGTCCGTTTCTTTTATGTACAGTCACTCATAAAAGAAACGGACCCCCCACGGCCAGAGCTGCAGTATCTTGTGGGAGTCCAAGTCTGGTAACACTGTGGCCAACGTTGGGGGGATTGTTAGGGGGTCAGAGGCGGTGTAGGAGGGTGGGAGGCATGTCTACACTACTTACTGCTCAGATCATTTTTCATTTCATGTAATACATAATCGAACACAAGAGGGGATCATAGTTAAATAAATAACGTTACATTAACATTTGTAATTAAAGACTGTTGTAACTCCACTTATCTGAGAACAAATTACATATACTCTGACAAGATATGAACGTTAAATCCCTATGATCCACACCGATATGAGAGTTAAGTGGGCTACTTGTAGGCCTGGTGATAGCTCACTTGAATCTCTTGGCATGCCATCATTGGAAGATTATTTCAAATGGTATATTATATTAATATATATGCACTAAGCAATGCAACATATATAATAGGAACATTATGTATCAGCGATCTAACCAAACTATGTTTAATGTGACTAAACCATTCATATGCATACTCGACCATGGTTTCGGTCAGAGCTGTGAGAGTCGTCGAAGTCGATGAGAAATGCTGAAGTGCCTAGGTCGGCAGTATCTTCTCATCTCATATGTTGCGAGGTAAGGAGGTGTGGAGGTGCTGGAAAAGTTCTGCTACACCTGCCCCAATCTGTCTGCCTTAGCTGGAAGTATTCAGTGTTTCATGAAAACGAGAGTAATCCAGCGTGCTCTCCCAGACATTTTTCATTTACTATCTGCACTACCCTTACATACACACTGCACATCACTAAACTTTACTGAAAATATTAGGGAGTGAACCAAGGCCACCTCGGACCATAAATTCCTCACCGGTGGCCCTTTCTTTATGGGGACAGCTTTGTTTGCGGGCGCTTTTGTGCTCTTGCCTTTCCTTCTGAGAAATAAATAATAATTATGTTACTCTTATTATGGCTTTACACTACCATTTAAGGTCTCAGCTTATTTTAGTGGGCAACGTAATGAAATAAATAGGTTTAATGAATTTATTATTACATTTATTGATATTACTATTTACAGTATTGAAAAATCTCATAATCATACCGACACTGACATAAGCATCCAAGACCTGGACTAGGAATAGGGCACAGCAGTCTAGAATACGAGCAGTGGAAATGGGCTATCTTAGAGGGTCATATAAGCTTGACGAGATGGGATGAGGTGAGGAGTGAGAGTGTCTGTGAGAGATGTGGGTTGAGTGAGACGGGAATTGGCATTGAGTGTGGGGTGGTGGAGAGGGCGAAGCGTAATAAACCGAGGTGGTTTGGACATGTGGAGAGTACGCAAGATGGGGAGTTTGCAAGGAAGGTGTACTGGAGTGCTCAAGTCGAAGGTCTTGATGTGAGGGTTAGACTGCCAGTCAATTGGGTGAACAGGGTGGAGGAGTATGTAAGAGAGAGAGGTGTGAGAGAAGTGGGGGGGGCTTTATCAAGTGACGAACAGGGAGAGATGGAGACTCTTCTGCTGTGGCCACTCCCTTGGGGGGAGTTCCTGCAGGGAGCGAGGCGTCAGAGCTACAAATAGATAGATACTTAAATATAAATCCATTGCTATTTTGCAGAATGAACCAGCCTGGAAAAGTGCACCGCCAAAGAGCACATAGACCTACAGGACGTGCCGATAGACCCGAAGTTATCACAAAACGTTGTGGTATCATAGGTATGTGAGATGCTGGCATGTCTATAAAAGCCATTGCCCGGGAAACAGGATCAAGTATAAACATCGTGAGAAGGTGGATACAGCATTGGGATGAGGAGGGCACCCTTACTACCTGCCCTAGAAGTGGTTGTCCACGAATTTGAGCTCCAGAAGATGATCAACGCATCATAAATGTTGTGTTACAAAGGTCTCACACATCAGGTATTGACGTCACGCAGGAATTAGACCTACCATGCCATCCGGAAACAACGAGGTGGCATGTGAATGAGGCAGGCATTTACTGTTCTGTCCCTGCTGGAAAGGAAGCAGTGTCTATGGAACACAGGACTGCATGACTTGCATTTGCCAGACGTTATACACAAGAGGCATAAGACACAGAATTATGGAACAGTGTAATTTGGACGGATTAAAAGTCCTTCTCGATGACTGCTGCCAAGGCTCGTGTATGTTGGCAACCACCAAACACAAGATATGCGAAGGAAAACATTTAGGAGCGGCGCACGAGTGGCCGCAGTAGTGTTTCTTTTCACAGATGGATGTGGGCAGGAGGACTTGGGGATCTAATACCGATTGAGGGTAACCTTACAGCGGCGAAATATGTCGACATTTTTAAAGGAATGTTACCTTCTATTGGTGAGAGAGTAATTACAGCTCCAGCCCCTATTTGATTTGTCCACGATAGATCACAAATTCATATGAGCCAAGGGGTAAGGCAATGGTTCGGAGAACATCCAGAATTTGAAGTTATAGAATGGCCAAAGTTACATAGAATGTTTGTGCAATGATGGTCAGGACATGGGATATCAGGGATGTAAGGAACAGAGAAAATATCATAAATCATACCATGGGAGAATGGGAGAATATAAGACGTCTTCCAAACTATTGTCAACATCTAGTAGCTTCTGTTCCTAGTAGGTTACATGCAATCATACAAGCTAATGGAGGGTGGGCGAAATATTAGGTGCTTGGACATTAAATAATTAGATAACTGCAGGAGTCTAAAAATAGTATGCTACTAATGTTCATAATATAAAGTAAATCGTATATTGCTGTAAGGGGAAGTAACTTGTTTTTTGTTTGTTATGTTATGTTTACTATGGTACAAATACTGTATACACCTAACATGTTATTCATTAATTGACGCCGTTCATAATGAACCGTTATGAAAATAATTAATCACATTATTTATGTTTATAGATAATAGAACACCATATTTTTTTTCTACGATATTACGATTATAATGTGTAAATTTGATATAGTCCGAAATAAACTAAAAATGTTAATCGATATTACTTTCCTCTATCTACATATTCCTGCTGTATCATACACACAAATTACACAACCATGTGGAATGATAATGCCGTCAGTGTGACTGATATGAGTGGGTGAGTTGTAACCATGTAAAACATGTATATAATCCTCCTTAAAGACAATATAAAGGTTTTAAGTGGATAAATAGTTGCAGTGTTAGGTGGGTAGTAAGGCTGCTTTTATCCTACGATATTTTGAGACATGGCAGTCCATGGATTACAAATATCTAATTATACGTACCCCTTGGGTTCGATTTAGTTATGACGAATTGAAACATGATCTGAGCAGTAAGTCGTGTAGACCCGCCTCCCACCCTCCTACACCGCCTCAGACCCCCTAACAATCCCCCCAAACGTCGGCCACAGTGTTACAAGACTCGGACTGCCAAGAGATACTGCAGCTCTGGCCAAGGGGGGTCCATTTCTTTTATGTACAGCCATTCATAAAAGAAACGGAGCCCCCTTGACCAGAGCTGCAGTATCTTGTGGCAGTCCGAGTCTTGTAACACTGTGGCCGACGTTGGGGGGATTGTTAGGGGGTCAAAGGCGGTGTAGGAGGGTGGGAGGCAGGTCTACACGACTTACTGCTCAGATCATGTTTCATTTCATGTAATACATAATCGAACACAAGAGGGGATCATAGTTAAATAAATAACGTTACATTAACATCTGTAATTAAAGACTGTTGTAACTCCACTTATCTGAGAACAAATTACATATACTCCGATAAGATACGAACGTTAAATCCCTATGATCCACACCGATGCAAGAGTTAAGTGGGCTACTTGTAGGCCTGGTGATAGCTCACTTGAATCTCTTGGCATGCCATCATTGGAAGATTATTTCAAATGGTATATTATATTAATATATATGCACTAAGCAATGCAACATATATAATAGGAACATTATGTATCAGCGATCTAACCAAACTTTGTTTAATGTGACTAAACCATTCATATGCATACTCGACCATGGTTTCGGTCAGAGCTGTGAGAGTCGTCGAAGTCGATGAGAAATGCTGAAGTGCCTAGGTCGGCAGTATCTTCTCATCTCATATGTTGCGAGGTAAGGAGGTGTGGAGGTGCTGGAAAAGTTCTGCTACACCTGCCCCAATCTGTCTGCCTTAGCTGGAAGTATTCAGTGTTTCATGAAAACAGAGAGTAATCCAGCGTGCTCTCCCAGACATTTTTCATTTACTATCTGCACTACCCTTACATACACACTGCACATCACTAAACTTTACTGAAAATATTAGGGAGTGAACCAAGGCCACCTCGGACCATAAATTCCTCACCGGTGGCCCTTTCTTTATGGGGACAGCTTTGTTTGCGGGCGCTTTTGTGCTCTTGCCTTTCCTTCTGAGAAATAAATAATAATTATGTTACTCTTATTATGGCTTTACACTACCATTTAAGGTCTCAGCTTATTTTAGTGGGCAACGTAATGAAATAAATAGGTTTAATGAATTTATTATTACATTTATTGATATTACTATTTACAGTATTGAAAAATCTCATAATCATACCGACACTGACATAAGCATCCAAGACCTGGACTAGGAATAGGGCACAGCAGTCTAGAATACGAGCAGTGGAAATGGGCTATCTTAGAGGGTCATATAAGCTTGACGAGATGGGATGAGGTGAGGAGTGAGAGTGTCTGTGAGAGATGTGGGTTGAGTGAGACGGGAATTGGCATTGAGTGTGGGGTGGTGGAGAGGGCGAAGCGTAATAAACCGAGGTGGTTTGGACATGTGGAGAGTACGCAAGATGGGGAGTTTGCAAGGAAGGTGTACTGGAGTGCTCAAGTCGAAGGTCTTGATGTGAGGGTTAGACTGCCAGTCAATTGGGTGAACAGGGTGGAGGAGTATGTAAGAGAGAGAGGTGTGAGAGAAGTGGGGGGGGCTTTATCAAGTGACGAACAGGGAGAGATGGAGACTCTTCTGCTGTGGCCACTCCCTTGGGGGGAGTTCCTGCAGGGAGCGAGGCGTCAGAGCTACAAATAGATAGATACTTAAATATAAATCCATTGCTATTTTGCAGAATGAACCAGCCTGGAAAAGTGCACCGCCAAAGAGCACATAGACCTACAGGACGTGCCGATAGACCCGAAGTTATCACAAAACGTTGTGGTATCATAGGTATGTGAGATGCTGGCATGTCTATAAAAGCCATTGCCCGGGAAACAGGATCAAGTATAAACATCGTGAGAAGGTGGATACAGCATTGGGATGAGGAGGGCACCCTTACTACCTGCCCTAGAAGTGGTTGTCCACGAATTTGAGCTCCAGAAGATGATCAACGCATCATAAATGTTGTGTTACAAAGGTCTCACACATCAGGTATTGACGTCACGCAGGAATTAGACCTACCATGCCATCCGGAAACAACGAGGTGGCATGTGAATGAGGCAAGCATTTACTGTTCTGTCCCTGCTAGAAAGGAAGCAGTATCTATGGAACACAGGACTGCATGACTTGCATTTGCCAGACGTTATACACAAGAGGCATATGACGCAGAATTTTGGAACAGTGTAATTTGGACGGATTAAAAGTCCTTCTCGATGACTGCTGCCAAGGCTCGTGTATGTTGGCAACCACCAAACACAAGATATGCGAAGGAAAACATTTAGGAGCGGCGCACGAGTGGCCGCAGTAGTGTTTCTTTTCACAGATGGATGTGGGCAGGAGGACTTGGGGATCTAATACCGATTGAGGGTAACCTTACAGCGGCGAAATATGTCGACATTTTTAAAGGAATGTTACCTTCTATTGGTGAGAGAGTAATTACAGCTCCAGCCCCTATTTGATTTGTCCACGATAGATCACAAATTCATATGAGCCAAGGGGTAAGGCAATGGTTCGGAGAACATCCAGAATTTGAAGTTATAGAATGGCCAAAGTTACATAGAATGTTTGTGCAATGATGGTCAGGACATGGGATATCAGGGATGTAAGGAACAGAGAAAATATCATAAATCATACCATGGGAGAATGGGAGAATATAAGACGTCTTCCAAACTATTGTCAACATCTAGTAGCTTCTGTTCCTAGTAGGTTACATGCAATCATACAAGCTAATGGAGGGTGGGCGAAATATTAGGTGCTTGGACATTAAATAATTAGATAACTGCAGGAGTCTAAAAATAGTATGCTACTAATGTTCATAATATAAAGTAAATCGTATATTGCTGTAAGGGGAAGTAACTTGTTTTTTGTTTATGTTATGTTTACTATGTTACAAATACTGTATACACCTAACATATGTTATTCATTAATTGACGCCGTTCATAATGAACCGCTATGAAAATAATTAATCACATGATTTATGTTTATGGATAATAGAACACCATATTTTTTTTCAACGATATTACGATTATAATGTATAAATTTGATATAGTCCGAAATAAACTAAAAATGTTAATCGATATTATTTTCCTCTATCTACACATTCCTGCTGTATCATACACACAAATTACACAACCATGTGGAATGATAATGCCGTCAGTGTGACTGATATGAGTGGGTAAGTTGTAACCATGTAAAACATGTATATAATCCTCCTTAAAGACAATATAAAGGTTTTAAGTGGATAAATAGTTGCAGTGTTAGGTGGGTAGTAAGGCTGCTTTTATCCTACGATATTTTGAGACATGGCAGTCCATGGATTATAAATATCTAATTATACGAACTCCTTGGGTTCGATTTAGTTATGACGAAATGAAACATGATCTAAGCAGTAAGTCGTGTAGACCCGCCTCCCACCCTCCTACACCGCCTCTGACCCGCCAACAATCCCCCCCCAAACGTCGGCCACAATGTTACCAGACTCGGACTGCCAAGAGATACTGCAGCTCTGGCCATGGGGGGTCCGTTTCTTTTATGAGTGACTGTACCTGCCTCTAACAACAAGTTACCAATTCAGAGACATCCAAAGCATGCCAAAGTCTTCTTACATTTCATGTCACTGTAAATTATGTAGCATACAAACTTAAACTGAATTACACAATTTAACAAAAAATCACATAAATATAAGATCATAGAGAAAAAGTGCACAAAAATTAATGCATAACTTCCAAAATAACTACGCTCAGAAACAGCAGGCAAACTGGCAACTCTGACTCGTACCGAAACCTACGGTAAATGTCGAGAAACATCGAGATGCTCCTCGACTACCTAACTGGCAAAATCTCGCTTGTTAACAGTAATTTTCCTTTGTATTTTTGCATCATCTGCAAACATATTTAGCTAGCTTCCATTTCCAATGTTACTGTCTGTGTCATTTATATATACTGAAAACGTCACTAGTGCCAGCACTGAGCCCTGTGGAACTCCACTAGTCAGTTCACTCCAGGATGAGTAATTTACCCTTAATACTGTTCCCATTTCCCATTTTCTGAGAAAATCTTGCATCCAACAGTACAGATTACCTTTGATACTTCCTTCATGGTACAGTTTCCAAGAAAGTCTTTGGTGCTGTAGTCTGTGAAATGCATTCTTGAAATCTAAATAGATACTGTCCACCCCACCTTTCTCTTCTCTGTAATGATTCTGTAACTCTGCCATATAGGTTAAAGGATTAGTAACAAATGATTTTCCCTTTCTAAAACCGAACTGTAGTTCTGTTACCACACTGTGTTCTTTTAGATGTGTACCCAGACTTTGCTTAACAGCTTTTCCAGTATCTTACTTACAGCACTGGTCAATGATAGCCTACAAGTGGATTCAGTCTATTCCCTTTCTTGATCAGAGGAACAATGTTTGCTTTTACCCAAATATCATGTAGTTTACCTTGACCTAAGAATTCCTTGAATATTAAATACTATGGTCAGCTTAACTCTTCTGCACATTCATGTAGCACCAGACCTGAAATTTTGTCAGGACCATTTGCTTTTCCTTTGACTAGTTTACTTTCTTCTTGTACTTCTTTTTCTGATATTTGTATATCTGGTAATTCGTGTTGGCGTGCATGTTTCGTACCATCTCATTCAAAATTATTTTCTATAGTAAAAACTGGAAGTTTTTATTAATTGCTTCACAAATACCTTTCTCTTGTGTATAGATGATCCCCTCAACCGTAATGGACTGTATTTTAACATTAACTTTGGTTTTGCTTCGCATGATGCTGTAAAATCGCTTTGGTTGATCACAAATTTTATTTATCGTGTCTTCCTCAAACTGTCTCTGAGTCTCCCTCCTTGTCTCTGTATAATAATTTCTTGCCTTTTTATGGCTCTGTCGTTTGTATCTATTTCACAGCAAGTCTCTTATTCGTTTGATTTTTTGCATTCTGTATCAAACCATTTCTATATTTTACATTCTGTTTCTTTGTGCCGAGGGACGTATTTTTGGACTATTATTTCATAAAGATCACAGATTTTTCTATATATAATATTTATATCTTGTCCTCTAAGCTCCTTTCCCCAATCTGTTTCTAAGAAGTACTTCTCCAGGTCATGATAGCTGCCCAGTTTGTAGTTTAGACTCTTTTAGTAACTCTCTTTACTGGTGACATCATATGCAGTCCTGAAGTTGCAGTTCAATACTGCATGGTCGCTTCGTGCAAATGGAGGGTGATACATTATTTTGTCAATTTAATTTTTTTGCCTAATAAATATAAAATCTAGTACTGAAGGATCATCAAGTCCTCTTTTTCTGGTGTTTTCATTTACATGCTTTGTTAGGAAGAACTCCTGCACAAGATCTAGGAGCTATTGATCCCAACAGCTTTCATGGCTTTTTACATCTAGAGTATTCCAATTTATATTTGTACTGAAATCTTCAGTTAAAATAATCTTTTCACATTTCTCTTTTGTGTGTGTGTGTGTGTGTGTGTGTGTGTGTGTGTGTGTGTGTGTGTGTGTGTGTGTGTGTGTGTGTGTGTGTGTGTGTGTGTGTGTGTGTGTGTGTGTGTGTGTGTGTGTGTGTGTGTGTGTGTGTGTGTGTGTGTGTGTGTGTGTGTGTGTGTGTGTGTGTGTGTGTGTGTGTGTGTGTGTGTGTGTGTGTGTGTGTGTGTGTGTGTGTGTGTGTGTGTGTGTGTGTGTGTGTGTGTGTGTGTGTGTGTGTGTGTGTGTGTGTGTGTGTGTGTGTGTGTGTGTGTGTGTGTGTGTGTGTGTGTGTGTGTGTGTGTGTGTGTGTGTGTGTGTGTGTTTATCTTCGTTGAATTATTATGTGTGTGTTTACGTGTATGTATATGCGTGTATATGTACCTGTGGATATATATGTGTGTATTTGTGTTTTCTATTAACTAATATTTCCCTCTGATCAATGAACACAACAGCTTATTTTAAACTAATTCTCATAATTTCCACAGTTTAATGATGATATTTAATTCGTTTGCTGGAAACAGTTGACCACTTATTTACTTTAGTGAAAGTCCTTATCTTTTTCAGCCAGAGGAGGGTGAAAGACTGACGAAGAGAGTGTATGCGAGTGAGGTGGAGGGGGGAAGAGGATGGGGGAGGCCGAGGATGAGATGGAGGGATGGGGTGGAGAGGTATATGAGAGAGGGGGGTGTGAGTTGGGAGCAGGGCAGTGAAATGGCGGGGGACAGGGCGACGTGGAGGCGATTTGTTTGTGGCCACCCCAAACGGGATTGAGGTGTCTGGCAATAGATAGATAAATAGATAGATAGTACTTTTTTTACTTCATATTTGCTATCATTTTTTTTTTTTTTCTATTGTATCAGTGGAAAAGTTTTAGAAGGCTACATCTGACTCCTAGAGTCCGAAGTCTCTTGTACACAAAAGTAAATTGTCTGTGTTAATAACGACAAACAAGAAGTCATTTGATAAGTTGTTAAGTCCTTGGATCCAGAAATGACCTTTAGTTTATCCATGTTACCACTATAGATAGTTTGTATCTGACGGAACTAAGTCACTCTCATAACCTGCATACTAAGTTGTGTGGTATTCAGTGAGATCTGATAATGAAACACGAATGCGTCTCCTTGGTCACTCGCCAAATCAGCCTTCCAATATGCCTACAAAATTTCTTTAAGGAAGAGAAGCAGGACCCAACGAATAGAAACCCGTGAACTTGTTCCCTCCAAGAAGCAAGTAAAATAGAACCAAATTCAGGATCCGCTCATTTAGAAATGCCTGGATACATTGCATCTAGAGCTCATAGGCAAAAAGAAATCCAGACTGGAGAAGACAGATCTAGAACTGACCTGTTGCATATGTAAATGACTGAGAGGATCAGTTAACTATTTCATTGGGAAGTAGCACAGAAAAAAGGTGAATGTACTGCTAGGCGGATGCTCTGCGACCCCTATAATGGAGGAGGGATGCAAACAGGCAGTTCAGAAGAGCAGTGACCATCGACGTAGCAATAGTAAAGAGCTGAAGATGCAATAGTGCAGCGAAGAAACACAGGGTGAAATAAGTAATTAAGATGAGGGTAATTAATGAAACAAAAAACAGAAAGCTTTTGACGCCATCCTGTTTAGTTGTGCGTGGAAAACACCCCCTCCCCCCCCGGCCCTCCTCACACATGAGAGTTGTACACTAAACAGGGGCGAGAAAAGCCCCCTATACAGAGACAGAAGCTGTGTGAGGGTAAATAAGAAACGGAGTTGGGTAACCACACTCAATCTCTTGGAAGCATGTTTTGCAAGAGAAGTAATTTTGCCTTCCTGTGATATGTCCTAAGAGAATGAAATCTCAAGAACTTTGAGAGGAAAAAAGGTTGAGCAGTATATTATTGAATATAACAGGATTCTCCTGCAGCTGGTTATGGCGGGAATAAAAATGTAGGAAATTACTTTTAATAAATCAAAAACATTAAGGTTTCTTTTAATTACCAGTACCTCAGTCAGAAATATGAACCATGTCAGAAACTGTGTGTGCCATAGCCTCATCTCATGAATGCCAAAGTAGCTGCTGCGAAGGACACAGTGAGAAGTGGATGGAAAGGTGAAGGGTCGAGTCATCAGAGTAAGAGTGGATAGGTTAAGGTGTATATCTCGGATTACTGATGAAAAGTAGAAAGAGAGTTTGTGATAGAACCGAACCCCGGAGAACACCACCACTGTTAGCTCTAGAAAACCCGTGACCAACTATATAATGACTGTAAAAGATGCTAGAGATGCAGAAACAGCTAGAAGGACACAAACCGTTTTAGAGCAATTTGGAAATTAAAGATTTATGCCAGACGTGGTCGATTGCCTTTGAGGTGACAAGTGCAATGGCAAAGCTTTCGCCATAGTCCCGAAATGAAGACGACTAATGGTAAGAAAGGAAAGAAGGAAAACTGAAATAAGAGCATACCTTGCAGAACTCATACTGGCGATCAGAACGAAGGTTAATGTAGGATTTTTTAAAAATATACTTGCAAGCTTTCGAAATACAGGATATTAATGCAATTACACGATAGCTCAGAGCGTTGGGAATAATTGCCCTTCTACGGGACAGACTGCATTAAGCTTTCGGAAAGGAGGAAAAGTACAGATCAACAAATAAAGAGAGAAAGAGATTACCTCGGCAGGGAGGCAGAGCACAAGCACAGTTCCTGAGAACAACACGAGGTATCCCAGTAGGCCAGTAAGTATGTCTTAATACTATCGAGGCCAGTGAGGACAAAATAGTACATCACTTTCAGAAATTTTAATGTTATTCACAAATAAATTAGAAGGGGTTAGAGATGAGGAACAGCAGCAGAATCATCTAAAAAGGTGGAATTGAAGGAGAAAGTCTGGTTGAAGAGTTCTATGTCTTTTTAGCAGGAGAAACAGCCACAGAACCATCAGAGTAGAAAGAGGAGAGAGGGAGCATGAAATCTATCTATCTATCTATCTATTGCCAGACGCCTCAATCCCGTTTGGGGTGGCCACAAACAAATCGCCTCCGAGTCGCCCTGTCCCCCGCCATTTCACTCCCCTGCTCCCAACTCACACCCCCCTCTCTCATATACCTCTCCACCCCATCTCTCCATCTCATCCTCGGCCTCCCCCTCCCTCTTTCCCCCTCCACCTCACTCACATACACTCTCTTCGTCAGTTTTTGACCCTCCATCCTCTCCACATGGCCAAACCACCTCAGTGTGTTCCTCATAACGCTTCCTATCACATCCACATCAACACCACAATGCTCCTTTATATCCTCATTCGTCAGCCTGTCTCTCCATGTGACTCCACAGGCTCCTCTTAAATAACTCATTTCCACTGCTCTCACTCTTGACTTGTGTCCTTCCAACAACGTCCAAGCTTCACTTCCGTACGTTAGAGTTGGTATCACAATACTGTCATGTAGTAACTTTTTCACTTCCATGCTCACTTCCCTGTTTCTTATCACTGCTTTCAAAGAACCAGCAACCTTTCTTCCCTGCTGTACCCTTTCAAGCACTTCACCCTCCAAACCTCCATCCTTACTCATCACACTACCCATGAAATACGGTTGTTAAAAAGGTTCTGATGAGGTGCACGAAAGAGGAGGGAAGAGTGACTCAGAGAGTTCAGAGCATTTAGTACTACTGAGATTCCTCTTACTGTGACAAAGAACAGACTTGGCCTGATTGCGGGAAGAAGCATAAAATAGACGATATTCAAAGAATGGTTGATGCCAGAATGTATTGTAAATCTCCTTTTTCTGGACAGCAACATGACTAACATAATTAATTTTTTTTTTTTATTAACCCCTAAACCGCGGGGTTGTTTTGGCACTTCTTTCATGTCCCGCAGCAATATTCGTGCTCCGACAGACTTTGTAAAAATATTTGCCAAAAATCAGTTATTAGTCCTAGAATATTATAATTAAATATGCATATGGCACATACCTTTAGCTTTCTCCTGGGATGTTTGTTGAGCCTTCGTCGAGTACCGTAGGACTTGTGGAGACTTCTGAAGATGGGTAATGAAGTCTCCACTTTACACTTCCCAACACCCTGTAATATGATTACCACAGCCTGAGATTATCACTAGAAACACAATTCTATGATTATCAAATAGTTTGGAATCCATACTCCAAAAAAAACAAACACTGTGAAAGCAATGAAAATTACGAGCGCATGCCAGCTTCCCACTTGTGCTCGTTTGCTGCTGGTATTCTGTCGTTTATTATTCATAAAAACACTCACACTTTATATTTCTATTACTATATAACACTTATATATATCTGCAGTCTTTATCCATAAGTTTCCTTCAGTAATAGTAGTTTATTGTCACTGTAGGCATTCAATTTCTCTTTCAGTAAAATACGTAGCATGCACTTTCTCATCCTGTATACTAGCATTGAGAGCGAATCTGTCACTATCATTTCACTTTCATAACTCATAGTATTCATACATGCTAGAGTGAAACTTTCACTTTCATTACTCCTAGTATATATCCCATTGGATCCCAGGGGTGCTGGGCGAGGCATGGTGCTAGGTGGGTGCTAAGCATACCACCCTCCTCCTATCGGCTCATAGTCGCGAAGCTCATAGGTCCTTACCCGGGGGTTCCCTACTTTATGGAGACTTGAAAAATCCCAGTTATGTCCAATATTCCGGACACCGGGCTCCAATGGGTTAAAGTGACTGGTAGGTTTGCCAGTCATTACCCCATTGGATCCCAGGGGTGCTGGGCGAGGCATGGCACTGGGTGGGTGCTAGGCGTACTGCTCTCCGACTATCGGCTCATAGTCGCGAAGCTCATAGGTCCCTACCCGGGGGTTCCCTACT
Organism: Coenobita brevimanus; assembly: GCF_032717465.1. Lineage (NCBI taxonomy): Eukaryota > Metazoa > Arthropoda > Malacostraca > Decapoda > Coenobitidae > Coenobita > Coenobita brevimanus. Next base: position 16,398,231 of record NC_137011.1, read on the forward strand.
TTATGAAGACTTTAAAAATCCCAGTTCTGTCCAATATTCCGGACACCGGGCTCCAATGGGATATACTCGTATTCTTATATTACTACTCATTTACATTTCTATTTACATTCTCTATTTTATTTACATTATTTACATTTCTATTTTATTTACACTGTGTTATGCACTGTCACTTGCAGTAACTTATAAAACTATTTTCCATTGTTCACTTATGTTTACATTCGTTGCTTTCACTTGCTGTTTACACATTATTTACACATTATTTACATTTCCACTTGCACTGCTTTAGTCACCAGAAAGATCGTAGTCACTGTCCATCATTTTCATTTATAAATGAGCCAGTTCACATTCCACAGCAGTCTCTTAGTCCTTTACCCCTTTCCACACAAGGTTTAGTAGGGGTAGAGGTCACAGGGCCCTTTGCAAGGGGCTAAAAAGCGGCAGAATTGGACAGGCGCAAATCCGACGTGGTTTCACCTTGAAAGACAACAGTAAACTGAATGCTGTGGTGGCCTGGGGGCAATGAAAGGCTGCCAATGTCAGCGTGATGACAGCTGCTAATATATAAGCTATGAAATGATTGGCAGGAAATCTAGACAATACATAATAAATTAGGTAGTTCCAGGTGAAGGTAAATATCACTTAGGCTTCTCCCTTCCTTTCTTATATATATTTTTATCACAAGATTATATTATACAGCATATTTCAAGGGGGAATAAATAGGGAAAATTAGGGAACGAGTGCACGTGAGGTGTTGTCAGGTGATTTTTTTTGTATATATTATTTTGTATAAGAATAGGGCATAGGGCTTAGTTCAATGGATGAAATCAGTGGACAATTCCGGGGAAGATTTACTTAGCACAGCACGGCCGGGCAGGCGAGAGGAGAGGGTAATGGAGGGGAGGTAGGGAGGGGAGTCAAGAACGGGGAGAAATGGCTAATTTTTCAACAATGGATGGGAGTACAGATGAGATTAGGAGTGCAGACTAGTGTTGGACATTGGCAGTACTGATAGATGATACAAGCCACCACTTGAAAGCCCGGGCGAACACAAAATAACACAGAAATCACAAAAGTAATGCCCCGCCGTATGATCCCTTGCTCCCAAGCGTCACAAAAGTGACGCCCCACGGTTAAGGGGTTAATCAAGGTAAGAGAAAGGAATGCATGTGATTAACGTTTGTAATGCTCAAAGCACACTCAGAAAGCTTGGCAATGGAAACACCAATCAATGCAGAGAAAATCAAAGAAGTCTTGTCAGACAATCACCCAATCTGCAGCTCTAAAGTGCCACAGACACTGCTTCTTGAAATGATCCTCAGGCCTTTACAGAGGCAACAGAACAGATCAAGATGATTAGCATGTGATCAGGGGAGCTTAATGATGACAAAAAATTAACAGAGTAAGCAGAAGGATTAGTTGTAAGGAAAAGGTCAAGTGTTGAGACTATCCAAGCCAGTCATGGATATGGGTAGGGTGCTGTTCGAGTTGGTTCAGGTCATAATGAAGGGAAAACACATAGACCTGTTCACACTTGGTCATCAATTAAGCTGAAAATAGTTATGGGTCCATGCAAGATGAAAACACATCGACTGCAGACACTTTTGTTCAGCTTAAGAATGAGTTTTTTGTTGTGAATGGTTAGAATTAGACTCCAGTTGGCTCTTGGCATGCAGCTTTCTTTGAGGTGAATAAATTCGTCTGCAGGCATTCAAAGGATATGATAAGTCATGGGATGGAAGGAATATAGCCAATAATTTACCTGGTCATTTCATGCAGGATTTTTTCCCACAAAACATAATAACTATCATTATCCACTGGTACATTTTACAGTTCTTTCCTGTTAGATGCCCATATTTTAGATGGCATAGGAGGCTTTGTAGGATCTCTTCTTCAGTGATTTATTTTGCATTTTACACCTTAACATTCTTTTGTATGTTAATTATAATTATCATTTTGATATGGGCATACTTTCCATCTTTAACATGCTAGTAGATACTAAGGTACATTGTGCAGAAGAGTTGTTACAAAAGCTCAGAGACCACTTAGAGTGCGAGCCACAGTCGGCAAAGGATGGATGGAAATACATATGTGGGTTCGCTAGTGACTGCAACAGAAAAGCTACAATGATATACGGAAGGTAATGTACGGTTATCCATGTACATTTTAGCCACACACAGTGTCAAAGACTTTATTGTTATATCCAGTCATATCCGGTCAAAGACTATTGTTATTTTACCTTAACATGACCCAGATTTTCCCCCTTTTTCCAGTTCAATTCACGTAGCTCGGTGGGAGAGAAAAAAAAAAAAAACAGTCCTATAGTTCTACATCCTTCCTACAGCATTTTCTGCCTGACTGTCATCTTTTAATATGAATCTCTTGCTATAGTTCGACACATAATATGTAGAGGTGGCAGGTTTAAGCCAAATTGGAGCAGAAAAAGTATAATTAAGGAATCTAACTGCACAGATATGAGATACCGATGGGGTCTGTTGTCTACTGTAAAATGACAAATGTTTACCTGGATTTATTGTGAGTCTAAGATTAACCCTTCTATGATCGGCACAAGTTGAAATTCTTTTCCAGCTACAGCCAGAAGGTTTTCTTCAGCTGAAATTGAGTAATAGAAGGCTGCGAGTGTTACTGCCATCACCATTAACCCTCTCACGGTAGAATGACCTCTATTATACTTACTGCTATTCCCCCTGACTCTAAACAACATTCATCAACTAAGAGATTGTCATAGAGCCTGGCAATGTTAAGCAATATTTATACAGAGACTGCACTCTTCCATTCATCAATACATTAATGATGATGATGATGATGATGATGATGATAACAAAATAAATTATTATTATTATTATTATTATTATTATTATTATCATCATTATTATTATTATTATATATTTTTATTATTATTATTTTTGTATATTATTATTATCATTATTATTATTACAGTTATCTCTCGATTATATGGACGACCAATATCCAGATAATCCATTACCTGGACACAGTAATCTGGCTCTTCTAAACCATTATTTGTACATTCTTTTCCACTGTCTGGACTAAATGCTTGCATCTCTGGAAATTATGGTCGTCGAGAAAAATTTCTGCCCGGACGGGCGGGAACAGCCCAGTGGCGCCACAGTGGCTGGCTGGTTTACCCTACGTCCGTCAGAGACCCCACCTTGCTTGATCTCAGTTCCTGCACAGCAATGTAAACAGTTGTAATAGCAACACACATGGTGGCTTCTGTGGTTGTTCCCTACCTGCTTCTGGCCTTGCTATTCCTTGCATCCCTCTTCCTAGGGTGTGTGATGATGGCCCCTTCACTATGGAAATGGAAGAGGGTAGTGCTGACTCTTTAGAAGTGGGAGATCGTGGGTAAGACTGATGGAGGGTGAATGAATCGTGACTGTTGACATTGATTTTATTCTAGCATACTGGACTGTACCATGATTTTTTGTTTTATCATGATTTTATTCCATTTTTCCATTATGTTTTGAGTGACCTTTTCATTTTTAGGTCTACTTGACCAGAAAGATTAGTGTTAAACCACAGGAACAAGCGTTGTATGATGTAGTGGCCTTTTACACTGGCATTCAAAGTTAGGTTATGTTTGATTGGGGGCCAGGGGAGAAGTCCACTATCTAGACAGAGCCACTACCTGGACATGCCTTTTGCCCTATTATGTCAGATATTCGAGGGATTACTATATTACTACTACCGCTACTACTACTACTACTACTACTACTACTACTACATTACTACAACTATTATTATTATTATTATTAAGAACCGAGATTTGCCATTAAGGTAGCCGAGATGTTTCTCGACGTTTCACGTTGTTTACCGTAGCTTAGGTATGAGTCAGAGTTGCCAGTTTGCCTGCTGTTTGTGAGCATAGCTATTTCGTAAGTTGTACCTTAATTTTTGTGCTCTTTTTCTCAATAATGTTTTTTTTATGTGATTGCATGTTAATTATGCAATTTAATTTAAGCCAGTATGCTCAATAATTTAAAGTGTTATGTAATGTAAGAAAATTCTGGCATGTTTGGATTGTCTCCGAGTTGGTAACTGTTGTTGCTAGGGGCAGGTACAGTCAGGGAAAGTTGCGCATTAACTACTGTTCGAAGCATTGGCGGTCAACGAATAGCCACGAAGCAGCAGCCAGACCCCATCTGTCTGGTAACTGTGCGTGGGAGGGAGGGTGGCCGGGAGTGGGAGGGTTTGGAGAGTTGCTCACGACGCACTATCAATATATATTTACTGGTAAAGGTATGCTTCTATGCCTTTGTTTTGTAATGATCGATAAGAATGACAGTTACAGAGACTAATCTTATAATTAGGACTTCACATGTCATTCTGTCTAAAGGAAAACGAAGAACCTGTTGATTGCTCACATAGATTTCTTTTTTAATCATTACACACTACCCTAGACTCTAAGTTCGAGATGAATAATTACCAAAATAACACTGGGAATGTTTGCAGGCGGATGTTTACAGTGGGATGAGAGAGGAAATGTGGCACCGCTGTGTTTGTTTAACCGTAGTAATAGTAATTGAATGGGCAGACCCGGCAGAGCTTCCCCTCCGCTACAATATCTAGTACCCACAGAAACAATGTTCTATCAAGTCATACTCTGTCTGCAAACACAAGTGTTTGCCACGTGTGTATAGTGGAAGGTAGAGAAAAATAACAATACCATTGGATCCCATTGTTTCTCTGACAGGAGATGACTGTTAGGTGAGGTGGAACGGAGGGGAGGGGGGACAGGGGAGGGGGGCGCATGTATCGAAACTTTATCGTGTTTCGTTTAGAATGATGAAGGGTGTGATAATACAGATGTTCCGAGGTGATCTGTATCTCGGTATGCAATAACATGTATTGGATGATTGTTGGGTTCGTCATACAGTGTGGTGAACAACTGTAGTTGAGCATAAATGTTGGAAGATGTGATGTCCGGTGTCTCGAAATGTAGTTCACCTGAGTCTAGTGAGTGTGTGACTCAACTGCTGTAACATCTTTGTGGCTGAACCAGGGTGGCCGCAAATGATTCATGATTATGCATGTGACAAAACGGTCAAGCCATGTTGTGCATCAACCAGCCTTTTTTTTTTTTTTTTTTTTTTTTTTTAAGAAAAACAATAATTATATTCGCAAACCATGGTATAAGATTATGTCCTGTTGCTTAGGATTATAGCTGCTTTGAGTGTTGGACAGCTACTGGCTTATTGTGCGAAAATGTTGTGTAGTCATCATACTGATGGATCACGACTAGGTAGTGAGATACTGTATTTGCATAATGAATACATAACTTGTATTATAATAATTCAAATAACGGTGTTACGTGTGTCCAGTCCACAAATGATGTCGCTTTCTTCGAGGTGCTATTTCATTAGTCTGGATAGTTGTGACAACATCCACAAACATTGATCATCGTATATTATAGTCTTTTTAAAACATTCATACATTAATTTTCATACAAGTATTACACATTCAGGCCTTCCTTAGTTCCAGACGCATTGTACTATTTAATCGTGTGTCTACACTCACATTGTTCATCCAGAGGGAGCAATATTTCCTTTACCATGCCTGTCTGTCCGTTGCCTGCCATTATAACACAAGGTTTTAGCATGGGGTCACGGCTGCACATAATATACCGGTGGCGTGATGCTGCTGGGAGAGTGTAAAATTGCATATTGTCTACGTGTGTTTGTGCTTGGAGTCTGGTAATACCTTCACCGACTTATTCACACTCCTGTCAAGATAGTAGCCAAAGTCGTGGTTTTGGTGATTATACTGACTGACCCTTGAACTCACCTCCCAGCAGTCTGAATGAGATTCTCTTTTCACCCAATAGAAACATTTAGTAATACAGAGAACAATGCAATTTTATATGTAAAGTAAGGAATGTTTTATGCACCGTGTCATCACACATGCTTATATAGCATAACACAGCAAAGGATAAGCTGGACCTACGGTAGGATAAAGGTTGAGTCCTGCTGGAGCGTTCAAGTAAACGTAACCAACATTGGTGCACCAGCACCTGATTGGTAAAACCCAGCCATTGCGCTATAGGCAAAGGACCCCAGGGTTTTGAAGCTACAACACATCATTCAGTAGATATACACAAGGTCACTGATAAGGCTGCAATCTCATCGTAGTGATGCGATATGATAAGGATGTCAATATCAGGTTTCGTTACCCATTAAACGAGGACGGGCCGGAATTTTGAGAGAGAGAGAGAGAGAGAGAGAGAGAGAGAGCACCCTCTCTCTCTCTCTCTCTCTCTCAGATAGCCTGTAAACAACGAGGCTTGTAATGCTCCCACTGTCAAAGGTGGGTGATATGAGGCTCTATTATGTCGTATTGCAGCAACTTGTAATGACACCATGAATGCACCAGTCTGACTGTCTGCATTATAGTCTCTCTCTCTCTCTCTCTCTCTCTCTCTCTCTCTCAAAATTCCGGCCCTTCCTCGTTTAATGGGTAACGAAACCTGATATTGACATCCTTATCATATCGCATCACTACGATGAGATTGCAGCCTTATCAGTGACCTTGTGTAAATCTACTGAATGACGTGTTGTAGCTTCAAAACCCTGGGGTCTTTTGCCTAAAGCGCAATGCTGGGTTTTACCAATCAGGTGCTGGTGCACCAATGTTGCTTACGTCTACTTGAACGCTCCAGCAGCACTCAACCTGTATCCTACCGTAGGTCCAGCTTATCCTTTGCTGTGTTATGCTATATAAGCGAGTGTGATGACACGGTGCATAAAACATTCCTTCCTTTGCATATAAAATTGCATTGTTCTCTGTATTACTAAATGTTTCTATTGGCTGAAAAGAGAATCTCATTCAGACTGCTGGGAGGTGAGTTCAAGGGTCAGTCAGTATAGTCACCAAAACCACGACTTTGGCTACTATCTTGACAGGAGTGTGAATAAGTCGGTGAAGGTATTACCAGACTCCAAGCACAAACACACGTAGACAATATGCAATTTTACACTCTCCCAGCAGCATCACGCCACCGGTATATTATGTGCAGCCGTGACCCCATGCTAAAACCTTGTGTTATAATGGCAGGCAACGGACAGACAGGCATGGTAAAGGAAATATTGCTCCCTCTGGATGAACAATGTGAGTGTAGACACATGATTAAATAGTACAATGCGTCTGGAGCTAAGGAAGGTCTGAATGTGTAATACTTGTATGAAAACTAATGTTTGAATGTTTTAAAAAGACTATAATATACAATGATCAATGTTTGTGGATGTTGTCACTACAATCCAGGCTATTGAAATAGCACCTCGAAGAAATCGATATCATTTGTGGACTGGACACACGTAACACCGTTATTTCAATTATTATAATACAAGATATGCATTTATTATGCAAATACAGTATCTCATTACCTAGTCGTGATCCATCAGTATGATGACTGCACAACATTTTCACGCAATAAGCCAACAGTTGTCCAACACGCAAAGTAGCAATAATCCTATGCAGCAGGATATCTACTTATACCATGGTCTGCGAACATAATCATTGTTTCTCTTCACACTCAAACAGACTGGATGATGCCTAACATTGCATGACCTTTTTTGTCACATGCGTAATCATGAATCATTTGTGGCCACCCTAGTTCAGCCACAGAAATGTTTTAGCAGTTGAGTCGCACACTCATTAGACTCAGGTGAACCACGTTCCGAGACACCGGACATCTCACCTTCCAACATTTATGCTCAACTGCAGTTGTTCACCACGTTGTATGACGAACATTAAGACTCCAACATTCATCCAATACACGTTGCTGGATACGGAGTTAGAGGTCACCTCAGAACGTGTATAAACACACCCTTCATCATTCTAAATGAAACACGATAAAGTTTCGATCCATGCGCCCCCACCCCCTGTCCCCCCTCCTCTCCGTTCCACCTCGTCTCACAGTCATCTCCTGTCAGAGAAACAATGGGTACCAACGGCATTGCTATTTGTTTTTCTCTCTACCATCCACTATACATACGTGACAAACACTTGTATTTGCAGACAGACGATGACTTGAAAGAACATTGTTTTGTGGGTACTAGATACTGTAGCGGAGGGGAAGCTCTGCCGGGTCTGCCCATTCACTTACTATTACTACGATGTAAACAAACACAGCGGTGTCATATTTCACCAAACACACCACCCTCTGTACTTGTTAGAAGTGGAGGTAACTGTACATGACTAGGACGTCCTAGAATGCTGGAGAAATAGATCATTCTCGAACAATGCAAGCGTATATAAGGATGGATAAGAGACTAGAACAAGTCAGTTTTCAGTTCAGTTTGAGTGTAATGCAGTGTCATGGCAGTGAAGTTTATATATATTCGGTACTTATGAAAACAGTGTTTGCAAGCATTAAGTGTAATAACAGTGAAGTGTTGTCAAGCATTAAGTGTAATAACAGTCAAATGTGTCAAGCATTAAGTGCAATAGCAGTTAGTAAAGTTTGTATAGTTCCAGTGCTTGTAAGAATAGTGAAGTGAAGTTGGAAAGCATTAGGTGCAATTATTTAGAAAATAGTGAACTTTAAGAAACCTGTGTTTATTTTCGTCTCAGCTGATCTTGTGTGCTGTACACCAAAAGGCTGACCATAGGAAGAACAACTCATTGGGTAACGTCCTTCCTATACTGGACTACTGCTGTTGGAGCCTGTGGCAGTGTGGGGACTGGGACGTAACATTATTATTATTATTATTAATTATTATTATTATTATTATTAGCAATAGTAGCAGTAGCTTTAGTATTATTAGTTCAATTCAGTTAACTTTACTTTGTATTTATACAAAAATATATATCATCAATCATCAATCATTTCTGCATTGACCCATGAGGGACATAGGAGCCCATTCTAGGCAAGTTGGTCCTGACATTTAAGATGAGAGTGACCAGCCTCAATAATCCGTTAGTGGCATTACGTGAGCAATAAACCCCAACCAATCGTTAATTTTCTGTATCCACTAGTTTTTCATTTTTGGTCATTTCATGTATAAATTTACAACCAGCCAATTAAAATGCATTACCAGCACTATTACGAAGGACAACTTATAAAATGCAAAACTGAATATATATATATATATATATATATATATATATATATATATATATATATATATATATATATATATATATATATATATATATATATATATATATACATATATTGCAACATAATTGACCTCTTCCTTACAACTAATCCTTCTGCTTACACTGTTAATCTTTCCTCTCCGTTGAGCTCCTCCGATCACAACCTTATCACCTTGACCTGTCCTGTCTCTCCGGTATGGCCTGCGGACCCTCCAAAGAAACGTCGTCTGTGGCACTTCGGAGCTGCGGATTGGGAGGCCCTCAGGCAGTACATCTTTGATTTTCCATGGAATGATTATTGCTTCCATGGCCGGGAGCCATCTGGGTGTGCCTTGCGCATTACGGAGGTTATTCTCTCAGGCATGGAAGCATACATTCCTTTCCCATATCCTCTGACTAATACACGAAAGCCTTGGTTTAATCACCCTTGTTCTAATGCTGTCCGCAACAAGGAGAGGGCCTATAGGAGGTACCGGAGCCAACCCTCACCTGAATCACATCTTTTATACGTTTCTGGCCAGAATCGTACTAAGTCTGTTCTTCGCTCTGCTAAAAATAATTTCATCCGTACTAAATGCTCTCAACTCTCTAACTCGAATTCTTCCTGCTCCTTCTGGCACCTTGCCAAAGACCTTTCTGACAACTTTACCTCATCATCCTTCCCTCCTCTTTTCTACTCTGATGGCTCTGTAGCTATTTGTTTTACTCATAAAGCAGATCTCTTCGCTCAGACTTTCGCCTCCAATTCCACCTTAGACAATTCCTGTGCTGTTCCTGCACCACTTCCCCTCTCTGAGTTCCTCATTGCTAACATTAAATATTTCTTCAGGTGATTTATTTTCTGCCATCACATGCCTCAGTACTAATAAAGCGTATGGGCCTGATGGAGTCCCTCCTTTTGTTCTCAAGAACTGTGCTTCTGTGCTTACACCCTGCCTAGGCAAACTCTTTTGCCTTTGTCTATCAACTTGTATCTCTCCTTCTTGCTGGAAGTTTGCTCACATTCAGCCAATCCCAAAGAAGGGTGACCATTCCTGACCCTCTAACTATCGTCCAATTGCTTTAACATCCTGTATCGAAAAGTTTTCGAGTCTTCTTAATAGAAAAATTTAAAGCATCTTTCCTATCACAATCTTCTTTCTGATCGCCGGTATGCGTTCCGTCAGGGGCGCTCCACAGGCGATCTTCTCACCTTCCTTTCAGACTCCTGGTCATCCTCCTTTCGGGGCTTTGGCGAAAGCTTTGCCATTGCACTTGACATCTCAAAGGCTTTCGATCGAGTCTGGCATAAATCTTCAATTTCCAAACTGCCCTCTTACGGTTTCTATCCTTTTATCTGTGCCTTCATCTCTAGCTTCCTTTCTGGTCGTTCTATAGCCGCTGTTGTAGACGGCCATCGTTTTTCTCCTAGATCTATTAACAGTGCTGTTTCTCAGGGCTCTGTCCTATCACCAACTCTGTTCCTTTTATTCATCAATGACCTTCTAAGCTGTACATCTAACCCTATCCACTCATATGCAGATGACTCCACCCTGTGCCTTTCCATTCGATTCCCACAACGTCCATCTCAGCAGTTACTTCAACAAACAAGGGATGAGGCTATGGCACACCTAATGTCTGACTTGGCTCGCATCTCTGACTGGGGTAAAAATAATCTGGTTGTTTTTAATGCATCAAAAACTCAGTTTTTGCACCTATGAACCCAACAAAATCTTCCACAGGTATACCCACTAATGTTTAACAATATTCAGCTTAATCCTACGTCATCGATGAACATGCTTGTGGTTTCATTTACTCAGGATTTATCTTGGAAAAATCATATTACATCTCTTGTAAAATCTGCTTCCAAGAGATTGGGTGTGCTAAGCTGACTCCGTTCCTTCTTTACCCCTGCACAATTGTTGACTCTATACATGGGTTTTATCTGCTCCTGCGTGGAGTACAACTCTCCTATGTGGGGAGGCTCCCCACATACAGCTCTTCTCAATAGGGTGGAGTCAAAGGCTTTTTGTCTCATCAACTCTCCCCCTCTTACTGACTCCCTTCAACCTCTGTCTCTTCTCTGCACTGTTGCATCTTTATCTCTTTTCTATCGCTATTTCAATGGTCACTGTTCCTCTGGACTGTCTGCATGCATTCCTTCACCTCTACGACGGGCGCGTAGCACCCATGTAGCAGCAAACTCTCACCCCTTTTCTGTCCAACTCTCTAATGCAAGAGTTTTAACCGTTACTCCCAGTCCTTCATTTATGCAACAGGTCAGCTCTGGAACTGTCTTCCTCTGTCTGTATTTCCTGCTTCCTATGATCTCCAGCCTTTCAATCGCGGTGTGTCCAGGCATCTCGAAATGACTGGATCTTGAATTTGGCTTTCTCTTGTATTTTGTTTTTCTCTTGGACGGAACAGTTCTGTGGGCTCGTTGCCTTTGTTTTTTTCCTCCTCACATAAATAAATATATATATATATATATATATATATATATATATATCTTAAAAAGTAGCGCTAAGAATTTTGTATAGTTTTATGGACAGTAAAATCAAGAAAAAAAATTACAAATCAACATCATCAACTACCATGAAGTTTTATGACATACGCACACCTCTTCGTTTATCATGATTCTGGGTCCAACATACTCTTGATTTTAATACATCTTTATCACTGTCATAGAAGTCCCGAGGAGTAGACTGTAGCACCAGTCGAACAGGGCAGTACTCCCGAGGTTGATGGCAAGCTGGTGATCGAGCTGGAGCTCCCGTTTCACCAGCCCTCAGGACTTGATCCTGACCATCTCCCTTTTCTGAACATTTTCAGTGCATTCATTTACACAGAGAGTAGGCCAGCATGCTCTCATAATACCTCTACCTTCAACTGTCTACACCACACTACATGCGCATAACATATCACACCTTCTATTCACATCTTTAGTAATGGCCGCTGCAATCTTAATATCATATGAGGTGGTACCTCGGATTGCCACCACCGGCAGGGTAGGGCTGGAGGCACAGGGTCCTCCCGGTCGCCATCAAGCGACTGTGCCGGCAGCGACTGTTGCTATTTCCGGGAATGCTCGTCGGCGAAGAGGTGACGGTGCAGCCTTATTCTTTACCAACATCCACGGCCTTACCACAAATTTAAACTCGGTTCAATTTTTCCTTCAGTCCATATCCCCTTTGGCCCTTTTCCTCACAGAACCACAAATCTCGCCCTCTACCAATATATCTCCATTTTGTTTTCCCGGTTGCCATCTTCTTACAAACTTTCGTAACAAGGACGGCACCTGTTGTTATATCAAATCCCAATATGCAGTTGACACTATTTTAAACTTCACCTCATCCAGTTTTGATTACTCATTATATAAATTAAATTGCCAAAACATTACCAAATATATCTGTGTAGTTTATCGTTCCCCCAATGCTTCTTCGGAACCTAGTGTATTTGATTCCATATCCACTCAGTTGAGTAACCTTGACCTTGCCCTTGGCAATGAAATTACCATTTTGGGTGATTTTAACATACACAATGTTGAATGGTTATTGCATTCTGCCCGGACTGACGACGCTGGTCTAGAATGCGAGCTGTTTGCGGAATCGTTTAACCTCACCCAGTTGGTAAAGCAACCAACCAGAATACCTGATAATCCTGACCATAATGCCCATCTCTTGGATTTATTCTTGACAAATAATCCAGATCAGTACAGGATAGAGGTACTGGCACCACTTGGATCCTCTGACCACAATCTCATCAAAGCCTCATTAGTTAACCCTCCTACGCCTCCCCATTCTGAACCTGTCAGGGTGACCCGATGGCACTTTGACAGGGCAGACTGGGATGGATTTAAAATTATCTTGCTGATATTCCATGGCAGTCTTTCTTCTCTAGTGATCCCAATTCTACCCAGACCCACATCTGCGACTTAATACTAGCTGGTATGGATTTATTCATACCAAGTCAACAATTCACTAAAAGATCAAACTCTCCAAAATGGTTTGATGGCAATTGTGCCAGAGCAACAGCCCAAAAGTCATTAGCATATAACTCTTACTTAAAATCAAAAATATCTGAATCACTCTCCCAATTTAAAATTGCTAGAAATCATGCAAAAGCTGTAATAAATCTATCTAAATCAAACTTTCTTCAAAAGCAAGCATCAAAACTACTTAACAACCCTAATGACAATAGAATATTCTGGTCAACTCTTAATTCTTTCAATAATAACTTTAACAAGTCATCTTCCATTCCCCCACTAAAATCTTCAGATGGCAATATTACAAATGACCCACGTGGGAAAGCAGATATCTTTGCTAGTACCCTTGGCAGAAACTCTACCATAGATGATACCAGCCAGAATGTCTTAGTACTGGAACTTGATTCTCCAGAAATTGCCCCACTTAAAATACAGACAAGATATGTAAACTCCATCCTAGACAATTTACCTACCAACAAACCTCCAGGCCCAGATGGATTTCCGCCAATTGTTTTCAAAAAGTGTTCCCCTGAACTTGCCTCTGTCCTAGCTAAATTATTCAGACTATGCATACGTACTTCTTTATTCCCAAATTCATGGAAAGAAGCCAATATCCACCCAGTTCCGAAGAAAGGAAGTTCGTCTGACATGTAGAGGTGTATGGTATTTAGGAGGACTGCTGGGCCTTGATAGCAGGCTGTGAAGCCTATGCCCAGAGTCGGACATATAAAAAAAAAAAAAAAAAAAAAAAAGACCAATAGCTGTCACATCTTCTCTTGGTAAGGTATTTGAAACTTTAATTAATAAGCATATTGTTAAAAATCTTGAATCCAACAACTTAATTAGTGATAGACAATACGGTTTTCGCCACGAAAGATCCACCATTGACATACTCAATCTCTCAACTCATACCATCCATCAATCAATTGATCTTTTTGGAGAAACTCATGCAGTAGCTCTTGATATCTCTAAAGCTTTCGACAGAGTATGGCACCGTTCCCTGCTGTCCAAACTCCCTTGCTATGGACTAACGTCTTTTGTTCCTTCGATTTCTTCTTATCTTAGTGACAGGAAAATAAGAGTAAAAGTAGATGATGTATATTCGAATTTCCACTCAATTAACGCCGGCGTGACGCAGGGATCAGTTCTGGCGCCAACCCTATTTCTGGTTCATATTAATGATCTCTTATCTGTCACTCACAATTCCATTCACTCATATGCAGATGACTCAACACTACATGGTTCATTCATACTCAGACATCCATTTACAAAGTCTAATATCTCTACCTCTCAACTCAGTACAGCCATCTCCATAAATCAAGATCTATCTACAATCAGTGAATGAGGACAAAACAACCTTGTCTCTTTTAATGCTAGTAAAACTAAATATATACAGTTTACTAATAGACAGATATTGCCAGATTCGTACATTACCTTCAGTGCTACTAATATTCCCATCTCCAAAAGTATTGAAATTCTTGGTGTCTCACTTAACAGTGCCCTCAGCTGGACCTCTCATGTCAGATCACTTGCTAAAACCGCCTCAAAGAAACTTGGATTATTGTACAGAGTCCGTAACTTCTTCACCGATGAGCAGTTAGCTATAATTTATAAGAGTCATGTGCGCTCTCAGCTTGAATATTGCTCACCATTGTGAAATGGTTGTGGAGAGGTTGCATTAAGACAACTAGACAAAATTCAGAATAAAGCCGTTAGAATCATTAACAACCCTGCCATTACATATAAACTACCTCCCCTGCAAGTAAGGAGGAATGTTGCCTCCCTTGCATTATTTTACAGATATTTTTTTGGCAAATGCTCAGACAAAGTTGCGTCCATGGTGCCACCTCTCTATGCCTTCCCTCGTGCTACACGGGTATCTGGTAGCGCTCATGACTGGAATGTCACTCAACCATATTGCAGAACTTCTGCCTATCAGAATTCTTTCATTCCCCGAACTGCATCTCTCTGGAACTCGCTTCCCCAGAGTTGTTTTCCTCCAAATTTCAACCCACAACTGTTCAAGTCTAATTGTTACAGATATTTTATGAACAGAGGACACCAGTAATCTGGTGTATGGATTATTATTTTTTTTTTTACCCATTTGTTTTTCCTTCCTCCGTTCTGTTATTTATTTAAAAAAAAAAAAAATCTATCTATTGCCAGACGCCATAATCCCTTAAGGGGTGGTCATTTGACTTTGAGTTATTTTGTTTTACGGGGAGGGGCACTAACCCTCCACCAACCCACTTGTTGACACCTAGGGAGCACGTACGGTTTGGTTACATGGTTACCACCCAGCGTTGTAAATGGTTTCTTGGCTTACAGGAAACAATTTGGCTTGTCACTCAATGTAAAACCACCTGTAAAGGAAAGAAAAGCAATAAGAAGTGACAGGAAAGATGAGAGAAATAGGAAGAGAAGAGGGCAGGCACAGGAAAAAGAATGATACTGGCTATGGAAGAAGTAGGTGTAAATAATTTTAAATAAGCTGTCCAGTTGTGCTGAATAGTGGACAAAGGTTATTGCTGTAAAAGCTAGACTGAATGTAATGCTATTTTTCTTCTTAAAGTAGCTGAGCCAACAGCACTGACACATGACTACCCACAAAACGAGGAACACCAAATATCTCTTTTAATGAGTTTCAATATGCGGTCTCAAATGTTTGAAACATCCGAGAGCTAAACTTTCTGTAATATCCAAGACAGATAGCCCATATGATTATCCGGAATGCAATATGCTTAAAAAAATAATAAGAATAATTTTCGTTGTTAACCTTAAATTTTCTAAGGACAGAGTTAATTTTTGAATAAAAGCAAAATAATCCAAATTCAATGTTCTTTTTATGTGACAAATTAAAATTACTGAAGTCGCATAAATGTTTATAATTATCAACTATATCATACTGATTTATAGAGAGGATACCATGTGCCAGACTCCTAGATGTCTCAAACATACTTATACTTATTATCACATCAAGCAAAAACATTTGTTCTTAAAATTATTGAATTACTGAAATTAAACTGCTCTGTGAGTCACCCAATATTGCAATCTCATCAGTATATGCAGTAGGGCTATGATTAGAAAAAAAAAGTATCCTGCAACGGGAATCGATGAGCATTTTGGTGTATAATACAAATGTATTAGTCATTTCGCTTAATTCCGTCAAAAGATCCCCCACACCAAGTCATATTGTTTGCAAAAAACACAAAAATCGTAAAACGTAGGATGCACACTGCATAATTACAGCGTATTTGTTGCCACAAACTTCACATATAAGTATGTGTCCTTCTTGCACTTTCCACTCAACTCGTCCATCAATTTTATTGCCCCCTTCAGCAATGATGTTGGTCCGTGGTATGTCCAGAGCAGATCTTTCCTTGCTCCAGTGGGTTTCAAGGTACTTAAGTGCACTAGGGCACTTGAGTTCTTTATCACAGGTCAATAGGTTTTCTTAGGACATCCCATTGAATTTCTGATCAGAAAACCACGCCTCTTGTCATCCATAGGCAATAAAGCTTGGTGGTATCTCCAATGTGCCTCTCCAATTTGGAAAAAGAAAATATGAGATTAGGGTGTAAACTTTTTTGTGTGTGTGAGGAAGAAGGAACCAAAGGCAACGAGCCCACAAAATTGTTCCTTCCAAGAGAAAAACAAAATACAAGAGAGAGCCAAATTCAAGATCCGATCATTTCGAGATGCCTGGACACACTGCGTTTAAGACTGGAGATCATGGGAAGCAGGAAATACAGACAGAGGGACACAGTTCCAAAGTTTACCTGTTACATAAATGAAGGACTGGGAGTAAAGGTTAACTCTTGCATTAGAGAGTTGGACAGAAAAGGGATGAGAGTTTGCGCTAGACGAGTGCTACGCGCACGTCATATAGGTGGAGGAATGCATGCAGACAGTTCAGAGCAGAGACCATTGAAATAGCGATAGAAAAGAAATAAAGATGCAACAGTGCGGCAAAGAGACAGAGGTTGAAGGGAGTCAGTAAGAGGGGGAGAGTTGATGAGACGAAAAGCCTCTGACTCCACCCTATTGAGAAGAGCTGTATGTGGGGAGCCTCCCCATACATGAGAGTTGTACTCCACACAGGGGCGGATAAAACCCCTGTATAGAGTCAACAATTGTGCAGGGGTAAAGAAGGAACGGAGTCGGCTTAGCACACCCAATCTCTTGGAAGCAGATTTTACAAGAGATGTAATATGATCTTTCCAAGATCAATCCCGAGTAAATGAAACCCTAAACATGTTCAAGGATGATGCAGGATTAAGCTGAATATTACTAAACATTAGTGGGAATACCTGTTGAAGATTTTGTTGGGTTGATAGGTGCAAAAACTGAGTCTTTGATGCATTAAAAACAAGCAGATTATTTTTACCCCAGTCAGAGATACGAGCCAAGTCAGACATTAGGTGTGCCATAGCCTCATCCCTTGTTTGCTGAAGTAACTGCTGAGATGGACATTGCGGGAATCAAATGGAAAGGTGAAGGGTGGAGTCATCAGCGTATGAGTGGATAGGGTTAGATGTACAGCTTAGAAGGTCATTGATGAATAAAAGGAAGAGGGTTGGTGATAGGACAGAGCCCTGAGGACCACCACTGTTAATAGATCTAGGAGAAGAACGATGGCCATCTACAACAGCGGCTATAAAACGAACAGAAAGGAAGCTAGAGCTGAAGGCACAGATACAAGGATAGAAACCGTAAGAGGACAGTTTGGAAATTAAAGATTTATGCCAGACTCGATCGAAAGCCTTTGAGATGTTAAATGCAATGGCAAAGCTTTCGTCAAAGTCCCAAAAGAAGGATGTCCAGGAGCCTGAAAGGTAGGTGAGAAGATTGCCTGTGAAGCGTCCCTGACGGAACCCATACCAGCGATCAGAAAGAAGGTTGTGATAGGAAAGATGCTTTAAATTTTTTCTGTTAAGAATAGACTTGAAAACTTTTGAGATACAGGATGTTAAAGCAATTGGACGATAGTTAGAGAGTTGGGAATGGTCACCCTTCTTTGGGACTCGTTGAATGAGAGCAAACTTCCTGCAAGAAGGAAAGGTACAAGTTGATAGACAAAGGCAAAAGAGTTTGCCTAGGCAGGGTGTAAGCACAGAAGCACAGTTCTTGAGAAAAAAAGGAGGGACTTCATCAGGTCCATATGCCTTATTAGTACTGAGGCCTGTGATGGCACAAAATAAATCAGCTGAAAAAATTTTAATGTCAGCCATGAGGAAGTCAGAGGGGGGAAGTGATGAAGGAATAGCACCGGAATCGTCTAAAGTGGAATTGGAGGAGAAAGTCTGAGTGATGAGATCTGCTTGATCAGTAGAAGAAATAGCACAAAGCCATCAAAGTAGAAAAGAGGAGGGAAGGATGACGAGGTAAAATTGTTAGAAATGATTTTGGCAAGGTGCCAGAAGGAGCAGGAAGAATTCGAGTTAGAGAGTTGAGAGCATTTAGTATGAATGAAATTATTTTTAGTAGAGCGAAGAAAAGACTTAGCACGATTCCGGGCAGAAATGCATAAAAGATGTAATTCAGGGATGGGTTGGCTCCGGTACCTTTTATAGGCCCTCTCCTTGTTGCGGACAGCATTAGAACAAGCGTGATTAAACCAAGGCTTTCGTGCATTAGTCAAGGGATATGGGAAAGGAATGTATGCTTCCATGACTGAGAGAATAACCTCCATAATGCGCAAGGCACACCCAGATGGCTCCCGGCCATGGAAACAATAATCATTCCAGGGAAAATCAAAGAAGTACTGCCTGAGGGCCTCCCAATCCGCAGCTCCGAAGTGCCACAGACGACGTTTCTTTGGAGTGTCCACAGGCTGTACTGGAGCGATAGGACAGGTTAAGATGGTAAGGTTGTGATCGGAGGAGCCCAATGGAAAAAAAAGATTAACAGTGTAAGCAGAAGGATCAGTTGTGAGGAAGAGGTCAAGTATGTTGGAGTTCTCTCCACTGCGGTCAGGGATACGGGTAGGGTGCTGTACAAGCTGCTCTAGGTCGTTAAGGATAGAGAAGATGTAGGCTTGTTCACCAGGTGGATCAGTGAAAGGAGAGGAAAGCCAAAGGTGGTGGTGAACATTGAAATCTCCTAGAATGGAGATTTCAGAGAAAGGAGAAATGGATAGAATGTGTTCCATCGTAGAAGATAGTCAAAGAATTTTTGATAGTCAGTAGAGTTTGAAGATAAGTAAACAGCACAGATATATTTAGTCAGAGAATGACAGGAAAACCGAAGCCAGAGTGTCGAGAATTCAGAAGAATCGAGTTCAGGAACACGAGAGCATGATAAGTTGTTGCGTATATGTACACAACAGCCACCTTTGGCTTTGAAATGAGTATAAAGAAAGTAGGAGGATACAGAAAAGGGTCTGCTGTCAGTTGTCTCAGACAGCTGAGTCTCAGTTAGAAAAAGAAGGTGAGGGTTAGAGAAGGAGAGGTGGTGCTCAACAGAGCGAAAGTTAGAGGAAAGGCCACGAATGTTGCAGAAATGAAGAAGGAGAGAGTCAGACAGTGGTTCCAGGCATCTTGAGTCGTCACTGGGAGTGGGGCAGAAGGTGAGGGCATTTATGGTCCCCCGCCTGCGGCCTCCGAGGCTATGTTATTCGACGCCATTTTTTTTTTTCCAAATTTTGAAAAGGAAGTGTAGTGTGTACTGTGCATGTAGTTTGGTGTAGATAGTTAGAGAAACTTGTATTAGAGAGCATGCTGGCCTACTCTCTGTGTTACTGAGACACTGAAAAAGTTCAGCAAAGGGGGATGGACGGGACCTACGGCCATATTCTTAAAAATAATTCCTTCCCTAAAAATTTCCTTCCCTTTGAAGGATTATTCTTTCCCTTCAGTATGCTTAAAGATTTCCTTGGAAGGGAAGGAAAAATGTTCAGGTTGGTAGCCCTGTTAAACTAAAATATGCTGATATCTTGTATGGTGGAGCATTAAATTTATAAACTAATTCATCAAAACACGCATATCTCGTGCTGGATAATGAGAGCACAACACATTTGAGATGTGGGAAGTCGCCACCACATCCATACTGTTGGTTTGTATTCAGCCATAAATGCCATTCTGGCCAACACCACAGAAGTGTTCACACCTCAAGACAATATTTTGATAATAAATAATATTCGAGGAATATTATTATGCTTAATGTTGTTATTAGTAAGTGTAAGAATCATTTATAAACGTCCGTCTCGTGTACTCGCATGGCGGAGCTCACTTGTTTTCTTCCAGCTGGAAGACATAAGCTGAACCACTCGTGTGACCTTGACAGCAGATTTTCCTTTTTCGGGCAAATTAACAACCAAAATGTTTCTTGGAAAGAATCTTCGTATGACCCTGACCATAATGTATAAGATTTGTCAGTGTCAGATCATAAAATACTGGACGAATATCGGAGGTAGTACGTCGTCTGCTTTGTTTATGTCTGGCTAATTATCTCAGCCGACATGAGTAACACTTTTAAAGAGATACAAATAGCACTTAAACATTAATATAGCTCTGTAAACTGCATCAATATAATTATACAACATTTTAAATATATATAAGACAACGAACTACAACAGAAAGCACAAAGCTTATGAAGGAATTTTTGATGAGACAGGTCAAGGAAATCCTTCAAGTTTCAATAATTTCTGCTGCCCAGAGGAAAAATCTTTCCCTTCAACCGGCTCAGGAAAGGAAGAATTTTTAAAGAATACCAATTCAGCTAAAGATTTCCTTCCCATGCCTCTACAAGGGAAGGAAATGTTTAAGAATACGGTCGCTAGTCCCGAGGACTGATGAAACGGGAGCTCCAGCTCTCCCTGTCATCAGCTTTCCATCCACCTTGGGAGTACTGCCCTGCTTGACTGGTGCTACAGTCTACTCCTTGAAATCCAGTGGGCGCTATGTAATGATGGTAGTTTCCTTCCTTTGATTTCTGGAAATGCCCCTTGTTCCCTGTAGAACTGGAATGCTTTGCATTATTCATACAGGAATTTGAAGTCATCTCTCCATTCTAGATTTTCACCCATTTACATTTTCTTGCCTGCTTCAAAAGAACTTTGTAGTTCCGCATACTTTTCAGTCAGTTTCTCATCAAACTCGTGACTCAGATTTGGCTTAGTGGAAACCTTTGTCACAAGGAACTCCAAAACATGCTTCATGATCCTGTCCAGTGTATGATGCTGACATCCAATATATTGTGGTTCGTCCAAACCCTTTTCAGTCATTTTCTTCTGTATCCCAACCACAGCACCATTCATATGTCCTGTGTTAACAGCCATTGTATCACAAATGATCATTTTAATACTTGACCAGGCTTCATATTCATCTAGAACTTTCTGAAGGCCATTGAAAATATCCTGAGCTGATCCACTACTACATTTCATGATTCCCGAACTGATCTTCCTAGTTTTGCTTTTGAAGGCAGACTACTTGGTACTCTTTATTAGATAATTTTTTCCTGTCAAAATGCAAACAAAAGTTTTTCTCTTCTTGAAGTATCGATTTGATTTTTTCCCTTCTGTTTTTCTCCGGTCCTGACAACGCCACACCATACACCAATGTGTTGGTGTGGAAACAGGGATGCCTTCTTTACCGAGAGTTGAGCTCACACTAGATGCTTTATTGGCTGACAGCGAATGACCTTTTACCAATTTCGTTGCATGGTATGTTGAAGATGGCATCTTCCTTGTACTTGGGGCTTCTTCATTTCCACCACCAAGGAGGTTATGTTTTCACCCCCATCCGTGTGTTTATTGGTTGGTTGGTTTGTGAGCAAGATTTCACAAAAACTACTGGACGGATTTCCACGAAACTTGGTAGAAGAATGGACCTTGACCCAGAATACACTCCAATAAATTTTGGTGCGGATCCGGATAAAGGTGCAGATCCAGGATTTTTTTTTTTTCATTTTCTTTAACATTGTGAGATAGGGCTTTGGCGGAGCTGTGCGCTCTACTGAATGCCATTCTAGTTGGTACTGTTCTCTAAATCACTTGTGAAGACACTTGTGGTAGTATCTTCAGTTTAAATCTCATATGATGTACACCTCCGGACAAAAATTCGTGATACAGGGTAATCTGCCACCAGAGGTCAGGTTAATCGCACACGTCTATCCCCCCGAACTCCCCCTCCTTAACCCCACCAAAACATTGATTTGTTTGGGGGATGGATCGGAGATGAGAAGCTTCGCTCACTCTCACGTCTTGTCGCATGTAATGTTACTTTCATTTATCTTGCTATTAGATGTATTATGAAGTGCATAAATCCATCTTCAGTTCCATGAGAAGTGATTAGAACGAAGTTTTAGCAGATTTCAATACAATGACCTTAATGTATAGAGTCTGGTTTCCAAATAGTTATCCAGCGTTCTCTAAGCGATAGACTAAAATCCAAGTAACAGTTAAAAGTTATATGGCCAGATAAGTCCTTCTCTTGCCTTGTCATGTGGACGACCACATATACACTCAGCTACTTATCCACCTATCCACTCAACCCATCCAACACAACCCACCGACCTCACCCCTGCCACCCACCCAGCCCACTGATCCCTGCTAACCACCCTGCTAACACACGAATGCCACACACAGGGTTCACCCAGTAATGCCACTCAACTCATTTACTCATTCACTTCTCCACCCTGAATCCATCCAGCGACCCAACCCAACCACCCACTTAGATCATCCCGACCATGCAATCGTCTCAGCCACCTTGGCGACCAACGGTGCCCACTCACCCTGGCGACTCACAAATTCCATCCACCCTTCCTACTCACGAATTCCACCTACCGTGGTCACCCAACAATGCCATCCATCCCATCTCTCCACACAACCCTCCCACCTCTCCTTGAAAACTCCCGGCCCACCTCACCCAGTCCATCCACCCATCCTGTCCACCTACTTCTCCCACTGACCCACCTGCCCATCCACCCTTCTTATCCAACCCCATTCACTCTGCCACCCCATTCACCCATTTGAACCCGACTTATCCATCAAACTCATCTTATCCAAACCTAACTTACCGACCCCTCCCCGACCACCCATACATCCAGCCACCTACCCACCCAG
>NC_137011.1:16423892-16963892 GCF_032717465.1 Coenobita brevimanus
GTGTGTGTGTGTGTGTGTGTGTGTGTGTGTGTGTGTGTGTGTGTGTGTGTGTGTGTGTGTTTATGCGTGTTTTGTTTCTCTTAGGTCGAGTCCACACGTGCTCTCGAATATATATTGGCAACATGTTCGGGAACATGTTTGCAGCAGTATTTGGACAGATGTATGCAAACATGTTTCAGTGCAGGGTCGAACACATGCAGGAGAGGCTATGGGATAAGTGTATCCATACCAGGCAGTTGAGACTTCATCATGATGTTGCCAACATGATTTGGACGCTGCTGTTCCCAACATGCTTGCAGTGTGGTTGTTAGTGTGTTGCTTACATGTTGCCAGCACTTGCTCGAGCACACGTGTGGGTGCACCCTTACTGTGTCAGTCTGTGTGTGTGTGTGTGTGTGTGTGTCAGTCTGTGTGTGTGTGTGTGTGTGTGTGTGTGTGTGTGTGTGTGTGTGTGTGTGTGTGTGTGTGTGGTGTGTGTGTGTGTGTGTGTGTGTGTGTGAGTCAGTTGGTTGGGTGTGTGGAGTTGATGAGGTTGAGTTGGTGGGTGTGGTAGTTCGGTGCATCTCCAGGGTGGATGGACAGTGGTAATGGTGGAGGGGGGGGGGGGGCAGCTATAAGGTGTGGTGTATGGAGTGGTTCTGGGTGGTTGCAGGAGTAATTGGGTTAGTGAGTGAATACGTTTGGTGGGCTGGGTGGGTAGGTGGCTGGATGTGTGGGTGGTCGGGGAGGGGTCGGTAAGTTAGGTTTGGATAAGATGAATTTGATGGATAAGTCGGGTTCAAA
Organism: Coenobita brevimanus; assembly: GCF_032717465.1. Classification (NCBI taxonomy): domain Eukaryota; kingdom Metazoa; phylum Arthropoda; class Malacostraca; order Decapoda; family Coenobitidae; genus Coenobita; species Coenobita brevimanus. The sequence goes on from NC_137011.1 coordinate 16,424,676, forward strand.
TGAGTGAATGGGGTTGGATAAGAAGGGTGGATGGGCGGGTGGGTATGTGAGAGGAGTGGGTGGACAGGATGGGTGGATGGGCTGGGTGAGGTGGCCTGGGAATGTTCAGGGAGAGGTGGGAGGGTTGTGTGGATGGATGAGATGGATGGCATTGTTGGGTGATCAGGGTGGGTGGAATTCGTGAGTGGGAAGGGTGGGTGGTATTTGTGAGTGGTGAGGGAGGGTGGTAGGGGTCGGTGGGCAAGATAGATTGTCGGGATGTGTGGGCAAAGTGAGTCGCCAGGGTGAGTGGGCACCGTTGGTCGCCAGGGTGGCTGAGACGATTGCGTGGTCGGGATGATCTAAGTGGTCGGGATGATCTAAGTGGGTGGTTGGGTTGGGTGGCTGGATGGGTTCAGGGTGGAGAAGGGAATAAGTAAATGTGTTGAGTGGCATTGTTGGGTGAACCTCGTGTGTGGCATTCGTGGGTTAGCAGGGTGGATAGCAGAGATCGATGAGCTGGGTGGGTGGCAGGGGTGAGGTCGGTGGGTTGTGTTGGATGGGTTGAGTGGGTAGGTAGATAAGTGAGTGTATATGTGGCTGTCCACATGACAAGGCAAGAGAATGACATCTGGCCATATAACTTTTAACTGTTACTTGGATTTTAGTCTATCGCATAGAACAAGTTGGATAACTATTTGGAAACCAGACTCAATAGATTAAGGTCATTGTAGTGAAATCTGCTAAAACTTCGATATAATCACTTCTCATGAAACTGAAGATGGATCTATGCACCTGATAATACACCTAATCGTAAGATAAATGAAAGTAACATTACATGCGGCAAGACGTGAGGGTGAGAGAAGCTTCATATCTCCGATCTATCCGCCTAACAAAATTATCAGTGTTTTGGTGGGGGTAAGGAGGGGGAGTTAAGGGCGGTAGACGTGTGCGATTAACCTGACCTCTAGTGGCAGATTACCCTGTATCACGAATTTCTGTCCGGTGTACCAACTTGCTATGTTATTAGAGTATCACTTGTTTCACAGTGTTCTCTCCTCTTTGATGGATAGAATATGGATAATGCTGCAAGTTTATGCGTAGTGTATCGATATAACTTGTTTATGATACAGCAAAGCCACTCCCCATCAGTTTTGGTTGTCAAAAAGATTTTTCATCTCGTTTTGAAACACTTCTTTTGGTCTTCCTTGGTAGCTTGCATATTCACTGAACAGTTTGTTCAGCAGTGCTTTAATCACTTTTTGACTCAATGCAGAAAAACTAAACTTTTGCCATAACTGGATTAGTTCGCCGTATATTTGCTGAATCCTGCTTTTCTTCAGTTTATGCTCTTCTAATAACACATGGTACCTTTCCAATATATCACATTTTGAAGGCATTCTGGCGTAGTCAAACTTCCTATCCAGATAGATTATGCTGCTTCGTGTAAAGTGACTTTAGCAGGTTTGCACCACATATCTGCTCTTTCTTCACGACAGAATCACTAGATTTGAAGTATGCCATGGTATTGCTGTCTCAATAAACACTATGTACTCTGCAAACAATTATAGTAAAAATATAGTATATCAAACTTGACTGAACAGCACAAATTGTAAAAAATGTGCAAATTTAGCCCAATTGAAAATGTTTGTGTGGGGACACTTTTTTAAGGCAAATGCAAAACCATCATATTTGTGATTTATACATTAAAGTTCATCACCCAGATAGCAGGGTTTTTAAAATTAGGGAAAATGATTTTTTGTCATAACCCTAATATGCAGTTATATTCAGTCTCATAAAGCTAAAACTATTCAATTCTGATGCCTTTTGTAGGACATCATGATTGTACAATTTAAAAAGCAGAGGATAAAGAATTCCCTCCCTGTCTAACCAAATTATTTATAACATAATAGTTACCCTTATACCTATTTCATTGAAATCTACATGCTGAGTTGTAAGACAGTTCATGATAAGTGCAATAAGGTCAGGGGAGAGTTCTTTGTCCATTAAAATATTTCCTAACTTAAAATGGGGGGGGGCGCGGTAGCACAGTGGTAGCGCGCTGGACTCGTAATCGGGGGATTGCGAGTTCGAGCCTCGCCCGGGCTGCCGTGCCGGGAGTGGTAGCTCGCTCCTGTAACCCTAGCGGGGCTATATAGTCCAATACAGGGCTTAGCTCGGGGGAACTCCATTTCTCCCATTTCCTAACTTAAAATTATTAACATTATCAAAAGCATTTGACAAATCCATAAATGGAACAAATACTCTTTTATTATAAGGTCTGATAGTTGCTTTTAAAATAAAACAGGCATCATTAGTGGACATCCTATTGCTAAAACCAAACTAACTGAAATTAAATCAAACTTTTTCCTCTAAAATAACTAAAATATGCAACTCTAAAAACTTTAAGAGGCGTGAAGAAACCATAACAGGTCTATAATTAGAAGAGTCTTCTACATTTCGTTTAAAATATGTAATAACTGCTGTAATGTTGTCTTTCAACAATTTTATTGGAATGTAGCAGTGACTAAAACAACAGTTTAAAAAATCAGCAATTTTCTCTAAGATTTCATCTGTGCTTTGTTTTAAGAGAAGTGAATGAAGACCATAATGTCCCACTCCATTATTTATCCTTTTTATTACCGTTTTTTTTAAATCAGTAAAACAATACAACTTTACTCAGTACAACTTTAAATCTATAAATCAAGTCTCTTTCTTCTTCATCTGATACCAAACCATCAGTGCCTAAGAATTTCCTACTAAAGACTTCAGTTACTTCTTGTCCTCTTTCTTTCCCATTAATATCTCTGGAAGAGTTGGTTTTATTGTTTTGCTTTTTGACCTCCTTCCAGAAACAGTTCATATCTTTGTCCTAAATTGTTCTTGAACTGATCCAGACCTTTCATTAATCTCATTTCTCTTACAAGTAACCAACGCACATTTAAAAACTTTTCTACTCTCTTGCATTTTTCTAAGGTCTTTGGTTTCTCTCTGTTTACCCTTGGCTAGCCAAGAAACATTATTCCTCTTGTGATAAATATACAAATTTTTAACATGTCAGTTTCATCAGAATAATTCTATACTTACTTATCTTTACCTGTTGTCTGCCATATCTACAGTATGTGAAGACTGATATACTTCCTCTGCAATTTTTTTCTAAGCCAGACCTATATCACAGAAATCATCTCTGTAATGGCATCCAAGATTATTACACTTAAATGCATTCAGATTATTTATATTTTCAATAGTTCTATCTGTTTTGGCCACTACCAATTTTACTCATATTTTATCATTCTTCAGATTGTCCCACATTACTGAAAATTCTGGTCTCTGTGCTCTGTGGTTAAAATATGTGGAAAAATTAGGATAATCAATAGCATTTTGTGATACAACAGGTAAATGATCTGAACCAATTGCGTAGTATAGGTCTTCAGTATTACCTGTTCCAGAGAACCTATTATTACTGCCAGTTATATGGTCAAGCCACTTAGTATAAGATCATTATATGCAATAAAAGTGAAGGTATTATTGTCCATCATGTTAACATCAAAGTAAGTTAAATTTTTCTCCACCATAAAATTGTCAAGGTTTCTCCATGCCTTACGAGTAAAAGGGAATTAAAATAACCTAAAAATAAATGTTCTCAAGTCTAAAATTGGTTAAAATATATTCAAGCTTGCTAAGATTTTTGAGAAGAGCTCTAATGTTCTGTTCTCCCATTTATCACTTTTAATTAGGACATTATTTAGAAGAATACTAATCTCTCCAATGACAGCTCTAAACGAAAAATATTGGCTTCAGTGTAGTGAGTAACTATGGTGCTCCAATTGGATTGAGCCAGTACAGATTTATATCCAAGGGGTTTGGGGTTTATTGCTCACGTAATGCCACTCAGGGATGAGTGAGGCTGGTCACTCTCATCTTAAATGTCAGGACCAACTGCCTAGCCCTGGGCACCTCGCTCTTCATGGGGCAACATAGGATTGAATGATGGATGGATGGAAAAATAACACTGTAAGGGAGGTCATTCCTCCATACACAAACAAAACCGCCTTCACATCTGCTATTACAAGATGTAATTAACTTCTCAGAATATAAAGCAGCATCACCTATGCAATCATATCTCTCATCAGTGTACAGTATGTCATCAAGCCTGCCTTCAGTGATTAGTATTTGCTGCAGAAATATAATATACAAATTTTGTCATTTCTCTGACTACATCAATATTATTCGCGAGAGGAAAGCGATAAAAGGTACTGTATAAATATTAGTAATCATAATAACCTATCAAGCATAAACTATAAAAATATAAAAATATAAAAAAATACAGTAAAATATATCAAATAAATTAATGCCAAATTAATATACAAAAAATACAGGTATAAAGTAGGATATTAAATGAAAGCAAAAATATAACAACCTGAAGGCTAATTAAAATACAGTATAACATCACAAATAAAAATAATAATTGAAAGAAAGCTAATAACAGAACAACTAAAATGTTTAAAAGCTAAATGAAATAAACTAAAATGTATAAAAGCTTAATAAAACAAATTTATGAAGCAAAATAAAATCAAGTAGAAAGACTAAAAGCTAAATGAAAATAACATAAAATGCCTAAATGTTAAATAAAAGAACCTAAATTGTCTAAGAGTTAAATAAAATAAACTAAAATTTCTAAAACCTAAATAAAATAACCAAGAATGTCTATCAGTTAAACAAAATACCCTAAAATACCTAATGGCTAATTAAAATGAAAGAAAACTTCTGAAACCTCAATGGAAAATCCAAGTAAAATTAAGTGAACAGAGAAAAATACAATTGGAAAAATTAAATAAAAATGGAATAAAAATATAAATTCAAAAGGAAACCATATTAAGATAATGTCCTAGGCTATCTTTACCGTTACTACTTCTATTATAATACTTATTAGTTATCATAATTATTCTCTGGCCACAGTTCTTCCTTAACCCGCCCCGTCCCGATGACGTATGGGTATGTCACCACGATTTGCATTTGCCAGTCCCGGCGACGTACCAGTACGTCGTGCAATTGCAATGTGCATAATTTCGACAATTTTCAAATTTCGCGCTTGATTTGGGGTACGTACCCTCGCCTGACCTTCCCCTACCTGCCACCAGGCGGGGACACTCAGCGACCCCGTGCGACCCGCGCTAGCCCGCCACTCGTCCACTCACCTGGTAGCCACGGTCCTGCTCAGACATGGCTAAGAGAGGTCTCTCAGAGAGCGAAATTCAAGTCGCCCTGGACACCTTTACCGGCTACAGTGATTCCCCACTGGATGACGAGGAGATGGACAAGGATTATGTGCAGCCAGAGGAGGAAGAAACCACCAGCAGTGATGAGGAAGTTTCGTCACCCAGGAAGCGGCAGTACCTGACTTACCGTGCTGCTAGAGAGGGGCAGGAGGCAAAGAAGGCACGTGGTATATCATATCCCTATCCCCAGCGTGCCTTGGAAGCAGAATTCGAGGTTGAGGACAAGGACGAGGACGAGGATGGAGACGTGGGACGTGCTGCCACGTGGTATGGGTGGGAGGTGATTACCCAATGTGGCCCAGAGCGCACACCATGTCGTCTAAGCAGGTATGGGCCTAGCATTCTGTTTGGGGCGGTAGGAAGTGAAGTGGAGGGAGTGGGGAGTGAAATGGACATTCCTGGGATTAGGGAAAGTGAGAGTGAGGTGGGTGAGTCATTGCTCTCCCTACACAGTGTGAGGCAGCAGAGTGGATCACGTGGGCCAGTGCGGGTGCATTCATTATCACGTGGGGTTGTGAGGGAGGGGGAAGGTGGGGAGGAACCACTCCAAAGCACGTCTTATGCTCCCCAATATCCCCTAACACATGGTCGAGCAAGGTTGCATGAGAGAGCACGTGGTGTGGTAATGGAGGGGGAAGGTGGGGAGGAACCATTCCCCAGCACGTCTTCTGCTCCCCAATATTCAACAATTTCATCCCCACAGCCCCCTAATGTTCCTCAAGGCCGTAAGGGTAAGGGAAAGGGAAAGGGTAAAGGCAGAGGGAAGAGGAGTGACAGTGGGGAAGCCCTCCGTACTCCTTCTCCCCAACCTCCCCAACCAGGATCTCCTCCCCACCCAGACGAAGGCGGTGATGGGGACGAGGGATTTGTGTCGTGGGATTGGGAGGATGGGAGTGATTTTTCTCCCCTCATTCACCCCTTCACTGAGCATGGGCGATCTGGCTGCATTGCACCAGGTATTCACTGTAATTCAAGCAGGTTGGATTTTTTCCACCTGTTTTTCAGTGAGGCCTTCGTTGATCAGATCGTTTTTCAAACAAACCTGTTTGCAAGCGGCCAGCGGCTAGAAAGTGAAAGATTGGGAACAAGGAGTAGGCATTCTATGATTTATGATTACCCTGTCTCCATTCCAGAAATGTTCTTATTTTTTGCCCTTGTCCTTTTGATGGGTATAATAAGAAAAAATAGAATTCCTGCTTACTGGACTACGGACCCTGTTATGTTTACCCCCATATTTGGTCAAGTGATGAGCCGTAATCGGTTTCAACAAATTCTAAGTCGCCTCCATTTTTATGATGCTAATGACCCTGCAAATGCAAACAACACTGACAAAATGAGGCGAATTAGGCTGGTCTTTGATCACCTCAGGCAAACCTTTCGATCCTCATTCTATCCCTATAGAGATCTCGTCATAGACGAGTCTCGTGTTGTGGAGAGGCAATATTTCATTCAGACAGTATATACCCAGCAAAAGACACCGTTTTGGGTTCAAGATCTTTGTTATGTGTGACTGTAGGACTGGATACGTGCAAGACATAGTCTTGTACACCGGTGCACAGACAGACATAATAGAAGATCGAAGTATAGGACTTTCAGGAGCAGTGGTAAAGACGATGATACAAGACTACCTTCATCGTGGTCACGTTCTCTACCTCGACAACTGGTACACTAGCCCTCTTCTCGCTCGTTATCTTCACAGACATGAAACGGGAGTCTGTGGAACCGTAAAGGTGAACCGGCGTCACATGGTCAAGGTAGGGCGGAAACTTGCAAGGAGTGAGGTTGTCTTCTTCAAAGCAAACAACATCCTTGCAACAATGTGGAACCACAACAGAGAAGTAAGCCTCTTGTCCACGGTTCACCGCCCCTTGATGCACCGTACTGATTCTGTTGATTACCATAGCGAGAGCAGTCGTCGTGTTTGGAAACCTGAATGTGTCATGGACTATAATATAAACATGCGCCTCGTGGACCAGTCAGACTCCATGATATCGACGGTAGAGTGTGCCAGGACCACGATGAAGTGGTATAAAAAACTGTTCTTTCACTTGCTAGATATCACTGCTCTGAATTGCCACCACCTTCACGCCATGACCACAGGAGTTCAGGAAACCTTTGAAGGGTTTGTGAGGGAGCTCACACGAGAAATCTTTGCTAAGTATGCTGTTGAAAGGCCCCAACAGCGCCCCCGCACTGCCCATATTACCCACACTCCCCAGAGAATATCCGCCCGCCATTTCCCAACTCCTATCCCTCCCCAGCCCAACAGACCTAGGCCCCAGTGCAGGTGTCACGTGTGCAGTCATTCCCAGGTGAGACTCACGACACAGAGGAAGGACACCCGCTATGAGTGCGTGCAGTGTGACGTGGGTCTGTGTATTCACCCATGTGTTAGTGAATATCACACGTTGCTGCACTTTTAGCAAGGTGTGAATGCGAAAGGACGCTGAAAATATGAGGTAAATGCGACAGACAGACGCTCTGTGAAAATATCAGTCATGTGGATCGCCAAATATTAGTATAAAGTGCCTACGGGTAGAACATAAGTGAAAACATTGGGTATAAGTATATAAATCTGCCCTAAGTTGAAACTTACATAGAGAGGGTTGTTTGATTCGATATTCTGTCGCTCAGTGCAATAAATACGGCCCCTTATTATATAATTCTTATTATGTGACATTATTACGGGTATAATATAAGTTAAAATTATTGTATATGATGATGTATATTCTAAGTCAAATATTCATAGTGTGTCTATAAAGATAAGATTTCCTGACGCTTAGTCGAATGAATAAGGCACGTATTAGTCAAAGTAAAAGTCAGCAAGTGATAAAGTGAATAATTAGTATATAAGTGTGTGAGTGAATTAGTATATAAGTGTGTGAGTATTATGTATGACGAAACATTCCTTGCGAGGGTATTTATGGCGATATTCTCACGCTCACTTGAATAAATAATGGCAGTAAGTATGTACAGTGCATTCTAGGGGTGTAAACGTGTGTAATGTAAGTGGGAAGATATAATTTGAGTGAATAAATAAAGTAGATGATGAAACACGAGTGTCTGAGATCGTGGTTGCTACGTGAATAGGCGCTAGCATATCGCTAAATGCCCTCGTAATAAATGATAATAATTGAAAACCTTCACAGTGGTGGAGGAAATGTTCTATGTAAATGGGAAAATAATTGGAAAGTGATAAAACAATTTGGTATGTTGAAATACGAGTCATAGCGAGTGCGCTTACTAAGCTGATGTGCGCTAAACTTATGCTGCATGTCATCATAATGAATCAAAACATCTGAAAACACTTACAAACAGTTGTAATTGGTAAATTGTCATTGAAACAGAAGTATACAAGTAGAAAAAATGATAGGTTGACTCATACCAGAAACTTAGCATATAGCATGTTACGACTCGGACCTAACTCGCTATGCTCGCGCGATGGTACAATGCTTATTTTTCCTATATATGTGTCTGAAATCCATTATATTGTTACTGTTATTGTTTATTAGTTCAAATTCAATAAATGTAGAGGTGTTGTGTGTTGTTTGTCCCATTATTCCTTACCATAGAAAACGTAAACGCATATCCAGCCCATTACAGAATACGATACCTGCGGGGGGAAACCGCACCTGTAGAGACCACTTATAGACCGCAGAGACCACTTTTTTCAGGATTTTCCATCGTTTCTCGACCTAAGCGGAAGTTTTAGAAGAAAAAAAAATTTTCCAAAAAGGCTCGGGACTGGGGGATGTCATAGGTGCGGAAAGGCTCGGGACGTGACGGGTTAAACAACCTGTCTTTGTCGCCAGCTCTCACAGTCACTTTAAAAACATGGAAATCTTCTGATCTAATAGCTAAGTTTGAAATATCTTTGCTTACTACACTGAATATATATATATATATATATATATATATATATATATATCTATCTATATATCTATATCTATCTATCTATCTATCTATCTATATATATATATATATATATATATATGGTGGTGTTGGTGTGATGGTTGCAGAGAAATGGGTGGAATATGTTATGAATGTTATGAGAGTAGTGAAAATTCTGTTCAGTAGCAAGATAGCTGTGATTATATCGGCATATGCTCCACAGGCAGGATTGGATGAAGCAGAGAAAGATAGATTTTGGGATGATTTAATACATGTATTGGGTGGTATGCAGGATGATGAGATAGTGATTTTGGAAGGGGACTTAAATGGTCATGTAGGTGAAGCAGCATAAGGTTATGAGGGAGTGCATGGGGGATGTGCATATGGTATAAGGAATGCAGAAGGGGAAAGGATACTCGAGTTTGGGGAGGCAACGGACATGATTGTGTACAACACATATTTTAGGAAAAGAGACAGTAGGTTAATTACGTATGAGTCTGGGGGAAATAGCAGTCAGATAGATTATTCACTGGTTAGGAGGGCCGATAGGAGGTTAGTGAGGGATGTTAAAGTTATAGGAAGTGAGGAGTGTGTGCAGCAGCACAAACTATTGATTTGTGATATGGTGCATAAGAACGAGTGATGAAAAAGAGGACTTATGTACCTAGGAGGAAAATATGGAAGCTGAAAAACCAAGTAGTAAGGGATGCCTTCAATAGCGAGATGAGGAGAGTGGTGGCTGAACAGGGAGCTGTAGACAGAGGCGTTAATGAACAGTACAGAGCCCTCAAGAACAATCTCTTGAGAGTTACTGATGTAACATGCGGTTGGACAAGAGGACCACCAAGACATAAAGTAACTTGGTGGTGGGATGAGGGTGTAGAAGCTGCAGTTAAGGAGAAAAGAAGGCTTTTCCGGGTATAGAAGAAGGGTGGTAGCAAAGGGGAATATTTGGCTGCAAAGTGTAGGGCTAGAAGAGAGGTATACAGGGCAAAGTCTGAGTCACAGAGACTTTTACTTCATAACCTAAATCATGGGGAAAGGAAAAATATGATATTTAGGGTGGCAAGTCAGGTGAAGAGGGATAATCGGGATATTATAGGTGAGCAGTGTGTGAAGAATGATGAAGGAAGGGTAGTGGTGAACAATGAGGATATTAAAGATGCATGGAGACAGAATTATAACCGGTTGTTGAATGAGGAGTTTGACTGGGACAGGGAAGGTTTGGAGCCAGCAGATCCAGTGTCTGGCCCTTGGCCTTTGATTGATGCTGCTACTGTGAGTGAGGCAATAGGCAGGATGAAGGTGGGGAAGGCAGCAGGTGTGTCTGGGTTGACTGCCGAAATGTTGAAGGCCTCAGGCGATATAGGGGTGAGGTTAGTCACTGACCTAATAAATAGGATTATTTATGAGTGTGTTATCCCAGATGACTGGCTGAAGAGTGTAATTGTAATTATGTATAAAGGGAAGGGTGATGCCCTGGAAAGAGGAAATTATAGTGGTATAAAGCTTTTAGATCATATAATGAAGGTAATGGAGAGAGTTTTAGAAGGTATGATTAGAGAGAGAATGAATATTGATGAGATGCAGTTTGGGTTTATGCCAGGTAGGGGGACCACTGATGCCATATTCATTGTTCGACAGCTTCAGGAAAAATATATCGGTAGGAGAAGAGATCTTTATTTTGTTTTTGTTGATTTGGAAAAGGCCTTTGACAGAGTCCCTAGAGAGGTGGTGAAGTGGGCAATGAGAAAGCTTGGCTTGGAGGAGTGGTTGGTTAGGGTGGTTATGGCTATGTATGTTGGTGCTCACACCCAGGTAAGAGTGAACGGAGATTTGAGTGATGAGTTTTCCGTGAATGTTGGTGTGCATCAGGGGTCAGTTTTGAGTCCCATGTTGCTTATCATGGTACATGAAGCCCTTTCATGTGACTTTAGAAACGGACTCCCGTGGGAGTTGTTGTATGGTGATGATTTGGTGTTGATTGCAGAGAGTGAAAGGGAGGCGGAGGAAAGGTTTAGGAAGTGGAGAGATGGTATGGGGCACAAGGGTTTACGGGTAAATGCAGATAAAACAAAAGTGATGATATCTAGGGTTGCTGGCGGTACTGTCAAAGACGAGGGAGAGTGGCCATGTGCAGTTTGCCACAAGGGCGTGGGAAGTAATTCCATCTTGTGCGGTATTTGTGATAAATGGGTGCATAAGAGATGTAGTGGTATCAGAGGTAGACTGCGAGATAATACTGATTTTATGTGTACAGTGTGTCAGGGAGAGCAGGTGGATATTGTCAGACGTGAAAGGATTGAACTTGCTAGTGAATCTCTTGAGTGTGTGGAAGAGTTTTGTTATCTGGGAGACATGAGTGCTGGAGGTGGGGCTAGGGTGAGAAGTGGTTGGAAGAAGTTCAGGGAGCTCTTGCCTCTCCTGACATTGAGAGGACTCTCCCTACGTGCTAAGGGGTCTTTGTATGCAGCATGTATTAGGAGTGCAATGCTGTATGGTAGTGAGACCTGGTCAATGAAGGAGGAGGATATTTGTTGGCTCAGACGTACAGAAATGACAATGATTGGGTGGATGTGTAGTGCGTCCCTGCATTCAAGGCCTGGGGGGGCTGGGTTTACGATGGAAGAGTTGAGAGGTAGGATGGGACTGGAGTGTATTGGTGTTGTGATGAGGAGAGGTAGATTGAGATGGTTTGGACATGTTGAGAGGATGGGAGATGATAATTGGGAGATGAATATTGGACATAATGAGAGGATGGTGAGAAGTGATAATATTGGGGGTGGGGTTAAGAGGGGTAGACCGAGAAAGACATGGGACGAGGTCATTAAGTGTGACCTCAGGGTTAAGGGACTGAACAGGAAGGCTGCAATGGATCGTGCAGTATGGACAGCCGCCATTAGGTGACCAAGGCCGACACATGCAAGCATGTTGGAGCCTTTAAAAAATGAAACGATGAATGAAACGAGTACATATACTGTGTATATATATATATATATATATATATATATATATATATATATATATATATATATATATATATATATATATATATATATATATATATATATATATATATATATATATATATATATATATATATATATATATATATATATATATATATATATATATATATATATATATATATATATATATATATATATATATATATATATATATATATATATATTCTTTAATATCATCCTAGGAAATCTGTGGGTCAACTCTCTTTGTACAGACATCTAAATGTCTCTGTGCAGCTTTAAACTAATTATCAGTTTTATTACCATAAATACCCTTGAAGCTTCTGCTTCTTGTATTATCTCCTTCATTATTCACCAACGTCCTCTCATAACTGTCATTGCTGTCCTCTCTATATGGTCAAAAAGAATCTGAAGACAGAGATCTGGTCCGTGATGTGTAGATCTGACTTGCTCCTGCTAACCAACCAGTGGCTGTTTTAGAGTTTTTTTTTTTTCTGTTTATTGGTGGTCGCAGTCTCCTCTTGGATGTTACACCAGTACTGGGATCCACTACTAATGGTGCAGGACTACTTGTCACCAAGCCATCACTCTTAGAATTTCCACTTTATTCACACACTGTATCACCATACCATTTCCACTACGTCTGACGATGCTGCCCGGGAGTGTTTTTTCTCAGTCACCAGACTCTTTCACTCCTCTGTGTGATTTAGCAGTAGTAGCCGCAGCAGCAGCAGCAGCAGTCGTAGTAGTAGAAGTAGAATAGTAATAGTAGAATAGTAGTAGTAGTAGTAGAAATACTGCTGCTACTACTAGTAGTAGTAGTAGTAGTAGTAGTAGTAGTAGTAATAGTAGTAGTAGTAGTAGTAATAATAATAGTAATACTACTACTACTGCTAATAAAAATAATAATAATTATTATTATTTTTATTATTAAAATCATTATGATAAAATAATAATAATAATTTCATTCATTCATTGCCAGACGCCATGTATCCCAAATGGGGTGGCCAAAGGCTTAGAGTTAATTGTTTTACAGGGAGGGGCACTAATCCTCCACCAACCCCACTTGACTCGTAATAATAATAATAATAATAACTAGAACACCATAAAATTGTCCAAGGACAGTTATGACAACGAAAATTTCCCACAGCCATTGCTTACTAGAAGCCGAGCTATAAAAGGACCTCGAAGTCAAGGTCACTGATTTTGTGCATGTCACCTTAGGTCATCACAGTTTAAAAGTCCACAAAGTTTGGTGGCTGTAGCCATAATTCTTCATGGAAATTCTAGATACATCCAGAAAGCTGGACAAGTCTCATTTTTATACCCCAGGTGAGATCAAGGTCACTTTTCTTGTGCATGTCACCTTAAGCTATCTCAGTCTACAAGTCCATCAAATTTGGTCGCTCTTAGTATAATCCTTTATGGTCAATTAGACGATATCCCAAATATCCAGGAAAGTCCAAATTTTTTACCCCAGGCCATCTCAGAGAACAATCAGCAGATTGGAACTCTAGTCCTTCCTGGCCTGCGTCCGCCTTAACCCGCCTCATCCCGGCAAATTTTTAACCAATGACCTCCCCCAATCCCAGCAGATTTTCAATTTTTTTGAGGGGGGCTAAAACCTCCGCTTTTCATGAGAAACATCGAAAATTCATGGAGAAATCGCTCACCTGAGGTTTTAAATGCCGATACAGGTAACAATACCCTTACCTGGCTGTGTTTTCTATGGTTCCAGATAAAATGTGTTCTATGGGAGGGGTAACTATTGCAAACCACTCATAATAGGTATTTACTTATTTTTTTGGTATGAATTTATATGTAGTACAGGAGTATATTGATTTTCATACAGTAATAAAGGCAATATAAGAGTTGTTTCACTCACCAAACATATCAACATACCGTATCTTTTTTGGCTACATTACCTGATCATCATTTCTGACTGTTTCATCCTCTAACACTATGTAAACTTTGTCCTCCACATTGTCATCGATTGGGAAATCACTCTGGCCTTGAATTTTGTACTGTGACGCAATGTGTCATTACTGGCTAGGTCACTGGTAACAGGTTGGTTGCTGAAACAATGGCGTGCAGGAGGGGGGGATCTCATGCAGGGTAAGGCATTGTCCCTGCCTGACATCGGGTAGAGGAACGTGTCCCGTGTATAGGTACCAAAAATCACGTGCAAAACTTGAAAAGCGTGCAAATGACAGACATTGCAATTGCGATGCATTTCTATACATCAACGGGAGCCACAGTGACAAAACGTTCAGACATATATATATGTCAGTGGGACGTGGCAGGTTAAGGATATTTTCTAGTAAAAAATTCTGCTTCCTAGCTTAAGCAGTTCTTGAGATAATGTGGCTGACTCACTCTTCTGTGTTCCAGATAATATCCAGGGATCAGGTTGAGAGATTGCCATCAAATTTGGCCAAAGAAGCAGACAGCTATCCAACTAAGTTGACCAAGGGTTGAAGGCTCTAGGTCAAATAGCCTTTGAAATATCGCAGTTATAAAATCTGTCTATCTATATACCTAGACTGCTTCTTCTCTAATGGGGGATAATTATAATATTAATAATATGGGCAAAAAAAAGAAAACTTCCTACAGGGATGTGGAAACTTTTAATAATTATAATAATAATAATAATAATAATAATATTTATTATTATTATTATTATTATAATTATTATTATCATTATTATCTATCTATCTATCTATAGCCTGACGCCCTAATCCCGCAAAGGGTGGCCGCAGACAAAACGCCTCCAAGTCACTCTGTCATCCACCATTTGACTACCATCCCCCCAACTCAACCCCCCCTCCCTCATATACCTCTCAACTCCATCCCTCCACCTCATCCCCGGTCTACCCCTCCCTCTCCCTCCCTCCACCTCACCTACATACACCCTCTTAGTCAGTCTTTCATTCTCCATTCTCTCCACATGTCCAAACCACCTCAGTGTATTTCTCCTAATCTTCTCAACCACATCCACATCTACCCCACAACGTTCCATCACTTCTTCATTCGTCAACCTGTCCCTCCACGTCACTCCACATGCTCCTCTCAAGTAACTCATTTCCACTGCTCTCACTCTTGACTTGTTCCCCTCTTGCAAGGTCCACGCCTCGCTTCCATATGTCAGGGTAGGGATCACAATACCATCATGCAGTGACTTCTTAACTTCCATACTCACCTCTCTATTTCTCATCACTGCTTTCAGTGTACCAACAACCTTCCTTCCCTGCTGTACCCTTTCACGTACTTCATACCCCAAAGTTCCAACCTTACTCATCACACTACCCAAGTACTTGAATGCACTCACATTCTCCATATCCTCACCATCCAACCTCACTGCACACTCTGTGACTTCATTCCTCTCAAACACCATAACTTTACTTTTGTTTACATTAACTTTCAGCTTCCTTCTCCTACACACTGTCCCAAATTCATTCACCAAATCTTGCAACTCCAATTCATCTTCACTCAACAATACTGTATCATCAGCAAACAGCAACACCGGAAGCTTCCAAATCTCACCCTCATTCATTAAAGCCACCTCCACATCCACTGCCCTACCTTGCACCTTCTTTACAACCCCATCCATATATATATTAAACAGCCATGGAGACATCACACACCCCTGTTTCAGTCTCACATTGAGATCAAAGAACTCACTCAGCTCACCATCCACTCGCACCGCAGCCCTAGCTCCCTCGTACATACTCTTCACAGCACTCAACAACTTCCCCTCCACTCCATATATTCTTACTACCTTCCACATACCTTGCCCATCTATTCTGTCAAAGCTTTCTCCAAGTCCATGAAGGCAGCATACACTTTCCTTCCCTTCTCTAGATACTTCTCCACTAAACATCTTAGAACAAATATCTGATCTACAAACCCTTTTCCCTTCCTAAATCCCCCTTGTTCTTCTCCAACTAGCTCCACTGTCATATGCTTAACCCTATCAATGAGTATTCTACCATATATTTTACCAGTCACACTAAGAAGGCAAATACCCTTATGGTTACCACACACTTCTCTTTCCCCTTTTCCTTTGTGCAGAGGAACAATTATACCTGATTTCCAGTCCTCTGGAACCCTTCCCTCTTCCCAAGCCAATCTACACAACTTCCATATCCACTCCACAACAATCTCACCCCCATCATTATTATTATTATTATTATTATTATTATTATTATTATTATTATCATTATTATTATTATTATTAATAATAATAATAATAATAATATTATTATTATTATCATTATTATTATTCTATCTATCTATCTATTGCCAGACGCCTCAATCCCGTTTGGGGTGGCCACAAACAAATCGCCTCCAAGTCGCCCTGTCCCCCGCCATTTCACTACCCTGCTCCCAACTCACACCCCCCTCTCTCATATACCTCTCCACCCCCTCTCTCCATCTCATCCTCGGCCTCCCCCTCCCTCTTTCCCCCTCCACCTCACTCACATACACTCTCTTCGTCAGTCTTTGACCCTCCATCCTCTCCACATGGCCAAACCACCTCAGTGTGTTCCTCATAACGCTTCCTATCACATCCACATCAACACCACAACGCTCCTTTATATCCTCATTCGTCAGCCTGTCTCTCCATGTGGCTCCACAGGCTCCTCTTAAATAACTCATTTCCACTGCTCTCACTCTTGACTTGTGTCCTTCCAACAATGTCCAAGCTTCACTTCCATACGTTAGAGTTGGTATCACAATACTGTCATGTAGTAACTTTTTCACTTCCATGCTCACTTCCCTGTTTCTTATCACTGCTTTCAAAGAAACCAGCAACCTTTCTTCCCTGCTGTACCCTTTCAAGCACTTCACCCTCCAAACCTCCATCCTTACTCATCACACTACCCAAGTACTTAAACGTACTCACATTTTCCAATTCCTCACCATCCAACCTCGCTGTACATTCACTGACTTCACCTCTCTCAAAGACCATCACTTTACTCTTCCCTACATTCACCTTTAGATTTCGTTTCTTACACACTCTCTCAAACTCATCCACCAAGCCTTGCAGCTCCCCTTCATCTTCACTCAACAACACGGTATCATCTGCAAACAACAGTACAGTGAGTTTCCAAACACTATCCTCTCTCACCAGGGCCACTCCAACATCCACTACCCTACCTTGTACCTCTTTTATTACCCCATCCATGTACAGATTGAACAACCATGGAGACATGACACATCCCTATTTCAAACCAACTTTCAAAGAGAAAAATTCACTTAGATCACCATCTACACGCACTGCAGCCTTCGCACCATCGTACATACTCTTCACAGCATTCAACAACTTCCCATCTATTCCATATATTCTTAACACTTTCCACAATCCTAGTCTATCCACCCTGTCATATGCTTTCTCCAAATCCATGAAAGCCGCATACAACTTCTTTCCCTTCTCTAGAAACTTTTCCACTAAAGATCTGACAATGAATATCTGATCTACACAACCTCTTCCCTTCCTAAAGCCTCCCTGTTCTTCTCCAACTAATTTCTCTGTTCTTTCTCTAACTCTGTCAATAAGTATCCTACCATACACTTTTCCTATTATACTAAGAAGACAAATGCCCCTATGATTACCACACACTTCTTTTTCCCCTTTTCCTTTGTACAAGGGAATAATTATACCTGACTTCCAATCCTCCGGGACTCTACCTTCCTCCCAGGCCAATCTGCACATCTTCCACATCCATTCTACTACTATCTCTCCCCCATGCTTCAGCATTTCACCACACACTCCATCAATTCCTGGGGCTTTCCTTGATTTAACTTTCTTCATTGCTTCCACAACTTCTATCCTACTGATTTCTTCCTGTCTTCTCACCTCCCTCCTTCTTCCAGCCATTCCCCAGCCACTTATACTCGCATTACTTCCATCCTTTATGTTCAACAATTCCTTAAAGTGTTCTCTCCATCTGCTCACTTTTTCTCCCTTCTCCACTAGTAATCTACCATTTTTATCTTTCACTCCCCTGCTAACTTCACTTCCACCCTGTCTTACTCTTTTCACCTCTTTCCAGAACATTTTCTTACAGTCCCTCCACTTTACACTCAAATTCCTTCCAAATTCCTCATCCACTCTCTTCTTACTCTCTCTTACTAATCTTTTCACCTCTCTCTTTCTTTCTACATATACGAGTAACTCTCTCTTCCGCCTCTCAACTTCTTCCACGCCCCTATTTCTCATCCATTCATTGTATGCTTTCTTCTTTTGTGCCACAGCCCGTTTCACCTCTTCAGTCCACCAGGCTGTTCCTTGCACCCCCCTCCGTCATCTCTTCCTTCCACACACCACATCACATGCTGCACATATTTCTTCTGTAAATATTCTACACACACCTTCCACGTCCCCCATCTGCTCCAACTCATATTTGCCCAATCGTTCCTCCACTTCTCTCTTATACTCTGCCTTTTTCTCATCCTCTTGTAGCCTTTCCACTCTCCTTGCAACTACTCCTTCCTCTCGTCTTTCCCTTCTTCTATTCCTCCATCTTACTTGAACTTTAACTCTGGCCACCACCAAGTAGTGGTCAGAAAGTCCACTCCCCCAACCTCTATAAACTCTTGCATCCAATATACATCTTCGCATCCTTTCATCCACACACACATAATCAATCATTGCCTTCCTTTCACTCAATTCACCACCCACCCTTCTCATCACTCGCCATGTATACCTGTGGATCATTTTATGCCTGAAGAGGGTATTGGCTATCACCAACCCCCTCCCAGCACAAATGTCCACTAACGCACTCCCATTCTCATCTATCTCAGCAGGCACACCCCACTCACCAACTATTCCATCCACCTTCACATTCCCAACTTTACCATTCATATCACCAATCAAAAACACTCTATCATTCCTTCCAAACTTTTCCATGCACACTTCTACATTTGTCCAGAACTCTTCTCTCACTCTTCTAGCACGATCTTGCGTTGGCGCATACACACACACAATCGCCCACATTTGTATTCCAACTTTCAACTTTACCCACACAATCCCTGACCCAACTGATCCATACTGTCTTATGCTCCTCTTCCATCTTTTACTCACAACTATACATACTCCTTCCTTTGCCCTCTCATTCTCACCTACTCCTGCACATATACCCCATCCATACTCCCATTCTCTCACACTTTCTCCTCTCCATTTTGTTTCAGTTATTCCACATACATCCACTTTCGCATCCTCAAGCACCTGGACAATCTCTCTCTCTTTCACCTCATCATTTGCTCCCCTTACATTCCACGTTATTATTATTATTATTATTATTATTATTATTATTATTATTATTATACAGAAGTAAATCTTCTTCCTGGATTTAAGAACAGACTATGAGTAATGACCTCCACCACTACCGGTGCTGGATATTATTAATTTCGGAGAGGTCGTTTTATTACACCTGTGCTCATGAAGCAAAAGCAGGTGTTCTGTTTTGCTTGAAGTCTCTCTCTCTCTCTCTCTCTCTCTCTCTCTCTCTCTCTCTCTCTCTCTCTCTCTCTCTCTCTCTCTCTCTCTCTCTCTCTCTCTCTCTCTCTCTCTCTCTCTCTCTCATGTGTGTAAATAAAATGAATGAAACATTAATTTGATATGAGTCAAACTTGGAAGGGTTAACAATCAACCAAGATGCTGACCTACTCTTTAAGAATGCAGTAGCTCGAAGGTCATGGACCAAACTTTGTGGAAGTGTTCAAAATGAGGGAAAGATAAAGGGATTCGTTTTGATACCAGTCAGCCAGAGGTAAAGTCACAGGGATAGATAAATATTTTTTGTGTCCTTCTCTGGGCATAAGCTTCATAGCCTGCACCTAAGCCCCAATAGTCCTCCTGCATACCATGCACCTCCATGTCATCACTTCGGCGTTAACACCCACCGTCCATATTGAATACATGCCAGGGCTGTCGCATACAGAGCTGGCGTATTGGTATTAGCGGGGGTACTTTTGCACGTCCGCTGCTCTTTTGGTAGATCAGTAAAGTCTGCTTTTATGAAATTCAAATCCTTAAACTGTTCCCTGCCAGCAGGGATTCGAACCTGGGTCCATTAGGACTGCATACCACCTCTCTATCGATTCAGCCATCTGCTAAAAGTCAAGATGATATCAAACAATATTGATACGGTTTGGATTATGTTTTGCCATGGGTTTTTGGATCAGGCAAGTGTTGAATAACTCGAATTTGAGAGCAGTCGCTTAAAGGTCAAGGTTACAGGGCAAAGCCAAATGATCAGCCCTTAGCACAGATGGTGAGTCCATCTTAGTGCTCCTTCATGCTCTTATTTCTTTTCTTGCTACCTCCAAACGATTTAATTCAGCAAAGCGAGAATCTCTCTTTTTAATGGTTTTACCGAGGCCGTTTCCAACCCTCCCTTTTCGTTAAATCTCTTCTAAGTATGATAAAATTGTCGGAAAGTAATAAGAGTGAACTATAAATGATACATGTCACTGAAATCGGGAGGGAGAGGGTTACTGTAATATGAATAAAATAAATTAATGACTCCCTCATTAACGCTTCTGGATAAAAAATTCTGTTCTAGCTGATTGCCTACCATCGACCCTGGGAAGTACAGTCATGGACAAAAGATTAATTCCACCCTGTTTACCATACTCCTACGGCATGTCCTTAACATTCCTCCCCAATGCGGCACATCAAAGAGAATCGTTTATGAACCGGAAAACATCCCTAGCCTCTCAGGCTAGGAATATTAGCCAGAAAAGTCAGTAGCAGAAATGAGGCTATTATATTAGACAAATCTTGTCCCCGGTTGTAACCTACATACTGTGAAAAAAAATTCTCTCTCAGGAATGGTACAATGATATCCTAAATGATCACTGCAGTTCGTGATATTACATTATTTAGCCGTTGCAATATGAATGTGCAGTGATAACAATACCGAAGAGAAAATAACACAAGCAGGTGAAATATGGTATTCTTGTGCAGGTTTACTAGAGTGGGATAAAACCATTAAGCATTTTGCAATAGCTATTGTGAAAGGTGTCATTTTGTTTTGCATCATGAGTGTGCCAATACCTTTTTGAGTATACTCAAAACTATATGAATGATATGCTCTTCCAAGCCTTGGCATCCACTAGGTCTTTCATCATTTTGCTTCAATACATAAAGCTTTTTTGTTATATTCTTTCTGTAGATAAAGCTTTCTTCCGCTTTGGGGAAACTTGCTAAGTGAAGAGATTAGAAACAATTGCATTAAGCTCGTCGATATGTCATTCGTCTTATTCATCTTAGGAGTGATCAGCTCATTGATTGATTAATTATTTTTTATTTTATTTTTTTTAATAACAGAACGGAGGAAGGAAAAACAAATGGGAAAAAAAAAATAATCCATACACCAGATTACTGGTGTCCTCTGTTCATAAAATATCTGTAACAGTTAGACTTGAACAGTTGTAGGTTGAAATTTGGAGGAAAACAACTCTGGGGAAGCGAGTTCCAGAGAGATGCAGTTCGGGGAATGAAAGAATTCTGATAGGCAGAAGTTCTGCAATATGGTTGAGTGACATTCCAGTCATGAACATTACCAGATGCCCGTGTAGCACGAGGGAAGGCATGGAGAGGTGGCACCATGGACGCAACTTCGTCTGAGCATTTGCCAAAAAAATATCTGTAAAATGATGCAAGGGAGGCAACATTCCTTCTTACTTGCAGGGGAGGTAGTTTATATGTAATGGCAGGGTTGTTAATGATTCTAACAGCTTTATTCTGAATTTTGTCTAGTTGTCTTAATGCAACCTCTCCACAACCATTCCACAAGGGTGAGCAATATTCAAGCTGAGAGCGCACATGACTCTTATAAATTATAGCTAACTGCTCATCGGCGAAGAAGTTACGGACTCTGTACAATAATCCACGTTTCTTTGAGGCGGTTTTAGCAAGTGATCTGACATGAGAGGTCCAGCTGAGGGCACTGTTAAGTGAGACACCAAGAATTTCAATACTTTTGGAGATGGGAATATTAGTAGCACTGAAGGTAATGTACGAATCTGGTAATATCTGTCTATTAGTAAACTGTATATATTTAGTTTTACTAGCATTAAAAGAAGCAAGGTTGTTTTGTCCCCATTCACTGATTGTAGATAGATCTTGATTTATGGAGATGGCTGTACTGAGTTGAGAGGTAGAGATATTAGACTTTGTAAATGGATGTCTGAGTGTGAATGAACTATGTAGTGTTGAGTCATCTGAATATGATTGAATGGGATTGTGAGTGACAGATAAGAGATCATTAATATGAACCAGAAATGGGGTTGGCGCCAGAACTGATCCCTGCGGCACGCCGGCGTTAATTGAGTGAAAATTCGAATATACATCATCTACTTTTACTCTTATTTTCCTGTCACTAAGATAAGAAGAAATCAAAGGAACAAAAGACGTTAGTCCATAGCAAGGGAGTTTGGACAGCAGGGAACGGTGCCATACTCTGTCGAAAGCTTTAGAGATATCAAGAGCTACTGCATGAGTTTCTCCAAAAAGATCAATTGATTGATGGATGGTATGAGTTAAGAGATTGAGTATGTCAATGGTGGATCTTTCGTGGCAAAAACCGTATTGTCTATCACTAATTAAGTTGTTGGATTCAAGATGTTTAACAATATGCTTATTAATTAAAGTTTCAAATACCTTACCAAGAGAAGATGTGACAGCTATTGGTCTGTAATTGGAGGGGTCAGACGAACTTCCTTTCTTCGGAACTGGGTGGATATTGGCTTCTTTCCATGAATTTGGGAATAAAGAAGTACGTATGCATAGTCTGAATAATTTAGCTAGGACAGAGGCAAGTTCAGGGGAACATTTTTTTCAAAACAATTGGCGGAATTCCATCTGGGCCTGGAGCTTTGTTGGTAGGTAAATTGTCTAGGATGGATTTTACAAATCTTGTCTGTATTTTAAGTGGGGCAATTTCGGGAGAATCAAGTTCCAATACTGAGACATTCTGGCTGGTATCATCTATGGTAGAGTTTCTTGCAAAGGTACTAGCAAAGATATCTGCTTTCCCACGTGGGTCATTTGTAATATTGCCATCTGAAGATTTTAGTGGGGGAATGGAAGATGACTTGTTAAAGTTATTATTGAAAGAATTAAGAGTTGACCAGAATATTCTATTTTCATTAGGGTTGTTAAGTAGTTTTGATGCTTGCTTTTGAAGAAAGTTTGATTTAGATAGATTTAATACAGCTTTTGAATGATTTCTAGCAATTTTAAATTGGGAGAGTGATTCAGATGTTTTTGATTTTAATTAAGTAAGAGTTATATGCTAATGACTTTTGGGCTGTTGCCTTGGCACAATTGCCATCAAACCATTTTGGAGAGTTTGATCTTTTAGTGAATTGTTGACTTGGTATGAATAAATCCATACCAGCTAGTATTAAGTTGCAAATGTGGGACTGGGTAGAATTGGGATCATTAGAGAAGAAAGACTGCCATGGAACATCAGCAAGATAATTTCTAAATCCATCCCAGTCTGCCCTGTCAAAGTGCCATCGGGTCACCCTGATAAGTTAGGAATGAGGAGGTGTAGGAGGGTTAACTAATGAGGCTTTGATGAGATTGTGGTCAGAGGATCCAAGTGGTGACAGTACGTCTATCCTGTATTGATCTGGATTATTTGTCAAGAATAAATCCAAGAGATGGGCATTATGGTCAGGATTATCAGGTATTCTGGTTGGTTGCTTTACCAACTGGGTGAGATTAAACGATTCCGCAATCAGCTCGCACTCTAGACCAGCGTCGTCAGTCCGGGCAGAATGCAATAACCATTCAACATTGTGTATGTTAAAATCACCCAAAATGGTAATTTCATTGCCAAGGGCAAGGTCAAGGTTACTCAACTGATTGGATATGGAATCAAATACACTGGGTTCCGAAGAAGCATTGGGGGAACGATAAACTAAACAGATATATTTGGTAATGTTTTGGCAATTTAATTTATATGATGAGTAATCAAAACTGGATGAAGTGAAGTTTAAAATAGTATCAACTGCATATTGGGATTTGATATAACAACAGGTGCCGCCCTTGTTTCGAAAGTTTGTAAGGAGATGGTAACCGGGAAAACAAAATGGAGATATATCGGTAGAGGGTGAGATTTGTGGTTCTGTGAGGAAAAGGGCCAAAGGGGATATGGACTGAAGGAAAAAATGAACTGAGTTTAAATTTGTGGTAAGGCCGCGGATGTTGGTAAAGAATAAGGCCACACCGTCACCTCTTCGCCGACGAGCATTCCCAGAAATAGCAACAGTTGCTGCCGGCACAGTCGCTTGATGGCGACCGGGAGGACCCTGTGCCTCCAGCCCTACCCTGCCGGTGGTGGCAATCCGAGGTACCACCTCATTTGATTGTAAGATTGCAGCGGCCATTACTAAAGATGTGAATAGAAGGTGTGATATGTTATGCTCATGTAGTGTGATGTAGACAGTTGAAGGTAGAGGTATTATGAGAGCATGCTGGCCCACTCTCTGTGTAAATGAATGCACTGAAAATGTTCAGAAAAGGGAGATGGTCAGGATCAAGTCCTGAGGGCTGGTGAAACGGGAACTCCAGCTCTCCCTATCACCAGCTTGCCATCAACCTCGGGAGTACTGCCCTGTTCGACTGGTTAATTCTGATTTAATTCCTACTGTCGACGGTACTTTAATTCTTATACCAGACAAATGATGTTATTCTGCTTAATACTGAGGTGCATAGTGAAAGGAATTATGAACTGCTGCTATTAAGGCCTCCAACACAATGTTATTCAGCTTTGGGGGGATCTCAATTAACCTATTCAATATGTCATTTACTATAACCTTACTGTCAATAGACGATGTTATTTAGACCAAACGTAGCTGCGTAGTGAAAGAATTAAACACTGCCTCTACTACGACTTACAATATGTCATTTTATTTACAGTTCTGCTATCGACAAAAATTTTTTTAAACATAGGGAAGAAGTGCATAGTGACAGGAAAGGTGCACTGTACTGACCCTGAATAAAACTATTAGAAAAGATATTATGCACTGTTGCAGGATGGATTGCATGACCAATATATAAACGTCATTTCTGTTATAATTTTGCCACCATCCTAGAGTGTGACGTGAATAATGACAGATATATTCCCTCAGTTGTCCCTCATTGCTCCATTTCCATTTCGTTCTCCCTACCGTCGGACATTTACATTCATTTTAAGGATACGTCTCGTAGTGACAGAGTTAAAGCCAGCTCAGCTAAGACCTGCAACACGATTAATTCTGATTTAATTCCTACAGTCGACGGTATATTTTTCTGCCTTCTAGAGATCTGACGCAGTGAAAGGGGAAATGTGCACTGAATCCTGGGTGGGTAACAAAAAACAGAAGGGATGATTACAGTGTTGATGGCCGGATTATATGTCCATTAACACTAAAGGGCAAGAGGGGGTGGGGGGGAGGGGTGGAGGAGGGACGGAGAGAGAGGAGGGAGAACTGAGGAGAGCGGGGAGGGTGAGTGTGGGTGGAAACAGAAGAGACAGGGCTAAAAGGAAATGGGGGAATGCGGAAATGGGGAGACAAGGATGAAAGGGATGGAGGAAAGGGGGGTGTTTGCAGGAGACGGAGGGGAGGGAGAGGAGGGTCGCTGGGAGGAAGGGGCGATTGAGAAGGATTAAGCACAGAGGGAGAGAGGTTTGCTGGGAGGTGAGAGAAGACTGAAGGGTTGGCGAGGGGGAAAGGAGGAGGTTAAAACGGAGAGGAAAAATGGTGAAAGAAGGGAAGAGGGAGAGAAGGAAATGAGGAACGGAAGGGAGGGAAGTAGAAGAGTATACAGGAGGGAGATGAAAAAGACAAGGGATAGTGGGAAACAGGAATGAGGAGTAGGAAGAGATGAGAATAAAGCCTGGAATAAACTTTTCGAGCTGGATGGGTTCGCTATAGACTTTATTAACCCCTTCAAGATCAAGGGGTTCTCCTAAACTGACTAATATGGTCTGTGAGGGGAAATATAAAGTGACAAATAAGCTATCGGGGTGAGTAGGCTGAGAAGACAGATAGTCAGGGAAAGAAAAGATTACTGAACGCTAACTGTAAAGAAAAATAACTGCATGTAAGATGGGGTGAAGGGATTAGGAGGAGAGGCATTTGAATAAGGGTGATTTTTAGTGCAGGAACGGCATCCAAATATTGGAGGACTGGGTGACATGGAAGCGATATGTTTGTGGCCACCTCTTTCCGAAATTAAGGCATCTGGCTCTAGCTGTGGAGCCATGAGCAAAAGCTGGACGAGTCCCCTGCCAGCACTATGTCCTGCCTTCTATATATATCTCTCATTCCACCCCATACGAAAACTTTTCTCTCCCTATTCTCCCCTGTCGTGTGCTTCATAATGCCATCACATAAAACCAGGTGATGTAACACCTTTCGTTCCAACAGCCGGCAAATAACTGTCTGCAAACTTTAGCTCATGGCAACAGAAAGGATAAAAAAATGCAGTATACTCATCTCACAATTAAGAAATAAGAGACAACTATAAAATGTAGAATAGATATTTCTATTCTGTACTCACCAGTGGGAACTCTCCTTCTGAGGAATGATAAGCGCTGCACTTAACTAAAAACAGAAGAAATAAAGTAAGATGAACAAGCAGCTGATGAGTTTTTTGCTTTTCATCATCATCATCATCATAACCATTAACGTCATCATCATCAATGACCGTCATCATCCCCATTCTTTTCATTTTCCCTCTTCCCCTCTTGCTTTCGCTCCCTCTTCCTTCCCTCTCTCTCTCTCTCTCTCTCTCTCTCTCTTCCCAAATTCCACTTCTTTTTCCACCTCTCCCCCTCCCTCCTTTTCCTTCTCTCTCCCTCTCACATTTCATCTCTGTCCCCTCCTCTTTTCATACTTTATCGTCCCCTATATTCTAGTCGCCCCGGCATTTCAACTTCCCTTTTCCCAGCCCTCTGCACTTGTGTCCTTCCTCCCTCTCTCACTTTTGTCTATATCTCTTATCCTCTCTCTTATTCACCCACTCGAACTGTGTCTGTCTGTCTGGGTCAGTCAGCCAGTCGGTCAGTCTGGGTGAAACAGTCAGTCAGTCAGTCAGTCAGTCAGTCTGGGTGAGACAGTCAGTCAGTCAGTCAGTCAGTCAGTCAGTCAAAGAGTCAGTGAGTCTGTCTGGGTCAGTCAGTCAGCCTGTCTGGGTCAGTCAGTTAGCCTGTCTGAGTCAGTCAGCGGGCCTGTCTGGGTCAGTCAGTCTGTCTGTCTGTCTGACTCTCTGTCTGTCTGTCTGTCTGTCTGTCTGTCTGTCTGTCTCTCTCTCTCTCTCTCTCTCTCTCTCTCTCTCTCTCTCTCTCTCTCTCTCTCTCTCTCTCTCTCTCTCTCTCTCTCTCTCTCTCTCTCTCTCTCTCTCTCTCTCCCTTCCTTCAGTTTTTCGTTCTCCTCCTTCCTGCTTCTTTTCTCCCCCTTCTCTCCATCCTACATTTCATCTCCATTCCAAGTTTCTTTCACACTTTATCTTTTCCTGTATTCCTATCGTTCCTGTATTTCAATTCCTTTTTCTCTATATCCTGCATTTAAATCTCTCTCTCTCTCTCTCTCTCTCTCTCTCTCTCTCTCTCTCTCTCTCTTACACACACACACACACACACGTCACGGCACATATCCCTCTCAGCAGACTCCACCACTTTCCCCATCGCAGTCAGACCTGAAGCTGGCACAAGTGTTTTACTCCTCAAAGTCAAATATATTTTCTTGGCCACCAGTCGGAGAGTTGTCCTTACCAGCTGATACAACAGTCGGTTTGTTTTCATCTGAAGGATCTGGGGCACTGCGGCAGCCTCAATACAAAGTCGAGGAGCATAAAATTCGGTATGCATTTTTTATGAGAAAGGAAAGACTTTCCCTTATGATTACTCAATTTGACCTTTCTATCTGACTACATCTGGCATCCGCTGGGCATTGAGAGGTTACTGATCTTTGTTGGTCTAGAATAGACATATAATAGAAGTCACAATTCCCATACTACTAGAGCTAAACCATCCGAGAGTAGAATGGAGTCTGTTTCTCTACTCTCCCCCCTCTTTCATTTGTCCTGTTTTTAACACCTGCTTTATACTGTTATTCTTTTCTCCACCCATTCTTTTTTTTTTTTTTTTTGGGAGGGGGGAAGGGCAGCCGTATTATCAACGACCTAAACGTGTCTTAACCTATCCTTGAGGAACCACGCTATCCATAACTGGCGAAATCTCAAACCTCACCTAACTTGTCAAAATACTAGTATAACCGAATCAACATAGTCAGAGCCTAACCAAACTAATCAAAGCCCAACCTAAGCACCTCAAACCTAATTCAGCTCAATTCCTAACCTAACTAAGCTTGCTAACCTAACCTGACATACGAAGGTTATTGTGTAGAAAACAACTAAGACTGCAACAATATACATTTGGCCTTTCTCCGTGTATACCAAGCCTATAATTGTATGCATAAAAAATAAATATATCGAAAACCGTTGACTTTAAAGTAAAAATTTATACGCTGCTCCCCTGCAAGTCTAAGTCCCAACAGATCTAAGCATTTTCTAATTAATTCTAACCTCAGATAACCCTTATCTAGAAATGTCAATCCTCACCTACTCTAATCTTAGCTAACCTTCAATACCTACAGTATGTCACCGAAACGCAGCATCAACAATAACCTAAAATCAACATCAACCTAACCTAACTTTAACAGGTCGAAATCATACAGAATCAGTATGAAAAAATTTCAAAATATCTGAAGTCATAATGAAAAGAAAATCAGATATAAAAGAATGAAATATCACATCCTAAGAAGAGAAACCCGAACCTATCTCATGAAAGAATTAGAAAGGAAAAGAATATTCAGTACCTAACCTAACCTTAATCGGAAGATCAAAGGAAGTCGTAAGACATTAGTTGTCTGTGGTTTGTTTCCTTGGTTTGGCATATGTAGGTTCTTCTATGCTCAGTAGAATGATAAGAATAAACAGTGAGACGGCCTGTATAAGGAGGGTGTATTGTATTTTGATGTTTGGAACACTTAAAGCCACTATAGGAGTTTGGTTGAGGCTGCCTTCACCTTTACAGAGAAGAGAAAGCCATGTTAGGTAGGATACTAGGTGGTAGGCGTTAGGCATGCTTTAAACAGTGAGAGGTGGACAGAGGGGCAGTTAATGGCATATATGTTGGTAACACTACCTTTAAGGTCAGTGTAGAAGCGAGGTAAAGTCACGTCAGTAGGAGAGGGAAGTAGATGTGACTTGTTCTCAGAGTGGTAATCTGCGGAGTTTTGGGAAGGGAGATGATGTTACATCTGCGGACAGTAGAAATAGTGCCATCTGTACAGAATATTCAAATGAATTAACAGGGATAATTTTTGTGTATCTCACGGCCCTAGCAGGTCATTATGGATACGAATGCTTGACATATTATTGCCAAGCTAGATGGTAAAATTACTTATGCAATCATCTAAAATCCTGAAAAAGTTATGGTTACAAAATTATGGTTAAACTCTCGTGACAAGCACTTTATTGGAGAGGTATCTCAAACAAGAATCCTGGAAAAATGTCAACTGCACACAGCCGGTGGAGCTCTGATGTATCCTGAACACCGTCTCAGTACAATACAGTTCTGCGAATTGGATCTTGAAAAATAATTATGACTCATTAAATGCTGAAATTTTGCGGGTATATCTATCTATCTATCAATCAATCTATCTATCTATCTTATATATATATATATATATATATATATATATATATATATATATATATATATATATATATATATATATCTAAGATCCTTTCACGGATCCACCTGGTGAACAAGCCTACATCTTTTCTATCCTTAATGACCTAGAGCAGCTTGTACAGCACCCTACCCGTATCCCTGACCGCCTTGGAGAGAGCTCCAACATACTTGACCTCTTCCTCACAACTAATCCTTCTGCTTACTCTGTTAATCTTTTCTCTCCGTTGGGCTCCTCCGATCACAACCTTATTACCTTAACCTGTCCTATCACTCCGGTACGGCCTGTGGACCCTCCAGGGAAACGTCGTCTGTGGCATTTTGGAGCCGCAGACTGGGAGGCCCTCAGGCAGTACTACTTTGATTTTCCCTGGAATGATTATTGCTTCCATGGCCGTGAGCCATCTGAGTGTGCCTTGCGCATTACGGAGGTTATTCTCTCGGGCATGGAAGCATACATTCCTTTCTCATATCCTTTGACTAACGCAAGAAAGCCTTGGTTTAATCACGCTTGTTCTAATGCTGTCCGCAACAAGGAGAGGGCCTACAAAACGTACCGGAGCCAACCCACCCCTGAATCACATCATCTTTACGTTTCTGCCCGGAATCGTGCTAAGTCTGTTCTTCGCTCTACTAAAAATAATTTCATCCATACTAAATGCTCTCAACTCTCCAACTCAAATTCTTCCCGCTCCTTCTGGCATCTTGCCAAAAATCTTTCTAACAACTTTACTTCATCATCCTTCCCTCCTCTTTTCTACTCTGATGGTTCTGTAGCTATTTCTTCTACTGATAAAGCAGATCTCTTCACACAGACTTTCTCCTCCAATTCCACCTTAGACGATTCCGGTGCTGTTCCTCCATCACTTCCCTCCTCTGACTTCCTCATGGCTGACATTAAAATTTCTTCAGTTGATGTATTTTCTGCCATCACTGGCCTCAGTACTAACAAGGCATATGGGCCTGATGGGGTCCCTCCTGTTGTTCTCAAGAACTGTGCTTCTGTGCTTACACCCTGCCTAGGCAAACTCTTTCATCTTTGTCTGTCAACTTGTACCTTTCCTTCTTGCTGGAGGTTTGCTGTCATTCAGCCAGTCCCAAAGAAGGGTGACCACTCCCAACCCTCCAACTATTGTCCAATTGCTTTAACGTCCTGTATTTCAAAAGTTTTCGAGTCAATTCTTAATAGAAAAATTATAAGGCATCTTTCCTATCACAACCTTCTTTCCGATCGTCAGTATGGGTTCCGTCAGGGACGCTCCACTGGCGATCTTCTCACCTACCTTTCAGACTCCTGGTCATCCTCCTTTCGGGACTTTGGCGAAAGCTTTGCCATTGCACTTGACATCTCAAAGGCTTTCGATCGAGTCTGGCATAAATCTTTAATTTCCAAACTGCCCTCCTACGGTTTCTATCCTTCTATCTGTGCCTTCATCGCTAGCTCCCTTTCTGGTCGTTCTATAGCCGCTGTTGTAGACGGCCATCGTTCTTCTCCTAGATCTATCAACAGTGGTGTTCCTCAGGGCTCTGTCCTATCACCAACTCTCTTCCTTTTATTCATCAATGATCTTCTAAGCTGTACATCTAACCCTATCCACTCATATGCTGATGACTCCACCCTTCACCTTTCCATTCGGTTCCCGCAACGCCCATCTCAACAGTTACTTCAACAAACAAGGGATGAGGCTATGGCACACCTAATGTCTGACTTGGCTCGTGTCTCTGACTGGGGTAAAAATAATATGGTTGTCTTCAATGCATCTAAGACTCAGTTCTTACACCTATCAACCCGACAAAATCTTCCACACGTATATCCACTAATGTTTAATAATATTCAGCTTAATCCTGCATCATCCTTGAACATGCTTGGGGTTTCATTTACTCGGGACTTATCTTGGAAAGATCATATTACATCTCTTGTAAAATCTGCTTCCAAGAGATTGGGTGTGCTAAGCCGACTCCGCTCTTTCTTTACCCCTGCGCAATTGTTGACTCTATACAGGGGTTTTATCCGCCCCTGTGTGGAGTACAACTCTCATGTGTGGGGAGGCTCCCCACATACAGCTCTTCTCAATAGGGTGGAGTCAAAGGCTTTTCGTCTCATTAACTCTCCTCCTCTTACTGACTCCCTTCAACCTCTGTCTCTTCGCTGCACTGTTGCATCTTTATCTCTTTTCTATCGCTACTTTAATGGTCACTGCTCCTCTGAACTGTCTGCTTGCATTCCTCCACCTCTACGACGGGCGCGTAGCACCCGTCTGGCAGCAAACTCTCATCCTTTTTCTGTCCAACTCTCTAATGCAAGAGTTAACCGTTACTCCTAGTCTTTCATTTATGCAACAGGTCAACTCTGGAACAGTCTCCCTCTGTCTGTATTTCCTGCTGCCTATGATCTCCAGTCTTTCAAACGCAGTGTGTCCAGGCATCTCAAAATGATCGGATCTTGAATTTGGCTCTATATTGTATTTTGTTTTTCTCTTGGAGGGAACTGTTACTGCGGGCTCATGGCCTTTGGTTCCTTCTTCCTCGCATTAAAAAAAAAAAAATATGAGAGAGAGAGACAGATCTCTCTCTCTCTCTCTCTCTCTAATCTCATCAGCGGTTTGTGTGTCCACCGCAGGACCGGTCTATCCCGACCGAAGTGGGGACGATACAGCCAATGTATCTCAACTAAGTGGCTTAGGCTGTCTAGTAGAGATTGTATGTAGGGTGAGAAGTTCTTGTCAGTGTAACTGAAGTGTTGGAGTGGCTTTGGATGTGTGTGTAGGTGTAATCGACCCATGCAAGCCGACTGGGTGCAAGCATACTTTATAGTATGCGACGCTACTTCAGCCACAGCACCCCTCGTGTCCGCCAATGCAGTACGTGGCCAGAAGAACACTCCCAAAGTTTACCCTGGCGGGGCGCGACCCCTCGTTCTTCACTGATATATATATATATATATATATATATATATATATATATATATATATATATATATATATATATATATA
The DNA here is from genome assembly GCF_032717465.1 of Coenobita brevimanus. Lineage (NCBI taxonomy): Eukaryota > Metazoa > Arthropoda > Malacostraca > Decapoda > Coenobitidae > Coenobita > Coenobita brevimanus. The sequence continues at coordinate 16,457,567 of NC_137011.1, forward strand.
TATATATATATATATATATATATACATAGATATATACATATATAGTTATACCTACTGTACAGTATATCTATATCTATATCTATCTGTCTATCTATCTATCTATATCTATATCTATCTGTCTATCTATCTATCTATCTATATCTATATCTACCCATATATATATATATATATATATATATATATATATATATATATATATATATATATATGACCTGAATTTTTACCTGCGGCTTAACTTAGGGTCACCTGCAACAGGGAGTGGAACACAAAGGATGACCTGAATCTAAAAAATGCACCTGACAAAGGAGGAGGGAGTAGGAGGGGAAGAAAGGGGAGTGGGAGGGAGGGGGAAGGGGAGAGGAGGGAGGGAGGAGGGGATAAATACTGCTGCTTAACTTAAGACCTAGAGGATTAATGCTTTGTGTGTCCCACACAGGTGTGACTACACCACCAGGAGATGACAGGGAACAATCACGTGTTAGTCTGGGGGATACTGCTTTAAAATTAATTCAGTTAACAATTTATCACACTTAAAATGACCATAGCTCATGTTTACATTTTTATCATATGTGCCAGAAATTAGATAAGATTCTATTACATTTCCTTCATCTAAGCTTTTTGATCTTGCTAGAATCTTGGAGCCTGTCCAGTCAATATGGTGATCACTGGATGCTTTGTGCTGAAATAAACCACTACTCTGTTGGGCTGTCCTTACACTGTATTTATGTTGTGAGATTCTAGTTTCTAAATCTTTTCCAGATTGTCCTATGTAAAATTTGTTACAGCTTTTTTACGGGATTTTGTAAACAACGCCTGAATTACTGAAAGGGCTGTTCTTGATGAGGGTTTTTTTGATGGTGTTCTCATATTTGAATACTACTTGTACATAGAGTTTCCTCAGTATGTGAACAACATCAAGAAAATTTTCATGGAAGGGGAGGACAAGGGTTCTTTGAATGTTCTGACGATCTGGCTTATTAGTTTTCCCTTCAAGGAATCGTTTCTTGGCTGTATTGTGGCACTGAGTTAGTATGCTTTGTGGATATTTTAGCTTCTTTCCAATACTCTGAATCATTTTTAGTTCATCATCAAAAAATTCTGGGTCTGAAATTCTATATGCTCTTAGGTACATGGATATGAACACAGATCTTTTTACATTAATATGATGGTTTGAATAGTAATGAACATATGACATAATATTTGTAGGTTTTCTGTATACCTTAGTCTTCAAAACATTTTGGTCCCTGATGACTTTTACATCCAAAAATGGCAGTTCATTATCCATTTCCATCTCATGAGTAAATTTAATCGATGGAACTAACGAATTTAACTGCAGGAGAAATTCATCAATGGGAAGACTGTTAGGCCAGAAGCACAGGATATCAACGTATCGGAGCCAAACTATGTTTTGCTCCTTTATGGAGGTCAGTAAATATTTCTCAAAGTACTCCATGTAAATATTTGCCAGAACTGGGGAGAGGGGATTACCCATGGCCATACCAAATTTTTGTGTGTAAAATTTACCTTCAAAGGTAAAAGAAGAGTTCACAATGCACAATTCAATTAGCTTGATAATGTTTTCAGAGGGAATACCATCAATGTTACTACCCAGAATGCTTGGCAGGAAAGTTAAACATCATCAACAGGGACATTTGTGAATAATGATTTAACATCAAAGCTGACTAATTTGCAGGGGTACATGACATTTAGAGATTTGAACTTTCTTACCAAATCCTCATTGTTTTGTACAAATTTATCAGAGACAGTGCCTACAACAGGGGACAACAGCGTTACAAGCCACTTGTAGAGCTTGTATGTCGTAGAGCCTACAGAGCTTACAATTGGCCTGATGGGGTTGTTTGGTTTGTGAGTTTTAATCAAGCCATACATATACGGTGCAGATGGATTTTTTCACAGAGAACTGTTTGATCAAGTCATCCCTTCCTCTTAGCAAAGTCTTGATTTCTTTATGGAATTTTCTACTTTGTTTTTCAGTTGGATCACATTGATAAGAGGAAAGGATGAGTTGATCAAACAGATCTCTGTGCAAAATCCATCTTCACCATATATATATGGCTTGATTAAAACTCACAAACCAAACAACCCCATTAGGCCAATTGTAAGCTCTGTAGGCTCTACGACATACAAGCTCTACAAGTGGCTTGTAATACTGTTGTCCCCTGTTGTAGGCACTGTCTCTAATTCATTTGTACAAAACAATGAGGATTTGGTAAGAAAGTTCAAATCTCTAAATGTCATGTACCCCTACAAATTAGTCTGCTTTGATGTTAAATCATTATTCACAAATGTCCCTGTTGATGATGTTTTAACTTTCCTGTCAAGCATTCTGGGTAGTAACATTGATGGTATTCCCTCTGAAAACATTATCAAGCTAATTAAATTGTGCATTGTGAACTCTTCTTTTACCTTTGAAGGTAAATTTTACACACAAAAATTTGGTATGGCCATGGGTAATCCCCTCTCCCCAGTTCTGGCAAATATTTACCGGTACATGGAGTACTTTGAGAAACATTTACTGACCTCCTTAAAGGAGCAAAACATAGTTTGGCTCCGATACGTTGATGATATCCTGTGCTTCTGGCCTAACAGTCTTCCCATTGATGAATTTCTCCTGCAGTTAAATTCGTTAGTTCCATCGATTAAATTTACTCATGAGATGGAAATGGATAATGAACTGCCATTTTTGGATGTAAAAGTCATCAGGGACCAAAATGTTTTGAAGACTAAGGTATACAGAAAACCTACAAATATTATGTCATATGTTCATTACTATTCAAACCATCATATTAATGTAAAAAGATCTGTGTTCATATCCATGTACCTAAGAGCATATAGAATTTCAGACCCAGAATTTTTTGATGATGAACTAAAAATGATTCAGAGTATTGGAAAGAAGCTAAAATATCCACAAAGCATACTAACTCAGTGCCACAATACAGCCAAGAAACGATTCCTTGAAGGGAAAACTAATAAGCCAGATCGCCAGAACAGTCAAAGAACCCTTGTCCTCCCCTTCCATGAAAATTTTCTTGATGTTGTTCACATACTGAGGAAACTCAATGTACAAGTAGTATTCAAATATGAGAACACCATCAAAAAAACCCTCATCAAGAACAGCCCTTTCAGTAATTCAGGCGTTGTTTACAAAATCCCGTGTAAAAGCTGTAACAAATTTTACATAGGACAATCTGGAAAAGATTTGGAAACTAGAATCTCACAACATAAATACAGTGTAAGGACAGCCCAATAGAGTAGTGGTTTATTTCAGCACAAAGCATCCAGTGATCACCATATTGACTGGACAGGCCCCAAGATTCTAGCAAGATCAAAAAGCTTAGATGAAGGAAATAGAATATTGTCTAATTTCTGGCACATATGAAAAAAATGTAAACATGAGCTATGGTCATTTTAAGTGTGATAAATTGTTAACTGAATTAATTTTAAAGCAGTATCCCCCAGACTAACACGTGATTGTTCCCTGTCATCTCCTGGTGGTGTAGTCACACCTGTGTGGGACACACCAAGCATTAATCCTCTAGGTCTTAAGTTAAGCAGCAGTATTTATCCCCTCCTCCCTCCCATCCTCTCCCCTTCCCCTCCCTCTCACTCCCCTTTCCTCCCCTCCTACTCCCTCCTTTGTCAGGTGCATTTTTTAGATTCAGGTCATCCTTTGTTGTGTTCCACTCCCTGCTGCAGGTGACCCTAGGTTAAGCCGCAGGTAAAAATTCAGGTCATCCATTGTTCTGTGTGCCACTACCTGCTGCGGGTGTGCGTAAAAGACCTCTACCCTTTACGTTTCTGTTTTACTCTGTATGAAGATGTAATATACGAAAGTACTCACTGTCGCTCCTTTCATTTCTCCTGTGGTTAGATTGCATATACATCTTCACGGTGAAGTGAAGTCTCTGCATATATATATATATATATATATATATATATATATATATATATATATATATATACACACACACTATAATCCTGGCATGTGTGTGTGTGTGTGTGTGTGTGTGTGTGTGTGTGTGTGTATGTGTAGCACAGCCAAAATTTGAAAAACGTATTTGATGAAACTTGTCTGGATGGTTGGTATTGGGTCTCAGATTGTTCAATTTCTTGTCGACTGAAATTTTCTGAAAGGGCTTTTTTGCCCCCTGATAACTGTCCCGTTGATGTTACCTATCGTTTTACCCTTCACGACATTTCCATGGAGTTTCATGCATTTGTGCATTGAGAGAGAGAGAGAGAGATTTTTGTTTTAATTAATTCATTACGCTCATAGAGCGACAAACCTAGTACAGTCCTCAGTCTCTAATCATACATAGTATTCGTGACACATAGGACACGCTGTCATGTAGAGTGAAGCTGGACAAAGGCAAGAGTGATCTTACAAGAAGGTGAAATACACCAGCATACACTGTGAAACAAGTTTCAGCACCCACCAAAGTGTGGGTGTCGGGCTAAAACAGTATCCAAGCTGTCATCATTTAACAAGTGCCGACACACATGTATTAAGTCCTCGCCCTGGGGCAGCAAATCACTCACTGAGGAACACTCGAGGCAGTAGTGATGGAGACTGTTGGCATTTGGACGGTCGCAGAGCTTGCAGGTGGAGTAGTGGGGTACGTCCCCCACCTCGGAGACTTGCCACAGAGGTCTGTACCCTAGCCGAAGCCAGGCAGTCACAATATTATGTCTGTGAACCATGAGCCCATGTCTGCGATACCTCGGGGAAGAGAGTCGGAAGTGGTCGTAGTGTTGTATAGATACACTCTGTGGACGCTCAACATTCATGCGGTGGAGTGTGGGGAGAAGTGCGGCATAGTATATGATCCGCTTGTAGCAGAGAAGGGAGGGTGCAGCACCGTCAGGCAGCTGCAGTTCGCAGGCACTCTTAGCGAGGAGGTCCACCCTGTCGTTCCCAACTATTCCAACATGGGAAGGAATCCACAAAAATCGTATGCAGAGGGAAAGATCTTGAGCCGCTACTAACTGATGCAAGATGTGGTTGATGAGTGAGCGTTGAGAGGGGTGTGGAGACGAGATGGCCTGAAGTGCAGACTGAGAATCACATATCACAACACCATTCACCTGCCGCTGACGGAGGAGACTGACAGCCAGGAGAAGGGCCTGAAGCTCACAGTATGTAGAGCTGGACGAGTTGGGTAACCTGCGACCAACCCAGCCACCCTCCAAGGGCTCCAAGTCCGGTGAGTAGATGGCGCAGCCAGCACTGCCATCAGGCTGTATGGACCCATCCACATAGAGGTGATGTGTGTCAGAGACAGAGGAGGCGAGCGCAGCAATGTGCTCCAAAGCTAGCTGTTTCTGAAGGGAAGGTGGGTCAGTCTTTGAGGTGGGTGTGAAGGTGACATGAGGCTGTGGAATCCTCCATGGGGGTGGCCCATGATCAACCTCGGCCACGGTAACGTCGATGTGAAGACGCTGCAGGGAGGAGCACACTGTGTTGACGAGGGTGCGGACGCCAGGACGAAGTAGAAGGCGAGGAGCAGCAGGGTCAAGTGAGGCTCGCAGGACGTGGGAATAGTGTGGAACAAGATGGGGTGAGTGAAGGCACTTGATGCTGAAGGAGGTGACGTTGGCGTGGATCCTCTCAACAACTGAAGGAAGATTTAGTTCAGTCAACATGGTTACTATCCTGGTGGAGGTGGGGCACCCAAGAATGTATCGCATCACTTTGTTCTGAAACTTTTCTAAAGGCTCCAAGGTGGTCCTAGAGAGCTGGCTAAGTGCTGGGGGGAGATAATCGATGACTGACCGTATGAAGGTAATGTAGATGTTTCTTGCCAAGGGGATGGAGTTGCCGGCAGCATAATTAGTGAGCCACTTGAAGGGGACAAAGCGCTGTTCTAGCCGGTGGAGGAGATCTTGGATGATGGGATGGACACGCTGCCGAGCAGGTATGGCTGGAGTGATGTGCACTGGCGTTCCCAGGTATAGGTACTGCATACAGGGCGGGATAACTCTTTGTCCCACAGTAAACACCGGGAGTGTACCACAGCCCCGAGGAGAGAATACTCGACTCTTGTCTGGGGAGAGAAGGAGGCCACAAGCAGAGGACGACTCGTAGAAAGACTGTAGGAATCTCTGAAGACCGGCAGCAGAGGTGGAATGCACACAGATGTCGTCAGCATAGCAGGTGATAGTCGTGCCAGGAATATCGGGTAGAAGAGTCAGCAAGCGGTGCATCAGAACATTGAAAAGAAAAGGACTTAAAACTCCACCCTGGGGAGTACCAAGCTCGAATTCCCTGGATGTGCTACATGCCCCTTGGAATAGCACACGTGAGGTCCTGTTACAAAGATAACCTCGGATCCACCGTAGGAGATTACCGTGTACCCCAAACTCAACCAGCTGGTCAAGAATAACCTCCTTGTTGGCAATGTCAAAAGCACTCTTGAGATCAAGAAATGCTACCACACTGGCGGGGGAGAGGCGGGCATACAGGTCCATCAGGCAATGGTGTGTGCTCCTCTGTGGCAAAAAACCATACAGGCTCTGAGATAACTTGCCTTGTAGCCGGAACATGAGGCGAGCAAGGAATATGCACTCAAGCACTTTACAAAAGCAGGAGGTGAGTGAAATAGGCCTGAACTTGTCTGTGCCAGGTTTGGGAATGGGCACAATGGTACTAGAGGTCCAGGCATGAGGCACGTATCCCCTTTGGAAGCAAAGATTGTAGAGCTTCAGCAAGGGAGAGCCGGGAACTTTGAGGAGGAGGCGGAGGACTTGAAAGGTGATACCATCTTCCCCGGGTGCAGTCATCTTACTCCTGGCAAGAGCACGGCGCAGTTCATCTTCAGTGATGGGTACGTCGTCTTCTTCATCTGGCCGGAGTAATGCAGCCATGAGACGCAATGTGCAGGCGTTCCTGTGGGTGGAGAGTGCCTCTTGAACATGGACGGGAAGACTGTGTGACTGCGCCTGCTCAGACCAGGTAGTGATCAGGTCCTCTGCATACAGTGCTGGGTTGTGGTGAAGAGCACTTGGGGGTTTCCTCCTAATAACTCTGTTGATAAGGTGGCACATGGAGGCAGCACTTGTCTGGTGATTGATGCTATCAGTATACTTCCTCCAAGCCTCGGTACAGGCACCCTGCTGAAGGGCAACAAGGTCATCTCTGGACGCACGATACTGCATGAGACGGGCATGTGTTGGTTGGCTCTGGAATGCGATACCATCATCCACAGCTTGCCTTTCTGCCTTGAGAATGCGCTAATCCAGTGTCCAGGCATGAGCCACACCGTGTCTTTTGATGTGCGGACGTGTCACAAAACGAGTGTAAAAGTCATGTGTTGCTCGAACCAGAGAGGAGTACAGATTCTCAGGCGACTGGAAGTTAAATGTTGGTAGAAGACTGGAGATGTAAAATATGTAGTTAGGGCAGTACTTTGGAGGAATGGTGATGCGGAAGCGAGTGTGAGGAGAGGAAGGTCCACTTGGTAGGGAGTACTGTAATCCAAGAGCAATGTGATCAGAGAAAAGGGTTTGTATAGAAAAGCACTGAACATGTGACGCCACCAGGCCAGAGGTAATGATGTGATCAAGCGTGCCTCCTTGGGTGTGCGTGGCGCCCCCAGTAGGCCAGTGAGTGAGCCGGTGTCGGCGGATGTATTCGAGAAGAGGAAGTCCACCACGATTTGGGGAGGGGGAGGCATCACCTAGGGCGGGGTGCCGGGCGTTGAAGTCCCCCATGTAGATCATGCCTTGCGACGTAGGTGGTGGGAGAGCAGGGAGATTGATCTTTCCTGGAGCAGAATACACATTGCAGAGTCGAAGCTTCCCAGCACCCACGGTGATCTCGAAGAGCTGGAAGGTCATGTTGTCATCGGTAGAGCAGCGGAGGAGTTGATGGGGATTGGAGGAGTGAATGTAGCTCACGAGGCCATTCCTGACGTGATGGACATAAGAGACGAAGCCTGGGAGTGGGGGAGCTTCAATCCCGAGCACATGGCAGCCTACAAAAGCTTCCTGAAGAAAGATGACATGTGGGTGGTGACGACCTATATAAGTCTGGAGCGCAGTAAGCTTCAGGTAAGTTCCGATACCACAGGCATTCCAAGAGATGATGTGAAGCTGCATTCCGTTATTGAAGTCTGCCTTTAGGTTTACGGGAGGCTGGTGGGGACAAGGACGTCGAAGTGTTGCCGCCCGATGACATGGAAGCGGCACTGCTCTGAGGCTTGTGGTGCGGTGGCTCCTTGATGAGTCGATCACTGAGCTTTTCAAAGGTAGAGGCGAGGGCTTCTAGTCTCTCGGAAAGGGTGGTGATAGACGTGATGACGGCATGGTGTGACTCAATGAGTGTGGCGAGGGTGCGCTCAGTGGTGGCTTGCTGGGTGGCGAGACTATCAATGCGGGTCTCGATTGCATCAAAACGTGCTTCAATGGCTGCGCAACGTGCTGTCAGGTTGGCAACGGCCTCGTGAAGGGCAAGGACTTGCGGCGAGGCAGCCAGGGTAGAGGATGGAGGTGGTGAAGCAACGCCTGGTCGCGACCATGGTTGTGGTGGTGGTGGGGGCAAGGTGTGAGGCGTAGCGTCAACAGCAAACGAGGCAGCAGCACGGAAGCGCTTCAGGCAACCGTGCCACACATTGACTCCTTGTTCATTACAGCGGGGGCATTTCCACACTGATGTATCTGGAGCAGGTGGGGTGGGCTGGTCTGATGCAGGAGTAGCATCAGCGGTGGTAGGTTGGGTGGGGGTGCGATGTGGGCAAGTCCGGGAGGAGTGGGGGCCGGCACAACAACCACACTTATCAGAGGAAGCAGCACAATACCGGGATATATGACCAATACCCCAGCATTTGTAGCACCAAGGCAGTACGTCTCTCATCCTTTTAAACTCACAGGATGGAAGGCAAGGAAGGAAGCTGAAGCTGAAAGCTGGTGGCAGTGGGTCTGGGAGGCTCCATTCGACAACAAGCCGGTTGATGGGCGTGCCATGTTGATAGAAGCGACGCACAGTGTATACGCCATTAAGTTCCTTGGCCAGAGAAGGGTCTACATCAACAGGGTAGCGGGTGACGAGATACGTCGGGAACTTCCTCGGCCTCTCAACGGAGTCCTGAACATCAAGCTTCAAAGATAAGAAGTCACCTTTCGCAACACTTTCGATGATGTCGGGACGTTTACGTGAGATATAAACAAAACGGGAGGTGACAGCAGACATTTTCACCTCGGCCAACTCCCGATTGAGGCAGAAAGCCCTGGTGACGTCAGAGAGCCAGCGCAGCTTCGTTTCCACAGTTGGGTTCCCACAGAAGACAAGCTTGACATATTCAGCTCTGGGAGCAAATGCAGGAAGGACAGTGGTGGCCAGAGGGGGTGAACAATGAGAGCCAGGGCGAGGGAATGAATTATCAGAAGCAGCTGGATGAGAAGTCTCGATGCGCCTGGATGCCTTGGGAGCAGGTGAGGACGAACCAATTAAATCCGAAGCCTGGTCCATGGGTCGTTTGGTGGAGGTGGTAGGCGTAGCGGGAGGGGGGACTGCAACACTGGGCTGCCAAGAGGTGGGGCCAGGTTGCTGCGTGGCGAGTGCCACTAGGGGCGAGTGTAGGTCTGTTATGTTCTCGTCCTCACTGAGATAGAGGTCAGCCTCAATGTCAGCAAGGGAGGCAGGGCCAGAATAAGCCATGTTGCCACAGCAATGAAGTCAGGGAGTCAAGACGCAGCACCGGTGGGGGTACAGTGACGTGCACATGACGTCACCACACGTCACACTCCCCCACCGCGCATGCGCAGCCGGGAGAAAATCTGACGAGAGGGGGTCGGCCGAGATATAATTTTCACGACTGCTACTAGTCTAAGGCTAAAGCCCCAAAGCCCCTTATGTCACCAAACAGACGACGGGTGCTTACTATTGCTCCGTGCCAAGGCTGGTAGACGGCAGATCACTGGAATGCCCAAAACTTTCAAGGAAAGGAGAGCTCTCAAGGTCTTGTTTATACCAACACAATATCAGAGAGAGAGAGAGAGAGAGAGAGAGAGAGAGAGTTGCACATATAGTCCTATATCTTTTACTTCATTTGTGCTACGAACAAACAATTTTAGTCAACATTAAATGGTTGTAGCTGCGAAGGTGGTGATGGTGGTAGTAGCTGTGTTGTTGACGTTGTTGTTGGTGGTGGTGGTGGAGGTGGTAGCTGTTGTGATGGTTGATGGTGGTAGTTGTTCGGAAACAGCACTCATTTGGGCGAGTACTTTGCAGCCCCATCGATTAGCAAATCACTTGCTCCAAAGCGACGTGCGGTTCAGATATGGCTCTCATTTGGTGAAGTTTAGAGCTGAATGGTACTGTCGCTAGGTGTTTTTATATATTCTGTTTGAGGAAGCCTATTGAGTTCCCAAGTCACATGAGGAAAACAATAATTCTTTATATGTGAATATAAAATCAACCATAATTTTAAAAGGAGAGCAATGTTCAAGGAGACTTCAGTAACCCAACCTTTCACTTGAATAGCCGGCATGCAAACAAAGAATGCAAGAGGTTGCTATAACTGATAGGTGAAGCATATATGCAACAAGCGTTATTGTACTTGGTGGTAGGTGGTGGCGACCATCATCCACTCACATGATGTAGTGCTGCCTACTTCTTTCTTAGCCTTTGTCATTCTTTTTCTGTGCCTCCCCTCCTCTCTTCCTATTTCTCGCATCTTTCCTTTCACTTCTTATTGCTTTTCTTTCCTTTACAGGTGGCTTTACATTGAGTGACAAGCCAAATGGTTTCCTGTAAGCCAAGAAACCATTTACAACGCTGGGTGGTAACCATATAACCAAACCATACGTGCTCCCTACGTGTGAACAAGTGGGTTGGTGGAGGGTTAGTGCCCCTCCCCTTAAAACAAATAACTCAAAGTCAAATGGCCACCCCTTAAGGGATTATGGTGTCTGGCAATAGATAGATAGATAGATAGTTATTGTACTAACTTGTAGTAATTATATACTCGACCTTGTCCTGACAACAGTGATATAATATATTTGTGAGATGGGAGAAATTTAGTAACGGCGATCATAATATTTTGTATCAACAAACATGATATTTATCAACGCTTTCAGGCCAGTACAACCAGTCTCTTCATACCTAACTTTAAAAAGCAAACTTCGATAGTATGAGAGACGAACATATATACATATATATATATAAATATATATATATATATATATATATATATATATATATATATATATATATATATATATATATATATATATATATATATATATTATATATCTTCATCATCATCATCCCTTGAGGTGCACTGCAGGACCGGCCTATCCCTACCGAAGCAGGGATGTTACAGCCAATGTATCTCTACCCAGTGGCTTAGGCTGTTTGGTAGAGACTGTACAGGTATGTAGGGTGAGAAGTGCTTGTGAGTGTGATTGTAGTGTTGTAGTGGCTTTGGATGTGTGTGTGTAGTCTGTGAACCAAGTGTAGTCGGCCGCCTTAAGTCGATTGGGTGCAAGCATACTAGTATGTGACACTGGTTCAACCACAGCACCCCTTATGTCCGCCAAAATGGTAAGTGGCTCGATGAATGCTTCCCAAAGTTTTTACAACTCTAGTGGGAGGCGAACCCGCGTCCACCAGCGTGCAAAACGCAGACTCTACTACTGTACGACAGAGGCTCTGTATATATATATAGGCGCCTCTGTGGTACAGTGGTAGAGTTGCGTTTCGCACGCTGGTGGACGAGGGTTCGCCTCCCGCCAAAGTTGTAAAAACTTTGGGAATCGTTCACCGAGTCACTTGCTACTTTGGCGGAGAAAAGGGGTGCTGTGGTTGAACCAGTGTCGCATACTAGTATGCTTGCACCCAATCGGCTTAAGGCGGGCCAATTAGACTTGGTTCACAGACTACACACACATCCAAAGCCACTACAACACTGCAATTACACTTACTAGCACTTCTCACCCTACATACAGTCTCTACCAGACAGCCTAAGCCACTGGGTAGAGATACATTGACTTGTATCGTCCCTGCTTCGGTAGGGATTGGCCGGTCCTGCAGTGGACCTCAACGGCTGATGATGATCTCCAGTCTTTCAAACGCAGTGTGTCCAGACATCTCAAAATGATCGGATCTTGAATTTGGCTCTATATTGTATTTTGTTTTTCTCTTGGAGGGAACTGTTACTGCGGGCTCATGGCCTTTGGTTCCTTCTTCCTCACATAAAAATATATATATATATATATATATATATATATATATATATATATATATGTATTTTCAAGAAGTTCCTTTGAAATTCTGTTGGCTATAATTTGTCTACTGAATATTGGGATGAACTCTGATTGAGGTTCACTATGGAAGACGAGAGTTGATGATCCAAACTTTCGTCGAGCATGTATGTACACACGAACAAACAGATACACTGGTGCCTGCACCCGTTACCCACCTCTCGCGGCTAGGTGGCCCAAGTGGAAAGGTTGGCGACTGTACCTCAGCCAGTCTTTCCTGAAGTTGCTTCGTATAGCTGGGGGTGTCCAGAGGCAGCACTTCACCTGGTGGTCTTCCCAATAGGTAAGCATAACTCGTGGCCCAACATCAGTTTTGCAGGGTGTAGCCAGAATACTCATGGGATGCAGATCAATATGCCGTCAACAACACAGGTAATTTCTGGTTCCATTCCACTTCTCCACCTATGCAGTACTTGGCCAGTTCTTGTCCCAGGGTCCAGTTGAATTTCTTCACCATCCCATCTGACTGTGGCCTTAGTGGGGTCATCCTGGTCTTCTTGATCCCCAGTAACTTGCAGCACTCACAGAACACAGCAGACTCGAAGTTTCTTCCCTGGTCTCAATGTAGCTCTTGTGGCATCCCAAAACGACAGAAGAACTGGTCAATTAACAACTGAGCAACAGTCACAGCCTCTTGATATGCTTCTGGCCACTTTGTGAAGTAGTCCATGGTGACACATATATATCGGTTTCCTCTTTCAGTGAGGGGCAGAGGTCCAGCAATATCCACTGCGATTCTTTCCATCAGTGAACCCACTTGGTACAGCTGAAGAGAGGTGCAACCACATCTCTTTGGGCCTTTCTTGGCACAACATACATTACAGGCCCAAAAGCACTCTTCAACATCCTGACGCATGTCAGTCCAGTAGAACCTTTGTCACAGCTGACTTGAGTTTTCTTCACTCCCAGGTGCCCACTAGTGATCTAGTTATGAGGCTCATCCAAGATCCAAGACCTCATTTTCTTCGGAACCACCAGTTGCCAATACTTGCTGAGGCCATCGGGTGTCTCTCACTTATGCTCCAGTAGGCAGTTGTTCAAACAAAGAAGGTCCCACTGACTCCATTAGCTCTTGGTCATAGGGCTGACTCTAGAAACCTCTTCCCAAGATGATCACACCATACTCTGCTGCAGCCACTCTAGCACTGTTTGTATATCTGCATCCTCCTTCTGCGTCCTCTTCAGGTCTTTCGCATCCGGCACTGGCCCTGTCACTGAAGTTTGGCTGCATTTCTTACTATGATCTGCTTTTTTCCTAAACTGACGGCACTGTAGGTCAAAAGGTCAATGACTCAGACTGTCAGCAGTGACATGTACCCATTCAGGTCAGTGCTGCACTTTATTAATGTGTTGGTCCAGCTTCCTGAGCCAGTGTGCCAGTTGTCCTTTCGGATTCTTTAACAACTTCAGCTACTTGAGTGCCACGTGGTCTGTACTGATGATAAAGTAGGACGCATACAAGTAGGGATGGAAGAAATCAAGGGTCTTCATCACTGCCAAGCGCTCTTTATGGGTCACACAGTAGTTCTGCTACAGTGGGCTGAGCTTCTTGCTGTAATATGCAACCACATACTTCTTGTCATTCTTCTTATGTGACAGGACTCCACCAATACCATGGTCACTAGCATCACAGTACAAGAAAAATGACTGACTCTGATCAGGGTACGGCATTATGGGAGAGCTTGCCAACTCATGCTTGAGTTCGTTGAAGGCCTTCTGAGTCATTGCAGTCCATGTAAATTTCTGCCTCTTCCCCAACAACTTGTGCAGAGGCACAGCTATCGCTGCAACGTCCTTGACAAAATGCCAGTAGTAGGTGCACAAGTCCAGGAAACTCCATAGCTCTTTCAGGCAAGTTAGAACTGGCCAGTTTTTCACAGCTGCCACCTTCTCTGGGTCAGTAAAGACGCCGCTCTCGCCTGCAATGTGTCCCAGGTATTTTATATCCTTCTGAATCAAGTAGCACTTCTTGTGGTTCTGTTTGAGATGTGCTGCTTGGATCCTGCTGATTACTTCCGACAGCCTCTCCAATTCCTGATCAAAAGTCTGTCCAAACACAATTACATAATCCAGATAGATGAGAGCCATCTGCCAGTGCAGGTCTTGCAGTATGCGATCCTTGAGATGCTCAAAAGTAGCTGAGGCATTGCTTAGGCCAAAGGCATGACCTTAAACTGCCATACACCCTGCCCAAACAAAAAGGCAACCTTGACCTGGTGGTAGCCTGCCTTCATGTCTAGGGTGAAGAACCACTTGGGACCTCACAGAGCATCCAGGATGTCATCAATTCTTGGCAAGGGGTATGCATCCTTCACTGTCAGTTCTTTCAGGGCTCAATAATCTACACAGCACCTTGCTGAACCATCCCTTTTCCTTGCCAGAACCACTATGGATGCCCAAGGACTGCTGGGCTTTTCTATCACTCCTTGACTTTGAAGATTCTCCATTATCTTCTCCATTTCATGCTGTCAGGCAGGTGCCATCCTCCACACTGGCTGTTTAATTGAACGGTGATCCCCAGTGCCTATAGGCTACTATGCTTCACCAGATCATTCACCCCTGGTCTAGGTTTCTGGTGGAGAATGCATCAGCAAACTTCATCAGCAGCTGCCTAAAGTTCGACACTTGTGTGCCATCCGGGAACTGGCAACTCCTTGAAAATAGGTCTTGTAAGTGGTCTGGCAAGTACCCGTCTTCCTTGACTACACTCATTTTACAGGCCTTCGTCTGATACCACTCAGGGTCCACCACCTGGTACAGTCCCACAGTTTCTCCCTTATTGATCTTTTGTAGCTTACGGGAGAAACTGGCCACCGCAACTGGCACTTCAACTGCACCTGTTTCCACCAAAAGTCTCTTCACCATCACTCCGGCCTTTGTCTTGCAATTGTACGTCAGGCTCTAGTGTCCCTATACAACTGTCCAAAAAGCCACTCACCTAACACTGATGCAGTAGTTCGGGATATCACCTCGCCACCAGAAATGGTGTGTCTACTTGCCATGACAAGAACCAACTTTCCACGAACCTTTAACTTCATGGAGCAGAAGTCCAGCTCACATCCCATGGACATCAGACTGTCCAGACCAAGAAGGCAAGGATCCTCCATGTTGGGCACGTAGACTGGAAGAGTAGCCTCTTGCCCTGCTACATCAGTCTGGACATCCAAGGGTCCCCTCAGTTCTGTGCGGTGCCCAGTTATGCCACACAATTATTCTGATGACTCAGGCAGACAATGATGATGTAACACATCAGGCCTCACTAAAGTCTGCCCTGAGGCCGAATCAGTCACCAGGGAACACTTATTTCTGTCTATTCTACCGTCTATTCACACACTGTCGACTGCAGTTCTGATGCACTTTCTCGGTGGTGGGGCTAGCCTACTTGGGAAAAGCCAGCTGATGGTTGCCCCTTAACAAAAGCCTCCAACAGTTTTCTGCTTCTTTCTGGTCTTCTGCAACCTTCTTCTTATCCTCCTTTTTCTTCTTTGACCACCCAGAACTGAAGTTTCCCACCTCACTACATGTCCCACACGATTTTGTTACAATTCTAGATTTCCTTGCACTGCCCTGTTCTTGCTCCTTCTTCCATTTGTTGCAATCGTCTTTCTTGTGTCCCATCTTCCCACAAAACCAGCAACCTCCTTCAGTCTTCTCCTGTTCCCTCTTCTACTTGTAGCAGTCCTTTTTTCTATCTCCTGGCTTTACACCGTACCAGCAACGTTCTTCAAATTGCTTTGCTTCACATACCTGCCCCTTTCTTGTCTTGAATCCTGCACTATGACCTGCCTGAAAAGTGGATGTACTGGACCTGAGGTAATATTCATGTTCTAAAGCCCAGGCTAGTGCTTCTTGAATGCTTGTGGGTTGTTCGTGCTTCACTTGCATTTTCAACTCTGCACATCAAGAGCATCAATGAACTGGTCCCTCAGAAGAATAGCCAACAGGTTAGGAGCTGTTCCAGGGTACGCCTTGTATACCCAACTTTCCAGATCATGAGCCAGCTGTTGTAGGGATTCGCCTCGAGTCTGTACACACAGCAAAAAAACTACCGTTACAGGGGGATCCGATGTGTTTCATACTGAACAACCTGGCTGTCTCGCTAGGGTTGGTAAGCCTGACAGTGGGTGAGTTGCCAAATAGGACGAGGTAGAAATATGCATGGGAGAAGCAATGGATATAGCTTATAATAAATATGCAACAAACACACGCAAGGATACCAATGGAGGAGGCTGTTATCTAAAACCTTCATTCGTAGTGTCATTTTATATCGTGCAGAAGGTGTAACGATAGTTTTTTTGTTGTGTGTACATGGATCCGGAATCTTGCCCTATAACCTCAGTCTGGTGCATGGTCCCGTGTCTGCGCTCTAGTACTTTTACTAAGGACTGATAACTGTTCCTCTCTTCTACTGACATCTGGCCCAGAATTTCCATTGCTGCACCCTTTGGGCTAGTGGCAAGCTGCACTGCCCTCTGCCTGTCATCCCAACCAATCTGATCAGCAAGTAACTCAAACTGTGCCCGGTAAGCTTCCCAAGACACTCTGCCATCAAATTCCTGAGATTTCTTGTTAATTGGATCCCCATTATAGCCATGACTGCACTGGTTTGGGGCCAAAAAACTGGTGCATCATAATTAAGTCCAAGACTTAGAATTTCTGCATTCTGATTATTCAGCCATACAATGCTACCTTTAGATGCTTGGGATTCGTCAAGATCCACCATAAACTGTCTGTTTTGTTCATATGCTCCTTGTACATTAATCTGAGGCTCAGCAGTGCAATATTTCTTTACAGCCTCAAGTCTTTCACAAATTATCTTCAAATGGCCATCTACATGCTTGAACTGGCCATCTACATGCTTCAACTGGTCATCAACATGCTGGTTGCACTCAATCATATTATTGTTTACCTCATACTTCTGCTGCTCTAGCTTGGCATCTACTTCCTCCTCAAGCTGTTGCTTTTCTTCTTTCATTTCCCCCGTGAAAGCATCTAGCTGTCCTTGCATCCTCAGTTGTAATTCTCTCTGTTGCTCCTGCCATGCCTCTTGGACGTGTTCATATCTTTCTTTTTGTTTTTCACATTGTGCCTGTAGTTGTTCACTCTGTGCTTGCAATTGTTCTTTGAGTTCTTTCTGTCCTTCATTCTGTGCATGTAATTGTTCTCTGAGTTCTTTCTGTCCTTCAGTCTGTTGCTGTAATTGTTCTGTGAGCTCTTTCTGTACTTCATTCTGTGCTTGTAGTTGGACACTCTGTGCTTGCAATTGGACATTTTGTGCCTGTAGTCCTTCATTCTTTGCATGTAGTTGGACACTTTGTTCTTGCAATAGCGGCATGATTTCAGCCAATGACACCTCTTCCTCCTGCCAAGCTCGGGATCTTGTCTGCATACCTTGCTCCATGTCAAAGACTTGACTCACTGCAGCACTTAATCCACACTCCTGACACCAGTGTTATGTTCCCGTCTCACACTGCCACAGGCTCCAACAACAGTAATTCAGTATATGAAGGATGTTGCCCAATGAGTTGTTCTTCCTAGAGGCAGCCTTTCAGTGTACATTACACAGGATCAGCTCAGGCATCGTAAAGAAACACTGGCTTCTTAAGTTCACTGTCTTTATTTTCCAAGTACACTTAATGCTTTCCGACTTCACTATTTTCACAAGCACTAAAGATACACAAACTGCAATAACATTTCACTGTTTGCCAACAACACTTCATTATTTTCACAAGTACCGAAGATATACAATCTGCACTGCACTGACACTGAACTACACTCAAACTGAACTGAAAACTAACTGAACCAGGTCTAGTCTCTTCTCCATCCTTATATCAGCTTCCCATAATCTAGAGTGTTCTACACTTCTCCATAGTTCTTATGCATTCCTGAGGGAGCAACGCTTACAACCGTTACCAGTTTGGAGACATCCAAAGTATGCCAGTTTTCTTACACTGCATAACACTCCAAATGCTTTAGCATACAAACTTAAATTACATTATTTAACAATCACATAAACAAAACATTATGGAGAAAAAAATACAAAAATTAATGCATAACTTACAAAAACAACTACTCTCACAAACAGTAGGCTAACTGGCAACTCTGACTCGTACCGGAACTATGAGAAACATTGAGAAACTTCCAGACTACATACTCTGTAACTACCAAATCCTTCTTCTTAACATAATTTTTATGTAAGGAGTAAGAAAAATGTAAAGGATAGCAAAGGACCTCCATTAAGCTTAGGTAATCTCGTTTATGGTAACCCAACATGAGCACCAAGACTGAACAAATCCTTTCATATTTTCACAGAAGAATGTAGCCTAGACATTCCCATTCTAGAATCGGTCTTCTCAGCATTAGAAAATGATAAATTATCAGTCAAGTAAGTGAGAGGAAAAAAAGTTTTAAACTGTCTCCAGAAAATAGATCCAAATAAATTAATATATGCAGATCAGATATTCTCCATAATACTCCCAGGAATGCTATAAGCAGTTAATCTTTCCTATAACATAAATTTTTGCGAAACCATTGAGTACAGAGTACGTGGTCAATGAAAGCTCACTAAAATGAAGAAAAATGCATCATAAAATGCCATCGAATTACTTTAACGTCAGTACTAAGTACATTTTTGAAAAACAAGTAAGAGATAAAATTCCTTATTCTTTCTCGAACATTACACTGTAACAGATAATCAGCACTGCTTCCATAACAACAGATCGTGCATTGCAAACTTGATGACATTTTTACCAAACATATACGATAATAGGACAGCCAAAATACCTTAGACGTTACCTACTTAGATTTTCAGAAAGCAATGAGGATAAATGTAAAATAATGCACTCTGTAGATGAAGGAAGATTGCCGTGTTTCGGATACCCGACTGACAGATGTAAAAGGAAAGAGAGGGTTAGGACTTATTATACGTAACGATCTAATACACTTTCAGTAATGAAAAACACTGGGTAACTAGACAAGCCACAAGTTCGACGTTATTGCACGGAACAGCGTTGAAAAACCGCCATATATAATTCCTAACTTTATATGTCATAAGTTAGACGACACCTAGAATACTGGGTACATTATTGGTCCCTGAACCCTATTAAGAAGATGAAACACTAGAGTGCAGCAAAGAGCCACTATAATGATGGTCGCTGCAGAATTTGCCACAGATCGAATGATTAAACAAATCACACATGCTTTCTCTGAAAAAGCAATGACTCAGAGATTTTACACATGTATTTGAAATTCTTATATTCGACGACGACAGATATGATAATTTGTTCGAGATAAAGAATGGCACTATGACTACCAATAATGAGATGAAAATCAAACAAGTGATGCAAAACTGCTACAGTGAAAATTACCTCATCAACAGCAATGACATTTAAAATTCGGCTAGATAAACATTTCCAAACTACTGTCCACAACTGAAAGGGGGTGTTGTTTATTTCCAGGCTGGTGTATGCTGACGACAGTGAACGATTACTTATCTATGAGAACATTCCCCATTTACAGTACGTATGCTCTTTTATTTGAATGTGTAAATAACAGATTATCTAATGCATAGTTTACGAGCACAGTATCTTCTGCATATCCTTTATAAACTGTCCACGCCTCTTCTAGCAAGAATGATGATTTACCTTTTTGCTGGTGGTCTTTTCCTGGATGGTGTAGCGTCCCCAATGTTCTATTCTCCTACACGTTGGTTATATCATAAATTTCTTCCCTTCCCAACACATAACCTCTTCATGAGTCACTAGGCCTCCTGTTACCTGTACTAGCTAGGTAGTCCAGTGGAATTTCTCTCTCTCTCTCTCTCTCTCTCTCTCTCTCTCTCTCTCTCTCCTTCCCACATGATTGCATGCGTGTGTGGTCACGGGTGGTGTGTGTGTGTGTGTGTGTGTGTGTGTGTGTGTGCTTAAGTAACTGAATGCTTTGGATGTGTCTGGATGCATACTCGTCCATCGTGGAGATTACTGTCTCTCTCTCTCTCACACACACACACACACACACACACACACACACACACACACACACACACACACACACACACACACACAAGCACCTCATGAACCCTTGTGTATATGTAATATTCCCTGCTTGTATGTGGAGCCAAAATGGAGAAGATAAAGTACACATGACTCATCTCATGGTTGTCTCTCCAAATAAACATATACTAGGTAAATATACAAACACGCACACGAGTGAAGGCCAGCTGTGTGTACGTGTAGCTGTTGCATACAAATGTGAATTTGTCCTTTGTGTGTGTGTGTCTGTGTGTGTTTCATTCACCGGGTCGGTCAGGATCACTTGATGGTCGTGATCGTCAGCTTTTACCTTCCCGGAAGGGAGCTGAGAGCTCATATAGTCCGATCTAAGGGCAAGGCTATGACCTTCACACACCCACACACCCGTCCCCTTGCTGAAGGGGGACAGTGACCACCCACTTCGTCAGTGAAACTTTTCACAACCTGAGCGAGGCGCGAACTCCCGTCTACCAGATGGCAAGCGAGAACGTTACCACTGCACCAGCGAGCGGTGTGTGTGTGTGTGTGTGTGTGTGTGTGTGTGTGTGTGTGTGTGTGTGTGTGTGTGTGTGTGTGTGTGTGTGTGTGTGTGTGTGTGTGTGTGTGTGTGTGTGTGTGTGTGTGTGTGTGTGTGTGTGTGTGTGTGTGTGTGTGTTGCTTTTGTTTGGTTTAGTATTTGTGGTGTCTAATGGCATTGAATATGCTTATTCCATATTTTAATTAATGTATCTGAGATCATTCGAGAATGTACACATGTTTACATTCATGTTCTTTAATGTGCATCAGCGAGTTCGCGTGCATGTCCATATGCATGGGCGTAAAACAACCAAGATTATTCCAACCAGCGCTCCTGATCAGTTCTTATATGCATACATTTTTTTTTTTTGCGCTTTTTTGCGTTACAATGTACGTACCTGTGCATGTGAGTCTGTGTTAATCTAGAAGGGCGTGTACACATGTGCACGAGTGTGTGCATGTCACCACCCGCGATGTGTCTTTATGCCTCGCCACGTGCATGCAGAAGTGTGTATGCGTGCCACCTTATGTGTGCATTTCTGCATCTGCAGCTTTTCATATACAAGCACTAACCATCCACAACATAAAAGGTAAATTGAATACAAATACCAGGTAAAGTGGTGAGTGTCAATGTAATTTCACGGGAGGGGAAGTGCACACCAGGCGTGATAATGACTGCGGTATGAGGCTAGCAATGAAGCGGCACGGACGGCAGCGGCAGTGTGTGTGTATATGTGTGTGTGTGTGTGTGTGTGTGTGTGTGTGTGTGTGTGGATAAAGGCCTCTGTGGTGATTGACTCACGTGCGGATAAACGGTTCCCGATAATCTAATTCGGTTCCTCCATTTAATTCGGTTCACTTGGTCTTGTGGGATGGAGAGGGTCTAGTCGGTCCCTCCTCTTCGGTTAAACCCTTGACGACAATTGCTTCATTTCACTCTGGTTACTCTATCTAGATGAAAAAAAAAAAAAAGCTACATTTTGACTGAAAAGCTGCGACAAGAGACTAATGCTAGAATATGATGTTACTAACCAAGACCTCATGAAAATGGTACTAAGCCCTAGTACTGTATTTCCCTGCCATTTAATTACGTAAAATAAGCTGCAATAGGAGAAATTCCGGTCTTGTTATAATGAAATCATCATCATCATCATGCAATCTTACGTTACCCCATTAGGAGCATAGAAGCCCGGGGCTAGGCCAGTT
The DNA here is from genome assembly GCF_032717465.1 of Coenobita brevimanus. NCBI lineage: Eukaryota > Metazoa > Arthropoda > Malacostraca > Decapoda > Coenobitidae > Coenobita > Coenobita brevimanus. The sequence continues at coordinate 16,479,601 of NC_137011.1, forward strand.
AGTCCTGACATTTAAGACGAGAGTGACCAGCCTCACTCATCCCTGAGTGGCATTATGTGAGCGATAAACCCCAGCCACCCCTTGGATATAAACCTTCGCCGGCTCAATCCGACTGGAGCTCCGTAATTACCCACTAAACCACCTGGCGCCAAAATTTGGTTACATGGTACCATCAAGAGTAGTAAATGTTTTCCTGGTGTACAGGAAACCGTTTGGCTTGTCACTCAGTGTTGAGTCAACCACAGGCAGAATGATGAGGAAAGAATGAAGGAAAGAAAGACAGAAGAGGATGCAAGGAAAGAAGGATGGAGGAGAGGAAAGGGCAGAGACCCGAGAGCAGCACTACATCGAGTGAGTGGATGGTGAGCGCCCCTACCTACCACAAATAATGAATGAACTATAGAGGGGAATATTGGCCAATTGAATTTCGGGATAAAAGGAAATCGAAGATATTGACAATGATAATTTTGGTAGTACTGTATCAGAGTCTCATTTAAAATCTAAGTATCGTGTGAAAATACCTTTGGCATAATAAAGTGCTTGCTGAATATTATGTTTCGATTTAACCATTAATAAGGGAAATGATATACAATCTGTCAAACACTGAAGAAACGTACTTTCTTCGGAAAAATCGAAACATACTATTCAGCAAGTGCTTAATATCGTCAAAGTTATTTTTACATGATATTTTTCTGTTTTAAAAGCAATTTGTGCCATCATTGTGAATACTATCAGTGTTCATATTTTCAGCATTTGTGAAGCCAAATCTCGCAAGTGTCCAATACGTCTTTCTTCTATCTTCATTGCTGAGCTACAATACGAGGTTGAAGCTGGAATACGATGCCAGTCACGAAGAGTAATATGGAACGAGTTTATGCCAGGGACGTAGTATTACCTTATTTTGCCATGGAGCTACAGGAAATAAGCCGCAAAAGGACGAAAATCTCCGCTATTATAATGAACGAACTATAACTGCAGTCGACTGTATTCAGGTTAGGATAAGGCTGTGAAGCGGTTAACAGACATTGTTTGTAGCAGCGTCGGATTAGCAGGGTCAATGTTCAGTTTGCTTTCATCTGACGGAACTGGGTCCCTCACACAGCTTGAATACTAAGTCGTTGCTGCATGAAAATTGATGAGCCTTAGTTAAGAGGTGAGAATGTGTCTCCTTGACCTCCTTTCAGTCTTGCTGCGCTTGCCCATAAACTAAGCTGAGAAGAATGAATGATTATTGTCAGATGAAAACAAACTCACTATAGTAGGTTCCCACGCCTCTTGACTACGATGACGTCATTTGATACTTTCCTAAGGTAGATCATTTTTTTTTTTTTTAGCTTAACTTTTTCAGTATGATGAATTACATTACGCGTCATTTCTTAATTTGCCATAAATTTCTATCTCTTCATCCATACTTCTGAGCTGTAACAACTGATTAACACTAGACGAGGATGTTTGTCGTGTAAGATGTGTTGGTAATGAACGCAGAGACGTAGCATTGTCTTCTGCCACCGAGGTACACCCACTAAATTTTTATTGGCATCCCCTGCTTCGATTACCATTTGCAATGATCACTGGCACAGAAGCCATGAATACGCGTTAGGGGTTCGTATACCCGATTCTCTCTCTCTCTCTCTCTCTTCAGGTATAGTATTACCCCCATAGCTTCATGTCGTGAATGACGAAATTCATGGCAATTTGCATAATGCATAAAGGAAAGTCTCAAAACAGCAAAACATTATTAACTAAATATTATAGACATCAAAGTGCTATTTGCTAAGATTACCACCTTATGATTTTCTTACACATTGTGGTGTGATGACATCCATCATTAACATGTTAAGAATGGGTTGATGGCAAACTATATAGGCCTAACTGTCCAGTATGTACAACACCCCATGAACAGAGCATGTAAAATATATACATTATGTATCGTCGTATTGCTACAATATTAACCTCATCAGTGATACGTGAATGTAGTAGTGGATAGAGTTCTACTCCCAAGAATGGTATATCACCAGTTTGATGATGATGGTAACATCGCGGATGGGGTGATGGGTAGGCATATTTGTTTATTTTAGAATAGGCTTTCACCTCAGACTGTTCTTGATTTGCATATAATGCGGGGAGTGTGTGGCCTACGAAACTTCTTCAGTTTCGACAATTTGAACATCGAATGAGCAGTGGTAGAATTCAAAGTGGCTTCGGGTTCTTTCGTAACAATTCTTAGATGGCGATTTATTCTGCACATTACACACATCATTCTCATTTATATTTTTTATTGGAAACTGTGTTGATACTCAAACTGTCCAAATAATGTAAAAGACAGTGATAATTAATAAGTAAAGCAAATTGCGTAGTAAGCGGTGCTACAAAGTCTCGGATGCCACTACGAATACGGACCTAAAGCTCAGCAGATCAGAAATACCAATCAGGCACCTTTACTTAGGAGTTATTTTTCAGATCTCTCGTCGGGTGCGTCAAATAGTATCAGGCTAAAAGAGTGCTCATTTTTTTTTTTTTTTTTTTTTTACTGAGTGTACGTAAAATATGCTGTAAAAGGACAAAAATCTGGGCCAAGGGACTAGAAAAGAACCCTAGTTAAAACTTCCCACATCCCTGTGGGAAGTTTTCTTGTTTTTGTCAGTATTATGATTATTCTTTCCTATTTTAAAATTGCGATATTTCAAAGGATATTTGGCCTAGAGCCTTCAAATTTGTTCAACTTAGTCGGACAGCTGTCCGTTTTTCTCTTGTCCATTCAGCCTGGCAGAAATCATCAAACGGATCGCCAGGTATTGTTTGGAACACAGAAGAGTGAGTCAGCTACGCTACATCAAGAACTGCTAGGAAGCTTTTTTTTTTTTTTTTTCCCTACAAAATGGCCTTAAGGCAGACGCAGTGCGGAAAGGAATATGGCTCCAATCAGTTGATTATTCTGTGAGATCACCTGGGGCGAAAATTTGGAATTTTCTGGATATTCCGGATCTTACCTAAATTTCCTTAAAGAAATAAAGCTGGAGCCACTAAACTTGGTGAAATCATACAGTAGACTGTGATGACCTAAGGTGACATGCACTAGATAAGTGGCCTTGACCTCGCCTGGGGTAAAAAAAATTGGGACTTTTCACCAGATATTTCAGAAGTGACATAATTTTCCATGAAAGATTAACCCGCCCAGTAACGACCAATTTAGTGCCAAACCCACCCCCAAAACCCAATAAATTTTCTACTTTTTGGGGGGAGGGGGCTCAAACTTTCGCTTTTGGTGAGAAACAATGGAAAATCACCAAGAAAGTGCTCACCTACGCTTTGCGAAACCATTGAGTACAGAGTACGTGGTCAATGAAAGCTAACTAAAATGAAGAAAAATGCATTATGAAATGCCAACGAATTAGTTTAACGTCAGTATTAAGTAAATTTTTGACAAAGAAGTTAGAGATAAAATTTCCTTATTCTTTCTCGAACATTACACTGTAACAGATAATCAGCACTGGTTCCATAACAATAGATCGTGCCTTGCAAACTTGATGACATTTTTACCAAACATATACGATAATAGGACGGCCAAAATACCTTAGACGTTACCTACCTAGATTTTCAGAAAGCAATGTGGATAAATGTAAAGTAATGCACTCTGTAGATGAAGGAAGATTGCCGTGTTTCGGATACCCTACTGACAGATGTAAAAGGAAAGAGAGGGTTAGGACTTATTATACGTAACGATCTGATACACTTTCAGTAATGAAAAACACTGGGTAACTAGACAAGCCACAAGTTCGACGTTATTGCACGGAACAGCGTTTAAAAACGGCCATATATAATTCCTAACTTTATATGTCATAAGTTAGACGACACCTAGAATACTGCGTACATTATTGGTCCATGAACCCTATTAAGAAGATGAAACACTTGAGTGCAGCAAAGAGCCACTATAATGATGATCGCTGCAGAATGTGCCACAGATTGAATGATTAAACAAATCACACATGCTTTCTCTGAAAAAGCAATGAATCAGAGATTTTACACATGTATTTAAAATTCTTATATTCGACGACGACAGATATGATAATTTGTTCGAGATAAAGAATGGCACTATGACTACCAATAATGAGATGAAAATCAAACCCAAGTGATGCATCAGTACTACAGTGAAAATTTACCTCATCAACAGCAGTGACATTTTAAAATCGGCTAGATAAACATTTCCAAACAACTGTCCACAACTGAAAGAGGGTGTTGTTTATTTCCAGGCTGGTGTATGCTGACGACAGTGAACGATTACTTATCTATGAGAACATTCTCCATTTACAGTACGTATGCTCTTTTATTTGAATGTGCAACTAACAAATTACCTAATGCTTAGTTTAAGAGCACAGTATCTTCTGCATATCCTTTATAAACTGTCCACGCCTCTTCTAACAAGAATGATGATTTACCTTTTTGCTGTTGGATTTTTCCTGGATGGTGTAGCGGGTGGGGAAAAAGGCTTCCCCACTGTCCTATTCTCCTCCACGTTGGTTATATCATAAATTTCCCCCCTTCTCACCACATAACCTCTTCGTCTGTCACTAGGCCTCCTGTTATCTGTACTAGCTATGTACTCCAGTGGAATCTCTCTCTCTCTCTCTCTCTCTCTCTCTCTCTCTCTCTCTCTCTCTCTCTCTCTCTCTCTCTCTCTCTCTCTCTCTCTCTCTAATCTGCGCCGGGAAATATGTACGTATCCATGTGTCAATTTATTTACCTGTCTCTCATTTACCGTACTGGCTGGGTACATAGGCTATATCACTTCCCGATCATACTGCCTACCATTTTCTCTCTTATCCCCTTCTCCCTTATCACGATTATTCTTTCTCTTCTTTTTCAATTTATTGCCACTACCTTTCCACTCCCTCTGACTCTTATCTCTCATCTTCCTTTTATTTTTATCTTCCCGTCTGAGCTCTTCCATTCCAACCACTTTCAGGCATTTACTTTACCTAGCAGTAGTTTTCGTTCTATTCTCTCTCTCTCTCTCTCTCTCTCTCTCTCTCTCTCTCTCTCCTTCCCAGAGGGAGATGTGCCGACATGATTGGATGCGTGTGTGGTCACGGGTGGTGTGTGTGTGTGTGTGTGTGTGTGTGTGTGTGTGTGTGTGTGTGTGTGTGTGTGTGTGTGTGTGTTTAAGTAACAATGCTTTGGATGTGTGTGGATGCATACTCGTCCATCGTGGAGATTACTTTCTCTCTCTCTGTCTCTCTCTCTCTCTCTCACACACACACACACACACACACACACACACACACACCTCATGAACCCTTGTGTATACGTAATATTCCCTGCTTGTATGTGGACTCAAAATGGAGAAGGTAAAGTACACATGACTGTCATGTCATGGTTGTTTCTCCAAATAAACATATACTAGGAAAATATACACACACGCACACGAGTGAAGGCCAGCTGTGTGTACGTGTAGCTGTTGCATACAAATGTGAATTTGTCCTTTGTGTGTGTGTGTGTGTGTGTGTGTGTGTGTGTGTGTGTGTGTGTGTGTGTGTGTGTGTGTGTGTGTGTGTGTGTGTGTGTGTGTGTGTGTGTGTGTGTGTGTTACTTTTGTTTGGTTTAGTATTTATGGTGTCTAATGGCAGTGAATATGCTTATTCCATATTTTAATTAATATATCTGAGATCATGCGAGAATGTACACATGTTTACATTCATGTTCTTTAATGTGCATCAGCGAGTTCGCGTGCATGTCCATATGCATGGCCGTAAAACAACCAAGATTATTCCAACCAGCGCTCCTGATCAGTTCATATGCATACATTTTTTTTTTTTTTTCCTCTTTTCTGTGTTACAATGTACGTAACCGTGCATGTGAGTCTGTGTTAATCTAGAAGGGCGTGTACACATGTGCATGAGTGTGTGCATGTCACCACCCGCGATGTGTCTTTATGCCTCGCCACGTGCATGAAGAAGTGTGTGTGCGTGCCACCTGATGTGTGCATTTCTGCTTCTGCAGCTTTTCATATACAAGCACTAATCATTCACAACATAAAAGGTAAATTGAATACAAATACCAGGTAAAGTGGTGAGTGTCAATGTAATTTCACGGGAGGGGAAGTGCACACCAGGCGTGATAATGACTGCGGTATGAGGCTAGCAATGAAGCGGCACGGACGGAGCGGCAGAGTGTGTGTGTGTGTGTGTGTGTGTGTGTGTGTGTGTGTGTGTGTGTGTGTGTGTGTGTGTGTGTGTGTGTGTGTGTGGATAAAGGCCTCTGTGGGCGGGTTGGTGATTGACTTTCGTGCGGATAAACGGTTCCCGATAATCTAATTCGGTTCCTCCTTTTAATTCGGTTCAATTGGTCTTGTGGGATGGAGAGGGTCTAGTCGGTCCCCACGCTTCGGTTAAGCCCTTGACGACAATGGCTTCATTTCACTCTGCTCACTTTATCTGGATAAAAAAAAAAAAAAATCTACATTTTGACTGAAAAGTTGCGACAAGAGACTAATGCTAGAATATGATGCTAGTAACCAAGACCTCATGAAAATGGTACTAAGCCCTAGTACTGTATTTCCCTGCCATTTAAATACGTAAAATAAGCTGCAATAGGAGAAATTCCGGTCTTGTTATAATGAATGAACTCATCATCATCATCATGCAATCCTACGTTGCCCCATTAGGAGCATAAGAGCCCAGGGCTAGGCAAGTTGGTCCTGACGTTTAAGACGAGAGTGACCAGCCTCACTCATCCCTGAGTGGCATTACGTGTGCGATAAACCCCAACCATCTCTTGGATATAAACCTTCACCGGCTCAATCCAATTGGAGCTCCGTAATTACCCACTAAACCACCAGGCGCCAAAATTTGGTTATATGGTTACCATCCAGCGTAGTAAATGGTTTGCTGGTGTACAGGAAACCCTTTGGCTTGTCACTCAGTGTAGAGTCACCCACAGGCAGAAGGATGAAGAAAACAATGAAGGAAAGAAAGACAGAAGAGGATGCAAGGAAAGAAGGATGAAGGAGAGGAAAGGGCAGACACCCGAGAGCAGCACTACATCGAGTGAGTGGATGGTGAGCGCCCCCACCTACCACAAATAATGAATGAACTATAGAGGGGAAAATTGGCCACTTGAATTTCGGGATAAAAGGAAATCGAAAATATTGACAATGATAATTTTGGTAGTACTGTATCAGCATGAGTCTCATTTAAAACCTAAGTATTGTGTGAAAATACCTTTGGCATAATATCAGATGCTTGCTGAGCGTTGTTATGTTTCGATTTAACCATTAATAAGGGAAACGATATACAATCTGTCAAACACTGAAGAAACGTACTTTCTTCGGAAAAATCGAAACATACTGTTCAGCAAGTGCTTAATATAGTCAAAGTTATTTTTACATGATATTTTTCTGTTTTAAAAGCAGTTTGTGCCATCATCATGAATACTATCAGTGTTCATATTTTCACCATTCGTGAAGCGAAATCTCGCAAGTGTCCAATACGTCTTTCTTCTATCTTCAGTGCTGAACTACAATAAGAGGTTGAAGCTGGAATACGATGCCAGTCACGAAGAGTACGAGTAATATGGAACGAGTTTATGACAGGGACGTAGTATTACCTTATTTTGCCATGGAGCTACAGGAAATAAGCCGCAAAAGGACGAGAATCGCCGCTATTATAATGAACGAACTATAACTGCAGTCGACTGTATTCAGGTTAGGATAAGGCTGTGAAGCGGTTAATAGAGATTGTTTGTAGCAGTGTCGGATTAGCAAGCTCATTGTTCAGTTTGCTTTCATCTGACGGAACTCGGCCCCTCACACGGCTTGAATGCTAAGTCGTTGCTACATGAAAATTGATGAGCCTTAGTTAAGAGGTGAGAATGTGTCTCCTTGATCTCCTTTCAGTCTTACTGCGCTTGCCCATAAACTAAGCTGAGAAGAATGAATGATTATTGTCAGATGAAAACAAACTCACTATAGTAGGTTCCCACGCCTCTTGACTACGATGACGTCATTTGATACTTTCCTACGGTAGACCATTTTTTTTTTTTTAGCTTAACTTTTTCAGTATGATGAATTACATTATACGTCATTTCTTAATTTGCCATAAATTTCTCTTCATCCATAATTCTGAGCTGTAACAACTGATTAACACTAGACGAGGATGTTTGTCGTGTAAGATGTGTTGGTAATGAACGCAGAGACGTAGCATTGTCTTCTGCCACCGAGGTACACCCACTAAATTTTTATTGGCATCCCCTGCTTCGATTACCATTTGCAATGATCACTGGCACAGAAGCCATGAATACGCGTTAGGGGTTAGTATACCCGATTCTCTCTCTCTCTCTCTCTCTCTCTCTCTCTCTCTCTCTCTCTCTCTCTCTCTCTCTCTCTCTCTTCAGGTATAGTATTACCCCCATAGCTTCATGTCGTGTATGACGAAATTCATGGCAATTGATATAATGCTTAAAGGAAAGTCTCAAAACAACAAAACATTATTAACTGAATATTATAGACATCAAAGTGCTATTTGGTAAGGTTACCACCTTAGGATTTTCTTACACATTGTGATGTGATGACATCCACCATTAACATGTTAAGAATGGGTTGATGGCAAACTATATAGGCCTAACTGTCCAGTATGTACAGTCGCCGCACAAATTCACTGCAAGCCTGCTCGCGTGATGTGGGTCGTTTTGTATGGCAACAGTGTATGAGAATTAGTTGCATCATAGGCTTTTGAAGACGTGTTTGTAAGAATTAGTACTCTAAATCGCCCAGACTTCAATATTCATTATATCTGATGAGCATAAAAATGTGCAAAAGACAATAAAAGACTCTTGTGGAATGATGAATCTTCCGCTCTCTACCTCGTACTCTCTCCGATGTTCCTCTCCAACCTCCCCCTCTTCCCCTCCCCCCTGCTTTTCATCATCTCCAATCCCCTCTTTCCCTGCCCTGTCTACTGTACATTATATTATCCACGGCGCTAATCAACGTAATAAACCGCACTCTTCTCTATTTCATGTCTATTCCTGTAACTTTTTTGCTCCTCTACGTTCGAGTTTCTTGCCATGCCACAGTCTTTTTCTCCCACTCTCTACTCCAAACATAATAAATCAATTCGAAACATTGTGGTTCTGATACTGCTTCATGATTCAGTGAACAGTATGAGGAGAATGGGAACATTTTCCTAGGGAGGAGAGAGGGTGAGAAAATGGAGGAATGGACACAAATGTTGTATAATTTCGCCTACTGAAATAATAACCACCGACTGCCAGGCTCACTCAAAACACACACACACACACACACACACACACACACACACAGTAAGGAATACGCCACAAGAACGAGACCTCAAAAGTTACTGTATCTTGTGGCTGTTGGTAGTGACAAAGAGTGGAGAAAAGAATGACAGCTGGAATAAAATTAGTGGGATGACAGAGAGGGTGAGAATGGGACTCGAACGGGAAGGAATACTGATAATTAGCCCTGGATATTGTTAGTTTTATTAAAGTATTGCGAGCAACTGAGGACAGGACGTGCTGGGTTTAGTAAGCAGTAAAGAGAGACTTGCGATGCACCAGTCGGGTTAGTGCCGTTGATAAATGAATGAAGGTAGAGAAGGTGGAGAGAGGAGAAAGCAGAGAAGCGTGAGAGTTGGGGATAGGAGAGAGAGGGAGGGGTGGGGAACATCAGGAGGGGTAAAAGGGAGAGAGGGGAAGGGAGCTTAGACACGGTTAAAATGAAGAATGCCAGAATATTACGCTGCTACGTCGTTCCATAACATTCTTCTGTCAGCTCTTGCACTTTATACTAATTAAATGCGGTACACAGAGTATTGTACTCAAGGCAGTCTCTAGTACCACTTCTTAAAAACACATCTTTTAAGTGCATAAAAGTCTATGTGGCAACTAGTCCTCTTACACTGTTGCCAGACTAAAGGACTCACATCACACGAGTAGACTTGCAGCGAATTTATGCTGACAACTGTACAACACCCCATGAACAAAGCATGTAAAATATATACATTATGTATCGTAGTATTGCTACAATATTAACCTCATCAGTGATACGTGAATGTAGTAGTGGATAGATTTCTAATCCCGAGAATGGTATATCACCAGTTTGATGATGATGGTAACATCGCGGATGGGGTGATGGGTAGGCATATTTGTTTATTTTAGAATAGGCTTTCACCTCAGACTGTTCTTGATTTGCATATAATGCGAGGAGTGTGTTGCCTAGGAAACTGCTTCAGTTTCGACAATTTGAACATCGAATGAGCAGTGCTAATATTCAAAGTGGCTTCGGGTTCTTTTGTAACAATTCTTAGATGGCGATTTATTCTGCACATTACACATCATCCTCGTTTATATCTTTAATGGAAGCTGTGTTGATACTCAAACGCTCGAAATAATGTAAAAGGCAGTGATAATTAATAAGCAAAGCAAATTGCGTAGTAAACGGTGCTACAAAGCCTCGGATGCCACTATGAATACGGACCTAAGGCTCAGCAGATTAGGGATACCAACCAGGAACCTTAACTCAGGAGTTATTTTTCAGATCTCTGGTCGGGTGCGTCAAATCTTATCGCGCTAAAAGAGTGCTGATCTTTTTCTTGTTTTAGTGTGTACATAAAATATGCTGTAAAAGGACAAAAATCTGGGCCAAAGGACTGTAAAAGAACCCTAGTTAAAACTTCCCACATCCCTGTGGGAAGTTTTCTTGTTTTTGTCAGTTTTATATTCTTTCCTGTTATAAAATTGCGATATTTCAAAGGATATTTGGCCTAGAGTCTTCAAACTTGGTTAACTTAGTCGGACAACTGTCCGTTTTTCTCTTGTGCTAGCCTATGGCAGAAATCATCAAACGGATCGCAGGATATTGTTTGGAACACAGAAGAGTGAGTCAGCTACACTATCTCAAGAACTGCTAGGAAGCTTTTTTTTTTTTTTTTTTCTGCAAATTAGCCTTAACCCGTCATGGCCCGAGCCTTTCCGCACCTATGACATCCCCCAGTCCCGAGCCTTTTTGGAAAAATTTTTTTTCTTCTAAAACTTCCGCTTAGGTCGAGAAACGATGGAAAATCATGAAGAAAGTGGTCTCTGCGGTCTATAAGTGGTCTGTACAGGTGCGGTTTCCCCCCGCAGGTATCGTATTCTGTAATGGGCTGGATATGCGTTTACGTTTTCTATGGTAAGGAATAATGGGACAAACAACACACAACACCTCTACATTTATTGAATTTGAACTAATAAACAATAACAGTAACAATATAATGGATTTCAGACACATATATAGGAAAAATAAGCATTGTACCATCGCGCGAGCATAGCGAGTTTGGTCCGAGTCGTAACATGCTATATGCTAAGTTTCTGGTATGAGTCAACCTATCATTTTTTCTACTTGTATACTTCTGTTTCAATGACAATTTACCAATTACAACTGTTTGTAAGTGTTTTCAGATGTTTTCATTCATTATGATGACATGCAGCATAAGTTTAGCGCACATCAGCTTAGTAAGCGCACTCGCTATGACTCGTATTTCAACATACCAAATTGTTTTATCACTTTCCAATTATTTTCCCATTTACATAGAACCTTTCCTCCACCACTGTGAAGGTTTTCAATTATTTTCATTCATTACGAGGGCATTTAGCGATATGCTAGCGCCTATTCACGTAGCAACCACGATCTCAAACACTCGTGTTTCATCATCTACTTTATTTATTCACTCCAATTATATTTTCCCACTTACATTACACACGTTTACACCCCTAGAATGCACTGTACATACTTACTGCCATTATTTATTCAAGTGAGCGTGAGAATATCGCCTGAAAATACCCTCGCAAGGAATGTTACGTCATACATAATACTCACACACTTATATACTAATTCACTCACACACTTATATACTAATTATTCACTTTATCACTTGCTGACTTTTATTTTGACTAATACGTGCCTTATTCATTCGACTAAGCGTCAGGAAATCTTATCTTTATAGACACGCTATGAATATTTGACTTAGAATATACATCATCATATACAATAATTTGAACTTATATTATACCCGTAAGAATGTCACATAATAAGAAATATATAATAAGGGGCCGTATTTGTTGCACTGAGCGACAGAATATCGCATCAAACAACCCTCTCTATGTAAGTTTCAACTTAGGGCAGATTTATATACTTACACCCAATGTTTTCACTTATGTTCTACCCGTAGGCACTTTATACTAATATTTGGCGATCCACATGACTGATATTTTCACAGAGCGTCTGTCTGTCGCATTTACCTCATAATTTCAGCGTCCTTTCGCATTCACACCATGCTAAAATTGCAGCAACGTGTGATATTCACTAAAACATGGGTGAATACACAGACCCACGTCACAATGCACGCACTCATAGCGGGTATCCTTCCTCTGTGTCGTGAGTCTCACCTGGGAATTACTGCACACGTGACACCTGCGCTGGGGCCTAGGTCTGTTGGGCTGGGGAGGGATAGGAGTGGGGAAATGGCGGCCGGATATTCTCTGGGGAGTCTGGGTAATAGGGGCAGTGCGGGGGCGCTGTTGGGGCCTTTCAACAGCATACTTAGCAAAGATTTCTCTTGTGAGCTCCCTCACAAACCCTTCAAAGGTTTCCTGAACTCCTGTGGTCATGGCGTGAAGGTGGTGGCAATTCAGAGCAGTGATATCTAGCAAGTGAAAGAACAGTTTTTTATACCACTTCATCGTGGTCCTGGCACACTCTACCGTCGATATCATGGAGTCAGACTGGTCCACGAGGCGCATGTTTATATTGTAATCCATTACACACTCAGGTTTCCAAACACGACGCCTGCTCTCGCTATGGTAATCAACAGAATCAGTACGGTGCATCAAAGGGGCGGTGAACCGTGGACAAGAGGCTTACTTCTCTGTTGTGGTTCCACATTGTTGCAAGGATGTTGTTTGCTTTGAAGAAGACAACCTCACTCCTTGCAAGTTGCTGCCCTACCTTGACCATGTGACGCCGGTTCACCTTTATGGTTCCACAGACTCCCGTTTCATGTCTGTGAAGATAACGAGCGAGAAGAGGGCTAGTGTACCAGTTGTCGAGGTAGAGAATGTGACCACGATGAAGGTAGTCTTGTATCATCGTCTTTACCACTGCTCCCGAAAGTCCTATACTTCGATCTTCTATTATGTCTGTCTGTGCACCGGTGTACAAGACTATGTCTTGCACGTATCCAGTCCTACAGTCACACATAACAAAGATCTTGAACCCAAAACGGTGCCTTTTGCTGGGTATATACTGTCTGAATGAAATATTGCCTCTCCACAACACGAGACTCTCGTTTATGACGAGAACTCTATAGGGATAGAATGAGGATCGAAAGGTTTGCCTGAGGTGATCAAAGACCAGCCTAATTCGCCTCATTTTGTCAGTGTTGTTTGCATTTGCAGGGTCATTAGTATCATAAAAATGGAGGCGACTTAGAATTTGTTGAAACCGATTATGGCTCATCACTTGACCAAATATGGGGGTAAACATAACAGGGTCCCTAGTCCAGTAAGCAGGAATTTTTTTTTTCTTATTATACCCATCAAAAGGACAAGGGCAAAAAATAAGAACATTTCTGGAATGGAGACAGGGCAATCATAAATCATAGAATGCCTACTCCTTGTTCCCAATCTTTCACTTTCTAGGCGCTGGGCTCTTGCAAACAGGTTTGTTTGAAAAACGATCTGATCTACAAAGGCCTCACTGAAAAACAGGTGGAAAAAATCCAACCTGCTTGAATTACAGTGAATATCTGGTGTAATGCAGCCAGATCGCCCTTGCTCAGTGAAGGGGTGAATGAGGGGAGAAAAATCACTCCCATCCTCCCAATCCCACGACACAAATCCCTCGTCCCCATCACCGCCTTCGTCTGGGTGGGGAGGAGATCCTGGTTGGGGAGGTTGTGGAGAAGGAGTACGGAGGGCTTCCCCACTGTCACTCCTCTTCCCTCTGCCTTTACCCTTTCCCTTTCCCTTACCCTTACGGCCTTGAAGAACATTAGGGGGCTGTGGGGATGAAATTGTTGAATATTGGGGAGCAGAAGACGTGCTGGGGAATGGTTCCTCCCCACCTTCCCCCTCCATTACCACACCACGTGCTCTTTCACGCAACCTTGCTCGACCACGTGTTAGGGGATATTGGGGAGCATAAGACGTGCTTTGGAGTGGTTCCTCCCCACCTTCCCCCTCCCTCACAACCCCACGTGATAATGAACGCACCCGCACTGGCCCTCGTGATCCACTCTGCCGCCTCACACTGCATAGGGAGAGCAATGACTCACCCACCTCACTCTCACTTTCCCTAATCCCAGGAATTTCCATTTCACTCCCCACTCCCTCCACTTCACTTCCTACCTCCCCAAACAGAATGCTAGGCCCATACCTGCTTCGACGACGTGGTGTGCGCTCTGGGCCACGATGGGTAATCACCTCCCGTCCATACCACGTGGCAGCACGTCCCACGGCTCCATCCTCGTCCTCGTCCTCGTCCTTGACCTCGAATTCTGCTTCCAAGGCACGCTGGGGATAGGGATATGATATACCACGTGCCTTCTTTGCCTCCTGCCCCTCTCTAGCAGCACAGTAAGTCACGTACTGCCGCTTCCTGGGTGACGGAACTTCCTCGTCACTGCTGGTGGTTTCTTCCTCCTCTGGCTGCACATAATCCTTGTCCATCTCCTCGTCATCCAGTGGGGAATCACTGTCGCTGGTAAAGGTGTCCAGGGCGACTTGAATTTCGCTCTCTGATAGACCTCTCTTAGCCATGTCTGAGCAGGACCGTGGCTACCAGGTGAGTGGACGAGTGGCGGGCTAGCGCGGGTCGCACGGGGTCGCCGAGTGTCCCCACCTGGTGGCAGGTAGGGGAAGGTCAGGCGAGGGTACGTACCGCAAATCAAGCGCGAAATTTGAAAATTGTCGAAATTATGCACATTGCAATTGCACGACGTACTGGTACGTCGCCGGGACTGGCAAATGCAAATTGTTGCAACGTACCCATACGTCGTCGGGACGGGGCGGGTTAAGGCTGACGCTCCAATCAGTTGATTATTCTGTGAGATCACCTGGGGTAAAAATTCGGAGTTTTCTGGATATTCTAGATCTTACCTAAATTTCCATAAAGAATTAAAGCTAGAGCCACTAAACTTGGTGAAATCACACAGTAGACTGTGATGACCTAACGTGACATGCACTAGATAAGTGGCCTTGACCTTACTTGGGGTAAAAAATTGTGACTTTTCCCCAGATATTTCGGAAGTCAAATAATTTTCCATGAAAGATTAACCCGGCCAGTACCGACCAATTTAATACCAAACCCACCCCCAAAACCCAACAAATTTTCTACATTTTTTTTTTTGCTCAAACTTTCGCTTTTGGTGAGAAATATTGGAAAATCACCAAGAAAGTGCTCACCTACGCTTATAAGCGGTCGGGACAGGTGAGCCTCCACGTGCCTGGGCTCGTACTCTGTTGAGGCGCGGTGCGGGTGCCGCATTTTCTATGGTAGGGGTAGCTATTCGAAACCACCCAGAATACATAAATATACATTTATTTGGAAAAAAAATTATGTAGTACATGAATATACTGATTTTCAAAATATAATATAGGCGGTATAAGCTTAGGTTCATTATCGAATCACCTGAAAATCACTTAATTCTTGCACAATTGACTCACTGAGATTGTTGTTTCAACATACATTCTATTTCTCAACTTACATTATACTTTTCTACAATCATTATACCATTTCCAGATTTCTATAACAGTTATCACATATTGACAGGCCTTACTATTATAGTGAGCGTAATATGGCATATTGACTTGCCTTACTATTATAGTGAGCATGATATTCTAGCAATAACACAGTATTACATTTCTTTTCAACTTGGATTATAGTTTTCCACAAAGATTATACCAATTTTCAACTTCTATAACTATTATCACATATTAACAGGCCTTACTATTTTAGTGAGCGAAATGTTAACACATATTTACATGCCAAGTGTGATATTCTCGCAAGCACACAGTAATACATTGTATTCTTCAACTTCCATTATACTTTTCCACAAAGATTATTACCATTTTCCAACCTTCTATAACTGTTATCACATATATACATGACTTACTATTATAGTGAGCATCAAAAGCTGCACCCTTCCCCACCCGCGCTCCTTTTTCCTTTCCCTTTTCCTTTGCCCTTCCCCCTTCCCTGTCATCCCTTTTCCCACATTACAGGGCTATGGGGAGGGAGCACGAGAGTACTGTGGGGCAAGAGGTGCTTGAGAGCGGCTCCACCTCACCTGGCTGCTGGCCAGGTGCAACACATGGGAGCGTGGGAGCTCCCTGCCTGCCACCACCACTTTCACTTTCCACACCATACTCCTGCCCTTACACTTTTGCCATCCCCAGACAAAACAACAGGCCCATACCTTACTCGCCTCCTCGCCCCTTCTGTTCCACTCAGCGAGATCCATTCCAACCCCAACCACGTGGGAAGATCACGTCCACCTGCTCCGTCCTAGTCCTCGTCCTCGTCCTCATCTGACCCTTCGTGCACAGGATGGAGAGAGGTGCATGCACGTCCTCGTGGTCTAGCCTGGCCTTCCCCTGCCTGACGATATGTTACATACCACCACTTCCTTGGTGACGGTATCTCCTCGTCACTACTGCTCGTTTCCTTGTCAGGTATCATGTAGTCTTTGTCGACGACATCATCATCGACTGGCAAATCACCATCGCCAGTTAAAGCCTCGGCTGGATGTGCATCCAGGACAGCTTGGATTGCCTCGTCGGAGAGACCTCGGTGCGCCATGCCTGTCCTGGGTCACTGCTAATAGGTGAGTGGCCGAGTCAAATGTGTGCTTGGGATACACGGGGTAGGGGAGTGTACCCACCTGGTATTGGGTAGAGGAAGGTGTCACATATCTATGCACCAAAAATCATGCACAAAATATGAAAAATGTGCAAACGATGGATCTTGCAACTGCAAAACATACACTGTACGTTGTTGGGACTGAGCATGAAAGAAAGCTGCGACGTGCATTGTACGCCATCAGTATGGGGCAAGTTAAAGCTAAAGCCACCAAACTTGGTGGACTTATAGATTGTGATGGCCGAAGATGACATGCACAATATCAGTGACCTTGATCTCAAGGTCCCATTATCGTTTGGCTTCTAGAATGGCTCTGGGAAGTTTTTCTTTACCAAAAGTCTCCTTGGTCAATTTTTCGGTGATCCATTTATTCTTGATGTTTCCAGATCTTTTTACTATACCTCGAAAGTAATTTTCGCATTGGAGGAGTTAATGGAGGTTACATCTGACTCCTCTAATCTGGACAGTCTCTACTAAGCTGATTAAAAGAGTCTGAAAGCAGCAAGAGTGACATAAAAAATCGCATCACTGGATTAAATGAATTAAAGGTAGGGTCGGTAAACTGAGGGAATAATTTTGTTTAGCTGTTTCGATCTGTATGGATTTATAGGCCTGTCTCGATAGGTATAAAGTCCACTTAGTATTTCATTTTCATTATCTTAGAACATATAATAGGTGCTGGAGAGGCGCCTTCGTTTGGTGGCACCGATATAACTGTGTGGTTCAAATGCTTGGTAATACTCAATTGCCTGCTAATATAAACGTCCAGCAACTACTTCCCTCTTCCCCGAAATGAGGATGGTGATCTGTAGAAGGGCTATTTAAGCCTACAATCCACCGGGTTTCATTAAAGATCAACCTGCAGTAACATCAACAAATCATAAGTGATGATGAATTAACAGCAAATCATAAGTGAAGATGAATTAACAACAACAACAAAAACAACAACATAAGACTGTCATAGGTAAAGGTATATTAGATGGAAGATATACAGAAGCCTTCAGAAATACTCAGACGGGACACAGATATATACAGAATCCCTCTGGCTTTGGAGATATCATGACACTTCCTCCTTAGCGATTTATTATACACATTGCACTTCAATATCATGGCTGTATGTTACGATGCAAGACCGTCCATAAAAAGATGATGGAATAAAAGAAAATGTTAAAACAAACGCTAAGGAACTGGTGGGCTGAAGCCTCCAGTGCCACTTATACAGCCCAGAAAGAGGGGCAGAACTTTTCAGCACTCACTGGGTTCTCTGTAGCTGCCTAGTGTGATGATAATAAGTAACTGAAAATATTAGAATCAGAGACTGACACAGAGACATTCCTAAAGAGTCGTTGAGATTATGGTGATGTAGATCTGACTGAAAGCATTAAGATAGCTTCTTCGAGAAGATCTAGCCATGTGGAGAGGATGAAGAATGAGACTGGCTAGAAGAGTATATGGCTGCGGTGGAGGCGGTGGGGGAGGGGGAGACTAAGAATGAGATGATGGGATGAGGAGGGGAGATGTATTAGTGAGATGTAAGTTGGAGAGAGGTATCTTGATGGCAGATGCCAGGGTGACATGGAGGCGATTTGCTTGTGGCCACCCTTTAATGGGCATCGGTATTATTCTCAGTTCAGCTCATAATCGATCCGGGTATTTTGGGGGTGCTCTATAGTTACAGTAGATCTCATCTGTGCAAACACCGTATCTCCTATGACACTTACGTCGGAATTCAGTGATAACGATGAGTTAACATTTTTAAAATTTAGCCAGTTGTCAGCCAGAACGAGTCATGCGATTTACTTTAGCCAATTTCCGGCTGAGATCCTGTCTGGCTGCTGGCAACTCAGTTTCGCCATGGCCTCTGAATACCGGTCTTTCTACCATTTCTGCTGTCTTTTTTTCTAAATAGGAACGTCAGGCCGATAACATGATAACTATGGTCAAGTTGGAATTTGTTTTAGTGTGGATTGAATTGCTCTGGGTCCAAGTGAGGTTAAGTGTGGTCTGGACAAATTAATTCCTAAAACAGCTTGTAATTCACTTGTTTCGAGAAGTGAAAGTAAGAACTAAACAAATCACAGAATACAGAGGAAAAAATCGTCAAGTCGAATATAGGCTGATAATAGAAACCTACAAAAAACATCTGGCTATAGATATAGACGTTTAGGAAGAGAAAGATGAACAGGAGTAGTATATTATGAATGATCGTAACCACTTGAGAGACTTAACAGATTTCCATGTCTACTAACTGACTACCGCACGTCGCTTTCTTTTTCGTGTTATTAAACTTTTAATATTTTAACTGCAAAGTGCCTAACATCTGTATGATTGACGACTGGAGACGACGAGAGAGAGAGAGAGAGAGAGAGAGAGAGAGAGAGAGAGAGAGAGAGAGAGAGAGAGAGAGAGAGAGAGAGAGAGAGAGAGAGAGAGAGAGATCTGGTGGTATGTGTTGCGTGGACAGCTTAGTGTGTTAGTATGGGAGTAGGTGTTGCTGTGGAAGTAGGAATTAATTAAGGTGCAGGGTAGACATGCATAACACTGAGCCGTCACCGTAACACACGAGAAGTAGCTCGGTGGAATGGAGGAGGAAGGTATATCCACACGGCCCCTGAGCCTCTGGACATGTCATTGCGTCAGTGTGTAATGGCCTAGTGTAATGGTAATGAGAGAGGCAGTGGGCTATTGGCCGGCTGGATGGATGAAGCCTTCCAATCGGCTAAGGGAGACGAATGTGCCCGAAAATTTCACGCAGTTGGAGAGAGAGAGAGAGAGAGAGAGAGAGAGAGAGAGAGAGAGAGAGAGAGAGAGAGAGAGAGAGAGAGAGAGAGAGAGAGAGAGAGAGAGAGAGAGAGAGAGAGAGCTCACAGAGATTGATAAGCAAATAAACAGCCGGACAGATACGCAGATATAGATAGATAATAGATATAGAGAGGTAGACGGAAAAAAAAGACGGACATACATTGACTGAGAGCGAAATACAAAGCGGAGAGACAGACAGTTAATCAGAAAAAGACACGTGCGACGACAGACAGCCAAAGGAACACAGAGACAGACGGAGAGACAAAGACGCAGAGACAGAAGGCAGGAAGACACAAAGGGGAAGATAATTTAAGGTTCAGGGCACACAGAGAAAGAGACTAACGCAAAGACAAGAGCCACAAAAGGATAGACACAGAGAGTAAAACAGAAACAGATGTTAAACGTGTAACGTAAGCTGGCCGTTAATGTTTTCTGCCTCCTCTAAGCTATTCCCTGTATGTCACTGCTAAGCATAAAGACACTGTGTCATTCCACATTCACATGCATTCACAGTCACCCACGCACACACACATCTACACCTATATCAAAACCCATCCAGTCAACACAAACAAGTAACACTACAAATAACAAACATTCAAGTAATATCAATAATTTCAGTACTCACCTGTAACTAACTAGGTACAATTTTCCCGGAACCAGCACAACCTTTGAGGTATAAAAAGGAGTAACTCGTGCAGCATGTGCCAAGACTGAATAGACAACCACCTTTAAAACACGTGGCGATTACACTGAGAGCAAGTAATAAGCCTCTCACTCTCTCTTCCCTCCCCTACCTCCTCCCTTCCTTTCCTAAACCTACTTCTCTTCTCTCTTCTTCCTCCTCCAGTTCCCTCTGTTTCTCTATACATCCCTCCCATCGTCTACTTCCTAATTCTCTCGCCTCCTCCAATCACCCTTACCCTTCCTTCCAGTATCCCGCCCCCACTCCCACTTCCTCCTCTTTCTCCTCTCCATACTCCTCTCTCATCTCCCCCTCATTCCCCTCTCCCTCCCTCCTCCCTCCCCTCCCTCCTTCCCTCAATTTCTCCACTCCCTACATCCCTCCTCTCCCTGCGTGCCCTCCACTCCTCCATCACCCCCATACCCACTGTCTCTATATATCTCCCTCCTATGACATTTAAAATTTAAAATATGGTAAAACATTTTCTGATACTGCTCATTGTAAAGTGATTTACAGTATGGTGAAGACTCCATATGCACTCTTCCTCCTCTGATACTATAGATATGTGTAAAGATAACTTCACTTGTCTCAGTGAAGCTTCAGAGCACAACCCCTTCTCTGTCTGTCTGTCTGTCTCTGTCTCTGTCTCTGTCTGTCTGTCTGTCTCTGTCTCTGTCTCTGTCTCTGTCTGTCTGTCTGTCTGTCTGTCTGTCTGTCTCTGTCTCTCTGTCTCTGTCTGTCTGTCTCTCTCTCTCTCTCTCTCTCTCTCTCTCTCTCTCTCTCTCTCCATATCCTACCCTGTAACCTCCATCCCTCCGTGAGCCTTAGCTTCATTCCATCTTTTGATGGTTGATTGTGGTATTTTAGGGGACGACTGTGATCAGGGAGAAACTGATTGTCTGCCTTTATGACTTTTGTGCAGTCGATAGGTATCAATCTATTTTAACTAACCTTCCTCCTTCCTCCTCCTCTCCCTCTCCTCCAACCTTCCTGCCTCACTCGCTCTCTTTGCATACCTCTCTTCTGAACGTAATATATTGTGTACATTATCTGATAATGCACATTGTAATTTACATTGTAATTTGACGTAAAGTGTGGTTATGGCTCCACATGCATTTGTACTTCCATGAGAGACAATGTATTTATATAAAAACATTAGACATATCTTCACAAGTCTCAGTAAAGCTTCGAAACAATATCTCGACTCCTTTCTTTGCCCCACCCCACACCCTTTCTTTCCCTCTCCCTCTCCCCTCTCTCTCCCTCCTGTTTCCTCCCTTCTTCTTCCTCCCCCTCCCCCCGTTCCCCTCCAATTCTCATACCCTGTCTTCCCCCAACCTTTCCCTACTCCCTCCCCCATTCCTCCACCCTAACTTGTCCGTCCCGATACCCAAAAGGATGTACGAATAAAAATAAATCATGTTTTTAGCAAACGCACTGTATAATAAACATTGCTCAGAATAAGAGAGAGAGAGAGAGAGATAGAGATAGATAGATAGATAGATAGAGAGAGAGAGAGAGAGAGAGAGAGAGAGAGAGAGAGAGAGAGAGACAGACAGACAGACAGACAGACAGAGCAGGCAAAACTAACGAAAATTGCGAGTAAATTGGGCAGACGTGAGGTCAGTTAGGAAAGTTAACGGAGGGGAGAGGAGGAAACAGAGAAAGTGAAGGAGGAAAGAGAAGACAGAAAAAGAGAACGATAAAAAGGATGGGACAGACGAGACGCATTTAGGAAAGGGTGGAGGGACTGCAGGGGAAATGTATATGATGATATTGATCATGATGATGATGATAATGATTATGTATGCTGTCTGACTACTATCATGCTAGAGGTCCCGATGAGGAAGTCTTGTATGGCCCTTGCCGTGTAGGCTACAGCGGATTCCTAGTTATACATTGGTCTCAGATTTTGAAGCATCTTTGTTAGACTATGTGATTCCTTCACCGGGAGTTATTAATAGGTAAGTTAATCCTTTAGTATTTAAAGGACTGAACTACACTTCCTCTCGCTTCTCTCCATATACCTATCTCCCTATCTACTTATTCCGACCTGCCATATATCACTGCCTACTTCCCTACCTCATTTCCTATCAACGTACCGCCATGCCTCTCTTGCTCCCTGCGTACCTACTTCCCTACTCAACTCCCTATCTGCGTACTTTCGTGTCTACATAATTACCTAACTCGATATTTACCTCAACGTCTGCCTCCACCCCATCAAAGAAACTTGGATTATTGTACAGAGTTCTTAGCTTCTTCACTGATGAGCAGTTAGCTATAGTTTATAAGAGTCATGTGGACTCTCAGCTGGAATATTGTTCTTCCTTGTGTAACGGATATGGAGAAGTTGCACTAAAACAACTGGACAAAATTCAGAACAAAACTGTTAGAATTATTGATAACTCTGCCATTACAGACTACCTCCCCTACAGGTAAGAAGGAATGTTGCCTTTCTTGCATTATTTTGCAGAGAACGTTATGACAAATGCTCAGACGAAATTGCATCCACTGTGTCACCTCTACATTCCTTCTCATGTGCTACACGGGCATCTGGTAGTGCTCATGACTGAAATGTCACACTGCTATATTGCAAAACTTCCACCTATCAGAAATCTTTTATTCCCCGTACTGCATCCCTTTGGAACTCGCTTCTCCAGAGCTGCCCCCCCCTCCCCCCCAAGCACTTATTTCAACCTACAGCTGTTCAAGTCCAACTGTTACGGATTTTTACTGAATGGAGGACACCAGTAATCTGGTGTATGGGTTATTTTTTTCATTCATTTGTTTTTCCTTCCTCTGTTTTGTAAAGAAAAAAAAAAAAAAAGAAATAGGTAGTGATATAGGTGGATGCTTAAAGTTTCCTGCACTCTGCCGGTTCTGAGTGGATTGAATCGGATTTATGATAACGGCGTAAACTAGTGTAGGTATAATGCCTTCTCCTAGAAAACCATTAAAGCTTATACTCCTTTTAGAAGACATTTACTTTGTTACTTTGAGTGTTAAATGAAGACATTTAATTTGTTGTCTTAGCTGTTGATATACAGGTATGTATATGTATATGGAGCCTGTGGCACAGTGGTAGAGTGTGCGTTTCGCACTCTGGTGAGCACGGGTTCGCCTCCCGCCGGAGTTGTAAAAATTTTGGAAAGCATTCACCAAGCCACTTGTTACTTTGGCGAACACAAGGGGTGTTGTGGTTGAACCAGTGTCGCATACTAGTATGCTTGCCCCCAATCGGCTTAAGGCGGGCCGATTATATTTGGTTCACAGACTACACACACATCCAAAGCCACTACAACACTACAGTCACACTCACAAGTACTTCTCACCCTACATACAGTCTCTACCAGAAAGCCTAAGCCGCTAGATAGAGACACATTGGCTGTATCGTCCCTGCTTCGGTAGGGATAAGCCGGTCCTGCAGTGGACCTCAACGGCTGATGATGATGATGATGATGATGTATGTATATATACGGTTGGCCCTCCACATTCGAGGGGGTTAGGAGACAGACCCCGCGAATGTGGATTTTCTGTGAATGTTTGGTGGCCCCCCCCCCCCTTAATGCCTATACAGCCGCAAATCATCCCCTGTTTGCAAGTGCGCTCATACTGTACTTAATAAACCATATCTGGGACCTGAAAGCAGCATAAAATATCACAAATAGTAACAGACCAACTGTATAAAAAAGAGAGAGCACAATTATTGGGCACAGTAACAAAATTACAGAAGGTTTGGCGTGGCAGGGTAGAGGCAGCGAAACGACCGCAACAGTGGCAGGACACAGACTGAGGGGGAGACAGAGGAGCTCGGGAGCGCGGTGGTTTGGTGCGAGCCTGTTTTGACGCGAAATGACCTGTGAGCGTCTACATTGCTACACTTGGCAGCTGGAAATGGAATCTTGGCTCCACACAAGGGCAATCCACGAATTTTCGAACCACACGAAAGTTAATTCCGTGAATGTGGAGGGCCGACTGTATATATATATATATATATATATATATATATATATATATATATATATATATATATATATATATATATATATATATATATATATATATATATATATATATATATATATATATATATATATAGTCGGCCCTCCACATTCACGGAATTAACTTTCGTGTGGTTCGAAAATTCGTGGTTCAGTGGTAGAGTGTGCGTTTCATACACGGGTGAACCAGGGTTCGCGCCCCGCCAGGGTAATAAACTTTGGGAGTGTTCACCCGGCCACTTACTGCATTGGCAGACACAAGGGGTGCTGTGGTTGAACCAGTGTCGCTTACTATAAAGTATGCTTGCACCCAGTCAGCTTGTGCGGGCCAGTTACACTTGGTTCACAGACTACACACACATCCAAAGCCACTCCAACACTACAGTTACTCTTACAAGCACTTCTCACCTTACATACAATCTCTACCAGACAGCCTAAGCCACTTGGTAGAGATACATTGGCTGTATAGTCCCGACTTCGGTCGGGATAGGCCGGTCCTGCAGTGGATACTCAAACGGCTGATGATGATGATATATATATATATATATATATATATATATATATATATATATATATATATATATATATATATATAGTAATCCCGTGATCGTCTGGACGGTCCATATCCGGTCATGCTCCGTATCTGTTCATGAGGCCTTGGCTCTATTGAATCTGAATCCTGATTTATTTGTCTGTAACCAGACATAAAAGTTCTGGCTTCAGGGACTGGTCAGCCTACAAAGTCAAAGAAATCCACTCCGTGGCTTTCTGGCCTCAACTCCATGCTCAGGTAATAGACCGTAACTCATAAGCTGGGAAAAAATGGCTGTACGGGTCCCTACTGAAGAGTCAATATCCCCTGGCAACCCTGATCACTGGTAACATTCTGGCAGCGCATGAGGAAAACAGCGTAACCCACAAGCTGAGCTAAAATGGCTGTATGGGTCCTTACCGAATGGTGAAAGTTCTGCGGCTGGCCGGATCAATGGGAAGGCACTGCCCTCAGAGGAGTAACACTGAACTTAACCCACCAGCAGAACAAAAGCGCCTGTCCTCCTTCTCACTGAAGAGTGCAAATCCCATGGCATCCCTCTCTTCTCCCCCCTCCCCATCCCTCCTCCATCCCTCCCCATGCTCACTATCGCTCGCCTTATCTCCTTCCCTCTCCCTCAGTCCTCCCTCAACCGTCCATCACCCACCATCTCTGCATGATTTTTTTTTTTCAATTTATTTGAGTGCTACTTGTAATATCGAAATTCCGAAAACACCACAAGAAAGCTCATAAAATTCTGCATCTAGATATATGTCTAGCTCTTGCAAGTGCTTGCAATTTTTTCTACTAGGATGCTGGGAAGTTATTTTGAAGGTATTTTTTTTATTTTCCATCAAGTTCATTCTCACTGCATTTTTATACTCATCAGTTTTGTGTTTTTATTAGCTTATATTAAAAAAAAAAACAGTGAGGATGATGATATACAATTTATACCAATATAATCAATTTCCAGGGGACATATTGAAATTGAACGAAATGTTTTTCTTTGAGCCACAGAGTCAGCCATTACTCTTACTGTCTCAGAAAGTTTTTGAATTCTGGAGAGGGTTAAAAATTCTGCAACCGTCATCTTGATTGATTTACTGCAACCGTCATCTTGACTGATTTACTGCAACTGTCGTCTTCATTGATTTTATGTGAACTTTTGTTGTTTATGCATTACTTTCTTGGTGTCTAGCATTACATTAGATATTCCTAAGTGTGTTTTGATTTCTAAATACAGCTGAAAATTGGAGAACACTGCCAAAATTAGGACAGGTACTGTACACTATAAGGAGGATATTTGTGGATTTTTGTAGTTTATGCATTGTTTTCTTAGTGTCTGGCATTGCACTGGATATTCCCATGTGTGTTTGATGTCTAAATACAACTAAAAGACCGCAGAACACTGCCAAAATTAGGAGAGGTACTGTCCATATTCGTAGTTTTTGTTGTTGTTTTTGTTTATCCATTGTTTTCTTAGTGCTTAGGATTATAATGCATATTGCAATGAGAGCTTTGATGTCTAAAAACAGCCAAAAGACCTCAGAACACTACCAAATTTAAGAGGAGGTATTGTACATTTTGGTAGGGATTTACATTTTGTTTTGTTTTTGGCTTTTTTGTTGTGTATGGATTGTTTTCTTGGCTTTTAGGATTATATTACATATTGCAATGTGTGTTTTGATGTCTAAAAACAGCCGAAAGGCCGCAGAACACTGTCAAAATTATGAGGGGGTACTGTATATATATGTTGGGTATGGGTATAGGTAGGGTATGGGTACAGCGGAGGATATTGTCCCGTATCCAGACATTGCCCATATCTAGTAATGCCTTTGGCTCTATTATCGCGGATAGTCGAAGAATTACTGTATATATGTATTTATAAAATCAGCCATTGCACGTCCACTGCTAAAGGCTTCTGCCAACCTTCTCTACGAATCCCTTAACTGAGGCAGTCTCTGCCAGGGTTTGCCTCTAAACTTCTCTGTCTTTATCTCCACCTCCTGCCTGGCCTTTTTCTGCTATGCTTGCAGTTTCATGGGGCCCAGTCAGTTAGCCTCCAGCTCCATTGGTCGTCCATTATTCTAGCTACATGACCTGCCCACCTCCATTTGTGTGTGTGTGTGTGTGTGTGTGTGTGTGTGTGTGTGTGTGTGTGTTGTTTTTTAAAATAACTTTTACAAGGTCTTTGACTTTAGTCTGCACTCTCACTGAAGTTAATTACGTCCTGTCCCTCAAAGATATTCCCCACATTGGCTTTTCCAATGCTCTTTGAGGATGGATTAGTTTGCTTTCCATTGATTTCCAGGTCTCACAACCGTACATCATAGCTGGAATTATACACTACATTCGTCATAAACTTTTTGTTTCATACTTACTTGCAAGCTGCTTTTCATGATGTATCCATGTTTACTGAAAGCTTCCCATCATGTTGTCATCGTTCTCTTATTTCGCTGTCATGGTCTGTAGTTAGTTTTGGCATTTGCCCCAAGTAATTGCTCTCCTCATCTTCCAGATTTCTTCATTTATTTTGATGGTGCTCTTTGGCATACTTGGATAAAAAATTGTTTTAGTTTTACCCCAGTTCATCTTTAACCTTACTCTGAGACTTTCTCTGTTTATGTCATTTAACATTTCTTGAAATATCTGCTGTTTCTGAGGTTAGGACAATGTCATCTGCAAGTCATAAATGGTTTTACTTTTCTCCATCTATGTTTACTCCATTGTTCTCCCATTCTAGCATTATGAAAATACTTTCCAGGCATGTTGTAATTAATTTTTGTGAAACTGTATCTTCCTGATGCAGTCTTTCTCAATCTTATTTTTTTCTGAGTCTTTATGTAACTTGAGTGTACATGATCTCTCACTGTATATATTTTTGAATAGTTTTGCAATGTTCTCCTTTATTTCTTTTTCCAGCAATGAATTTATAATTGCTGTGTGCTCCACTGAATCGAAAGCCTTTTCATAATCGACAAGACCTAAGCACAGTGGTTTATTATATTATGTAGATTTCTCAATTAGCTAATACATTGTGTTTAGATGATCAGTAGTCGAATATCTGCTGTGGAATCCTGCCTGTTCATGAGGTTGGTTTCTTTCAGATTTGTCGTTATTCTGTTTACCCTTTTTGTAGAGACTTTAATGATGAGTTGAATGTTACTAAGATCTTTTGAGTTGCCTTGTTGGTAATGCAAAATAACAATTGCCTTACACCATGTTTTGGGAATTTCTTTATATATTGAGTATATAAGTGGGCTTATTGGGTTTGGACATCTACTCCTGCATCTATCAGTAAATCTGCTATTGTTCCATGTTCTCCCAGGGCCTTTCCTCTTTTTATACCACTGAGAAGCTCGATTGCTCACTAGGTTGTTCTGGAGAATTCCAGATGTTTATCATAGTTCTGGTACGAGTCAGAGTTGCCAGTTAGCCTGCTGTTTATGAGCATAGTTATTTTGTAAGTTATGCATTATTTCATTTATGTGACTGTTTGTTAAATTATGTAATTTAATTTAAGTTTGTATGGTAAATAATTTAGAGTGTTATGTAGTGTAAGAAAACTCTGGCATGTTTAGGATGTCTCCGAGTTGGTAACAGTTGAAACCGTTGCTTCCTCCAGAATGCACAAGAACTTTGTAGAAGTAATAGAACACTCTAGAATATAGGATGCTTATATAAGGATGGGGAAGAGACTAGAGCAAGTTCAGTCAGTTTCAGTTCAGCTTGAGTGTAGTTCAGTGTCAGTGCAGTTTGTATATTTTTGGTATTTGTGAAAATAGTGAAGTATTGTTGGCAAAAAGTGAAGTGTTACTGTAGTTTGTGTATCTCTGGTGCTTGTGAAAATAGTGAAGTGAAGTTGGAAAGCATTATGTGTAATTATTTGGAAAATAGGGACAGTGAATTTAAGAAGCAAGTATTTATTTACTATGCCTCAGATGGTCTTGTTGCACACTGAAGGGCTGACCATAGAAAGAACAACTCACTGGGCAATGTCGTTACTGTACTGTACTACTGCTGTTGGAGCTTGTGGCAGTGTGGGACAGGGACATAACAGTGGTGTCAGGAATGTGGATTTTCGAAAGTGCTGCAGTGAGTCTAATCTTCGACATGGAGCAAGGGGGTGTGCAGACAAGGAGCCGAGCTGGGCAGGAGGAGGTGTTCCTGGCTGCAATTATGAAGCTATTAGAAGCTTCAAAGAAAAAACTCAAAAAATAGTTGCAGGCACAGATCGAAGGGCAAAAAGAACTCAAAGAAAAATTACAGGCACAGAATGAAGGACAGAACGAAATCAAAGAACATTTACAACACAGAATGAAGGATAGAAAGAACTCAAAGAACAAGTACAGGCACAAAATGAAGGACAGAAAGAACTCAAGGGACAGTTACAGGCACAAAATGAAGAAATTAAAGAACAATTGCAAGCATAGAGGGAACAGCTTCAAGAGGCACTATTGGAGCAACAGAGGGAATTGCGTCTGAGGATGCATGGACACCAGATGCTTTCATGGGGGAAACAAAAGAAGAACAGGAACAGTTGAAGGAGGAAGTATATACAGCACCAACTACATGCACAGTACACACTACACTTCATATTCAAAATTCAGCTAAAATGGCGTTGTTTAACCAAGCCTCGGAGTTCCTGGAAGGAGGGGGCATAATTGCCCCCATCTTCCACCTCTCTCCCGGTGACGACTCGAGCTGCCTGGAATTACTGTCTGACTCTCTTCTTCTTCATTTCTGCAACATTCGCAGCCTTTCCTCTAACTTTTGCTCTGTTGAGCACCATCTCTCCTCTAAAGCTCACCATCTTCTTCTAACTGAGACTCAGCTGTCTGAGGCAACTGACAGCAAACCCTTTTCTCTATCCTCCTACTTTCTCTATACTCATTTCAAAACCAAAGGTGGATGTTGCGTATACGTATGCAACGACCTATCTTGTTCTCGTGTTCCTGAACTCGATTCTTCTGAATTCTCTTCACTCTGGCTTTGGCTTTCATGTCATTCTCTGACTAAATTTATCTGCGCTGTTTACTTATCTCCTAATACTACTGACTATCAAAAATTCTTTGACTATCTTACTTCTACAATGGAACACATTTTATCCACTTCTCCTTTTTCCGAAATCTCCATTCTAGGAGATTTCAATGTTCACCACCACCTGTGGCCCTCCTCTCCCTTCAATGATCCACCTGGTGAACTAGATTACACCTTTATGTTAATGACCTAGAGCAGCTTGTACAGCACCAACCCGTATCCCTGACTGCCTTGGAGAGAGCTCCAACATACCTGACCTCTTCCTTACTACTAATCCTTCTGCTTACACTGTTAATCTTCACTCTCTGTTGGGCTCCTCTGATCACAACCTTGTCACCTTAACCTGTCCTGTCGCACCGGTATGGCCTGTGGACCCTCCAAAGAAACATCATCTGTGGCACTTTGGAGCTAAGGATTGGGAGGCCCCCAGGCAGTACTTCTTTGATTTTTCCTGGAATGAGTATTGCTTTCATGGCCGGGAGCCATCTGAGTGTGCCTTGTGCATTACGGAGGTTATTTTCTCAGGCATGGAGGCATACATTCCTTTTTCATATCCTCTGACTAATGCAAGAAAGCCTTGGTTTAATCACACTTGTTCTAATGCTGTCCGCAACAAGGAGAGAGCCTATAAAAGGAGCCAACCCACCCCTGAATCACATCTTTTATATGTTTCTGCCCGGAATTGTGCTAAGGCTGTTCTTCGCTCTGCTAAAAATAATTTCACCCGTACTAAATGCTCTCAACTCTCCAACTCGAATTCTTCCCGCTCCTTCTGGCACCTTGCCAAAAACCTTTCTAACTACTTTACCTCATCTCCTTCCCTCCTCTTTTCCACTCTGATGGCTCTGTAGCTATTTCTACTGACTAAGCAGATCTCTTCATTCAGACTTTCTCCTCCAATTCTACCTTAGACAATTCCGGTGCTGTTCCTCCATCATTTCCCCCCTCTGACTTCCTTGGCTGACATTAAAATTTCTTCAGCTGATGTATTTTCTGCCTCTGCTGGCCTCAGTACTAATAAGGCATATGAGCCTGATGGAGTCCCTCCTGTTGTTCTCAAGAACTGTGCTTCCGTGCCTGCATCCTGTCTAGGCAAGCTCTTTCGTCTTTGTCTATCAACTTGTACCTTTCCTTCTTGCTGGAAGTTTGCTCTCATTCAGCCAGTCCCAAAGAAGGGTGACCATTCCCAACCCTCTAACTATCGTCGAATTGCTTTAACATCCTGCATCTCAAGAGTTTTAGAGTCAGTTCTTTATAGGAAAAATTTAAAGCATCTTTCCTGTCACAACCTTCTTTCTGATCGCCTGTATGGGTTCTGTCAGGGACGCTTCACTGTCGATCTTCTCACCTACCTTTCAGACTTCTGGTCATCCTCCTTTCAGGACTTTGGCGAAAGCTTTGCAATTGCACTTGACATCTCTAAGGCTTTCGATCGAGTCTGGCATAAATCTTTTATTTCCAAACTGCCCACTTACGCTTTGTATCCTTCTATTTGTGCCTTCATCTCTAGGTTCCTTTCTGGTCGTTCTATAGCCGCTGCTGTAGACGACCATCGTTCTTCTCCTAGATCTATCAACAGTGGTGTTCCTCAGGGCTCTGTCCTATCACCAACTCTCTTCCTTTTATTCATCAATGACCTTCTAAGCTGTACATCTAACCCTATCCACTCTTATGCTGATGACCCCACCCTTCACCTTTCCATTCGGTTGCCGCAATGTCCATCACAGCAGTTACTTCAACAAATAAGGGATGAAGTTATGGCACACCTAATGTCTGACTTGGCTCGTATCTCTGACTGGGGTAAAAATAATCTGGTTGTTTTTAATGTACCAAAGACTCAGTTTTTACACCTATCAACCCAACAAAATCTTCCACAGGTATACCCACTGGTGTTTGATGGTATTCAGCTTAGTCCTGCATCATTCTTGAACATGCTTGGGGTTTCATTTACTCGGGGCTTGTCTTGGAAAAATCATATTGCATCTCTTGTAGGATCTGCTTCCAAGAGATATGGTGTGCTAAGCTGACTCCGTTCCTTCTTTACCTCTTCACAATTGTTGACTCTATACAGGGGTTTTATCTGCCCCTGTTTGGAGTACAACTCTCATGTGTGGGGAGGCTCCCCATATACAGCTCTTCTCAATAGGGTGGAGTCAAAGGCTTTTCGTCTCATTAACTCTCCTCCTCTTACTGACTCCCTACAACCTCTGTCTCTTCGTCACACTGTTGCATCTTTATCTCTTTTCTATCGCTTCTTCAATGGTCACTGCTCCTCTGAACTATCTGCATGCATTCCTGCACCTCTGCAACGGGCGCGTAGCACCCGTCTAGCAGCAAACTCTCATCCCTTTTCTGTCCAACTCTCTAATGCAAGAGTTAACCGTTACTCCCAGTCCTTCATTTATGCAACAGGTCAGCTCTGGAACTGTCTCCCTCTGTCTGTATTTCCTGCTTCGAATGATCTCCAGTCTTTCAAACGCAGTGTGTCCAGGCATCTCGAAATGATCGGATCTTGAATGTGGCTCTCTCTTGTATTTTGATTTTCTCTTGGAAGGAACAACAATTGCTGAGTCGTGGCCTTTGGTTCCTTCTTCCTCACATAAAAAAAAATGTGAAGATAATTAATGAGAAAATGGAGGCTGTAGAGAAATATTGCACTGTTGAGCCTCAGGCTAGTGTACAAGGAGCATATGAAAAGAATGGACAGTGTATGGTGAATCTTGACGGATCCCAAGCATCTATATGTACCATTACAGGATTGAACAATCATAATGCAGAAATTTTAAGTCCTGTACTTAATTATGATGCTCCAGTTTTTAGGCCCAAAATCGGTAAAATGCATGGCTATAATGGGGGTCCAATTAAAAAGAAACCTCGGGAATTTGATGGCAAAGTACTGTATATTGGGATGTTTATCGTGTGTAATTTGAGTTGCTTGCGATCAAAATGGTTGGGATGATAGGCAGAAAGCAGAGCACCTTGCTACAAGTCTCAAGGGTGCTACAATGGAGATTCTTGGCTAAATGCCAGTGGAGGATAGGGACAGTTATCAGTCACTAGTAGAAGTGCTGGAGCACAGCTATGGGACCATGTACCAATCTGAGGGTTACAGAGCAAGATTCCAGAGCCGTGTATGAGCTCGAGGAGAATCCCTACAGCAGCTTGCTCATGACCTGGAGAGTATGGCATACAAGGCTTACCCTGGAGCATCACCTAACCTGTTGGCTATTCTTCTGAGGGACCAGTTCATCGATGCTCTTGATCGTGCAGAGTTGAAAGTGCATGTGAATCAGGCACAACCTACAAGCATGCAAGAAGCACTAGCCAGGGCTCTAGAATTTGAGTCCTACATCAGGTCCAGTACATTCACTTTTCAGGCCGGTCATAGAGCAGGATTCAAGGCTAGAAAGGAGCAGGTACGTGAAGTCGAAAAATCTGAAGGAAGTTGCTGGTACTGTGAAAAGCCAGGACATAGAAAAGAGGACTGCAACAAGTGGAAGAGAGAACAGGAGAAGATCAGAGGAGGTTGCTGGTTCTACGAGAAGCCAGGACATAAGAAGGTGGATTGTTACAAATGGAAGAAGGAGCAAAAATGGAAGAGTGCAAGGAAACCCACGATTGCAACAAACAGGTGTTGGATATGTGGTGAGGTAGGACACGTCAGCTACAGGTGTCCAAATGAGAAGGATGAGGGTAAATTAGTGAAGGCTGGTGACAAGAGACAACAGCCAACCAGAGTTTCCCAAGAATCCCCACAACTGAGGAAATGTAGGAGAACCTTGATGAATAGTGTGCAAGAAGACGGAAGAACAGACGGCAAGCAGTGTAGTAGGAATGGAAATTTTGACAATAAATGCTGCTGTACTGCAGTGACAGATGCAGAAGACCTCAAAAGGATGCAGATTTACAACCAGTGCTAGAATGACTGCAGTGGAGTACAGTGCGACCATCTTGGGAAGAAGTTTCAAGCTTGAGCCCTGAGATCAAGAGCTATTGGAGTCAGTGGGACCTTATTCGTTTGAACAACAGAATACTGGAGCATCACTGGAGACACACGATGGCCTCATCAAGTATTGGCAACTGGTGGTTCCGAAGAAGATGAGGTCCGAGATCTTGGATGAGTCCCATAACCAGATCACTAGTGGGCACCTGGGAGTGAAATAAACTCTAAGTTGGCTGAAGCAGAGGTTCTACTGGACTGGCATGTGGCATGATACTGAAGAGTGGTGTCGGGCCTGTGACGTATGCAGTGCCAAGAGGGGACCCAAGGAACGTGGTTGTGCCCCTCCTCAGCTGTACCAAGTGAGTGCAGTGGTACACCAATGGAAAGAGTCGTGGTGGACATTGCTGGACCTCTGCCACTCACTAAAAACTGGTATATATGTGTTGCCATGGACTACTTTACAAAATGGCCTGAAGCCTATGCCATCCCTGATCAAGAGGCTGCAACTGTTGCTCGGGTGTTGGTTGACCATTTTTTCTGTCGCTTTGGGATGCCACAAGAGCTACATTCAGACCAGGATAGAAACTTCGGGTCCCCTGTGTTCCGTGAATGCTGCAAGTTATTAGGGATCAAGAAGACCAAGACGACCCCACTAAGGCCACAGTCAGATGGGATGGTGGAGAAATTTAACTGGACCCTAGGACAAGATATGGCCAAGTAGTGCAAAGAGGGATGGATAGAATGGGACCAGAAATTACCTGCATTTTTGATGACACATCGGTCTGCGTCCCATGAATCACCTCTGCAAAACTGGTATTGGGCCACGAATTATGCTTACCTGTTGACTTGTTAATGGGATGACCACCTGGTGAAGAGCTACCTACTGACACCTCCAGCTATGTGAAGCATCTTCAGGAATGGCTGACTGAGGTACATCATCAAGTGTGAGAAACCCCCAAGTTTTCAGGAGAGGTGATGAAGTGCAAGTATCATGCCAAGGCAAGTGAGGTGAGCTTCATGGTTGGTGACCAAGTCTGGTTATACAATACTCAGCGAAAGAATGGACAGTCACCAAAGCTTCAGAGCGCATGGGACAGGTCTTACACTGAACTGGACTGCTTATCAGATGTAACATCGGATTCATGGAGACAGGAAATCTCGCCCAAAGGTGGTACACTTCAACCGTCTGTGGCTGTACCATGGGTCAGGAGAGTACAGCTGGAACGTCTCCAAGGAATTGTGCTGTCTCACAGCCGAGGATGTTGAGAAGGACCAAGGAGCTGAAATGCAAGAGGATGGTGACAGTTTCCCAAGAGAAGAAGTGCATCAGGAAGAGGACCAAGACATACCAGGAGGAGTGGAGTGTGTGGGGGAGCGGGGACGTCGTCAGAATCGGC
Source organism: Coenobita brevimanus (assembly GCF_032717465.1). Lineage (NCBI taxonomy): Eukaryota > Metazoa > Arthropoda > Malacostraca > Decapoda > Coenobitidae > Coenobita > Coenobita brevimanus. Next base: position 16,514,910 of record NC_137011.1, read on the forward strand.
ATAGCAGAAGACCTGATGAGTTGAAGGATTATTTTCTGTATAGTTAGATGTTTCATTAGGATTAAGAACTATGTTTGTATACACTGTGTAATTTTGTTGGGACGACAAAAGGATCAGGGAGGGGGTAGTGTTGAGAAGCTGGATTGCTAGCTAAAGTGTTCTGGAGAATTCCCAATGTTTATCGTAGTTCCGGTACAAGTCAGAGTTACCAGTTAGCCTGCTATTTTTGTGCGCAGTTATTTTGTAAGTTATGCATAAATTTTTGTGCCCTTTTTCTCTATAATGTTTTGCTTATGTGATTGTTTGTTAAATAATGTAATTTAAGTTTGTATGCTAAATAATTTAAAGTGTTATGCAGTGTAAGAAAACTCTGGCTTGTTTAGGATGTCTCTGAGTTGGTAACGGTTGAAACCGTTGCTTCCTCCCGAATGCACAAGAGCTTTGTCGAAGTAATAGAACACTCTAGAATGTAGGAAGCTTATATAAGGATGAGGAAGAGACTAGAGTAAGTTCAGTCAGTTTCAGGTCAGCTTGATTGTAGTTCAGTGTCAGTGCAGTTTGTATATTTTCGGTACTTTTAAAAATAGGGAAGTGTTATTGGCAAACAGCTAAGTGTTATTGCAGTTTGTGTATCTTCGAAGCTTGTGAAAATAGTGAAGTTGGAAAACATTATGTATAATTACTTGGAAAATAGAGACAGTGAATTTAAGAAGCCAGTGTTTATTTACTACGCCTCAGCTGGTCTTGTTGCACACCAAAAGGCTGACCATAGGAAGAACAACTCACTGGGCAACGTCCTTACTATACTGTACTATTTCTGTTGGAGCCTGTGGCAGTGTGGGACGGGGATGTAACAATACTTTTACTGTACTATTGCTGTTGGAGCCTGTGGCAGTGTGGGAGGGGGATGTAACAATACTTTTAAGAGAACAATTACTTTATCTGCTGTTACCGTTAGCAGTTAACTTGTATCAACTGATAAGTCAGGTATCGGTACTATTGTCTTTTATGCATACAATTCTTTGTAAAGTTCTTTAACTTTCTTCACCACTTAATGACTTCACCTTTTTTGTCCTTTAGTGTGATATTTGTTGCATTGCTAGTGACATTTTGTTTTGGACCCGTAGATTATTTATTCTTATCCATGATATATATATATATATATATATATATATATATATATATATATATATATATATATATATATATATATATATATATATATATATATGTATATATATCTCTCTCTTGTTAATAACCTAGTTTAATTCTCTTCATTCTATTTCATCTTTGTTTTCACTCTCATCCCATTTTTTTTTTCTTTTCATGAGCTCATTAGTCATTTTCGAATACTTGTTGGCTCAGCTTGTATTAGCTTTCCTTAGTACCCCTGCTGATTCTTTTAACACGTTTATTAGTCTATCATTTACCTCATCATTGTCACACTCAGCATAACTTGGAGCCTGAAATTTGTTCCTTATTTCTTATTGAAAGGCAACTTTGTTTTTGCATTTCATTTAATTTGGATATATATATATATATATATATATATATATATATATATATATATATATATATATATATATATATATATATATATATATATATATACACTTCCTATTCAAAATTTACCAAAATGGCGTCAATTCACCCAGCCTCGGAGTCCCCAGGGGGGGGGACCATAAATGCCCCCGCCATCTGCCCCTCTCCAGGTGACGACTCGAGGTGCCTGGAACCACTGTCTGACTCTCTTCTTCTTCATTTCTGCAACATTCGCGGCCTTTCATCTAACTTTCGCTCTGTTGAGCACCACCTCTCCTCCTCTAAACCTCACCTTCTTTTTCTAACGGAGACTCAGCTGTCTGAGGCAACTGACAGCAAACCCTTTTCTGTATCCTCCTACTTTCTCTATACTCATTTCAAAGCCAAAGGTGGCTGTTGTGTATACATACGCAACGACTTATCTTGCTCTCGTGTTCCTGAACTTGATTCTTCTGAATTCTCCACTCTCTGGCTTCGGCTTTCCTGTCATTCTCTGACTAAATATATCTGTGCTGTTTACTTATCCCCTAATTCTACTGACTATCAAAAATTCTTCGACTATCTTACTTCTACGATGGAACACATTCTGTCCATTTCTCCTTTCTCTGAAATCTCCATTCTTGGAGATTTCAATGTTCACCACCACCTTTGGCTCTCCTCTCCTTTCACGGATCCACCTGGTGAACAAGCCAACATCTTTCTATCCTTAATGACCTAGAGCAGCTTGTACAGCACCCTACCCGTATCCCTGACCGCCTTGGAGAGAGCTCCAACATACTTGACCTCTTCCTCACAACTAATCCTTCTGCTTACTCTGTTAATCTTTTCTCTCCGTTGGGCTCCTCCGATCACAACCTTATTACCTTAACCTGTCCTATCGCTCCAGTACGGCCTGCGGACCCTCCAGGGAAACGTCGTCTCTGGCATTTTGGAGCTGCGGACTGGGAGGCCCTCAGGCAGTACTTCTTTGATTTTCCCTGGAATGATTATTGCTTCCATGGCCGTGAGCCATCTGAGTGTGCCTTGCGCATTACGGAGATTATTCTCTCGGGCATGGAAGCATACATTCCTTTCGCATATCCTTTGACTAACGCAAGAAAGCCTTGGTTTAATCACGCTTGTTCTAATGCTGTCCGCAACAAGGAGAAGGCCTACAAAAGGTACCGGAGCCAACCCACCCCTGAATCACATAATCTTTACGTTTCTGCCCGGAATCGTGCTAAGTCTGTTCTCCGCTCTACTAAAAATAATTTCATCCATACTAAATGCTCTCAACTCTCCAACTCGAATTCTTCCCGCTCCTTCTGGCACCTTGCCAAAAATCTTTCTAACAACTTTACCTCATCATCCTTCCCTCCTCTTTTCTACTCTGATGGTTCTGTAGCTATTTCTTCTACTGATAAAGCAGATCTCTTCGCACAGACTTTCTCCTCCAATTCCACCTTAGACGATTCCGGTGCTGTTCCTCCATCACTTCCCCCTCTGACTTCCTCATGGCTGACATTAAAATTTCTTCAGTTGATGTATTTTCTGCCATTACTGGCCTCAGTACTAACAAGGCATATGGGCCTGATGGGGTCCCTCCTGTTGTTCTCAAAAACTGTGCTTCTGTGCTTACACCCTGCCTAGGCAAACTATTTCGCCTTTGTCTGTCAACTTGTACCTTTCCTTCTTGCTGGAAGTTTGCTCTCATTCAGCCAGTCCCAAAGAAGGGTGACCACTCCCAACCCTCCAACTATCGTCCAATTGCTTTAACGTCCTGTATTTCAAAAGTTTTCGAGTCAATTCTTAATAAAAAAATTTTAAGGCATCTTTCCTATCACAACCTTCTTTTCCGATCGTCAGTATGGGTTCCGTCAGGGACGCTCCACTGGCGATCTTCTCACCTACCTTTCAGACTCCTGGTCATCCTCCTTTCGGGACTTTGGCGAAAGCTTTGCCATTGCACTTGACATCTCAAAGGCTTTCGATCGAGTCTGGCATAAATCTTTAATTTCCAAACTGCCCTCCTACGGTTTCTATCCTTCTATCTGTACCTTCATCGCTAGCTTCCTTTCTGGTCGTTCTATAGCTGCTGTCGTAGACGGCCATCGTTCTTCTCCTAGATCTATCAACAGTGGTGTTCCTCAGGGCTCTGTCCTATCACCAACTCTCTTCCTTTTATTCATCAATGATCTTCTAAGCTGTACATCTAACCCTATCCACTCATACGCTGATGACTCCACCCTTCACCTTTCCATTCGGTTCCCGCAACGCCCATCTCAACAGTTACTTCAAGAAACAAGGGATGAGGCTACGGCACACCTAATGTCTGACTTGGCTCATATCTCTGACTGGGGTAAAAATAATATGGTTGTCTTTAATGCTTCTAAGACTCAGTTCTTACACCTATCAACCCGACAAAATCTTCCACAGGTATACCCACTAATGTTTAATAATATTCAGATTAATCCTGCATCATCCTTGAACATGCTTGGGGTTTCATTTACTCGGGACTTATCTTGGAAAGATCATATTACATCTCTTGTAAAATCTGCTTCCAAGAGATTGGGTGTGCTAAGCCGACTCCGCTCTTTCTTTACCCCTTGCACAATTGTTGACTCTATACAGGGGTTTTATCCGCCCCTGTGTGGAGTACAACTCTCATGTGTGGGGAGGCTCCCCACATACAGCTCTTCTCAATAGGGTGGAGTCAAAGGCTTTTCGTCTCATTAACTCTCCTCCTCTTACTGACTCCCTTCAACCTCTCTGTCTCTTCGCCGCACTGTTGCATCTTTATCTCTTTTCTATCGCTACTTTAATGGTCACTGCTCCTCTGAACTGTCTGCTTGCATTCCTCCACCTCTACGACGGGCGCGTAGCACCCGTCTGGCAGCAAACTCTCATCCCTTTTCTGTCCAACTCTCTAATGCAAGAGTTAACCGTTACTCCCAGTCTTTCATTCATGCAACAGGTCAGCTCTGGAACTGTCTCCCTCTGTCTGTATTTCCTCCTGCCTATGATCTCCAGTCTTTCAAACGCAGTGTGTCCAGGCATCTCAAAATGATCGGATCTTGAATTTGGCTCTCTATTGTATTTTGTTTTTCTCTTGGAGGGAACTGTTACTGCGGGCTCATGGCCTTTGGTTCCTTCTTCCTCGCATAAAAATATATATATATATATATATATATATATATATATATATATATATATATATATATATATATATATATATATATAAATTTTTAATCACCTTTCTTTCACTTCCGAGATAGACCCTGGCTTTGCAACCCACCATTCTATGACCACTTTCAATGTTTACTTTGTTGATAACTGTGACCTTAATGTTCGTGTTGTTCTTATCTGCTATAATGAAGTCAATTTTATTCTTTGTTTCTCCATATGGGCTTCTCCAGGCCCATTTTCTCCCAGTTCTTTGTGTAAAAATTTGTTCATGTTTCTCATGTTATAAAGTTCATCAAAATTTACCACAAGTTCAACACTGCCATTTCCCTCCCCTACTCCGAGTTTTCTGATACGTGATGCTCCGTTTTTTGATTTGGCAACTTTTGCATTAAGGTTTCCCATGAATATAGTACGTGTATATCTGGTCTTTTCTTTTTCCATGGTGTCTGAGATGTTGTCATAGAATGTTTTTAATTTTTCATCTGTCCCTTGGGAAGTGGGTGCATATACTTGTATCACTTTCATGGTATGTCTTTCGCAGAGTCTGAGTACAATCCATACTATTCTGTCGACACACTGCTGAATTTAACAATGTTTTTGCCAGATTTCTGTTAGTTAGAAATCATTCACCAGTAACTCCTTCATTCTGCCTTTCTTTGTAATAAAATTGGTGGTCGGTGTCTTTGAGCTAAAATTTTCTACTTTTCTGTGGATCTAACTCAAACCAAATATATCCCAACTAATGTTTTCTAATTCAGTCATTAAGATATCAAGTTTGTAATCTGCTGCAAGGCTTCTTACACCGAATGTATATATTTTCATGGATTTAAGGTTGTTTAATGTCTTGGTCTCTGATTGACCAAAACAGTGCCTACTCGCATTTTGTGGCACACTGCTCCTAAGCACAGGATGCAGTGCGTTGGACCTATAGCAGTCGATATTCAAACAGGAATGTCCATATAATCATTATCAGTAGAATTCATGTTTGTCTGGGAGATTTAGTGCAAATAATCTCAACTCCCTCCCACATAGTTTCTGGTGAGATATAATATTTGTGCCACCTTATTCAGTATATTCGGTGCAGCCCTATTTATTTGGACTAAATGGTCTGTGCCAGCTAATATATATATATATATATATATATATATATATATATATATATATATATATATATATATATATATATATATATATATATATATATATATAATTTGTCACTGTGGTCTTGGAGTTACTCTGAGCGTGCTGACCACTCCTACAAGGGCACATAGTCAGGTGGACAGGATTCATTTGACTCCACAATCGTTGGAATCAGTCAATAACTGCTGCTTGAAGCGAGCAAACCTACCATCAAATGAACGGACGGATGGAAAACTCTTCTGGCTCAGTCCAGCTCAGGTCTTCAAAACGCGCTTGCGAAGCAAGGGCGAGTGTTAAGATGAGAGCTCGCGCTTGTGTGTATGTGTCTGTCCCTGTATTTTAACAAAAGAATCCAAACACTTTATATCCGATGTTATCTGACTTGGTAAAAAAGTAGAGTGTCAACCAATAAAGAAACATACTGTATTTGAAAACAATAATCAAAGGTCACGGTTACAAGGCTAAGTCAAAGTTTGACGTAGAAAAAACACCCAAAAGGTTATCGTAAACAGTTTTTAACAAATGTAGATAAACGTTATGGAAGGGTTAAGTTAAGAGAGGAATGAAGAGATGCGATTTTGAAAAAAATATTCAAAGGTCTTGATCATGGGGAAAGGTCAAAGGTCAAGATCACTGGAAAAAGTCCTAAGTTTGGATCCGATCTGTACTAATTTTAGTGGGAGGTAAAGGGTTAAGCAAGAATGAAGTAATTAGATTTTGAGAATAATCTGTCGTAGATCAAGGTCGTGGGACAAGGCCATGAAGGCCTGTTTGGTATTTGCTCCATGGACTAGTTGGTGGGTGCAGGCATTACTCTGAGTTTGTTGTTGTTATAAATTTGATTATTATTATTATTATTATTATTATTATTAAGTAGCGGTGGTATAACTGGAAACATACTAGGCTCAGGATTTTGAGGTCCCGGGTTCGAATCCTGGGATGGCCTCAAATTTGAGGCCTCCACCTAGTAGCAAAGACATGACCAGGCAGCTGAACCGCCTGGGTATGCAGACGTCCCTCATCTACTTCCCTGTTCACTGAAAGGAGGATGGTGAACTGCAGAAGGGCAACTAAGCCAGGAGTCCATTAGTTTCATGGTCTCATATGTCATGGGCTACAAGTACTACTAGTACTACTACCATTACCCCTACTATTGTGTATTCGTCTTTATTGTCTATCCATCTAGAGCCAGACGTCATAATCCCGCAAGGAGTGGCCGTTTGTCTTTGAGTTACTGGTTTTCAGGAGAGGGACACTAACCCTCCACCAACCCACTTGTTGACACGTAGGGAACATGTCTTATTTTACCCAGCTACCAAATACTTGACAAAGATCAGAGTGAACATGTAAATGAAAAAAGTAAGCCAAAACTATTTTTCGCAGTCTCTACAAACAGAGCTAAGTTGTGTATAAGATTGCTTGTACATTCATAATTGTCACGGTAAAAAAAATAAAATAAACAAAAATAATCTCCTAGATCGTAGGTTCCGTCACACTATGTTCAGTGATTGATTATCTTATATATTTAGCTTCATGCTTCATTCCCATACCTGCTTCTCTCCAATCCTTGATGAGAGAGAGCGAGAGAGAGAGAGGGAGAGTGACGACGCAACAACACTCCGTTCTCTTTTGCCGCTCCTGCAATTTTGCCGAAACCCAAGTATTGTTAACTATTTGCTTCTTGAATAATTGAAATATCTTCCAGTTGTCCGACTTAGCCATACCTTTTCATGCCTTCCTTTCCCATGGTACTTTTCAGAGTTGTATAATGGAAACTATTTAACTAATTTGTTTATACTCAAGTTTCCCATGAAATGACGTTAGTAAAACCACATTTTCTTAAAGCGCGAGGATCTGGAACGAGTGAACGAAACTAGTGTCCTTGGGAAACACCCAAAGCTTATATGCGATGCCGTAGACGTCATCCGTCGGAGGATATTTCTTAAAATTATTCTTGCACTCAATTGTTTTATCTAATGAAAGACACCAGAAATAAGTATTTATATTTTTACGAATCTTTATGTAATCTCGATGCACCGTGAGAAAAACATGAACTGTAAATCAATGGAAGAAAACATTCTGAACATTCTTTCTCCGTTCATCTAGTCCCGTTGTATTTCAATGTATGTTATTCCACGTATCTAAAGCAAAATATATAATAATTATTGAACTGTGTGAATGTGTGACTGTTCTTATGTGTACCGACGTTGCGAATTGACTGCAGTTGGTAAAGATATAATTATTTTGTTCCCTTTTGTTCGACTAACAGTTGGACTTGTGGTGGCGGAGGGCCTTGGATCGAACAAAACTGATAGGCTGTTTCATTTAATCATTTTTGCTCTGCTTTCTTCGACTTTGTTCCCACGACCTGAGGCTTAAGAAAATGCGGCTTAACCCACTGCGTCTATAATTTGGCATATAACTGGTCCGAAATTGGCATACACGTATAAGCTCTTTTATCTGGGGGTACCAAGAACTGCCTGTGATGAAATTTCATTTTTACGACACTGAACTGTCTTGGTATCAGTTCCCTTACTAAGAGAGAGGTGTTAAGGTTATACAGTATACATCCATTTTCAGATGGGTATTCGTGCCGGTGTTAGGAATGTATCCTTCGTCATTTACTAGGGTATACTGTATATACCGTATGTCGTCCTCCCACATAGTTGTTAAACATTTTATAATCAAACCAGAGTGAATATTAGAATATAAAAAAATAAGGAAAACCAAATTGATCTGTGATAATATTGTAGTTATGTGGTACAGAGACTTGTTCATCCTGAAAACTCGCCATGATCCTTATTAACACATTCTTAGATTTATGTTTTTCCCATAGCAATCATCATCAATATTATCTTCTTTCTCTGTCTCATCTCTGTCTCTCTCAGGTTTCTTTATTTCCTCTCCTTAACACACACACACACACACACACACACACACACACACACACACACACACACACACACACACACACACACACACACACACACTGACTGTCTGTCTGTCTGTCTGTCTGTCTCTGTCTGTCTGTCTGTCTGTCTGTCTCTCTCTCTCTCTCTCTCTCTCTCTCTCTCTCTCTCTCTCTCTCTCTCTCTCTCTCTCTCTCTCTCTCTCTTTCATGTCCCCTTTCCCCTTTTCTTTATATGGTATCAATATCCTTTCCCCCTCGGCGTCACCGGCTGCCTCCATTCTCCAAGCACAATATCATGATAATTATGCAAATTAGATGTTAGCTTTCCTCTGGGAAACGGTTTTCTGTTTTCATCGCTGTGAACCCCTACCTAATTAGGTGTGTCACTTTGGTTGCAAGAATACTATTGTAGACGCCAGGGTACTGGAGGGATAAGAAGACTAAAGTTATAGTAAAGTGTTTGAAGGACATCAGGCGATGTACAAGGCACAGTAGATGGATGCAGTAGACAGCAGCATGGTGTAGCCTAAGTTATGTGATGTTTAAGGACTGGCATTACTATTGGGCGTCCCCTGAAGAAACTCACTTGTAGTCAGGGGTTTTGAACTCACGACATAGTGCTCCTCGATCATAAAGTCAGCTCCTACCCATGGAGCAAAAACCATTTTTTTTCTGGTGAACCAGACATGGGTTGTTCTAAAAGGTTGCAGCATACCATTTTATTCCTTGGACCATCAGGAAGAATATTCAGGGGCACAACCTTGGAAACCAACTACTGTAAACTGGGAATCCGAGATGGCGTCCAAGATGGCTACCGATTCTATCAATGATAACTTGTCATATAAATTGTATGTAATCATATTTATTTTTGTTTTACGGCCACTTATGTCATATCAGTTGTCTTAAGAATGTTTAAAAATGATTATTTATGTTGAAAATACAAAATATTTTAAATTTACATTTAACAATTTATTAAAATGATCAACACATTTACTTCTCATTAGAAAGTTTACATACTTATAATGACAGAACTTTAACAAAAATACTATTTCTGGGTGTATAAACAGCACACACCAGGGAAATGTCAGTAACTGAACATGTCATGCATATAAGTACTTGTATCATTCTTTATACTTTCCCAGTAATTAAATCTCATCCTTACACTATAACACAGTTTATTTTTTGTGAATGAGATATAACATTGCCGTTATAACTACTAAAATAACCAGTACTGAGATTTAGTCCAATACAGAGATAATCCTGTTCAAACTGGGAAAAAGGAAATTCAATACTCATTAAAAATCAAAACAGAGTCAGGGCTGTTCTCAGTTTCTTGGATGTACTGAACTCTGGAACAGCTCTCTGGAGATCTGCAGCATCTGCAGACAAGGTAACACGGAACATTCTGTTTGGCACATGAACAATTTCTTAAACAATCTTTTCTGCAACCACAAGAAAGGGATGTACGTCTGAAGTCTTGAAACTGAGGGCAGGGGTTACCCTTCCCGCATCGCGCTCGAAGTGGAAGCTCACACCTTCAACGTAAGTGGTAATATTGAATGCGTGAGAGTGCACCCCTTCTTGTGGGTAGGCATGGCAAACAGTTGGTAACACCGATTAATTTTAAAATTTAAAATCTTAAAATAAAACAAATACATACGACAGTTTCTAAGATTGACATACAATATAAGCTCTTAATGTTGGCAATTCTTACCTCTTTTTTCATCAAAGACTGGAATTTCTTCTTGAATAATCTGTATGAAAGTATGCATACAGGCTTGGGAGAACCTGTGCTAAGAAGAAAAATTCGGTGTCAGACATAGCTTCATAGGGGTTCATGTGGACAGTAATAACCCTACGAATACGCCTTGGCTGGTCATACCGTTTTTGATTACATTTCTGCCCCAAATGATTGTTTTTGCCATTTTTCCCACTCAAAACCGCGAAATCCCACCAGTCCCCTAAGACACTTGGGAGGGCAGGGGGTTAATTTGAAAACCAATCACGAGTACCGATAATAAAGGTCAAAATCGTTTAAATCACACCAGAATACACCAGAAAAATATATATTCCAAGCCAAAACAAAATACTGCAGACTTGTAAAAGTTTACCGAATGCAAACATGAAACTTCATAATTCAAACTGACAGGCTGTGCACAATTCGTCTGTTTAGGTAGTGCTCGGCCATTCATTACTGTAGGAGTCATTTTATGTACTACTCAAAATAATTATACAAGTATCATGCACCATACATGATAAACCGTTTAGTAGAAATAGTGAAAAATAAAAATGGAAGTGGATACAGTATCTCATCTTTGTTTTCGTCTCATTGTAAATTGACCATCTCCGGGGAAGTGGTGAAGTCTTTTAAAATGATAAAAATATTAAACGCTTATTTTTTCTTTACAGAATGTTTTTTATCATTAAATTAAAATCCCCATCACACACACCATAAGGTCCTTCAAATTCTACATAGTCTTCTTTGTACAAGGCTGCTATAATATGACGAAGTGGCATGCGAAGGGGAGCAATAAGACTCCCCGCAGATTCCAGTACTAAGTTGTGGTAATCCTCTCTCATTCAATGGGGAACACCCTCACTTTCGTGCGTTAAGATTGCCAAAAGATACGGATACGGTAAGGTGAATGCCTGCCTGCAGTTTAAGACTACAACTGGTAAGCTTCTCTGGTGGCCACAATTCTGCAGTCACTGGAATTGGCACAAATTCTGCATGCTTTACTCTCCATCCATATTAATCTAGCAAAGGAATGCAATGTGTGCTGTTTTGTCAATTGTTGTTGCCAAGGCAGAACGCTTAATATGTTGCATAAAAGCATCCTCAGTAGGTGGAAGGAGCTTGAGAAGTATTGTCTTGATGGTAGAAAATTTTGAGTGCCACTTAAACTGTGAACGTTTGGAAGTGAGAGACAGCTGTATGGTTGCAGTGCTTTGGCAATGTCATGTATGGGAAGGTAATTGTCTGTTGCTCTCTTGATTCAAAATTCAGGAAGATCTTTCAACATGGTGGATGCATCATATAGACAGAGGGAATAAACATGTATTTCACTTGGATGAACAATAACCTGATCAACTTTGCCTACTTGAAAACTATACAGTACAGGGCATGCATAATAATACGAGCATCTGCCTCTCCGTGTGTTGATTCAAGGGCAGGGACTGCAGTTACATTTCCACTTTGCAACATTACTGGCTTTGTCATCAATGAAAACACCACCTAGATATATTTTGGTGCTACCAGAACGTGAAGAATGGAGTTGACACCATTTATTACACAAGTAGCCTAGGCAAGTAACGTGCTTTGTTTGTAGAACAAGCAAAGAAATTTGAAGGATCTGCTGCTTTGTGCTGGTCTGACACATCAAATAATATTACTGTTTTGGGCTTACCAGTCCTCACCTGTCTTCTTGCTTCGTTCATACTTGGACTTCCGTAGTGATCAAAACACAGGTGAACAGCCACTGCATTAGCAGGGACTTTACTGAGAATTACTTGCTGATATCTAAGTGCAATGGCATAGAATTTTTCATCTTTCACAAAGAACAGACGTTGAATCCAGTGCATGACATCGATCACAAATGTACATGCTTTGTTGAACAATGGCAACCTTTCACAACTGCTTATACCTGTATCTTCCTTTGTAGTATTCACTAGACCGGATTTTCATCCACATGCTCTCATTGTGCCATCCTCATTAAATAAGGATGGAGGGTAATTATAGGTAAAGGTATGTCAGGTTACTAAGAAATTATCATAAATGTATTCCTCTTTCCTAAAAACCCTAGAAAACATTTTTACATTGAAATTAGCGTTAGGTATGACAAACTTATGAACATTTGTTAATATGGCAGCCATCTTGGATTTCAAGCTTACAGTAAATGGTTTTACAGGTAAATGTATGAAAAATTACTTTGAAATTATCGAAAATGACTTCCTTGTCCATAAAAACCAATGAAAATCTGTAATACACTTGAAATAATTGCAAGTTATGACCAAATTATGATTTTTTTTTTGGATATGGCAGCCATCTTGGATTCCCAACTTACAGTAGTTTTTTCCAAGGTTATGCACCTGGATACTGTTCCTGGCGGTCCAAAGATTAAAATAATATGCCACAATCTTTTATAACAATCCATGACTACTGAACCCTACTTGCCCCCTGGATAAACAAATCGATCGTGCCATGCCACCGACTCGCTAAGGATGGGTTAATGGACACTGTATTCACCTTCTGCTCCTGCAAATAACATCTTCAAGATTGGCTTCTGATGCTCTCAATAAAATCGTGTGGAGGTAGTATGTTGAATGGTAATAGACAGTCCAGCAAGACGCCTCTCGGAACGTAATTGCCCGAGGCTAGGCTGGCGTAGTCCAGAACATATAATTCGTAGAAGAATGACTTACTCTGTGCCAACGTTTTATGTCACTATCACCATTATCATCCTTGCTTTCTGTCCCACCTAAAGATGGGATGAGTGTGCATTCAGAACACAAGGAAAGAGAAATCACCAAAGTGAGAGGACCATCAACACCTGCAGTAAGATGTACTACGCATTTTCACTCTGTTCAAACCCAAAGATTTTGGGGTCCACCTCACGGGGCTAAACATGTTCATATTACGTTTTAGATCTTTTGTCTATGACTGAGCTTTATATTTTCTGCAAAACAGAGTCAGTTGGTCGACTATAAAAGTAATTAGGTCTGCCACATGGAAAACTCCCCATTCACCTCTAGGATTCAAACCTTTGTTGAAAAGGGCAGGACCGTCATCGACCGAGTTTTCTGCCACCAGACCACCAAACAAGAGGAATCAATAACAAAACAATGTCGTGGCATAAATGAATAGATAATAGAAGAATTACTATATTCCAAAATGTTTATTACTGTAGTTCCTCAGGTAGAAACAGTCGGCGTTACCACCACCATCACCACCACCACAACAAACAAACACTGCCAACTACAACAGTCACCAGCAGTAACGACATCGTCATCGTCTTCATCATCATCATCAACAACAACAATGACAACAACAGTAGCAACAGTAATAAACACGAAGTAATCCATCAAGTCCCTCTCAGCCTCCCGTTACGTCACAATAAAGTTTCACAGTCACCAGCGTCAGTGGGGTAATTTCTTAATGGCTTTTGCTGCACCTACACACATTTCCTCTCTCCTCACACTCACTTACCTTTTCCTCAGAGTGAAAAGTGCTTTGAAGTTTGAAAAGAAACGTGGAGTTTTTGTTTTTTTCATGCCAGAGTTGTATATTAGGCGTGATGGACTGCGACGAGTTTTACACTGGAAGGATTTGCATCATCAACCCCCCTCCCCCCCTCTCTCTCTCTCTCTCCTTCATCCTTCTTCTCATTTTTACTTTCCTTTCATCCCAGCTCACACTTCTTTACCTCCTTTTCCTTTCCCCCATTCTCTCTCTCTCTCTCTCTCTCTCCTACAATCTCTCACCCTTCTCTCTTTTTCTCCCTCTTATTTCCTTCTTACTCACTCGTCCAACCCTTTTTTCTTTCTCATTCCCTACACCGGAACCCATTTCTTTCGCTTTCAACCCTCCTCTCTCTTCTCCGTCTCCATTCCTCCTTCTTTTGTTATTTAGTAACAGAAGTGTGGAAACGATTTTTTTGACGATTTAAACAGTTTGTGGCAATCATCTGTGACTGTGGTTGGCGCCGTTGTGTTGGTAGATGTAAACAATTGCAGTCTGGTACAGTATACTTGGGGGTTTTAGTGTTAAGCATTCCCCTCCGCACAGTGTAGTGAGTGAGTACTATTCCCTTAGTTTTTTTTTTTTTTTTTCATTGTTCCCACCAGTGAAAACTGTTTATATCTCATGTTTACAGCTATCCTGACAGTTAAGATATAATTGTATTTTCATATGTTGTAACTTTTCAGGTGATAAGAAATTTGTTTTTGTATTGTCAGACTCTGTTGTGACTTCATTGTTGTTGTATTATTTGTTTTTGTATTATAAGACTCTGTTGTGACTTCATTGTTGTTGTATTTCAGGTTGTAAAATTTTTGTTCTTCATTCCAGGTAACGGTTAACTTTCCATTCTTTGTAACAGGTATATTACTAACCAGTAAGGTAGCCATTTCTGTACAGTTCTAAACAGCAACATGACCCCCACCAGCAAACCCAGTAACCATTGCATAAATTGTCACTGTTCTAGCAGGTTTTGTATACGTAACTTATTCTTGTTCCAGTACTCTTCCAGGTACTAATCAGTATTAACGGATTCTTTTTCTCTGATAAATCTTTGCAGTAACCTTGGATTTCAGAATGCTGCAGAACATTATTTGCGTAACCTGCTCCAGTAGTTTCACCGGATCGTTTTATACGGACCGCATCTTTGTTTGCAGGATGTGCAAACTACGTCAGAGCCTGGAAGACAAGCTGACCGAGGCTACAAACAAAATTAACAGGCTGACCCGAAAAGTTGATGTGCTGGAGGAATTCATTGCGAGTAAAGTCGGACACTCTCTGGAGGATAGTGCCACTGCTCGGCCAACAGCTGTCCAGTTTGACCATCCTTCTCCTGCTGTAGTTACTTCTCCCCCCACCAGAGAATGAGTTCCAGTCAGTGCAGAATGGTGCAAGGTTTGCAAAGAAAAGGGGCATCATTCCAGTAACCACATACAACAAGTTTCAGATACTCACAGAAGTAGAAGAGGAGCCCCATGAGGCACGGGTTGTGGGGGACTCCATCATCCTTGGTCAGTTGGTTGAATTTTGCGGCAAGGCACCCTCTAAACAAAAGCGTTTTTGTAACCCAGGTGCAAGAGTAGATGACGTAACGGAGGCTGTGGATGACGTTTTTGAGAATGTGGAAAATGACAGTCTAGTTATCATTCATACAGGTACAAATGATGTTGTACGAACCTGATCAGAGGAGCTGATAGAGAAGTACGGGAGGATGATTCGATGCTACAAGAAGAAAACTAACAATATCTTAATTTCAGGAATACTCCCAAGAATTGGTACAGGAAATGCCTTCTTCAGTAAAGCATTTATTATGAATAATAGGGTCAGGTCACTTTGCCTGCAGGAAGGAGTTGAGTTCATCAACACATGGAACCAGTTTTACGAGCAGCGAACGCTATCTGCGAATGATGGACTATACTTGAATGCCATTGGTTCTGTCCGTCTCGGACATTTGCTTAGTGATGCAGTATGTTTTTTCTGGAAGAAAAAAAAAAGCATCAAGGGAGGCAAACGTAGATGTCATACGATCTGATGAATCAATAAATAATGGAAGCTCCCCACATCAGGAAGGAAAACACATTATAGCTCTTCTTACACAGTAAATGTGCACAGTCTACGTAATAAATTTTCTGATTTAGAGGCCCTTGTCTTTACTGAAGACTATGACTTAATTGGTATAACAGAATTGTGGCTAAATACTGAGCAAAGAGATTTTATTTTAGCAGAGTTTAATTTACCAGGCTATCACATCTTCAGTAGCGAAAGGAAGATCGAGCAGGGGATGGTGTGTTGTTATATATTAAATCAGGATTTCATCCAGTCATATTTACCAAGCCATGTAGTGAAAACACTGACACTATTTTTATTCAACTTAGAAATGAATCTTGTCATAAAATCACACTTGGGTTAATTTATCGTCCACCCAGTCAGCCACTCAACATCGATAATGAAATCTACAATCAAATTGCCAAAATATCTTGTATGCAATGCACTGTAATATTTGGTGATTGTAATTTACCAGTTCCAAAATGGGGAGAAGCGCTATCCTCACACATAGGGTTAGACCTATATACAAACTTGCAGGAAAGTTCTTTGTATCAGTTTGTAAATTATCTGACACGTGGAGCTAACATCCCAGATCTTGTCTTGGCCACATCAGAAAATGTAGTGAATAATGTTATTATGGGAGAAGAAATTAGTACACGTGATCATCGCACAGTTACATTTAACCCGCCACATGCCAGCTATTTTTAGCCTTATGGGTCGCCTCTGTGCCAGCCATTTTTCGACCTTTTTTGGAGGGGCCAAAATGATTGATTTTGATGTGAAAACAACGAATTTCACCATTATCCCTTTGAAATTCAAATGACTATTTTGATCGTCATTTCAAATCCAACCTCAGTGATTCGGATGACGCTTTTAATCGTCATTTTAAGAATCTTTTGCAAAATATTGACCATAAATTGCATTTACGCATCATAACAAAGAGGCTCCAGCATGTTGTCATGGAATGGTTGCTCTATACGTGGGGGAACTGCACAGCTGGTCTGACTCATAGCTTTGTTTCTTTATAACTTTATTCTTGGTAAATATTTTTCTGCAGCAAGGTATAATTTTTTTTATTTTAGCCTAACTTCAACTCATCACTTTGACTTTTTATTTTCTCTGTTTTCCTTTTATGGACATACTACGATAAAGTACAACTATTCAGCTTCAAAACTACACCACAACCAGCATCCTATCATAAAAAGTGTATTTACAGTGACCGATCAAAGAGAAACATCGCGAAGCAAATATGCGGCTGAGACCAAAACAAAATTGTGCATATCTTTCCTTTCACATTACTGCACAATGAAATGCAAAATTACCATAATCTACATATCATTGTGAAGCTAATTTATTGTATTTTTGCTTGGTTTAAACCAAATTTACATAGCTTTACATGCTATTTTTTGCCGAATATTTTTCTATGGCAAGATATAAAATTTATGCTTTTTGCCTAACTTCAAATCATCATTTTGACATTTTATGTTCTTTGTTCTCCATTATTGAACATACGATAAAGTACAACTATTCAGCTTTAAAATGACACCAAAACTAACATTCTATCTTGAAAAGTGTATTTACACAGAGCGATCTAAGTAAAATATCGGGCCGCAAAGATGTGGGTCAGCGTGAGTGGCTGACTCTGATACAGACATAATCTGCCCGGCCCAAAAACCTGATAGCGTTAAAATGTCTACCGAAGCTCAGAAATGGGTTTTAATGAGTCCTGCATACCCATATATAGGTATAATCTCTCTCTAACGCTTACCATATATGTGAAAGAGAGCCATTTTCTATGTAAGGTATACTCGGGTATTTATGCTGGGAAGGTATAATAATGTTCAGTACACTTTTCTGACTACTTATTACTTCAGCATCTAACACAATTTGCTTGTCTTTCTCACCGTGAATGCATTATCTTACACATACTTGAAGACAGGTACAGCCTGACTTCATTATGTACAGTCCTGGCACTTACAAGATGGAATTTACAGTTTGACTTCGTTATATAGTCCTTACACTTACAAGAAATATTATAACTTACACTTATGTGGAAATATTAACAAAATGCCTTCACTGTGTACAGCACTGGGTGAGGCTCATAGGCAGAGGCAGAGCGAGTATGAGGGGGGTAGCGAGTGAGTGTATGGCCTTGACAGCTTGGGGGATAGTAAATGAACAGTTACCATACATGCCTGCCAATTTTTACCCCTGAATCTTGAAAAATGCAGTCACAGTTATTTTTTTTATTTTAAACCATTTTAAAATGGCACTGGCACTGGTCATGGAATTATGTTAGACTTTTTTAAAACAGCACTGGCACATGGCGGGTTAACATTAAAATCAGTGAAGACAATGTCAGGGCCAGTTGCGAGAAAGTGCCTGACTTTAACCCGCCCCGTCCCGACGACGTATGGGTACGTCACCACGATTTGCATTTGCCAGTCCCGGCGACGTACCAGTACGTCGTGCAATTGCAAGGTCACTAATTTGCACAATTTTCAATTTTCGCACGTGATTTTTCGTATGTATACACGGGACACCTTCCTCTATTCCTGTACAAGATACCAAGCAGGGACAATGCCTTACACTGCATAACCTCCCCCCTCCCCCCCTCACGACATTGTCTTGGCAAAGGACCTGTTACCAGTGACCTGGCTAGTAAAGTTATTCAGGGCCAGAGTGATTCCCCAATCGATGACAATGTGGAGGACAATGTTTACATAGCATTAGAAGAAGAAACAGCCAGAAATAATGATCAGGTAGTGTGGCAAAAATAGGTCAGGTATGGTGATTAGTTAGTGAGTGAAACAATGCTTATAATGCCTTTATTACTGCTTGAAAACCAATATACTGTCATACTACATATACATTCGTACCAAGTAAATAAATAAGTACCGTTTATGAGTGGATAAAATAGTTACCCTCCCATAGAACTCGTTTTCTTTGGTGCCAGCATGTTAGAAAACCCACTCAGGTAAGGAGGAACTCCTACCTGAATTGGGCACTTTAAACCTCAGGTGAGCGATTTCTCTATGAATTTTCGATGTTTCTCACCAAAAGCGAAGGTTTTAGCCAAAAAAAAAAAAATCGAAAATACCTCGGGACTGGGGGATGTCGGAGGTGCGGAAAGCCTCGGGACGTGACGGGTTAAGAGGGCAAATTTTAAGAAATTAAAGACAATTGTTGGTGCAAGTGACTGGCATCCTATTGCTGAAACTTTAGATATCAATGATGCATGGAATTATTTTACAGAAATTCTCAACAGTGCTGTCAGGTTATGTATTCCAATGTGCAACAGAAGGCCTGCCAGAAATTCTAAACCCAAATGGTGGAACTCTGATGTTAAACATTGTCTGGAAGCAAACTATTTTGAATATAAAAATAATAACACCACAAAGAGTCAATGTGATAAATATAAATAAGATGCCCTTTGACGGAAAGCCACAAAAGTAATTAAAGGTAGTAAGAAAAATCTTGAGGCACATATTGCAAATATCAGTAAATCAAATCCCAAAGAATTTTTCAGTTACCGGTACATAAGAAGGAAAAAGGTCATAACTCTGACAATCGGTCCCTTAATCACAGATAATGGAGAGCACACTGATGATGAAACTGTGATAGCAAAAATTCTTAATATTATCTTTGTGTCAGTATTTACAACAGATAATACACATATGATTCCTGCTGTTTCCCCCATTCCTTTAGAAGAGGACAACATAATCACTGACATTACAGTTAGTGATTGCGATGTACTACTTGCGATTAGCAAATTAAAAGAGAATAAAACACCGGGACTGGACAAAATATCTCCACATATTTGAAGGAACTACAGAATGAAATATCAAAGCCTTTACCTTAACTTTTTAACTTATCACTTAAGAGCAGTAAGGTGCCACATGAATGGAAACTTGGTAACGTAATCCCAGTATTCAAAAAAAGCAACAGAGACAGCCAGAAAACTACATCCCAACTAGTTTAACATCGGTGATTTGCAAATTGCTTGAAACTGTTATCAGAGACACGATTGTGAAACAGAATCAAACATCAAAGAATAGCAACATGGTTTTCCTAATAATTGCTCTTGCCTCAGGAATCTACTGGACTTTTTCAATGATATACTGAGTATGTATGACAGCACTAAATCTGTTGATGTTGTTTACATTGATTTTCAAAAGGCTTTTTGACAAAGTTCCACACAAAAGACTTCTTCAGAAGCTAAAGGCACATGGTTACAGCAGCAGTCTTCTTGGGTGGGTAGAAGATTGGCTTACTGGACGAAAGCAAAGAACTGTAATAAAGAGAAAGAGTCAGACTGGATAAACGTTACATGTGGAGTGCCACAGGGTTCAGTGTTAGGTTCTATTCTTTTCTTAATATATATAAATGCTATTGATGAAGGATTATGTTGTAAAATTTCAAAATTTGCTGACAGTACTAAAATAGATAACAGAGCAGATAAAGCACTGCAAAGGCAGGCAGTTCAGGGAGATCTTGATTGACTGTTTAACTGAGCTCAAGTTTGGCAAATGGATTTCAATATTAATAAATGCAAAGTGCTAAACATTGGCAGTGAAAATGTAAGAGCTAGTTATAGCATGAATAATGTCCAACTTAATAGGGTAAACCACGAAAAAGACTTAGGAGTTATAATAACAAATGATATGAAACCAAGCAAACAATGCAGGCTTTGTGAACAAAGCCAATAAATTGATTGGATTCATAGGTAGAGCATTTGAATATAAATCCGATAATATCGTTTTGACTTTGTTTAATTCCTTAGTATGCCCACACTTGGAGTATTGCGTTAAGTTCTGGTCACCGTATTATAAAAAGGATATGGAAAAACTTGAAACAGTGCAGTGATTGATGACAAAGATGATACCTAGATTGAGAAATAAACCGTATGAGGAACGTTTAGAAGCCTTAAATTTATTTACCCTAACTAAACGGAGGTTACGAGGAGATTTAATTCAAGTATTCAAAATATTCAAAGGACATGATAACATGGCTGTTGATAAATACTTCACAGTTGATCACTCGATACTAGAGGCAATGGTCATAAAATAATTGGCAAACGATTCCAGTCGCATGAAGCTAAGCATTTCTTCTTTAATAGAGTTGTAAATATATGGAATAAAATGCCCTCCAATGTAGTAAATTGTATTACAGTAATGACCTTTAACCTGCCCCGTCCTGGAGACGTGAATTCACGTCCTCACATATTGTGCACTCATATCCCGGAGACGTAAATTAACGCGGCAACATTGCAAGGACATTGCAAGGTCCCTAATTTGCACAATTTTCAATTTTCTCGAGTGATTTTTGGCACATATACACGGGACACCTTCCTCTACAAGATGCCAGGCAGCGACAATGCCTTACCCAGCATGACCTCCTCCCTCCCCCTGCATGACCTTTCCTCAGCAATTCACCTGTTATCAGTGACCTGGCCAGTAAAGCCATGTCATGCCATGGTACGAAATTCAGAGCCAGAGTGATTCCCCAATCGATGACAATGTGGAGGACAAACATTAGAGGAAGAAACAGACAGAAATGATGATCAGGTAATGTGGCAAAAAAAGGTCAGGAATGGTGATGAGTTAGTGAGTGAAACAATGCTTATAATGCCTATATAACCGTTTGAAAACCAATATACTCTCGTACTACATATAAATTCGTACCAAATAAATAAATAAATACCGGTATGTTGTAGAAAAGTTATCCTCCCATAGAACTCGTTTTCTTTGCAGCCAGCCTGATAGAAAACCCTGTAAGGTAAGGAGATACTCCTACCTGGATCGAGTATTTTAAACCTCAGGTGAGCGATTTCTCTATGAATTTTCGATGTTTCTCACCAAAAGTGGATGTTTGAGCCAAAAAAAAAAAGGTCCAAAAATGTCGGGACTGGGGCGTACCACTGCCCAGAAAATGTCGGGATGGGGAGGGTTAAAGGTCGCCTGGACAAGTATTTGTCGTCTAACTCCCAGCTTAATATGTTTGCTCCTGAATAAAACACTTGTGTGTGTATAATTTATTTTGTTTTACTTTATTTTTTTAGGACGTGGATCAATTTATTAAATGCATATCTAGTATATGCACAGACTAGGATAAGCACAGATAGGTCACGACTCATACTTTCGACCTGTGATAGGTTGTGGATCACTGAGGGTCCTTGTTAGTTAAGTGACCATTATTGTGATTCTTTTTAACCCGTCACGTCCCGAGGTTTTCCACACCTCCGACATCCCCCAGTCCCGAGGTATTTTCGAAAATTTTTTTTTTTGCTAAAACCTTCGCTTTTGGTGAGAAACATCGAAAATTCATAGAGAAATCGCTCACCTGAGGTTTAAAGTGCCCAATCCAGGTAGGAGTTCCTCCTTACCTGAGTGGGTTTTCTAACATGCTGGCACCAAAGAAAACGAGTTCTATGGGAGGGTAACTATTTTATCCACTCATAAACGGTATTTATTTATTTACTTGGTACGAATGTATATGTAGTATGAGAGTATATTGGTTTTCAAGCAGTAATAAAGGCATTATAAGCATTGTTTCACTCACTAACTAATCACCATACCTGACCTTTTTTTGCTACATTACCTGATCATTATTTCTGGCTGTTTCTTCTTCTAATGCTATGTAAACATTGTCCTCCACATTGTCATCGATTGGGGAATCACTCTGGCCCTGAATATCTTTACTAGCCAGGTCACTGGTAACAGGTCCTTTGCCAAGACAATGGCGTGAGGGGGGGAGGGGGGAGGTTATGCAGTGTAAGGCATTGTCCCTGCTTGGCATCTTGTAGAGGAATAGAGGAAGGTGTCCCGTGTATACATACGAAAAATCACGTGCGAAAATTGAAAATTGTGCAAATTAGGTACCTTGCAATTGCACGACGTACTGGTACGTCGCCGGGACTGGCAAATGCAAATTGTTGCAACGTACCCATACGTCGATGGGATGGGGCGGGTTAATGTACCAGGGGTCACTGCTTCAGGGGGTGACTTGTGTGCTTGTCCCGCATGGGAAAGTTCCTAGTCTCAGTGGAATGAACGGAGCTGGGGCCTGATTGACTGCTGCCTACCTTAATAGTGCCAGACAAGGCTGCCACACCACCCCTGAACATTCCACGGTGTGTCCGCAGACGCCCCGTTAACTCAACATACCCGTACATAGTGTCATGCATTATTTATTTATTCGATTATTCATTTTACTACTTTCTGTTTCAGGTTATTCATAGTGGTAGCTTATAAAGTATTATAGAATATAGCTTTTCCATTTCAGTCTTTCCTATGAAATTTCCATGTCTGTTTCTCCATACTGCATGGAGGTTTTTCTCACTTTTTCTCACCAGTTTTAACTGGAGGGTTTGGAGGCGGGGGGAGCCTTCTTGCTTTACTATCCTTATCCATCATTCAGCATGTAGAGTTAGATCTCTTAGTCATAGTCTACTCTGTAACAAACAGCCTCGAAAGGACCATAAGGTCTGTTGCTGTTTGCTTTCCTTTGTACTCCATATCCTGATTCATCCAAATCCTTTCCCCCTTCCTTCTTTCCCCATCGACCCTCTATTCTCCCTCACCTCTCCTACTTCCTCTTCTCCCTTCTTGCTCCTTCCCCTCATTCCTCTCTTCCTTTCTTCTAACCACTCCTCTTCGTTCCCCTCACCACTCTTTTCCTCTTCTCCTTTTTCCTCTGCCCTCTCCCATTCTTACCACTCTTCCGATCCCTTAAGACCTCTTCATTCTCCCCCACTTAATGGATTTTTCTAGTTCATTTCAACCCCGTCCCCTCCCTTCCAGCACCCACCTATCCCTCTCTTCCGCATCTCCCTAACCCCCCCCTCCTCTCTCTCTCTTCACTCGTCTCCAATCTTTCTTACTGTTCCTTCATCACAAATTTCCTCCATCCATCCCTTTCTCACTCCCTGTGCTCCGTCTTCCTTCCAAGCCTCCCTTCTTTCCCCTACGTTCCTGCTCCTCCTCACCCCTCAGACCCTGCCTCCCCCTCCCCCCAGTCATCGGATTAATGAAAAAATCTTTGCCAGCGTATGTTACTGTTATGTTACGTTGGGTTAGATTAAATAAGGATCGGTTACTTTCCTCTTCATTATTTGTTCAGTGAGCAGTGCCGAAACCCTAACCTTTTTGCTGTGAGGGACTTTCTCACTGCTTCACTTTTTACCTGAGTATGGATCAGGATGTAAGGACTGTCGAGATAATGTTTTACGCCCACTTATAAGCACATGTGTTTTTAGCTTAACTTACAGAGCTTGGACACATTTGACAGAAATATATGATACAGAGGGCTCTGTTAAAGGTTCAGACTCTGTTACTGAGGGAACACTAATCCAGTACTTTGTTCCATCTTGTTGATAGCAGGTTTCGTAAGTGTTAGCTCCCTTATTTAAAAGAAATCTTAGAGAGCGTCCTCCCTTTTTTAAGGTTGTTTCCATCCTTAGGCATCATTTTAATTTCAGTTTGCAATCCGCCGGGTTCCCATGCAGATGAACCTGTGGCCACAAAGACAACAGAAATTAGTTCTGACCAATCTTCAATCCTCTGCATTGTCTTCAAACCCTTGCCGCCCTTGGGCGTCTTTTTTATTGTGTTCTTGCTATTTAAGAACGATTTTATTCAGCTTTGGAGAGCATCTTATCTGTGAAAGGGTTAATGAAGCAATATTTAAGCCCTCCAGTTCAGAAAGTCCGTCCGACGGAACATGAAATCGTAAGAAGTTAGCATTATTAAATTATATTGTGACATCTTTTTGAATTGGTGGTTTGTTCCCTACCGTTTAACTATTGACTGCCATATCATTTATCACACCTATAGAAAATTTTTGACTAGGCGGAGATTTTCGTCCTTTGCAACTTGTTACTCGTAGATCAGTGAAAGAATGAGTTAATACATTAGCCCCATATTCTTTTTATAGCAGTTCTTCGTGACTAGCGCTGTGCCTTTGTGATAATATGTTGTTATAAATCAGCATTCTAGATAGATGTCACCTTACGCCAAGTTAAATTAATGAGAATATGGACTCCCATGACTCACACTCAGCTGAATTTATTCTTTTAGCGTCAGTCGGAGTATTATACTAGAGTTTTCCTGATAATATTAGGGTTAAATATATCCTGTAGTCTTTCACTGTCTTTAAACTATAACTTTTTCGTAATTTTATTCATGCCATCTCCAGACGATGGAACTCTGGAGAAATTTCTCATAGCTATCGGAGATAGGTAAAATAGTCATATATATATATATATATATATATATATATATAATATTCACACACACACATAAACTCCTCCACTATAAGAAAACCCTAATCTGACTTACTTCGTACCAAAGTAACCTAAATATAAGTGATGTCCTCGGGCTGAACGTGTCAGCCATCACCTTCCTTGTGTAATGGGTCCTCCTCCATTCATCCATCCTTCCCTATGTTCTTTACACTCTGATTTAATTTTTAAGTCACTTCCAACCCTTCCCCCCCCTCTCTCTCTCTCTCTCTCTTTGCT
Source organism: Coenobita brevimanus (assembly GCF_032717465.1). Classification (NCBI taxonomy): domain Eukaryota; kingdom Metazoa; phylum Arthropoda; class Malacostraca; order Decapoda; family Coenobitidae; genus Coenobita; species Coenobita brevimanus. Next base: position 16,540,470 of record NC_137011.1, read on the forward strand.
TGTGTGTGTGTGGGGGGGGGAGAGAGAGAGATTATGTATTTCTTTATCTCTGGTCACTTCCTTCATTCACCAACTCCTCCGCTTCCTCTCGCGCTATCCTCTTTTTTTTTTTTTTTTCAATTTTTCTCAGCCCTCTTCCATTTCCTCTCCCTCTCTCGACCTGCCCTTCTCAAATTACCCTTCTTACACGGCTCATTGACGCCCTTTTATGGAATTACTCACGTGCGCGACCCTAAAGAGAGAGAGAGAGAGAGAGAGAGAGAGAGAGGGTGGAGGGCAAGGGGAGCATCAACTTCTCCCTATAGTTCCAAATTTTATTTTAGAACCCCTCGCTTTTCCTAATTCCTTCACCTTCTTGTTTAAGATTTTCAATTCTATATCCACGAGAAAAGTAAGTACAGAAGTACTAGATATATGCGAGATTATACACGCACGGGGCTCCACCACAGTGAAGCCCCATACGGGGATTAACTTGTAATGCACTTTGCCTGTGAAAAGTCTTAGTGCTATAGTGAGGCATCGTTTCGGGCTTCGTTTGAGTGAGGCACATTGCATGTAAAAATCCTTATGGAACTGTATTTAGCAACAGATGAGGCTACGCCAGAGTGAAACACTTGCGTGTGAAACTTCTTAACGTGTGACTGAATGACAGGGATGCTTCTACAATGTTCTAACATGTAAAATTAGTATCCGAGTCATTTAGATATAATCCATACTGTATCATGCTACCAGGAGACGACTATACTCAGCCCAAAGTTTCCTCCAGTTTCATTCTCGCCCTAGCCACATACACGCACCATTACTTCACTCCATTTTCTACGTTTTCCCTTTCTCCTTTGCCATCTCTGCTTCTCTTGATTCCCCCTTATTGTTCCTAATTCTTTCCCCTCTCCCCATCTCCTCCACTTTCCCTCCGTGTCTTCCTTCTTTCCTTATCCCCATTCTTCCTTACTTCTTTCTTTCCGTCTCTTCCTCCTTCCTAACTTCATCCCCGTCTTTCCTTATTCCTCTTTACTGCTCTTTCCCGTCATTCCGTCTCTCTTTCTCCCCCTACTTCCATACGAGCATTTCTCCTCTTCTCTTCGTACCTTCATCCACGTCTCCCTGTTTTTCCTCCCTTTCCCTTTACTCCCTTTTCGACTTTTCCTCATTCTTCCCACTTCATTCTTCCCTTCTCACCTCTCTTCCCTTCTCTTTTTCTTACTGCTTCTCCTCTCTCTTTCCGTCTATTCTTCTCCAGCCTCTTCACATCTCCCATTCACTCCTTTCTTCCTTTGTAGTTTTTTTTTTTTTCACATATCTCCCATTCTATTCTCACTCTGCCTCTCCTCTTCTTTGCCAACCTCCTAGCTTTCTTTTCTTCTTCTTTTACCCTCCTTTGGTAAGCACTTAAGTCAATACTTCAAAATACTAAGATTTTATCTCATGGAGCTGCGTTGCTTTGTTGTCTGACCTTTCGCGTTCTGTCTCCACCACCTCTCTCTCTCTCTCTCTCTCTCTCTCTCTCTCTGTCTCTCTCTCTCTCTCTCACACACACACACACACACACACACACACACACACATTCCAGAAACGGTTACCGTTAGAAATAAACGACCCAGCAAAAGTACTGTACTCTTAATGGAGAGAGAGAGAGAGAGAGAGAGAGAGAGAGAGAGAGAGAGAGAGAACGCACGATACAGGGTAATAAACCAGAAAACATACGACTCATGAAACGATTTAAAAGCAAGAGTCACCGATTTAAAACTGAACACAAAAATACGAAAAATACGCATACATAACTTCTCGCCTCCATTAATTCCTCCCCGTATTTTTACCATTACTCTCGACTGACGATGTAGCTTTTAAAAAGGCAGGGTAAAAACGATGTCCCTTTCTCATGTTATGTTTTGTTTTTTCCCTTAAGACCAATTTATTTATTGTATATTTTTCTGTCTTCTATACGTGTGTGGAATCTATATGCTACTCCACCTATTTTACAATACTGCGAGCACAGTATATTTCTGCTGTTTTATTTTCTTTCACAAATTTTCTTTCTTTAACACCATCATATTTATCGTTTTCCATTTTCTTACCGTAGAATCTTTGTGGTAATCTCACGTATTTTATTTCTTAATATGAGTGGATTTAATAATAATTTAATTAATATTAGTTCATAAATTTGCTTTTTATATTACTATTTTTTTTTTTTCCCTCTTTTTAACTTCAGTTTTAAGCGAAAATACTCTACTGATTCTGTGTGATTTTCACTCATAGATTTACATACCTTTTAACACCATCTTTGCTTTCATCTGTTTTAATTCTTTTCCTTTTGTGGAATCTGTTCATTGCACTCAACTGTTTCCTAATTTATCATGGATATACTTCATATTCCCTTTATTATCGCTCGCCTTTAGAAGGCGGAGCGATAATGTTTATGCCTGACTCTGTGTGTTCTTACCTTATTGTTCATACCTAATTGTATCTTTACAGGAATGAGTCAAGCTCGTACTGTCCCGTGTATTAAACCATATTTATCGTACATATCCTTAAATTTATTAATTGTTTTGGCACACACTATTACATTCGGTAGTGCATTCCACTGATCAACTGCTCTGTTTGGGAAACTAAATTTCCTTACGACTTTATCGCCTCTCTTTTTATGCATTTTTTTACGGTGACCTTTTGCTGATGCTTCCCCATAGGTTATGTAATCCTTTATGTCTATTTTCTCCTTCCCTGATATGCATTTATATAGCATAATCATGTCTCCTCTTTTCCTTCTCTCCTGTAATGTAGGCAGATTCAGTTTTTCTAGTCTTTCCTCGTAGCTTAGATCCCTTAAGCTTGGTACCCATCTCGTATCGGCCCTTGAACTTTTTCAATCTCTTCTATTAGTTTTTTGAGATGAGGACTCCAGACTACTGATGCATGCTCCAGAGTTGGTCTGATGAATGATGTTATCTCCCTTAGCATGTCTTCATTTATGTATGTGAAAGTTGTTCTCATGTTTGCAAACAGTGTATACATGTTCTGTACCTTCTCACTGATGTGGTCAGCCGGAGATAGTCTGTTATTAATAATGAAACCTGGGTCCTTCTCTCTATGTGATGTGTGTAGGGTTTTATTTCCTAACTTATATTCCCAATCAGGTCTTTTTCCACTTTTACCACTCTTGATTACATGACAATTGTCCACATTGAATTCCATTTGCCATATGTTGCTCCATTCATGAAGTTTATTTAATTCTTCTTGTAGCTCTTTACAAGAGTCTGATGTAATGCTGCTGCTGTGTGTGTGTGTGTGTGTGTGTGTGTGTGTGTGTGTGTGTGTGTAGCCAGGTAAGACATCTTCTTGCAAGCAAAAGAGGTTGAATGCATCTGCTGTTTCTGCATTGTTCAATTTCTGCTCAGTGCTTTCGATGCGTGTGGCTAAGCTACGTTGATTTTTATTCAGACTTTTAAGTACTTGTCCAGATGTTGGTGTAGGCTATTTGGTAACGTTTCGTTTCTTCATGGGAACATCTTCAGACCCATGGTGTAAAGAAGAGGTGGTGTACTCAAGGGCAGGTGGGCAGAACCACGTTAACGTTAGCTGGTGTCCACAACCCGGCTGCCTGCTTTGAAATGCTTACCAGAGAATGGTGTGATGCTGCTTAATTGTCCATTTTTTGTGTTTTGAGTGCTTATGTAGCTTCCAAGCAATGAAGATGGGTATTAAATAGTTTTTAATCTTATGTATACCGTTGATTTTATGATCAACCAACCTAAAGTTTTGTATGAAACACATGAGTATAAAATCAAAGAAGCTGTGGAGATAGTTTATTCCATTACATGGACACCTACATAATAAAGTGAACACATTTTTCCTTGCTTCAGTCTCTCCCTATCTCAGTTTTTCTCGCTGTCTCAGTCTGTCTCCTCCTTCCTCCGTCTTTTCCCCCTCTGGCCTTCTCTCCGATTCCTCCTCCTTCCTGCTTTGCTATATTTAATCTCAGTCTTTTCGTTTCGAACTTCCTCGATCTCTATCCTCTGTCTTTTTTTTCTTTATGCAAGGAAGTATATGAAGTATCCTACATGAAAAATAATAATCTATCTGTTGAGGTACAATTAGGAGAGAAAAATTCTGAAATGTCATAGTATTTCCATATTTCTCCCTTTACAAAAGTAATTTTTTGGCATAACTTGTTTTGTACCTCATGTATCCTTTGCAATATTACGAGTATACCATATGTCGTTTCTACAGCCCAGTCGGCGGTAGTGGACCAAATTTAGGCTTAATCTGATCATTCAAAGTCAGGCTTATAGCAAATTTGTAATTTGGGGGAAAAATCGAGATTTTCACATTAAACGCTTCAAAAGAAATAGTTTCGCAATGCGATTGTGAAAAGTATCTTACTTTTTGATACACTTAGATATCCTTCTTAACAGCTAAGGCACTGCAAAAAGTTTATTTGTCGTGTCCAACAAAACCCCCTTTTTTGCACGATAGCCTCAAGTGGCTCCCTGACTATTGGGGACAACAGGAGGGGAAGTTTCACAACTGTGAGCGATTTGGGAGATGTGAGTGCTTGAATGTGAAAAAAAAAAAAAAAAAAAAAACGTAAGGACTGTGATAAACACCGGCCCAGGCTCATATGCTTTATTAGTACTGAGGCCAGTGATGGCAGAAAATACATCAGTTGAAGAAATTTTAATGTCAGCCATGGGAAGTCAGAGGGAGAAGTGATGGAGGAACAGCGCCGGAATCGTCTACGGTGGAACTGGAGGAAAAAGTCGGAGCGAAGAGATCTGCTTTATCAGCTACAGAGCCACTATCTCATTTTTCCGCATTTCATTTATTTTACCTTCTTACCCATCTCTCCCTCACTGTCTCCCTCTATTTTTTCTGTCTCTCCCCCACCCTGTTTTGTCCATCTTTCCCAACCTCTGTCTCTTCTTCCCTCTGTTGCTCTCACTCCATAACCGTCTTACAATATTTCTGCCTCATTCTATCTCCTCCAGCTAGCTCTTCATAAGCTTTGACATCTCCCGACTATATTTTCTGGATGATTCCACTTTACTGTTTAAGATACGCATTCTCAAATACATGCGGCATCGAACAATCACCTTGCATGACATGAATGGCAGAACTACATGCCTAGTTATATCTGCACTTTGGCTGTATTGTTTTCCTGATTTTAATCCCCGCTCTCCATGAAAATGCAAGAATAGTGTTTTACTTCTTTTGAACATTTTCGTAAAATTTCGCAGTTGGGCTCATCAACTTTCCTTATTCCTTGCATGCTTATCCAATCCACATGTTTTCACTTGATACCTGGGAGCCAAGGAATTGATCATTTTGAAACTTATATATCCTCCAACATATCGCAGACCCTCAAACTGTGGAATTTCCTCTCTTGCATGACTTATCCGATACCTGTCAATTTATCCTCCTGACATAAGATCTCGTTAAACTCTCTGAATTGTAGCTGTCTCCCACAAGTGAAGCTTCCTTCCCTAGGAGATGCTAAAAAATTCTCCTTTTCATGACAACTGACGGGTTTTCATAGCACCTACCACTTTGCTACAGACATGCATAAAGATGCTTTAGGTCATCTTGGTTCAGTCTGTGGGTAATTATGTATTTTATACTGTCCTATTTACTTAGTTCATAATACTTTGGTGGAGATTTACAAGAAACTACATATTTTTTTTAAGTTGTACATGCTTTTGCGTGCGATGAGCGCCCAAAGACAGCACAAAGGTTCGACAAATTTCAGGTAAAGCAGAGAATTAACCATAAGAAACTGGTCTGACATAGCCTGGCTGAAAACCAACCATGAACTGAGTTCGGTCCCAGGATCCTAGTGTGAGGATCTGCTGACATTATGCGCGCGGCTGTACCCATTTTTGGCTGCGTGTGAGTACACCACCTCATCGTTTACAGTATGTTCAGACCAGTCTGATGGTGGGTGGAGTAAGATCTCATTATACCCGCATAGTGAATGCCGACACGTGCTAGCACGTGATTAGTCGGCCAGGAGCGTGTGATGGATGGTGTGTGGCTATCTCATTGGTGGAATGAGGTAACTCACCGATGTTTGTGATCTTTCGCATGTTGGGAGAAGGATTTGTAAATCGTCTACTTGCGCGTAAACTCCAGGTTTCAGTTCGGAAAAATAAAGTGCTTCTAGAAATATGTGCCTACATGGGTCTTTTTCACGGTCAACTATTTTAGCACTTTTCTCGAGGTACTGGCGGGTAAGGGAGGTGTTGTGACTAGTTCTTTAGTGATTTTTCTTTATCGAGCCGTTCTATACATAACATGTGAGATGCCTTGACAGTTTAGTCCTCGTCATTCCTACGTAAGTATGAGCTCCACAGTCCTCAATTGTGCAAGTATGCCGGTAGGCAGCATAGTCTTCTTGCATGAGTGTGTTTTTCACGGCAGGGGGGTTCTTGTGTAGTAGTCAGGTTTTGCAGGTCTTGTAGTATATAATTAATTCACATTCTACACGACTTGCAAAACTTCCCATTTATTATTATTATTATTATTATTATCCATCCATCCATCATCCAGTCCTACTTTGCCCCATGAGGAGCGTAGGAGCCCGGGGCTAGGCAGTTGATCCTGACATTTAAGATGAGAGTGATCAGCCTCTCTTATCCCTGAGGGGCATTACGTGGGCAATAAACCCCAACCAACCCTTGGATATAAACCTTCACCGGCTCAATCGAACTGGAGAGCAATAATTACCCACTAAACCACCAGGCGCCAAAAGTTGGTTATATGGTTACCACCCAGCTTAATAAATGGTTTCCTGGTGTACAGGAATCCATCTGTCTTGTCACTCAGTGTAGAGTCACCCACAGGCAGAAGGAAGAGGAAAGAATGAAGGAAAGAAAGACCTAAGAGGGAGTGTAAAGTCACCCACAGGCAGAAGGACGAGGAAAGACTGAAGGAAAGAAAAACAAGAGGATGGAAAGAAGGACAGAGGAGAGGAAAGGGCAGGCACCCGAGAGCAACACTGCATCGAGTGAGTGGATGGTGAGCTCCCCCACCTACCATAAATTATTATTATTATTATTATTATTATTATTATCATCATCCGTCCAGAGAAGACAAGTGGTATCATTTTCAACAACTCGCCTTGTTCAGTTTCGCTAGATTCAGCCTGTGTGTGTGTGTGTGTGTGTGTGTGTGTGTGTGTGTGTGTGTGTGTGTGTGTGTGTGTGTGTGTGTGTGTGTGTGTGTTCTTACCCAGTTGTTCTTACCTAATTGTGTCATTATAGAAATGAATGAAGCTCGTTCTTTTATATATATATATATATATATATATATATATATATATATATATATATATATATATATACCGGTATATTTTTTGTCACGTAGCTTTAGTTCTCGACAGTGACACCGACTGATCCCGAACAGGGTGCGTGACAGAACCCACAAGAGTTGGAATTTGGTGTCATAAAAATGGTCTGTAATCCTTTTGTTCCCTTTCATTGAGGTTACCCTGTATCATAATTCTTCCATCACTCATGATTCTCATGTATCACCATGTAGGTTAGAAATAATCTTCTTGAATGGATTTGCATACTGTGGAGTAAGGTAGAGAGTCTAAAATTCCACATTCCCTAAAATTTGTATTTACATTCACCAAAACAATTTACCACAATAGATTATGAACCACATTACTCACCGAATAATGAACACCCTAATCATAATAACAAATTTATATAGTTCTGCTATATGAGTCGCAGATAACATCACTCACAAATACAGATATATACAGGTGTAAAACCACAACCCGGCTTCGCCGACCACCGACCAGCCCTCGTCACCTCCTCCCTCGTCCCTGTCCAAGGTAGTTTTTTTTTTTTTTTTTTTTTTTTAAATGGCCATCACCCTGAAGGGGCATTAGGCCAGCAAGAATCGATAATCATGAAAGCCAAAATAATGCTATGAAATATTTGCATCTATTTCATACCAATATTAAGTTATTATTCATGATTATGAAACATAATAAGTAATAAAGAATACATCAGTTTACATGGATAGTACCAGGACAAATACTTCCTTCTATACATCACATGTACACTCATTACTATTCTACTACAAAATAATCAAATACTTATCAAATTTATATATATATATATATATATATATATATATATATATATATATATATATATATATATATATATATATAAAAAAATAACTATTTCAAATTTACTGGTCCTGAACAAAAGAAAAAAAAAATACATATTTATATAAATGTAACCACCTCCTGCGGTTCACAAATATATAAAAGTGTATTGACGTATTTACGTATGTACAAAAACCATATCCCTATTAAAAAAAAAAAAAAAAAAAGATATAAATAAGGAAACCACAACCAAGTTCATAAAATAAATCACAACTCTCTGAGTAATCTGGTCTCTATCAGGAAAGTCATCAATTTATTAGTCACACCAACGTCCCCATCACCCAAGACAGAATCAAGTGTGAAAGGGAGCGCATTTGTCCTACAGTAGGCAGCCAGAGGAGAACGTTCCCCAGCATACCTACTGCAGTACAAAAGGATGTGACTAATAGATAACACCGCTTCACAGGTGGTACAACGCGGTGGAAATTGTCTGTTAATATATGGTAACATATGTGTTATTAGGGTGGAATTCATGCGGAGGCGGGCTAAAGCGACCTCCTCCCGTCTGTTTCCTCGGGAGGAACTGGACCAGTCACATATGGTCCTTTTGACAGATGGAATTGCCAGGTCGGTCCACTGACTTTGCCACAGAAGATTAATTGATTTCTTTCCGAAAGCGAGACTAGACTGTAGCTCACGAGGAACGTCCCAAGTCTCCTCGAGTTCTACAGCCGATTTAGCTAGTATGTCAGCCTGCTCATTGCCGTAAATACCACAATGACCAGGCACCCAGATCAGAGAGAAGGATTTAGCACATGTGTGCAGCTTATTGATAATGCGGCCCAGGACCTCATGTGAATCAGTCCTACATGAATGAATTGCCTGAAGGGCGGACTTAGAGTCCGAAAAAATGACAAAACTGTCATGATCTGAATGCAAAGCAAAGTCTATAGCTTTGTCTATGGCAAATAATTCAGCAGTGAATACGGACGTATGGGGGGGCATCAGGGGTCAGTTTTGAGTCCCATGTTGTTTATCATGGTACTTGAAGCCCTCTGACGTGACTTCAGAAATGGACTCCCGTGGGAGATGTTGTATGCTGATGATTTGGTGTTGATTGCAGAGAACGAAAGGGAGGAGGAGGAAAGATTTAGGAAGTGGAGAGATGGTATGGGGCACAAGGGCTTAAGGGTAAATGCAGATATAACAAAAGTGATGATATCTAGGGTTGGTAGCGGTACTGTCAAAGACAAGGGAGAGTGGTCATGTGCAGTTTGCCACAAGGGCATGGGAAGTAATTCCATCTTGTGCAGTGTTTGTTATAAATGGGTGCACAAGAGATGTAGTGGTATCAGAGGTAGACTGCGAGATAATGCTGATTTTATGTGTACAGAGTGTTGGGGAAAGCAGGTGGAGATTGTCAGGCGTGAAAGGATTGAACTTGCTGGTGAATCCCTTGAGTGTGTGGAAGAGTTGTTATTTGGGAGACATGTTGTGTGCTGGAGGTGGGGCTGGAGCTAGCCCTGTGGCTAGGGTGAGCAGTGGTTGGAAGAAATTCAGCTAGCTGTTGCCTCTTCTGACATTGCGAGGACTCTCCATACGTGCTAAGGGGTCTCTGTATGCAGCATGTGTTAGGGGTGTAATGCTGTAAGGTAATGAGACCTCGGCAGTAAAGGAGGAGGATCTTCGCAGGCTCAGATGTACAGAAATGACAATGATTAGGTGGATGTGTAGGGCGTCCCTATGTGCAAGGTCTGGGGGGGCTGGATTTACGAAGGAAGAGTTGAGAGGTAGGATTGGACTGGAGTGTATTGGTGTTGTGATGAGGAGAGGTAGATTGAGATGGTTTGGGCATGTGGAGAGGATGGGGGATGATAATTGGGTGAGGAAGGTGAGAAGTGTTAATATTGGTGATGGGGTTATGAGGGGTAGACCGAGAAAGACATGGGACGAGGTCATTAAATGTGACCTCAAGGTTAAGGAACTGCAATAGATCGTGCAGCATGGAGAGCCGCCATTAGATGACCAAGGCCGATGCATGCGAGCATGTTGGAGCCTTTAAAAACGAAACGAAACGAAACGATTGGTGCCAGCACTGAGCCCTTTGTAACTCCTCTCGTCACTTCCTTCCATGATGAGCAATTTCCTCTTAGTACTGTTCTCGTTTCTCTTTTTCTGGGAAAATCCTGCATCCAACAGTACAGGTTACCTTGGATTTCTCCTTGATAGTACTGTTTCTATAAAAGTCTTTGATGCAGTATTCTGTCAAATGCTTTCTTGAAATCCGAATTGATTCTGTCCACACATCCTTCTCTTTTCTGTAATGTTTCTGTAACTCTGTCATAGTAGCTTAATAGATCAGCAACACATGATTTTCCTTTTCTAAAACCGAAGTGCCTTTCTGTTACCATACTATGTTCTTCTAAATGGTTTACCCAAAGTTTTTTTTATCAGCTTTTCTAGTATCTTAGAACACTGGTTAGTGATACTAGTCGATAGTTGAGTGGATTCTGACTACTTCCTTTCTTGAATAGGGGAACAATGTTTGCTTTCTTCTAAATATCAGGTAGTTTACCTTGACCTAAGATTTCCTTGAAAGTTAAATACATTGGTCTACTAAACTCTTCTACACATTCGTGTACCACCCAACCTGAAATTTCGTCAGGTCCATATGCTTTTCCTTTGTCTAATTTACTTAACTCTTCCTGTACTTCTTTTTCTGATATTTGTATAGTTGGTAATATGTGTGGGCATGCATGTTCCATATCATCTCTTTCAGAATTATTTTCTACTGTAAAAACTGATTGGAAATTTTTATTTAGTGCTTCACAAACATCTTTTTCTTGTTTATAGATGATCCTCTCGTCTGCAATGGACTATATTTTATCTTTAACTTTGGTTTTGCTTTGGATGTAGCCGTAAAATAGCTTAGGTTGATCGCTACTTTTGTTTATAACGTCTTCCTCAAACTGTCTTTGGGCTTCCCTCCTTATCCTTGTATAAGCATTTCTTGCCTGTTTATAGTTTTTATATGCCTTCTTACTATTTATGTCTTCTATACCTATTCCACAGAAAGTCCCTTTTTTCTTCTGATTTTTTACGTTCTGTATTGAACCATTTCTTTTTTTTCATTTCTTTTTTTTTTTGTGCTGTGGGATGTAATTTTGGACTCCTATTTCATAAAAATCACAGAATTTTCTATATAGAACATTTAAATCTTGTTCTCTAAGTTCCTATTCCCAATCTGTTTCTAAGAAGTACTTCTTCAGGTCATGATAGTTGCCCTTCTTGTAGTTTAATCTCTTTGTATCTCTCATTACTGGCAACTATGTCATATGCAATCCTGAAGTTGCAGTTTAATACTGCATGGTCGCTTTTGCCGAATGGAGGGTGATACATTATATTGTCAATATAATTTTCTTGCCTAGTAAATATAAGATCTAGTACTGATGATCATCAAGTCCTCTTTTTCTGGTGTTTCCCTTTACATGCACTATTCGGAAAAACTCCTGCACAAGATCCAGGAGCTTTTGATCCCAACAGCTTTCTTGACTTTTTTACATCTGGATTATTCCAGTTAGTATGTGTATTGAAATCTCCTGGTAATATGATTCATTTAGATTCCTCTTCCATTCTATGTAGTAGTGTTCTCAAAGTCTGAATTGTACCTTCTGCCAGGTCTTCATATTTTCCTCTTTCCCAAGTGTTTGTTTTGGGTGGCATAGACAAATTTGCCACAATTACTTTCCCTTCAGATGTGTTAATCTCTAATGCAATCAGTTCTACTTGTGAGGGTATATCTAGTTCTATTTCACTGACTTGTAGATTTTTCTTCGTTAAGATTATAATTCCTCCTGGCAGAGTCCTTCAGTGCAGACACAGGTGACAGCAGAGACGGCTATTGGCTGGAGGTTAGGTCCAGCACAACGGGCCAAGCACGTCCTCGGCGAGAGGTGGGAGGTATCCCTCAGTGTTTCTTTGATGGTTGAAGGCTGGGGAGATGCTCTGCTGTTTCAAGGCTGGCGAGATGCTCTGCTCGTGGAGAGCTGGGGAGATCCTTTCTGGGTCACTGGTGTGGTGGGGTCCTGCTCGAAGAAAGCTGTGATCGTAGTCTGCCTGGCTGCCCTCTTCTGCTCCTCTAGCATCGTTCTGTGGACTTTCATCCCCTCCTCGAACTGTGTCCCTGCTTCGTCATGGGAGGGGGTCATGTGTTTGCATTAGGTCAATTATTTCGTCCAGATTCTTTAGCATTTCCTTCAGGATTTGATCAGAGCTCAGACCTCAGGCACAACCTGCTCCTCCTCTGCCTCCTGGTGTGCCCACTGGATTTCCTTATCGAGGAGCTCCTCGTTGCTGAGCTTCTCCCTGTGGTTCTCAAGAACCTCCTCCACGTCATCCTCGTCGACCTTCCCGAAGCCCACCTGATGCGACAATTCAACTATGTCCTGCTGCACACGCTCGACAGCCGGAGCTTGCACGCCCTTGGGGAAGCCAGTGAAGGAGTGAACGCCCTCTGGCCACAGCTTCTGCCACACAACGTTTATCATCACCTGGCTAGTATTGTCCCATGCAACAGTTATATTATCAAGGGCATGGCGTATGTTGTACCCAAAACTGCTTCATTGTTGTCCTGTCATCACTGTTACAGGCTACCAACTGCTTCATTGTGCGGCGGAGGTAGTAAGCCTTAAAGGCTGCGATCACCCCTTGGTCCATCAACTGCAACAAATACCTGGTGTTAGGGGGCAGGAACACCACCTCAATATTGCTGGCCCATTCCTTCATAGCGGGCGGGTGGCTAGGACCGTTATCCACCACCATGAGAAATCTGTTTGCCAAATTTTCATGTGACACATACCTCTTCAGCACACGAGAGAAGTACGAGTGGAAACAGGACAAACAGATATCTGAAGTCAACCAAGCCTCCCTATTCAACTTCTAGATAACCCCAAAGTTCTCCTTAACATACCCCACTGGAGTCCTGGGGCTCTCAGAGTGGTAGACTAGAAGCGGGCTTCAACTTGAGGTCACCCTCAGCGTTGCCCCCCAGCAGTGATGTCAGCTGGTCCTTCAAGGCCTTGAATCCCGGCATAGAACTTTCCTTCGTTGCAAAATATGTCTCGCAGGACATTCCGATCCAAATGAACCCAGTCTCGTCAAAATTCAACACCTGCTTTGCACTACAGTCATCGTCTGGAATGGCTTATCAGGAAATGCTGCTCCCGCCACCGTATCTGCACTTGCCGCCTCACCGTACATCTTCACGGGGTAGAGGTTTGCCCCGCCTCTTGAACCAGACAAACCACCCATGGCTTGCCTTAACCCTTAAACCGCGGGCTTGTTTTGCTTTGACTTGCGGCTCCCGCGGGCATATTCGCGCTTCGACAGACTCTCTAAAAATATTTGCCAAATATCAGTTATTAGTCCTAGAATATTAAAATTATATTTGCTTATGGCACATACGTTCAGCTTTCTCCTGGAATGTTTGTTGAGCCTTCGTCGAGTACCGTAGGATTTGTGGAGACCTCTGAAGTTGGGTAACGAAGTCTCCACTTTACACTTCCCGACAACCCGTAATATGATTATCACAGCCTGATGTTATCACTAGAAACACTATTCTATGATTCTCAAATAGTTTGGAATCCATACTCAAAAAAAAAAATCAGTGAAAGCAATGAAAATTATGAGGGCGTATGACCTTCCCACTTCCGATCGTTCGCCGCTGGTGATCTGTCATTTATTATTCATAAAACCCCTCACATTTTATATTTCTATTACTATATAACACTTATATATATCTACAGTCTTTATTCATAAGTTTCCTTCAGTAATAGTAGTTTATTGTCACTGTAGGCATTCAATTTCTTTCAGTAAAATACGTAGCATTCACTTTCTCGTCCTGTATACTAGCGTTGAGAGTGAATGTCACTTTCACCTTCACTCTCATAACTCACAGTATTCATACATGCTAGAGTGAAACTTTCACTTTCATTACTCCTAGTATCTATACTCGTATTCTTATAATACTACTCATTTACATTTCTATTTACATTCTCTATTTTATTTACATTATTAATATTTCTGTTTTATTTACGCTGTGTTAGGCAATGTCACTTGCAGTAACTTATAAAACTATTTTCCACTGTTCACTTATATTTACATTCATTGCTTTCACTTGCTGTTTACACATTATTTACATTTCCACTTGCACTGTTTTACTCACCAGAAAGATCGTGGCTGAATCGGTAGAGAGGCGGCCTGCAGTCCTAATGGACCCAGGATCGAATCCCGGCTGGGGCAGGGAACAGTTTAAGGATTTGAATTTCCCAAAAATCAGACTTTCCTGATCTACCAGATGACCCGCCGACATGTCATAAAAGTACCCCAGCTAATACCAGTACACCAGTCCTGTATGAGACAGCCCTAGCATGTATTCAATATGGACGGTGGGTGTTAGCGCCGAAGTGGTGACATGTGGAGGTGTAGGAGGGCTACTGGGCCTTGGGATAGGTCACTGCCCCCAAGAAATAGGCCCTGAGCCTTTGCCCAGAGTCGGACATGGAAAAAAAAAAAAAAAAAAAAAAAAAGTCACTCCCTATCATTTGTCAGCCCTTTACCTCTTTCCACACAAGGTTTAGTAGGGGGTAGAGGTCACAGGGCCCTTTGCATGGGGCTAAAAAGCAGCGGAATTTGACAGGCACGAATCCGACATACTTTCACATTGAAAGACAACAGTAAACTGATAGTGGTGGCCTCCTGCCGTCTGGCTAGGGTGAGTGCAATACTGCCAATTTCAGCCTTGTGAGACCTGCTAATATATAGCAATGAAATGATTGGCAGGAAACCAAGACAATACATAATAAATTAGGTAGTTCCAGGTGAATGTAAATATCACTAGCTTCTCCCTTCCCTCCTTATATGTATATTTATTACGAGAATAGAGTATATGGCATATTTCAAGGGGAAATAAACAGCGAAAATTAGCGATCGAGCACAAGTGAGGTGTTGTCAGGTGATAATTAGCCAATTCCAGGTGTATGGCTCTATCACTTACCTTATTTCTTTTTGTGTATATTATTTGGTAAAAGAATAGGGCATAGGGCTTATTTCAATGGATGAAATCAGTGGAAAATTCCAGGGAAGATTTACTTAGCATAGAATACAGTGTGGTGGCCTGCAATAATTAGATAGTTCCAGGTGAATGTAAATATCACTTAGGCTTCTCCCTTCCTTTTTTATATATATTTTTATTACGAAAATAGATTATACAGCATATTTCAAGGGGAAATTAACAGCGAAAATTAGCAAATGAGTGCACGTGAGGTGTTGTCTGGTGATAGTTAGCCAATTCTAGGTGTATGGCACTCCCACGTACCTTATTTCTTTCTTGTATATATTATTTGATATAAGAATAGGGCATAGGGCTTATTTCAATGGATGAAATCAGTGAAAAATTCCAGGGAAGATTTACTTAGCGTAGCACGGCTGGGCAAGTGAGACGAGAGGGTAATGGAGGGGAGGTAGGGAGGGGAGTCAAGAACGGGGAGAAATGGCTAAATTGTCAACAATGGATGGGAGTACAGATGAGATTAGGAGTGCTGACTAGTGTTGGACATTGGCAGTACTGATAGATGATACAAGCCACCACTTGAAAGCCCGGGCGAATTCAAAATAACACAGAATCACAAAAGTGACGCCCCGCAGTATGATCCCTTGCTCCCAAGCATCATGTAAGTGATGCCCCGCGGTTAAGGGGTTAAAGGTCTCACTTTCATCAAGCTCATGCCTGACCTTTAATTCATCCCAGAGTGAGAGAACCTTAGTGCATATTATTGCCTGGCTCATGGGTGCCTTGCGTCAGTTCTGATCTTCCACCCACATGCTGAGCATCCGCTCAAGCTCCTTCATTGCAGGCTCTCGCTGCCGGGTGATCCGGGAGGCGGATAAGGTTGCAACCTCCCCAGCAGCAGCCTTAATGGCCTCCTTCTTCTTTATGATGGTGGAGAAAATCAAAATGGGCCAGGTGGAGAGCCGAGGTCATAGCACACGCATCTTCACCTTTGTCGTGGTGCTTAAGAATTTCTAATTTCACCTCTAGTGACACAGTCTTACACACACACTCTGCAGGAACATCACCAGCACCACCACTAGCAGGCTGCTTACCACCACGACTAGGGCCTCCACTAGCACCACCACTAGCCCCACAATGTGCAGCATCCATACCAGACGTACTTACACTTATCTGGGCCCCAAATCACACAATATTGCACTCCACACATGATTAGCATCACTGCTCTATCACAGCAGTGCTTGAACACAGTTACAATGCACTATGATAACAATTTGTGTAACATTGGTGGTGCAACATGATGTGTGGTGGGTGAGAATAAGGGAGATCCACACTAAGGTGGCAGGTGTGAGAAGAGCGATATGGGTGAGCATGGGGTGAGCGATGGCTACGGCTCCTGCGCGAGCAATTCTGCGCATTCTGGCAGGCAGGCGGGCTCAGCTGGCTGTGGGAAAGCGTGTGATTAAAAATTTCGGCCTGTCGTCTGGGGTTGCAACATCAGAGGGCCCATCATTAAACAGGAGCTCACCCATTGGGTATCAGGGGGTGGTTGTATCTGTACCCCCATTGCTAAGCCGGGGCATCGCATCTAGGGGTATCATATACTGGTGTATTACTGTATCTTGTAAAATATTCACTCTTCTCTTCCTCTGATCTTTCCTTGTTCTTTGTTTTTGCTTCCTCTCTCTTCTCCTTTAGTATTCCCAATTCTTCCTTAGTTAGGCACTTTGTATCCATACTTTTTTCAAATTCCTCTTTTTCCATGAGTTTGTTTGCATTTTTTTTTTAGTACTTCCTCCACAGTGTTCACACTCTGTAAGGTTACTTTCAGGGGCCTTGACTTATTTCTCTCATATTTCCTTAGCCTTTTGTGTTCCTCTATGTCTTTAACACGGATTTCCTCTAATGCTTTATTCAACATGCTTATTATATTTGCCATCTCCGTTTTGTCTCTCAAAATTTTCTTATTTCTTCTTCATCTGTACCAGTGATTACCACAGATTTATTGATATCTGCTCAATCTTTGACAAGTTTAGGGTTATTTTCAGTTATTTCTTTCACTTCCTTTCTTATGTTTGTTTTCTTCGACTTTTGATTCTGTGTCTTTCCATGCTTTCACCAATTCAGCATACATACTTTCCACTTCATTTTTGCCGCTTCTCATTACTTCATTCACTGGGTTATCTTCTATTCAGTATCAGTGCTTTGGTCTGACAGATTGCTTGCTTGCCTAATTATTGTCTCTGTATCATTTCTGAACTTGTCTATAATACTCTCATGATTCACAACCGTACTTGCTATTTCACTAATCTTCCAAGTGAACCTACTTCGACTGACAGCTCATCTATTGTTGTCTTTTTTTGTTTAATTCCATTACTAACTTTTCATTTTCTTCCTTCTGCATGCGTAATTGTTTCTTAATTTCCTCTATTTCACTTTGAAAAGTTTTCTTCAGCTTATTCACTATCTCTACTAATTTATTATATGTTTCCATTTCAACCAGTTCTGGGTAGAAATCATCATCCTATTTTCTAGCTTTATCCCATTTTTTAACTCCTTCCATATTCATGTTACTAAAGATGATGCTCATCGTTGGGTAATTTTCACTTAGACAGGTAAGTTTACTTAAAAGTTTGCAACTCCCTGCTACCAGCCTGGTTGCAGATGACGCTCAGCTGATCATGCGTTGTGTCAGCGAATATTTGCACTAATTGGATGTACTATCTTATTTGGACAACGTTTTTGCTTATACTTGCTCTACTGTATTAGAACATCATTGAGTTTAATCTAGTACAGAGCTTGACTCATATAAATGTACTGTTCAGGTGTGGTCAGTTGTGGCCAAGGGTGGCCAGAGTAGGACAAGGTGATACGCATGTTGTTTCTTTGGTGCCTCAACTGTGTGTGTGTGTGTGTGTGTGCGTGCGCACTGAGTTCCTGTGCATGCATGTGTGTGTGTGTGTGTGTGTGTGTGTTTTTGTGTGTGCACATGTATATGTATGCTTGTGTGTATACACGTGTGTGTGTGTGTGTGTGTGTGTGTGTGTGTGTGTGTGCACTGAGTTTCTGTGCATGCATGTGTGTGCATGTGTCTGTGTGTGTCTGTTTTTGTGTGTGCACATGTGCATGTATGCTTGTGTGTATACAAGTGTGTGTGCTCGTGTGTGTGAGGACTTGTGTGTGTACGATTGTATGTGTGCATGTATGAATGTGCACTTGTGTGTGTGTGTGTGTGTGTGTGTGTGTGTGTGTATGCATGCGTTCGTGAGTGTGTGCATGCGTGTGTGTATTGTATGTTCTTACCTAATTGTATCTTTACAGGTATGAGTCAAGCTCGTACTGTCCCGTGTCTTAAACCATATTTATCGTACATATCCTTAAATTTGTGAATTGTTTTGGCACACACTATTTCATTCGGTAGTGCATTCCACTGATCAATTGCTCTATTTGGGAAACTAAATTTCCTTACGTCTTAATCACCTCTCTTTTTATGCAGTTTTTTGCAGTGTCCTCTTGCTGATGCTTCCCCATACTTTAAGTAATTATTTATGTCTATTTTCTCCTTCCCTGATATGCATTTATATAGCATAATCATGTCCCCACTTTTCCTTCTCTCCTGTAGTGTTGGTAGATTCAGTTTATTTAGTCTTTCTTCATAGCTTAGATCCCTTAAGCTTGGTGCCCATCTTGTAGCGGCCCTTTGAACTTTTTCAATCTTGTCTATGTTTTTTGAAATGAGGACTCCAGACTACTGATGCATACTCCAGGGTTGGTCTGACGAATGATGTTATTATCTTTCTTAGTATGTCTTCATTTATGTATGTAAACGCTATTCTCATATTTGCAAGCAGTGTATACATGTTCCGTACTTTCTCACTGATGTGGTCAGCCGGAGATAGTCTGTTATTGACAATCACACCTAGGTCCTTCTCTCTTCCTGATGTGTATAGGGTTTTATTTCCTAATGTATAATCCCAATCAGGTCTTTTTCCACTTTTACCAAACTTGATTACATGACACTTGTCCACATTGAATTCCATTTGCCATGTATTACTCCATTCATGAAGTTTATTTAATTCTTCTTGTAGCTCTTCACAAGAGTCTGTGTTAGTAATTCTCCTTTGTATTTTTGCATCATCTGCAAACATATTTAGATAGCTTTCATTTCCAGTGTTACTGTCTATATCATTTATATACACTAAAAACATGATTGGTGCCAGCACTGAGCCCTGTGGTACTCCACTAGTCACTTCTTTCCATGATGAGTAATTTCCCCTTAGTACTGTTCTCATTTTTCTTTTCATGAGAAAATCTTCCATCCAACAATACAGTTTGCCTCGAATTCCTCCTTGATGGTACAGTTTCCATAAAAGTCTTTGGTGTGGTACTGTGTCAAATGCTTTCTTGAAATCTAAATAGATACTGTCCACCCATCCTTCTCTTTCCTGTAATGTGTCTGTTACTCTGTCATAATAGCTCAACAGATTAGTAACACATGATTTTCCTTTTCTGAAACCAAACTGTCTTTCTGTTATCATACTGTGTTCTTCTAGGTGATTTACCCAAGCTTTTCTTATAAGCTTTTCTAATACCTTGCTTACAACACTGGTTAGTGATACTGGTCGGTTGTTAAGTGGATTTTGTCTATTCATTCATTCATTTTTCATTCATTGCCAGACGCCATGTATCCCAAACGGGGTGGCTAACGGCTTAGAGTTAATTGTTTTACAGGGAGGGGCACTAATCCTCCACCAACCCCACTTGACACGTAGGGATGCCAACAGCATCTGGTGTTCCCAGGCGGTCACCCATCCAAGTACTAACCAGACCCAACGTTGCTTCCTTTCTTGAATAAGGGAACAATGTTTACTTTCTTCCAAATATCAGGTAGTTTACCTTGACTCAAGGATTTCTTGAAAATTAAAAATAATGGTTTACTTAACTCCTTTGCACATTCACGTAGCACCCAACATGAAATTTCATCAGGATCATTTGCTTTTCCTTTGTCTAATTTACTTAGCTCCTCCTGTATTTCTTTTTCTGATGTTTGTATATCTGGTAGTATATGTGGGCATGCATGTTCCACATAATCCCTCTCAAAAATTTTTTCCTCTGTAAAAACTGATTGGAAATTCTTGTTTAGTGCTTCACAAATATCTTTCTCATGTGTATTGGTGATTCCATCGTCCGTAATGGATTGTATTTTATCTTTTATTTTGGTTTTGCTTCTGATGTAGCTGTAAAATAGCTTCGGTTGATCACTACTTTTATTTATGATATCCTCCTCAAACTGTTTTGGGGCTTCCCTCCTTATTCTTGTATAATCGTTTCTTGCCTGTTTGTAATTATTATATGCCCTTTCACTTGTGTCTTCTGTATCTGTTCCACAACATATCTCTTTTTTCTTTTGATTTTTACATTCTGTATTGAACCATTTCTTAATCTTCTTTTCTGCTTCTTTGTGCTGTGGGATGTATTTCTGGACTCCTATTTCATAAAGTTCACATAATTTTTCATATATAGCATTTAAATCTTGTCCGCTAAGCTCCTTTTCCCAATCAGTTTCTAAGAAGTACTTCTTTAGGTCATGATACTTTCACTTTTTATAGTTTAGGCTCTTTTTGTAACTTTCATTGCTGTTATCTATGTCATATGCAATCCTGAAATTGCAATTTAGTACTGCATGGTCGCTTTTGCCGAATGGAGGGTGATATATTAAACTGTCAATATCGTTTTCTTGCCTAGTAAATATGAGATCTAGCACTGAGGGCACATCGAGTCCTCTTTTTCTAGTGCTTTCCCCTACATGTTGCGTTAGGAAAAACTCTTGCACAAGATCCAGGAACTTTTGGTCCCAACAGCTGTCTTGGCTTATTATATCTAGAGTATTCCAATCTATATTTATATTAAAATCTCCAGTTAATATAATTCTTTTCGATTTCTCTTCCATTTTATGTACTAATGCTCTTAAACTCTGATATGTACTCTCCGCCAGGTCTTCATATTCGTCTCTTTCCCATGTGTTTGATCTGGGTGGCATGTACAAATTGGCTACAATTACTTTCTCTTCAGATGTATTTATCTCTATTACAATCAGTTCTACTTGTGAGGGTATATCTAATTCTATTTCTTTGACTTTTAGATTTTTCTTAGTTAATATTATAATTCCTCCTACTTTTTTAACCTGCCCCGTCCCGACCACTTTTTGACCACTGGTACCCCCCAATCCCGACCATTTTTCGACCATTTTTTTTTTTTTTGCTAAAACTTTCGCTTTTGGTGAGAAACATCGAAAATTCATAGAGAAATCGCTCACCTGAGGTTTAAAATACTCATTACAGGTAGGAGAGCCTCCTTTCCTTACTGGGTTTTCTATCAGGCTGGCACCAAAGAAAACGAGTTCTATGGGAGGATAACTATTTCACACCACTCATAAACGGTATTTATTTATTTACTGTTACGAATTTATATGTAGTACAAGAGTATATTGGTTTTCAAGCAGTAATATAGGCATTATAAGCATTGTTTCACTCACTAATACCTGACCTTTTTTTGCCACATTACCTGATCATCATTTCTAACTGTTTCTTCCTCTAATGCTATGTAAAGTTTGTCCTCCACATTGTCATTGATTGGGGAATCACTCTGGCCCTGAATTTCGTACCGTGGCATGACATGGCTATACTGGCCAGGTCACTGATAACAGGTGAATTGCTGAGACAATGGCATGCAGGGGGGGGAGGAGGTCATGCTGGGTAAGGCATTGTCTCTGCCTGGCATCTTGTTGAGGAAGGTGTCACGTGTATACGTACGAAAAATGACTCGCGAAAATTGAAAATTGTGGAAATTATGAACCTTGCAATTGCAGGACGTTGAAGTACGTCCCTGGGATTAGCTGTGACAAAACGTGAGGATGTGGAAGTACGTCCCCGGGACGCCGCGGGTTAAAGTTCCTATCTCTTCTCCATATATTATATTCCTCTAAGTTTAGGATGTCATTCGATATCCTTGGTGTTAATTTTGTTTCAGTTAGGCATATTATATGTGGTTCATTTTCTCTGACATAATCATTCATCTCTAATAATTTAGATACCATTCCATCCACATTTGAGTTCATAAACTTAATCATCTTGTTTATATACTTGTCATGCTTTGGTTCTACTACCTTCCTCCTTTTTATCCCCTCCTGTTTATGTACCACTTTCGTTCCTGCAATCCAATTACTTTGTAAAAAAATGTATTCTTCTCCTCTGATCTTCCCTCATTTTTTGTATTTGTGTTTGCATATGTGTGTGTGTGTGTGTGTGCTTTTATGTGTGTGCACACATCCTGGCAGTTGGCCGTATGGTTCCAATATTTAAGAAAGGTAACAGATCATTACCCAAGAATTTCCGTGGTATAAAAATTATAAATAGTTTGGAAAAGCTGTATGACATGGTGCTATCAAATCGGTTGAGTATGTGGTTTGTTCCGTATCGGGAGCAGGCAGGGAGTCAGGAGGGCCGGGACTGCATTGAACCTGTTGTGGCACTTAGACTGTTAATTGATTTGGCCCACAGGAGAAAACATAAATTATTTGTTTGCTTTGTCGATTTTTCAATGGCATACGACCGGGTCCCTCGCGCCAAAATGTTTCGCATGTTATGTGAGCTGGAATAAGGGTCGCGAATGTTAGCGGCACTGGTGGCAATATACTCTGAGCATTACTGGGGCAACCATCATAACATCCAGGATCGGCGTCAGACAGGGGTCCCCAGCATCTTGTTTATTGTTTATCATTTTTGTAAACAGCATGATTAAGTTGATAAAGTCCAATTGTGGGCCAGATTTTTTTTTACAGTGGCTTCATCTCCATGTCCTTATGGATGATATTGTTGTTCTCTCGACAAGGCGACGCGGGTTGGAACATAAACTTACATTTCTGAATCAGTTCTGTGTAAATAATGGCATGGTTGTGAATAATATTAAGACCAGGTTCTTTGCAATCCATGCGTCAGTGGGCGATCGTGAGCCATTCTGCGTTGATGAGATGGTCGTGCAGTGGTGTCACAGGTATGTGTATCTATGCAGTCTGTTCACAAGCGACGGGACCCTGGAGTCCGCCATTACCACCCACGCACAAGCAAAAATGCGCCACATTCTGAAATTTGTGTCATTTTGGGAAAATAATATAGACATACCGTTTTATGTTAAAAAGATAATGTTTGAAACAGCCTTAATGTCAACCATCCTGTATGGCTGTGAGTCCTGGTTCAATGGGAACTTGAGGGCAATGGAAAAATTGTATAATTGGGGTACTAAACAGCTGCTGGGAGCTCGTACGACGGCGTGCACGGACGTTTGTTACGTGGAACTCAGGTGCCCGCCACTGAAATCTTTAGTACTAGCAAGGCAGAGGAAGCTTTTCCAGCGACTGTGGGGGAAGAGGCGGGGTATGCCCGATGATCCGTGGGTGCACGCCGTCAGGCTGACCATGGCGGCTAACACACCAATAAGTAAACACATTGAGTTTCATTACTAGTTCTGTTGATGATGTTAAAGTCGGCATTGAATCTTTAAAGCAATCAATTTTTAACTCTACATCTTCTATAAGGCTAATTTACAATGTGTTGAAACCTACCATAACAGTTCACGAGATCTATAAATGTCGTGGTAAACCTAGTGAGGTACACAAAATAGCATTTAGTTGGACGCGGGTAATGAGTCATAATCTAGCGATTGAGACCGGCCTTTGGTATCGGCGTGGGCGGGGACGTCTCCCGATAGCAGAGCGGCTCTGTCCATGTGGTGATGTGCAAACAGAGTTGCATGTACTGGAGGTGTGTCTGCTGACTCAGCACATAGGTACAAGATATAACTTTAATTCCTAGAGTTAAATCATTGGTGACGATGCTCAGTTTCCTATTGAGGAGATAGTGTATAAGGTCCTTTCCTGTTTTGGCTAGTGTGTACTATAATGTTTATCATAACCTATGTTATTTAAAGTGTATTTAATTCATTTTTTATGCTCTTATTCTAACCATGATATATCACTGAGATTTTTTTTTTTTTAATCGTAAGAAACGTGATTTCTCAAATTATAGTTACGTTACTAATCAGAGGTGTAATGATTTCCAACTTTCATTAAGGCTATATAGATGACTGATCAACCCCTTAATACTTTGCTTGTTTTGTGGACCATAATTGTTTGCTAATATATGATGTGCTGTTTATCATGTTAAGGTTTATTGCTGATTGAAATCTTGCATGTGTAACTGGATATTGTGGTCAATAAATACTTACTTACTGTGGGCATGTGTGCAAGTGTGTGCATTCATACATGTTTATGCATCTGTGTGGATGTGCATGTGTGTGTGTGTGTGTGTGTGTGTGTGTGTGTGTGTGTGTGTGTGTGTGTGCACTTGTGTGTGCTTGTTTGTCTATGCATGTGTGTGTATGTGCTTGTGTGTGTGTGCCTGTGTGTATGCACGTGTTCTTGTGTACGTGTGTGTGTGTGTGTGTGTGTGTGTGTGCTTGTATGCACGCATGTGTGCAAGTATGTGCATGCGTGTATATGCATGCGTATGTTTGCAAGTATGTGCATGCGTGTGTGTGCATACTTGTGTGTGTGTGCCTGCATATGTGTTCCCACATGTATGTGCATGCGTGTGTGTGCATACTTGTGTTTTTTTTTTTTTTTTTTTTTTATGTGTCCGACTCTGGGCATAGCCTTCACAGCCTGCTGTCAAGGCCCAGCAGTCCTCCTACATACCATACACCTTCTACATGTCACCACTTCGGCGCTAACACCCACCGTCCATATTGAATACATGCTAGGGCTGTCTCATACAGGACTGGTGTATTGGTATTAGCGGGGGTATTTTTACGACATGTCGGCGGGTCTTCTGGTAGATCAGTAAAGCCTGATTTAATGAAATTCAAATCCTTAAACTGTTCCCTGCCCCAGCCGGGATTCGAACCTGGGTCCGTCAGGACTGCAGGCCACCTCTCTACCGACTGAGCCACCGTGCTTGCATATGTGTGCCCACATGAATATGCATGTGTGTGTATGTGCATGTGTATGTGTGCACACATAACTGGATTTGTGTGTTTCTATGAGTGTGTGTGTGTGTGTGTGTGTGTGTGTGTGTGTGTGCGTACATGTGCGTGTGTGTGTGTGTGTGTGTGTGTGTGTGTGTGTGTGTGTGTGTGTGTGCATACATGTGCGTGTGCGTGTGTGTGTGTGTGTGTGTGTATGTGTGTGTGTGTGTGTGTTGTTACATAGCCTATGATTTCATCATCCTTTGTATAATTCTAATGTACAGTATGCTGCATGTTTGATCACGATTCGCCACGTGACTTCCATAGTGACCAGGCTTGCGTGTTCTACCTCACTTCCCCTTTCTCCCCCTTATAGTAGAGTAAGTCGTTCTTTCTATTATTCAGAGCAGGATCGTCAACTCATCGTTCCCTATGACTTCATTTGCGCGTCCTTCTTACAAGTTGAATCAAGCTCTGCCAGCCCCTGTATAATGAGCTCAGTCTCTGCATTAGTTGCCACTTAGATCTACTCCTCATTTTGTTCACATCTCTGTCCTCCCCTGTATAGTGTATTATTATTTTTGTGAGTGCTTAGGAAGTCTCCAGCCATCTAGCTGCCATATAATTTGAGTATAAGTGTTATTACCATTTTTCTTGTACTGTATAGCATAGGGCGTTAATTCGTAGGCCTGGTAAGGTTTTTACTGTCAGCCAGTATTAGTAATATTTTGTATCTGTAATAATATTATATCTTGCATTAACTGAGCATTATCCGGTTTTCTCATTTTAGCAGGGCTGACTTAGATAAATTTGCTCTTGCTAAATTAGTGTTAATAGAGGCTATTGCAGTTAACCATCTATGTAACCGGTTTTGCCATTACATTATCCTTATGAGTCCTGAATGTTTAGTTGTTAGTTTGAGCATTAAACTTTAACATGTAATTTTACCTAAGTCTTTTGTTTTGAACCTGGAACTTTGCGGGACAGTAGTGATTTTAGTATTCTCACATGAAGTGTTCATTATCTGTCTCTGTTCCGTAACATAAATTTGGCGACCTCTTATCATGATATTCAGGATATTATCATAAGGATATTGCTTGATATTTTGTGACTGATTTATTCAAGATGTCTACTATTACTACTCTTGATGAAACCAAAGATTTTTTGTCAAATGTGCAAACAGTGTGTGATGTAGAAAAAGAGAACAAAGAATGAACTTAAGCTTGTTGCTGAACAATTGGGAATTGCTGTTCGCTCTCATCATTCTAAAGATCAAATTGTTGACATGATTAATAAAAGCTTGTTTAATGTAACTCCTCCAGATGAGCAAACGCAGATTGAATTAGCTAAGTTACAGCTAGCCCTGCAGGAGGCTCGTGCTAAGGAGGCTGAGTTTCAGGCTCATGCTAAGGAGGCTGAGTTTGAGGCACGTGCTAAGGAGGCTGAGTCTCAGGCCCGTATTCAGGAGGCACAGGCACAAGCACAGGCTCAGGCACAAATTGAACTTGCTAGGATTCAGGCAGACCATGAGTATCGCATGAAACAAGGTGGAACTGGATCATCTAGCTCTGATGATTTTGATGTGGCTAAAAATGTTAAACTTGTCCCTCCTTTTAATGAATCTGATTTAAAAAAGTATTTTCAGTTGTTTGAGAGGGTAGCTACAGGTTTTAATTGGCCCAAAAAGTATTGGCCAGTACTCCTTCAAACTGTTCTCACCGGTAAAGCTCAAGTAACTTATGCATCTTTGCCTCAGGATCAATCTGATAATTATGATGTAGTTAAGAGCTTGATTCTTAAGGCCTATGAGCTTGTTCCTGAAGCCTATAGAGTAAAATTTAGGACAACTTATAAGCAAGATAAGCAATCCCATGTTGACTATGCAAAAATCAAAGAAGATCTCTTAGAGCAGTGGTTAAATTCTAAGAATGTAAATTCTGATTTTGATAAAATTAAGCAGATGATTTTGCTGGAGGACTTCAAAAGGTGTATTAATAAAGATGTAAGCCTATATCTTGATGAGAAAAGAATAGATAATTTGTCTGATGCTGCAGTTTTAGCTGATGAATATGTTCTCACTCACAAGAGATATTCTAAAGAAAAAAGGAAAGCTGAGAGTAAGTACGTTGCCTCTACTCAGAGTACAGGTAACAGGAAAGAGAATAAAGATGATGTTTCTCAGGAAATAAATACCAGCTCCACCTCTAGATTTCAGAAAAGTAAATGTACTTATTGTAGTAAGCTTGGTCATACTACGGAGAAATGTTTCAGGAGACAGCGTGATGTGAACAAAAAGAAGTCTTTAAATATTCAGTCAATTGGTCTAGTGTCCACCCTTGAGAGTTCCCAGAATTCTTTAACCGAGTTAACTGAACCTGCTTTGAGGGGTAAATTAAATTCTCATAATAAAGCTCCTCTTTTGAGCAGTAACGTGCGTGACACTCTCAAGAGTTCATGTGCTAATTTCCTGTCTGATGGTTTTGTCAGTCCTCTGGACAGTAATGACAGGAAATCAGTTAAAATATATCGCGATACAGGTGCTTGCCAATCCCTTATGCTGACCAGTGTTCTAGGCTCTAATGTTAATTCCTCTGATGAAACTGTGATCTTACAAGGTGTAGTGAATAATTACTTCTCTGTCCCTCTGTGCAGAGTGAATTTAGAGTCTGGTTTTGTTAATGGTTCCGTTATGGTTGGGTTGGTTGAGACACTCCCAATGTCAGGTGTAACTTTCTTACTTGGAAATGATATTGGTGGAAGTCAAGTGTGTCCAGCTCCTCAGTTGTCTAGTGAACCAGTGACTGCGACCCAGGATTGTGATATCCCTGATGTGTTCTCTGCATGTGCTGTCACTAGGGCTAAATCTAAAGTTACTGGTGACTTAGAGGATAATGATGATGATGATGTTATCCTAACTGACACTTTTCTTGCTAATTTGGACCACTCACCAGATGAGGCAGTACCCCATAGTGTTGATAATTTGTCTCGTCAAGAGTTGTTTGAGTTGCTGGTTGCTGACCCTGAGTTGAAAGGTCTAGCTAACTCTGCTTGCAGTGAGGAAAAGTCAGCTGGTGCTTCTATTTGTTATTATATAAAGTCAGGAGTACTTATGAGAAAGTGGAGACCCCCAACAGCATCAGCCGACTGTGAATGGGAGGTTGTACATCAAGTTGTCATCCCTTGTGTTTGTAGGCAAGATATCATTAGAGTGGCTCATGATTCCAGTTTGGCAGGACACCTTGGAGTGAGGAAGACTGTGTCACGCATTTTGAAACACTTCTACTGGCCAGGTATCTTCAGAGATGTTTCCTAGTATTGTAAGTCTTGTCACACCTGTCAGGTTGTGGGGAAGTGTAATCAGACCGAAAAGGTTGCACCTCTAGTTCCCATTCCTCCTTTTGAGACGCCATTCACCCGTGTGT
The DNA here is from genome assembly GCF_032717465.1 of Coenobita brevimanus. Taxonomy (NCBI): domain Eukaryota; kingdom Metazoa; phylum Arthropoda; class Malacostraca; order Decapoda; family Coenobitidae; genus Coenobita; species Coenobita brevimanus. Next base: position 16,569,094 of record NC_137011.1, read on the forward strand.
TGGTGGATATTGTGGGCCCTCTTCCTAAGACTTCTTCAGGATTTTCTTATGTGTTGACCCTGATTGATATGGCTACTCGTTATCCTGAAGCCATTCCACTTAGAAATATCTCAGCAAAGAACGTGGTTAAGGAAATGCTAGGGTTCTTCACCAAGTTTGGTCTGCCCAAGGAGGTACACTCAGACCGGGGAAGTAATTTCATGTCAAATGTTTTCAAGCAGTCTCTGAAAGAGTTGGGCATCACCCAGATCACGTCTTCAGCTTACCATCCCCAGACCCAAGAAGCGTTGGAGAGATATCATCAGACACTCAAATCGATGCTCAGGAAATACTGTTTGGAACATCGGAAAGACTAGGATAAAGGTCTTCCATTCGTTGTATTTGCCGCAAGAGAATCTCCAAATGAATCACTGGGCTTCTCACCCTTTGAACTACTGTTTGGTCATGAAGTAAGAGGACCCCTTAAGTTACTCAAGGAATGCCGGCTGTCGGAGGAAGATGACATCAACCTGCTGGAGTATGTGATGAAGTTCAAAGAACGGCTGTCCACTGCGTTACAGCTGGCGAGAGAGAGAATTTAGGAGCTGCTCAGGGTATGAAAAGAAGTCCAGGTTACGCCACTTTCAGCCAGGAGATCAGGTTTTGATTCTGCTACCAGTGCATGGACAACCTCTTCAAGCCAAGTTTAGTGGTCCTTATTTTGTGGAGAAGAAACTCAGTGATGTCAACTATGTCATCGCCACACTAGATCATAGAAAGAACAAGCAAGTTTGTCACATCAACATGCTAAAGTTATATGACAGGCGGGACGAAAATAACCCAGTCTGCACTCTAGCTGTTCCACCCGAGTCTGCAAGTGAAGCTCTCCCATGCAGTATGAGCCTGAGTGATAGTTTGGGGAAGAATCCTGATATCATGAATGATCTCCAGACTAAGCTTTCTCATCTAGCTCCCGACGAAAGGCAGGAGTTTTCGACATTACTGCAGGAGTACCCGCAAGTGTTCCGTGCCACCCCAGGAAGAACCACTGTGTTGATGCACGATGTCGATGTTGGAGACGCAAAGCCAATTAAACTGCCTCCTTACCGTGTGAACCCAGTGAAAGTTCCTCTCATCCAGAAGGAGCTTGCCTACCTGTTGGACCACAAGATGATTGAGCCGTGTCAGAGCGAGTGGAGTTCTCCTGTCACTCTAGTCCCTAAGCCAGGTGGGTCACAGTGGCTTTGCATCGACTACAGACGTGTTAATCAGATAACCAAAACAGACACTTACCCTCTCCCTCGCGTGGAAGATTGCATAGACAAGATCGGAAAGGCTAGGTACATAAGTAAGTTTCATTTGTTAAAGGGATACTGGCAAGTACCTATGACTGAACATGCTAGGGAGATCTCATGTTTTGTAACACTAGGAAAGACTTTTGCATGTTCTGTAATGCCATATGGTATGAAGAATGCACCAGCCACTTTTCAGAAGCTCATGAATGTTGTAACAGAGGGTTTGGCAGGGTGTGTTGTTTATATTGATGATGTATTAATCTTCAGTGACAACTGGAAAGATCACCTATGCCATGTCAGTAAATTTCTTGAGCGTTTGGTTCAGGCTAATCTTGTAGCTAATTTATCAAAGTGTGAATTTGGTCAAGCTAAAGTTCAGTACCTTCGGTACGTAATTGGTGATGGACACGTTGCACCACCAGGAGCTAAGGTTCAGGTTATAAGTGATCTTCCGAGACCTAAAAGTAGGAAAAGAGCTACAAAGATTTTTGGGAATGGTAGGTTATTACAGGAGATTTGTTCTTAACTTTTCAATTCTTGTATCACCACTTACAGACCTACTGAAAAAGGGAGTTAAATTTGTCTGGACCGATAACAGTGAATCCTCTTTCAGTAAACTTAAAGCTATCCTATTAAGTCAGCCAGTGCTCGCTACTCCAAATTTTGCTAAGCCTTTTAAGATGGTTTTTGACGCAAGTGATACAGGAGCTGGGGCTGTTTTGCTGCAAGAGGATGATCAGGGTATTGAACACCCTGTATCTTATTACAGTAAGAAGTTCACTCTACCTCAAAAGAACTACTCAACCATTGAGAAAGAGCTTTTGGCCTTGATTTTGGGTTTACAGCATTTTTCATTTTATTTGTGTTCTGGTTTTGACCCCATAGTCATTTATACCGATCATAACCCACTGAAATTCCTTACTAAGTTTAAAGATAAAAATCAGAGATTGACAAGATGGAGTCTACTTCTTCAGGAGTATTCATTAGACATACAACATGTCAAGGGGAAAGAAAATGTTATTGTAGATTGCTTATCTAGACTTTAGACAGATTGTTTTAGAGTAATAAAAAATTTCCTTTGTAAATTTCTTTTTCTTTGTGGGAGGTGTTACATAGCCTATGATTTCATCATCCTTTGTATAATTCTAATGTACAGTATGCTGCATGTTTGATCACGATTCGCCACGTGGCTTCCATAGTGACCAGGCTTGCGTGTTCTACCTCACTTCCCCCTTCTCCCCCTTATAGTAGAGTAAGTCGTTCTTTCTATTGTTCAGAGCAGGATTGTCAACTCTTCGTTCCCTATGACTTCATTTGCGCGTCCTTCTTACAAGTTGAATCAAGCTCTGCCGGCCCCTATATAATGAGCTCAGTCTCTGCATTAGTTGCCACTTAGATCTACTCCTCATTTTGTTCACATCTCTGTCCCCTCTGTATAGTGTATTATTATTTTTGTGAGTGCTCAGGAAGTCTCCAGCCATCTAGCTGCCGTATAATTTGAGTATAAGTGTTATTACCATTTTTCTTGTACTGTATAGCATAGGGCGTTAGTTCGTAGGCCTGGTAAGGTTTTTACTGTCAGCCAGTATTAGTAATATTTTGTATCTGTAATAAATTATATCTTGCATTAACTGAGCATTATCCGGTTTTCTCATTTTATCAGGGTTGACTTAGATAAATTTGCTCTTGTTAAATTAGTGTTAATAGAGGCTATTGCAGTTAACCATACATGTAACCTGTTTTGCCATTACATTATCCTTATGGGTCCTGAATGTTTAGTTGTTAGTTTGAGCATTAAACTTTAACTTGTAATTTTACCTAAGTCTTTTGTTTTGAACCTGGAACTTTGCGGGACAGTAGTGATATTAGTATTCTCACTTGAAGTGTTCATAATCTCTCTCTGTTCCGTAACAGTATGTGTGTGTGTGTGTCTGTGTCTGTGTGTGTGTGTGATCGTGTGTGCACGTGCACATATGTGTGTGAGGGAATATGTATGTGTGTGTGTGCGTGTGTGCGAAGGGATGTGTGTGTAGGGGGGCAAGTGTGCATACGAATGTGTGTGTGTGTGTGTGTGTGTGTGTGTGTGTGTGTGTGTGTGTGTGTGTGTGTGTGTGTGTGTGTGTTTGTATGTGTGTGTGTGTTTGTGAATGTGCTTGGGTACATGTGTGTGTGGGGGGGGGGAAAGTGTGCATACGAATGCATGTGTGCGTGTGTGTGTGTGTGTGTGTGTGTGTGTGTGTGCGTGTGTGTTTGTGAATGTGCTTGGGTACATGTGTGTGTGTGTGTGTGTGTGTGTGTGTGTGTGTGTGTGTGTGTGTGTGTGCATGTGAGTATGTGTGTGTGTTTGCATGTTCGTGTGTGTGTGTGTCTGCAGGTCTGCAAGTGCACCTGTGTGTGCACGAGTCTGTGTACGTGTGTGCATTCATGTATATGTGTGCGCCTGTGTGATGTGTGTGTGTGTGTGTGTGTGTGTGTGTGTGTGTGTGTGTGTGTGTGTGTGTGTGTGTGTGTATGTTTGTGTGTGTGTATGTGTGTGTGTGTGTGTGTGTGTGTACACATATGGCTGTGTGTCTGTGTGTGTGCACATGTGTGTGTTTGTGAGTGTCTGTGTATCTGTGTTTATGTGTACATGTGTTTGCATGTGTGTGTGTGTGTGTGTGTGTGTGTGTGTGTGTTTGGGTGGATGTGGGTGTGTGGGTGTGTGTTTTAGCACGTCTGTGTGTGTGTGTATGTTGGGTCGAGGGTGTGAGTGTGCAGGTTTGTTTGCATATGTGCATGTGCACATTTGTGTGTTATCGTGTGTGTGTGTGTGTGTGTGTGTGTGTGTGTGTTGGGGTGCATGTGTGTGAGCGCAGGTTTGTGTGCATATGTGTATGTTTGCATGTGGATGTGTGTGTGCATGCTTGTATGTGGGGGGGGGGCATGCTCTCGTGTGTGTGTGTGTGTGTGTGTGTGTGTGTGTGTGTGTGTGTGTGTTCTCTTGCGCGTGTGTACGAGCATGTGCGTGTGTACGTCCGTGCCTCTTCTTTAATTCCTCCCATGCTATTTGACTGATATTTATGAAATATCCCTGGTGAGTTCGTCAGGTTGACGGGAAAGTCTTCCACTGTATACAGTTTTCCAACCCTGATTTATAAAAGGGGTCAGGCCCCCTCACCAATTAAGAAATTCTCAGAAATACTGATAGGAGGGCAAATATGACTTTGACTTCTTAGTACATGTTGTACAATGGACTCTCATCTGATATAAAAATGATTAGACCTAGGGGAAGTGAGAGCATGGATTTCAACGAAACGTCAGATTTTACTTCGTCTGGATCCTTGACAATGTCTTTCACTACGGTATATAAAATTTCCAACATCATTTCTAGGGGCGGTCAGCACCCCTGCAAATCTTATATAGGACACAAAATAGGGAAAGGAGGGTAGATATAGCTTTGATGTATAAGTATTTGTTGTAGAATTGGCTTCCATCTGCTACTTATTACTACTACTACTTCTACTACTGCTGCTACTACTTCTACTTGAACTACTACTACTACTTCTTCTACAACAACAACAACAACTACTACTACTCTTACTACTACGACTCACTGAGTATATCCTGTGTAATCACCCGTTTACTTGTGCCACCACTGCGATCATGTGGCTTTTATATCTGGATACTGCATTCTTGTATGACCTAATGATATTATTCTTTAGTTCTTTCAAATGCACATGCATATCGCAGGTCTGGGTATGCTATTTCCATGTTTTCCCTGAATGCACAAGAAGAAAGTGCATATATAGTTAATAATAATAATAATAATAATAATAATAATAATAATATTATTATTCTTATTATTATTGTTATTGTTGTTGTTATTATTTTATTATCATTATTATTACTATTGTTATTATTGTTATTATTATTATTATTATTATTATTATTATTATTATTATCATCTTTAGTAGTAGTAGTAGTAGTACCCGTCCCCGCATCGGAGGGGCTCAGGGACGGGTATTGTTTTCACTTGGTTTGTCTGTTTGTCTATCTGTCTGTCTGTCTGTTAACAACTTTACGCGAAAATTACTGTTGCGATTTTGACTATAATCACACGGATGACCTTCTGATCACCTGATTAAATTTTGGGCCAAATTGGGCCAAGGCCCTGGATGTAGGCCCCGAAAAAAAAAAAAAAAAAAATCGCCATAATTCCTTTCAAATTCGTCATATCATGAACTAAAAACCTAAAGGTGCATTTTTCAAATTTGCATCCTATAACATGCCTCATTACATCAGGGGGGTCACCCCCCAGTTAGCGGTAGGAGGGTCAGTGTCAGGTGGGTTGGGCCTAAAATTTCAAATGAGCATAAAATCGCCAATTTTCACCCGATATACTCCAATTTGATAATGTGATATCTTTGACTAGCTTTCCTGTTGTGTTTATACGTCAGGATTAAAATGACTGCCGGGGACGGGTTTGTTAGTCCTTGGCACCACTTCTTCTTCTTTTTATTATTATTATTATTATTATTATTATTATTACGAGTAGTAGTAGTAGTAGTAGTAGTAGTTGCTGTTGTTGTTGTTGTTGTTGTTGTTGCGGTTGTGGCTGTAGCTGTCGTATTAGTTGGTATTTTTTGGAATCTATGAGGCATGGCAGGTGGTTTAGGTTTACAAATATGCAGCGGAAATTCTATAATGATGTTCTCAATTGTAAAATCACTTTACTAGACACAAATTAGTGTTTTTCACCATCATGGTTGCGTAGCCAGAATAAATGTTACAGAGTGAAGCGGAGGCATCTTAAAATACCTTAAAATTATTTTTTGTTTTTAATGAAATTTAATGGAAAGATTGAGGGTCAGCCAATGAGGAAACTTGTTGTTTTTTACGACAGCAGGTCAAAAGTCAAGATCATAGGTCTAAGCCAGAAGCTGAGCTCTCGTAATGAGCTTTAAAATATTCATCTGATAAAGATGAAATTAGGGAATCGGTTTAGAGTAGGACAAGAATGAAGTGATTCGGCTTTGAAAACAATGACTCAAAGGTCTAGGGCACACGGCAACGTCAAAGTTCGACCCATGTATGTGTCTGTTAGCCAGATAACTCAAACATTTTATATTCGATTTTAGGAAACGTGGTGGAAGGTATTTGAGTCAACTAAGGAGTAAACCTATTGTTTTTTACAACAATTGGTCAGAGATGAATGTCACACAGCAAGAGCAACAGTCTCCGTCAGATTTAGACCAAACCATCTGCCATTGTTGAGGATTAGCCAAGAATTAATGAAGAACAATCTGTTAAATATGAAGGCCATACTTCAATATCAGAGTTTGACCCGTGTATGTGTTTGTTAGCTAGAGAAACCAAGCAGTTTGGATGCAATTTTAACAAAACGTGGGGGAAGGGTTAAGGGCCAACCCAACAGGAAACTCTTGTTTTTCAGAACAATCGGTCAGAGGTCATGGTCACAAGAATAAATCAAACATTGATCTAGCACTTAATCAGGTGTTATCTAACTTAGACCAAACTTGGAGGAATGACTGAGGGTACTGTATGATTTAAGTGACTCAATTTTGAGATCAAAGTTGAAGGTCACAGAGCTAAGCAAATTTTGACTCGGGTGTATGGGGATTGGGGTGGGGAGCTGGGTGTATGCTTTAGCATAATAACTCAGTTTTGATCAGATTTTAGCCAAACGTGGAAGATTTGAGGGACAGCCAAAAAGTACATTTATTATTCTTGAGAAAAGTAGGTCAAAGGTCAAGATCAGCTTACTCTGATTTTTCTGAATTTGATAATATTATGGAAAAGTTGAATATAAGGCACAAATAAACAGATTCAATTTTGAAGACAATCAGTCAAGGGCCAAGGTCACAGGGCAGGGCCAATTCAGACTTTTTTTTTTTTTTTTCACCAAACGTGGTGGTAAAGTTGGGTCAGGTAACAATGATGGGATTCATTTTTTAGAACATTCAAAGGCCCAGGTCACAAAGCATGGTCAAAGTTCGATCCATATGTCTATGTGTGAGCATATTAAACATATTTGAAAAACTGTTATGGGTCGAGCTTTGTAGATGAGATGAGTATCCCGATGGGTGTTGACTTTTCTGTTTAAACAATGAGTCAAAGATCAAGGTCACATGGTAAATCAAATGAAACAATTTTTACCCGATGCTGACTAAACTTTCTGGATGAGTTAAGGCTAAAATAAGGGTAATGATATTTGGTTTTGAGAACATAAGTTAAAGACCATGGTCACAGGAAAGGATCAAAACTTAAGGTCGCTGAACAATGTCAATTCAAACATTTTTTTATTTGATCTGAGCTAAACTTAGTGGTAGGGTGAAGGGTTAGGCAAGAATGAAGTAAACAGATTTTGAGACATAAATGTTGCAGGTCACGATCTCTGGACTAAATCAAGAATTCCGCCCTTATGTTAGTTGCTGGGCGAAGATGTTGCACTCTATAAATGTTTCCACTTGCCCGTTCCTTGTTTTCTGAGCCTTACCTCACCTCATCCATAGATGGGAAAAGGGTCATGATGATGATGATGATGAATATATTTCTGCTACTGCCATTTACAACTACTGTATTTTTGCAACGAAAAAGAATTGTACTTTATAGTCCTGTCATTTTGCAGAGACATATTAATGTAAAACTTTAAAATTGCACACATACTATTACTGGCGAGTAGAAACGCTACGGGCATCAGGTGTATGATATAAAATATTGTGTATGAATAAAATATGAGGTTTGTGACTTTCCTGACTTTCAGTGATAGTGTTTTGTTGCACTGCATATGTGTGTGTGTGTGTGAGTGTGTGTGTGTGTGTGTGTGTGTGTGTGTGGATGGCGTGGTCGTAGATACTTGTAGGTGATGGGGATGTCAGTTGATGATCGTTGATGGACTGCCATAATGAAGTTGTAAGACGTAGTATAGCTCGAACTCGTAGCTGCTTATTAAATGGTGGGTCGTTGGCTAGAGTGAACAGGTAGTTCTCTTTCTCTTTTTTACCTACCCCCTTTGTGCATTAGCGAGGTGAGTTAGAGCACTCTTGTGTTACAGAAGTTGTTGTACAGTTATACTGAATTGTGATTTACAGCGTAATATTGCATGAGAGCAAAGCCTCCTAGCTGAACCTCGTGTTATCGCCCTTCTCTCCAACCCCTTGTGATCTGAAGGGAATCTCTTCGACATTGTATACAGCTTAGAGAGGATGTGTTGTAGTGTCTGGTACGGTAAATTTCCATTCACGTGGACTAACCGACTAGAGCTGGTTACCCCACATTTTTTAATAAGTCATGAAATTCTTGGTCATCTGGACTACGGAGAGACTTTTTGAGATACATCACATGTCAAGCATTCTTGATGGTCTGGGACAACAAGATTGTGGATATACATTATGTGGATTGACATTCCTAGTGAGAAACAGTGTATGTTTCCAGCAGACACTACATCCTGTACATTGTTTATGAAATATAGATTATACTGGTGTCTATATAATGCCTACATATCCCTTGGCCATGCAAAGCTGTCGTACCAACGACAGTAAATATTGTCATTACATATTAATGCATACTATATACACATTACAATCAATCTGTGAACTATCTATCTATCTATCTATAGCCCTACGCCCTAATCCCGCAAAGGGTGGCCGCAGACAAGACGCCTTCAAGTCGCCCTGTCACCCACCATTTGACTACCCTCCCCCCTCACACTCCCCCCTCCCTCATATACCTCTCAACTCCAACCCTTCACCTTATCCTCGGTCTACCTCTCCCTCTCCCTCCCTCCACCTCATCTTCGGTCTACCCCTCCCTCTCCCTACCTCCACCTCACCTACATACACCCTGTTAGTCAGTCTTTCATTTTCCATTCTCTCCACATGTCCAAACCACCTCAATACATTTCTCTTTATCTTCTCAGCCACATCCACATCCACCCCACAACGTTCCTTCACTTCTTCATTCGTCAACCTGTCCCTCCCTCCATGTCACTCCACATGCTCCTCTCAAGTACCTCATTTCCACTGCTCTCACTCTTGACTTGTTCCCCTCTTGCAAGGTCCACTCCTTGCTTCCATACGTTAGGGTAGGGATCACAATACTATCATGCAGTGACTTCATAACTTCCATACTCACCTCCCTATTTCTCATCACTGCTTTCAGTGAACCAACAACCTTCCTTCCCTGCTGTACCCTTTCACGCACTTCATCCCCCAACGTTCCGTCCTTACTCATCACACTACTCAAGTACTTGAATGCACTCACATTCTCCATATCCTCACCATCCAACCTCACTATACATTCTGTGACTTCATTCCTCTCAAACGTCATAACTTTACTCTTGATTACATTAACTTTCAGATTCCCCTTCCTACACACTGTCCCAAATTCATTCACCAAACCTTGCAACTCCAATTCATCTTCACTCAACAATACTGTATCATCAGCAAACAGCAACACCGGAATCTTCCAAACCTCACCCTCATTCATTAGAGCCACCGCCACATCCACTGCCCTACCTTGCACCTCCTTTACAACCCCATCCATGTATATATTAAACAGCCATGGAGACATCATACAACCCTGTTTCAGTCCCACATTGAGATCAAAGAACTCACTCAGCTCACCATCCACTCTCACCGTAGCCCTAGCTCCTTCGTACATACTCTTCACAGCACTCAACAATTTTCCCTCCACTCCATATATTCTTAATACCTTCCACATACCTTGCCTATCTATTCTGTCATAAGCTTTCTCCAAGTCCATGAAGGCAGCATACACTTTCTTTCCCTTCTCTAGATACTTGTCCACTAAACATCATAGAACAAATATCTGATCTACACACCCTTTTCCCTTCCTAAATCCCCCTAGTTCTTCTCCAACTAGCTCCTCTGTCATATGCCTAACCCTATCAATGAGTATTCAACCATATATTTTTCCAGTCATACTAAGAAGGCAAATACCTCTATGGTTACCACATACTTCTCTCTCCCCTTTTCCATTGTATAAAGGAACAATTATACCTGATTTCCAGTCCTCTGGAACCCTTCCCTCTTCCCAAGCCAATCTACACAACTTCCATGTCCACTCCACAACAATCTCACCCCCATACCTCAGCATTTCACCACACATTCCATCAATTCCTGGGGCCTTTCCCATCTTGATTTTTTTTTCATTGTTTCCACTACTTCCGCCCTACTGATCTCTTCCTCCCTCCAATCATCTCTTCTTCTCCCAGCCATTCCCCAACCACTTACACTCGCACTGCTCTCACTCTCTACATTCAGCAAATCCTCAAAGTGCTCCTTCCATCTCCGCAAATTCTCTCTCTTCTCCACCAACAATCTATTATTCCAATCTTTCACTCCCCTGCTATTTCCCCTTTCACACTGCCTTACTTTCTTTACCTCCTTCCAAAACAATTTCTTACTCTCCCTCCATTTCACACTCAGATTCCTCGCAAATTCTTCATCCACTTTCTTCTTACTCTCCTTCACCAGTCTCTTCACCTCCTTTCTCCTGCTCACATATACCTCTCTCTTCTCTCTCTCATCTTCTCCCCTACCTCTACTCGCTAGCCATTCACTGTATGCCTTCTTCTTTTGTTCCACAGCTCGTTTCACCTCATCATTCCACCATGCTGTCCCTTGCACACCTTTGCATCTCCTCCTCATTCCACAAACCACCTTACATGCAGTGCCTATCTCTTCCGTGCATATCTTACATACGTCTTCCACCCCTTCCATCTGCTCTAATTCATACCTTCCCAATCTTTCTTCCACTATGCTCTTATACTCTGCCACTTTCTCACTATCTTGCAGCTTCTCCACTCTTCTCACAGGAGCTCTTTCCTCCTGCCTTCCCCTTCGTCTCTTCAACCATTTTCTTTGCAGCTTTACCTTAGCCATCACTAAGTGATGGTCCGAGACTCCATTCCCCCACCCTCTCCACACACTTGCATCCAGTACTTGTCTTCTCATTCGCTCATCCACACACACGTAGTCTATCATTGCCTTTCATTCAACAAGTTCACCATCCATCCTCCTTACTACTCTCCATGTATACCTGTGGATCATCTTATGCCGAAAGTAGGTGTTAGCTGTTGCCAACTCCTTACCAGCACAGATGTCCACCAAAGCACTACCATTCCCAACTACTTCAGCTGGCACACCCCACTGACCAACCACTCCATCCACTCGTGAAGTGAAATACATAATATTGTAAAAGTAACATAACTGTGATAATGTGGTGATTATAACTGTAGTCACTGTAGTAATATAACTGTAACACAATAAAACTGTACATGCATAATAGATAGCCTATAGCAATATTAAAATAATACAATGGCATGTCTACTGTAGTCAATTATACAACATAAATGAGAGGGAATTGCTGTATATATTAATAAATAAATGAGACATAATAAAGTAAGCCTATATTATGTGTGACCCATCTTTTGTTTTTATATATAATATGTATATTTATACAAAATTTACAATATTTACTCAGTTTGTCTCACTTGAACAGAACAGTTCTTAAACAGTGATTCCAGGTTAGCAATCCTTGCTTGCATTCTGTGCATGGCCAAAAGTAATATTGCAAAAATTATGGAGAAATTACAAAGACGACGAGCTTGGCTGAACACATAATATGGGATGAACACAGTCCTACTGTATTCTTCCTAAGGTTTTATTATCTGATTTTTTTAGTGTCATGGTTTCATACTTGGGTGAAGTCAACTTACTGTGTGCATTTATATTTAAGTTCATCCTAGGGTTGTGTGTGGTTGAGAATGGCATAATGGTTTTTAGTGGGCAAAGTGGATAGTGTAGGTGTCAGAACTGCACGGTAGTCTGGTGATATGTATAAACCAGATGCTGATCTATGGGCCGGAGGTTTGTCTGGCCAAGTCACAAAAACTGACGTATTTTGAGTGAAGTAGAAGAACTGTGAATGTCCAGTGCATTGATGATGGATGAGTTTATCTAAAACAAATGTGAAAATGCAATGATGAGGGGTCATTTCACAAGGGACTGTCTCAGCTGGCTGAAACGTGAAAATGTACACAAGACAAAGGGGAAATGCATGTAATGATGTGCGACATTTGTGTTCAACTGTTGTTTCACTTGTGAAAGTGACAGCATCCTGTTTCTTGGAGACCATGATGATTTCTGTCTTGATGTTGATGGTGACTAATAAGTCATCTTTCTTAGAAGGAAAAGGGTATATTTGATAGACTGAAAAAATCATCTGCTACGAACGGTACATGACGTGCTATTGATGTGATTGTTGCTTCCAAATATGGATAATATAACATCAGATTTCTTTCCTCAAACACAGGTTTCAAACCATGTTTATGTATGCCTTGACTAATTATTTGACGGAGGTTGTGAATGGCTAGTAAATTAATGGCATCAGCAATTCATTTCATGAAAGATGGACAATGAGCTCTAGTATTGTCTAACTGTAGTATTATTACGTCAGTATGTTCCATCATCACCGAGAGATGTTGGAATAGTGAACTGTTTCCTTCTGGTGCATTTACTTTCTCCACAATTCCTAGAGTTGATGATTCTGCCATCCTTAGGTTCTATGCAATCGTCAACATTAGTGTGTTCGGGGTATCAGCCAACTTATGTTGATACGAGAGAATTTGTGTAATTTTGTTAAAACTGTTATTTATTTTCTCTGGATCATTTTTTGTAGCCAATCCAAAAATGTTGCCTATAATTGCTCCACCTAGGTTGAACAAACCACGTCTGTTATGAGTATTTGTGATGTCGTTTCCTGCCCTAAGTGTTTTACTCCCACCTGACAGGATGTCCTGGATCACAGTAATCATTGTGTGCTTAGCCTGTTCTAGCTTCCAGTCAGTTAACTTAATTCAGCCTCTTCCTCTGTGGGATGATCATGTGAGGAAGGGCGTGTTAATACCGCTTCCAGAGTTTTAAGTGGTCCTGATATTTTCTGTAACATTATTGGCGGGTCTTCCAGTACGTCCAAACTAATTTCGGTACTTATTATGTCATATACAATTGAAGTTGAGGCTTTTGGGGCGATCAGGCACCCTTTTCTGATTACATGTTAAGGGTGTAAGTGAGGTGATCCTCTTGATATCAGCAGGAACTTGATCCATGGCATAATTCACCCCATCTTTACCCACCTAAAGAACAATAGTATTAGATATCTAATCCACTGTTGTTAGCAAGTTATGCTATGGGTGATGATAGTTATGATGAATACTACAGTTATCTCGACCTGTTTACTCATATTACCTATAAAGGAAGTCTAAATCGATTCCTAAGTCATGTAAATGCCTTGTTATGGTGAGAACTATATTGGTTGCACCAGTGTTTGTCTGTCTGGTATGTGACCCCAGTTTATTACAGTATGTGTTAATTGCTTCTGGCTTATTTTCACCATGTGTTCTAGACTTTTATGTCATGCCCGGTGTTTTGTACGTGCAAGCTAAATTTCTTGAGACCTTTTTTAAGCGATCAACATGAATTTCTTTTTCTTCGTCACTCAACAGTGACAACCCACCAACTCCTGGTGACATATATATACGTCTGCACGTTTTGTCACTGTGACTCCCGTTGACGCGTATATATATATATATATATATATATATATATATTTTTTGGTGTCCAACTCTGGGCAAAGGCTTCAGGGCCTATATCTCGGGGGCAGTAGCCTATCCCAAGGCCCAGTAGTCCTCCTACACCTCCTCATGTCACCACTTCGGCGCTAACACCCATCGTCCTTATTGAATACATGCTAGGGCTGTCTCATACAGGACTGGTGTATTGGTATTAGCGGGGGTATTTTTACGACATGTCGGCGGGTCATCTGGTAGATCAGGAAAGTCTGCTTTTTTATGCAGTTTAAATCCTTAAACTTTTACCTGCCCCAGCCAGGATTCGAACCTGGGTCCATCAGGACTGCAAGCCACCTTTCTACCAATTCAGCCACAGCCTCCCCCAAAATAAATGTGCAGCAGTTGCAAGGTTCCCAATTTGCACAATTTTCAAATTTTGTGCATGATTTTTGGTACGTATACATGGGACACCTTCCTCTAGAGTCTAGAAGATGCCAGGCAGGGGCAATGCTTACCCCACATGACCTCCCCCTTCCCCGCACACCATTGCCTCAGCAATTCACCTGTTACCAGTGACCTGGCCAATAAAGACATTCAGGGCCAGAGTGATTCCCCAATCGATGACAACGTGGAGGACAAAGTTTATGTAGCATTAGAGGAAGAAACAGTCAGAAATGATGATCAGGTAATGTCGCCAAAGAAGGTCAGGTAAATTGATGTGTCTGTGAGTGAAACAATGTTTATATTGCCTATATTACTGTATGAAAACCAATATACTCTCGTACTACATATAAATACTTTTTATGAGTGGTGTGGAATAGTTTCCCTCCCATAGAACTCGTTTTCTTTGGAGCCAGCCTGATAGAAAACACAGTAAGGTAAGGGGTAATCTACCTGTGTAGAGTATTCTAAACCTCAGGTGAGCGATTTCTTTATGAATTTGCGATGTTTCTCATCAAAAGCGGAGGTTTGAGCCAAAAAAAATTCTCTCCAAAATTGGTTGGGATTGTAGGGAGTCAGTGGTGGAAAATCCGTTGGGACGGGGGGGGGGGGTTAATCACTACCATAATAGCTTTTCTCTTAATTACTCTGTATGGGGCCTCAAATTTTGATGACAGTTTATTGTCTCTAATGTGAATGATGCCATAAACAGTATTACCTATGCTGGAGTTTGATTCTTTTGCCATCTTATTTAATGATCCTGTCATTTCTTCCTTGGACATCGTTAGTTGTTTCTTTACCTTTGTGTGTATTTCTTGAAATTCACGTGAGCAAAGTTTAGGATAATCATTATAATATATACGGGACTTTGCCTTCTAATGTCTCATAAGGGAGACGTTTGTCTGACCCATAAATGATGAAATGATATGTATCTCCTCTTGATCTGTTAATTGCACAATTAATTGATGCTTCAACTCTGGGGATCCAATCATCCTAGTTTGCATAATTTTAATTGAGAATGTGCCGTAGTACATCTAATATTTTTTTATGCTGCCGTTCCACCAATCCATTGGAAGCTAGATGGTAGGCCAAGACACTAACTTTCTTTATACTGTAGTGTTTACATATTTCTTGCAACATTTCAGAGTTAAATTCACCACCATTTTCACTTAATAGCACCTTTTGTGTGGTGAACCTGTAGATAACGCTATCAATGATTACCTGGGTGACTTTTTCTGCTGTTTTATCCTTAATTGGAACCAAGATCACATATAATGAAAAATGGTCAGTGGCAACAAAAAGATATTGATTGTGATTGGTAGTTAATGGTAATTTAAGTAAATCAAACTCAACAATGTTCCAAGGTTGGAGAGGTACAGGATATTTCCCTAGAGGTGCTGGTTATAAGGTGTAACCTTTGTGTCTTGCACATAAGTCACATTCGTCTATGTGATTATGTATGTCTTTGAATAACGTTGGCCAAAAATATGGCATCCGGGCCTGCCTGACTGTCCTGTCCTTGCCAGGATGCCCTGGATGTGGACTATCATGTATTATCCTTAAAATGTGAGGTATCATTGTACTAGGAAAAACTAACTGCCTAATATTTTTTTTATGATTTAGTTGTCCTGGATTTACCCTACTGTATATAAGGCATTGTTTACCACTGTGAATTGTTTAAGTGGTACATGTAACTTGGGTAATGGTACATCATTGCCTGACTCAAGATGATATATTACATTACACCATACTGGGTCCTGTCTCTGTGTGTGAGAGATTTATTGATCTGTAAAGACTGTTTCACCATTGTTGGAGAGTGATTCCCATGCACTTATTGTAGCGACATTTGCTGATGGATTTCGTGATCAGGCATTTGCTGCCAAACTTACTTTACCTTTTATGTTACTCGTATTTCTGAATTTTACATTTCCATCGTGCTCTCCTCCCAAAGAGGAGTTTTTCTTGGAACATGCCCATGAGAGGCTTATGGTCTGTGGATAGATGAATTTCGTATCTATACACAAGGTCACAAAATTTCTGTAGAGCAAAAATTACTGCTAGGGCTTCTAAGTCTGTTGTACAGTAATTTTTCCCCTGCTCCTTTTATCTGTTTACTGGCAACAGCAATGGACTGGTATTTACCTCGTTTGTCCTCTTGCATCAATACAGCATCTAAACCTTTGAAGGGGGCATTTGTGCAAAAGTATGAACGGTTTTGTGAAATTAGGATAGGTCAAGCATGGTGCACATGTAAGTTTATCTTTTAATTCATTAAATGCTACTTTTTGGTCCTCTCACCTCTGAAATGCTGCTTGTTTGTTTGTTTGTTTTTTTCTGTATATGGAATAATGGTTCTGCTGTGCGAGAGAATTGTTGTATGATCGATCTGTATTAGCTGGCTAGCCCTAAAAATTGTCTTACTTCATCCATATTTATGGGTTCAGGGAAATCCCTTACTGCTTGTATTTTGTCCTCAGAGTGTGGATCCCCTCTGCATCTAGTCTGTGACCTAAGAATTTTTTTTCCATAAAACATATTGTGCATTTAGACGACTTAATTTTAACCCGTCACGTCCCGAGGTTTTCCGCACCTCCGACATCCCCCAGTCCCGAGGTATTTTCGATTTTTTTTTTTTTGGCTAAAACCTTCGCTTTTGGTGAGAAACATCGAAAATTCATAGAAAAATCGCTCACCTGAGGTTTAAAGTGCCCAATCCAGGTAGGAGTTCCTCCTTACCTGAGTGGGTTTTCTAACATGCTGGCACCAAAGAAAACGAGTTCTATGGGAGGGTAACTATTTTATCCACTCATAAACGGTATTTATTTATTTACTTGGTACGAATGTATATGTAGTATGACAGTATATTGGTTTTCAAGCAGTAATAAAGGCATTATAAGCATTGTTTCACTCACTAACTAATCACCATACCTGACCTATTTTTGCCACACTACCTGATCATTATTACTGGCTGTTTCTTCTTCTAATGCTATGTAAACATTGTCCTCCACATTGTCATCGATTGGGGAATCACTCTGGCCCTGAATAACTTTACTAGCCAGGTCACTGGTAACAGGTCCTTTGCCAAGACAATGGTGTGAGGGGGGGAGGGGGGAGGTTATGCAGTGTAAGGCATTGTCCCTGCTTGGTATCTTGTACAGGAATAGAGGAAGGTGTCCCGTGTATACATACGAAAAATCACGTGCGAAAATCGAAAATTGTGCAAATTAGGTACCTTGCAATTGCACGACGTACTGGTACGTCGCCGGGACTGGCAAATGCAAATCGTGGTGACGTACCCATACGTCGTCGGGACGGGGCGGGTTAAAACCAGCATTGGCTAACTTGTGTAGGAGCTGGTCTAATTTCTGATGTTCATGTATTGTGTGTGTTGCAGTTATGATGTCATCCAGGTACACAAATATACTATCACATAATATTCCAGATAGTACACTATTCATTAATTGTTGGAATGTGCCTGCTGCTGTTCTTAATCCTATCGGCATTCTGTTATACTGATAATGCCCACTGTCTGTAGAGAAAGCAGTGTATTTGCAGGATTCGTTATCTAGGCCAATGTGATATAGCCACTTAATAAATCAATTGTAGAAAAGACCATATTTTCTGGTTCAGTGTGTTGTGCAGGACATCACTTAGCAATGGCATGGGAAAACGGTCTGGAATGGTTTCCTGATTAAGTTTGTGATAAACAACAACTGCCCGCTTTTCCCCATTTTGTTTAGGTACAAAGAAGAGCGGTGCATTCCTTGGGGACACTGAAGGTTCAGTGATGTCCAGACTTAACATTTCATCCACATCCTGCTTTGTTAGCACACTTTGTAAGCATGCAACTCTGCCCGTCTCGGTCGTTTGCTTAGTGATGCTGTAAGTTTTTTCTGGAGAAAAAATAAGCATCACGAGAGCAAAACGTAGAGTTATACATTCAGGTAAATCAATAAGTAATGAAAGCTCCCAACGTCGGAAAAGAAAACACATTAAAGCTATTCTTGTAAATGTGCATAGTCTATGTAATAAATTTTCTGATTCAGAGGCCCTTGTCTTTACTGAAGATTATGATGTAATTAGTATAACAGAATCGTGGTTAGATACTGAGTAAAGAGATTTTCTAGCGAAGTTTAATTTACCAGGCTATCACATTTTTAGTAGTGAAAGGAAGAATCGAGCAGGGGGCGGTGTGGTGTTGTATATTAAATCAGGATTTCATCCAGTCAAAATTACTAAGCCATGTATTGAAAAAGTTGACACTTTATATTCAGCTTCGGTATTATTCTTGTCATAAAATCACCCTTGGTATAATTTATAATCAACCTGGTCAGCCACTCAACATTGGTAGTGAAATCTACAATCAAATTGCTGACCTATCTTGTATGCAAAGCACTGTAATATTTGGTGATTTTAATTTACCATTTCCAAAATGGGGAGAAGCCCTATCCTCACACACAGGGTTAGACCTGCATACAAACTTGCAGGAAAGTTCTTTGTATCAATTTGTAAATTATCCGACACGTGGATCTAACATCCTAGATCATGTCTTAGCTACATCAGAAAATGTAGTGAGTAACGTTATTGTAGGAGAAGATTTTAGTACAAGTGATTATCGCATGGTTACATTTAACATTAAATTCAGTGACGACAGTGTCAGGGCCAGTTGCGAGAAAGTGCCCGACTTTAAGAGAGCAAATTTTAAGAAATTAAAGGCAATTGTAGGTGCAGGTGACTGGCATCACACTGTTGAAACTTTAGATATCAATGATGCATGGAATTTTTTTTACAGAAACTCTCAACAGTGCCTACAGGTTATATATTCCAATGCAGACCAGAAGGCCTGCCAAAAAGTCTAAACCCAAATGGTGGAACTCCGACATTAAACATTGTCTAGAAGCAAAAAATCTTGCATATAAGAATTATAATACCACAAAGAGTCAAAGTGACAAAAATGAATATGATGCCCTTCGACAAAAAGCCAAAAAATTAATTAAATGCAATAAGAAAAACCTTGAGGCACATATTGCAAGTACCAGCATATCATATCCCACAGAATTTTTCAGTTATATAAGAAGCAAAAAGATAATAACTCCATCAATCGGTCCCTTAATCACAGATAACAGAGAGCACACTGATGATAAAACTACGATGGCGAAAATTCTCAATACTTTCTTCACGTCAGTATTTACTACAGAAAATATACATACGATTCCTGTTTCCCCCTATTCCCATAGAAGAGGGCAATATAATCACTGACATTACAGTTAGCGATCGTGACGTACTGCTTGGAATAAACAAATTAAAAGAGAATTAAATACCAGGACCGGACAAAATATCTCCACGTGTATTGAAGGAACTACAGAATGAAATATCAAAGCCTTTATCTGAACATTTTAACTTATCGCTTAAGAGCAGTAACATGCCACTTGAATGGAAGCTTGCTAACATAACCCAAGTATTCAAAAAGGACAACAGAGCCCAACCAGGAAACTATCGCCCAATTAGTTTAACATTGGTGGTTTGCAAATTGCATCATACTGATATCAGAGACAAGTTTGTGATACACTTAGAAACAAACAATCTCATAAAAGATTCGCAACATGGTTTTCTGAATAATCGCTCTTGCCTCACGAATCTGCTTGACTTTTTCAATGATATTCTGAACATGTACGACGAGACTAAATCTGTTGATGTGGCCTACCTCGATTTTCAAAAGGCTTTTGACAAAGTTCCACACAAAAGACTCCTTCAGATGCTAAAGGCACATGGTTTCAGCGGCAGTGTTCTTGGGTGGGTAGACGATTGGCTCACCAGACGAAAGCAAAGAGATGGTAATATATGGAAAAGAGTCAGACTGGATAAACATTACATGTGGAGTGCCGCAGGGTTCAGTGTTACATCCTATTCTTTTCTTAATATATGTAAATGATATTGACGAAGGATTGTGTTGTAAGATTTCAAAATTTGCTGATGATACTAAAATACAGCACTGCAAAGGCAGGCAATTCATAATGATCTTGACCAACTGTTTAACTAGGCCCAAGTCTGGCAAATGGATTTCAATATTAATAAATGCAAAGTGCTAAACATTGGCAGTAAAAAATGTAAGGGCTAGATATAGCATGAAAAATGTTCAACTTGATAGGGTAAACCATGAAAAAGACTTAGGAGTTATAATAACAAACGATTTGAAACCAAGCAAACAATGTACAGAAGCTTTGAAAAAAGCCCATAAATTGATTGGATTCATAGGCAGACCATTTGAATATATATCTGATAATATTGTCCTCACTTTGTATAACTCCTTAGTATGCCCACACTTGGAGTATTGCGTTCAGTTTTGGTCACAGTATTATAAAAAGGATATGGAAAAGCTTGAAAGAGTGCAGCGAAGAATGACACTGATGATACCTAGATTGAGAAAAGAGGAACGTTTAGAAGCCCTGAATCTCTTTACCCTAACTAAATGGAGGATAGGAGATTTAATTCAAGTATTCAAATAAATACTTCACAGTTGATCACTCGAATTATACTAGAGGCAATGGGCATCAAATAATTGGCAAACGATTCAGTCACATGAAGGTAAGCATTTCTTCTTCAATAGAGTTGTAAATATATGGAATAAATTGTCCTCCAACATTGTAAATTGTAATACAGTATAAACCTTAAACCTGCCACATGCCAGTGCCGTTTTAAAACGGTCTGACATAATTCCATGGCCAGTGCCAGTGCTGTTTTAAAATGGTTTAAAATAAAAAACTTCACTGTGATTGCATTTTTCAAGATTCGAGGATAAAAATTGGCAGACATGTAAGGTAACTGTTCCTCTATTATCCCCCAGGCTGTCAAGGCCATACACTCACTCGCTCCCTCCCTCACGCTCGCTCTGCCTCACTCTGCCTGTGTGCCTCACTCAATGCTGTACACAGTGAAGGCATTTTGTAAATATTTTCATGTAAGAGTAAGTTGTAAATATTTTCTTGTAAGTATAAGAACTATATAGTGAAGTCAAGTTGTAAATACCTTCTTTTAAGTGCCAGGACTGTATGTAATGAAGTCAGGTTGTACCTATCTTCAAGTGTAAGATAATGCATTCACAGTGAGAAAGACATGCAAATTGTGATAGATACTGACATAATAAGTAATCAGAAAAGTGTACTGAACATTACTATACCTTCCCAGCATAAATACCTGAGTATACCTTACATAGAAAACGGCTTTCGTACGTGTTAAGCATGAGAGAGAGGCTATACCTGTACACGAGTATACAGGACTCAATAAAACTGATTTCAGATCCTCAGTGAGCATTTTAATGGCAAAATTCTTTGTTTCCACATCAAAATCTATCATTTTATCCCCCCCCAAAAGGTCGAAAAATGGCCGGCACTGGGGTGACCCATGGGGATAAAAATAGCCGGCCTGCGGTGGGTTAAAGGTCGCCTGGATAAGTTTTTGTCAGCTAACCCCCAGCTTAATATGTTTATTCCTGAATAAAGCACTTGTGTATGTATAATTTTAAATTTTATTTTATTTTAGTTTTTTTGAGCCTGGATCAGTTTATTAAATGCAAATATAGTATATGCACAGACTAGGATATGCACAGATAGCCCTGAGTTAATAGCCACCTCTCATACTTTCAATCTGTGATGGGCTGTGGATCACTGAGGGTACCTATTATTTAAGTGGCCACCATCAGGATTTTTTTTAATGTACCAGGGGTCACTGCTTCAGGAGATGACTTGTGTGCTTGTCCCGCATAGCAAAGTTCCTAGAATCAGTGGAATGAATGGAGTTGGGGCCTGATTGACTGCTGCCTACCTTAATAGCACCAGGCAAGGTTGCCGCACCACCCCTGAACATCGACACTGTGCACTGTGCAAATTCCACAGTGTCCGCAGATGCCTCGTTAACATACCTGTACATAGTGTCAAGCTTTACTTATTTATGTATTCAATTATTCATTTTACTACTTTCTCTTTCAGGTTATTCATACTGGTAGCTTATAGATAATGTATTATAGAATGTAGCTTTTCCTTTTCAGTCTTTGCTATGAAATTTCCATGTCAGTTTTTTCATGTTGCATGGTGGTTTTTCTCACATTTTCTTGCCAGTTTTAACTGGAGGCTTTGGAGGCGGAGGGAGCCTTCTCTTTCAGCTTTGTATGCTGGCACATAGAGTAGTTGTGTATCCTGCTTTGCCTTAATATGGTATATTAGATTTGTACTCCCTAAGTTTTCACCAGGTAATGCAAGTCTATCAGTGCTCCTGTCATAAATCTAAGAAATCATTTTCCACAGAATTATCTGAGCAAACCAAATGCTCCTTTATGCACTCTCTGTCTGACAAGTTTACTCTGCTTGATGCTCCCACTATTGTCACCTCATGCATAGGAGCTGGGCAAATCTCTGACATATAAATACAGGTTCCTTTCTTATTCTTCACATCTCCATTCATGGTGTTGGCTAAAATGACATTAGTCACACACTTGTCATTTACCTAACATAGGGCACTTTCTATCAAAAGGCCGTTTATTTTAATAGTCTGTTCTAATACATTGACAATACAATTTCTCAATTTACTCTTAATCGTAAATTGCATGAATGGTTTTGGTGGTAAATTTATAACTAATGCTTGCTGGGTGAGTGAGTGAGTCATAACTGGATTGTGGGTGAGTGGGTAAGAGGTGGGTGTCGGCTTGTAATGGATGGTCTAAGCATCCGTTTTCTTTGAGAAATTTTACGTCAGACTCTACCTTCTTTGTGTTGTGTGTAATTGCTCTTCTAATATACTATAGCACTAGCCGTGTGTGTGTGTGTGTGTGTGTGTGTGTGTGTGTGCATTTTGGGCAGCCGACACTACACATTCAAATTGCACCAAAATTGGCACAAAAATCGCAAAAAATTCGCTGAGTGACAGAATTTGGTCCCATCACGATTGAAAAACTTTTACTATATTTAATGAGCAATCACATTTTGACCAAAAAACGCCGCTCCCGGCGCCCAGCATAGGATCTCCGTATAATTTTTTTGTCCATAGCTACAACTAAAAGATACTATAGCAGTAGCTGTGTTTCTGTGTGTGTATTTCAAACTTGCATTCAAACAACTTGCGTTCCATTCCTGAAGCTGCAAATAACACAATCAATTGGTTAGCTGCAAAAAATTTAAGTGACAACGTTAGACTAGAACAGCACATAAACGTGACTTGGATTACCTGAAATGATCGCAAAGCGTGTGCGAAGCACGAGGAAACGAGTGCGAAGCACAAGAAAATGAGCAAGCAGTGCGAGAGCCCTCCGCAGAAAGTGTGAGGGGCCCGAAGGGCCCACGAGCACTTGTGTGACTCTAGTTTTCTATATTTGTTGATTGTAGTATCAGGAGATGAAACTTCCTCTGTGAATTCGCTATCTTAGTTAATTCCATTGAAATGGGGCATCAATATTATATTTTGTGTCCTCATTGCATCTACTCCAAGCAGCATATTTCCTCTAATTGATAATTTTTCTACTATGTAAATGGTGGTAGTGAATGATTTTGTGGTCTCTGTGAATTTCATGTTTAACCCGCGGCGTCCCGTCGACGTACTTCCACGTCCTCACGTTTTGTCACTGCCAATCCCGTTGACGTACTTCAACGTCCTGCAATTGCAAGGTTCATAATTTCCACAATTTTCAAAATTCGCGCGAGATTTTCGATTCGCCCATGTACCCAAGCCTCCCCTACCTGCCGCCAGGCAGGCAGCGTCCCAGACCCCGGGTGACCCGCGCTTGCCCTTGTCTCGGTCACTCACCTGTTAGCAGTGACCCAGGTCAGACATGGCGCGGAAAGGTCTCTCAGACGACGAAATTGCACCCACCTGGAAGCCTTCACTGGAGATAGTCATTCTCCACTTGACGATGATGTGGTGGATCGCGATTACGTCCAGCCAGAGGAAGAAATAACAAGCAGTGATGAAGAGGTCCCTTCGCCCCAGAAAAAGCGGTATGTGACATACCGTAAGGCAAGTGAAGGCCAGCCTGCACCCCAACCACGTGCACGGCTATCTCTCCATCCCGAATCCGATGAGGACGAGGATGAGGACGATGAGGATGACAGCGGCTTAGGATGTGATATCGCTTCGTGGTTGGGTAAAGAAAAAATATCACCCCGAGGATCAGAAGGTGGGGCGAGAAGACATATCAGGTATGGTGCAAGTCTTTTGTCTGGGGAAGTGGAAAGTGGTGTGGTGGGAGTGCTGGGTGAAAGGGAAAGTGGTGTGGCGGGAGTGCGGGGTGAAAGGGAAAGTGGTGTGGCGGGAGTGCGGGGTGAAAGGGAAAGTGGTGCGAGGGAGGCAGCACGAGCACGTGGTGCACGTGGGCCTAGGGGAGAGGAGGTGGAGCCACTCCCCAGCACGTCTTTCGCCCCACAATATTCCCAAACTTCCTCCCCACAGCCCCAGGATGTGGGGAAAGGAAGGAAAGGGAAGGGAAAGGGTAAAGGAAAAGGGAGAGGGAAGAGAAGTGCGAGTGATGAAAGGCGCCGCTCTCCACCTCCCCAACCTCCCCCACCATCCTCACCTCCCCACCCTGACGAAGGCGACGATGGGGACGTGGCTGGAGACAGTGGTGTCCTGTGGAACTGGGAAGATGGGAGTAATTTTACTTCCATCATTCACCCTTTCACTGAGGAGTGGCGGTCTGGTTGCACGGCTCAAGGTGTGCATGCGGGTTCCTCTAGGGTGGATTTTTTCCACTTGTTCTTTGGGGAGGCGTTTGTGGGGCGCATAGTGGGACAGACTAACATATTTTCACGAACACAGTGCCGTGAAAGTGAACGTTTGGGAACCACGAGCAGGCATTCCCAATAATATGACTATCCCGTGACAATTTCAGAGATATTCTTGTTTTTTGCCCTGGTTCTCTTGATGGGTGTGGTACGAAAAAACCAAATTCCTGCCTACTGGACAACTGACCCAATGATCCTCACACCTTTCTTTGGAAAGGTGATGAGTCATAACAGATTTCAGCATATTCTCGGCCGCCTCCACTTTTTTGATGCAGAAGATCCAGCCAATGCAAATAACACTGATAAAATGAGGAGAATTAGGCTGGTATTTGATCATTTACGGGAAATGTTCCACTCCTCATGTTATCCTTACAGAGACCTCGTCATAGACGAGAGTTTTATGTTGTGGAGAGGCAGTATTTCCTTTCGGCAATACATACCCAGCAAGAGACACCGTTTCGGGTTCAAGATCTTTGTTATGTGTGACTGTAAGACTGGTTATGTGCAAGACATAGTCTTGTACACGGGCGCACAGACAGATATAACAGAAGAATGTAGTATAGGACTCTCTGGGGCCGTGGTGAAGACAATGATAGAGGAGTACCTTCATCGTGGTCATGTGTTGTACCTGGACAACTGGTACACTAGCCCTCTTCTCACTAGGTTCCTCCACCAACACGACACGGGAGTCTGTGGTACAGTCAAGAGAAACCGTCGCTATATGGTCAAGATAGGGAGGAAACTTGACAAGAACGAGGTGGTTTTCTTCCAGGCCAATAACATCCTTGTCACCCTGTGGAACCACAACAGGGAAGTTTGCCTCCTATCAACTGTTCACAGCCCCCTGATGCACCGCACAGACTCGGTGGATCACCGTAGCAAGAGGAGGCGCAACGTCTGGAAACCCGAGTCTGTACTGGACTATAATCTGAACATGAGGCAAGTGGATCAGTCAGACTCGATGATTTCCAGTGTTGACTGTGCCAGGACCACGATGAAGTGGTACAAAAAGCTCTTTTCCACTTGCTCGACATCACGGTCCTGAACGCACACTACCTGCACCCCATGACCACCGGAGTATCAGAGACCTTTGAGGGGTTTGTGAGGGAGCTGGCACTTGAAATAATCGCCAGGCATGCCCAGGACAGACCCACACACTGCACCCGCACCCCTATGGCTGCCCAGACTCCCCTACGCCTCGCAGGACGCCACTATCCTAGCACAATCCCTTCCGACCCAAACCGTCGTAAACCCCAGCGCCGCTGCCATGTATGCAAGCACTCGAAAGTCAGACCATCCACTCAGAGAAAAGACACAAGGTACGAGTGCGTCGAGTGCAATGTTGCGTTGTGCCTTCAGCCATGTTTCAAAGAGTACCATAACTTCCTACACTTACTGAAACTGTGTGGGATGGTGATATGACGCTCATTATAATGGTAAGGCCAGTCAGTAGGTGCCAAGTCTTATATAAAGTTGAAACGGGTGTAATGTTTTCAGGAAAGTAATGTATAAGTTGAGAAATAGTGTAAGTTGAAAGAAGTGATATCAAAACTACACCCACTGTGTAAATCTGCGAAAATATGACGCTCAGTATAACACTCTGGTCAGTAAATATGTGATAGCAAGAATATAAAGTGGAAACGGGTGTAATGTTAGCATGAATGTAACGTACAAGTTGTAAAATAGTGTAAGTTGTAATAATTGATGTCACGAGTACACCCACTGTGTAAATCTGCGAAAATATTACGCTCAGTAGAACATTCTGGTCAGTAAGTATGTGATAGGAATGATAAAAAGTGGAAAAGGTTGTAATGTTAGTAGTAAGGTAATTTATAAGTTGAACAGTAGTGTAAGATGAAACAAATGATATCGCGATAACACTCACTGTGTAAGTACGCGATAATATGACGCTCAGTAGAATCGTAAGGTCTGAAATTATGTGATATCAATTATATCAAGTGTAAACATGTGCAATGTTAGTGGAGAATTATTATATAAGTACAAAAATAGGTTGTAAGTTGAAATAGTAGTCATAGCGACTTCACCGTCTGTGTTATTATGCGCTATTATTACGCTAAATATTTACGTAAGGCCTGAAACTATCTCAAAACAGTCCTCAAAAGTGGAAAAGTGTATAATGTTATTAGGAAAGTATTATGTAAGTAGAAAAAACACAATACGAGTTGAGACAACAGTCACAGCGAGTTCACTCACTACGTAAATAAGCACTAACATTACGCTAAATGTTATCGAAAGGCCTGTGAATACGTAAAAACAGTTCAATAAAATGTAAAATGGTATAATATTATTGTAGATGTATTATGTAAGTAGAAAAAATGATATGTATCATGATTCAGGAATGTTAGCGATTCAGCGTGACCAGTCTGCCCGATTTTGCTCGTTTCGCACGATGGTACAATGCTTATTTCAGCTCTATTTTTGTATAAAATCCAATTTACTCTTTTATCACATGTTTTTATGTTTGTAATAAATACATATCTACTTACTTTCATTGGTTTCCCAGACTTATAATACCATAGAAAACGTGAGAGGCTCAGACCACCTACAGAGAACACGGTACCAGGTGTGACGAAGGTATACCTGTTTAGGCCACTTATGGACCCCGGTGAACAATTTCTTGGTGATTGACCATTGTTTCTGACCAAAAGCGAGTGTTTTAGCAAAAAAAATTTGGGTCCATAAATGGTCGGGATTGGGGGGTACCAGTGGTGAAAAAGTGGTCAGGACGGGGCGGGTTAACTCAGTCATACCAACAACTGGTATTTCTTTACCATGCACTGTGTATAAATTTAAGTCTGGATTTTCCAAAAAGTCACTTTTCTTCTATTTCTAAAAATTCTTTTTAACTCATCTTGAATTATCACTGGTGAGCCTGAATCCATAAATAATGAAATCTCTTCCTTTTCACATACAGCAGAGACGAAAATGCTTTCATTTCGAAGCATACTTCCTATGTTTACTATTTGTTTATTTGGTTGTTTAATGTGTCGTCGTCTATTGTGGTGGTACAACCTTCCCCTGACATACAGTTTTTCTGTTGTTTTACAGTCTGAGGTCCAATGACCGGAAGACTTATGGTTCCTGCTATATGGTTCAAACCCTTTTGCCTTTTGCCTGTCTTCTTTACTCTTAATTAACCCTTAAAGGCATACGTTGTTGGACCTGTCTTGTATGACATACGTTGAGTGTAACCAACTCCTTTTTTGAAAAATCAAAACACATGGTTGTAATCAATTTTTATTGGGTTTCTGGCCATGAAAAGAAAGAACAACTCTTCTACTTTCCTGTGATATACTTACTTTAGTAATTATTGAAAAATAAAAATGTTTTATGGGTGACTAAAGGAACCTAACCAAAATTGCCTTTTTTTTTGACGTTACTGAATAAAAAATTAATTACTCGGCCCGTATGAGGATTTAAGATCTGAGATTATATATGCTGCTTCTCAGGTCCCGTGGCCGTATCCTGTAAGTGGCTCACACTTCTGGCTCATGAGGGTCACTGTGGGAAGACACCCTGAAAAGGGCTAAAAAAAAAAAAAAAAAAAAAAAAAAGGGAAATTTTCACTATACAAATTTTTTTATGACGTTATGGTTCCCTGTATATACACCCTAATGACTTTGTAAATTTCGTTTGACACTAAACTATGATTTTAAGACCCAAATGATGAGGACTGATACTTTATATGACGATAATATGACGATAATATAAGACACAATGTTTAGTTTTCTTTTACTGACCTACATCCCCTCACAATCGGTACACAGAGTTTAGCTGTGGCTGAGACACACTGAGAGGTCACACTTGATGCACTGGTGTTCACAAGAGTCTCTAGTTCTATGTCTGACAGCAGTGTCTTTCCTTGTCCTTTTCCTTTGTCCTTTGCCTTTGATATATTCTTTATATTCACTTTAGTCTTCACTTTAGTCTGTTGTTCCACTTTTATCTTAGTCTTTATATAATATTACTTATAATCAGCAAAAAAAAAAAAAAAAAAAAAAGGAAAAACCCAATAAAATAATATAGTACATAAAGTATAATATAAAGTGTAATATATGTGGTATATATATAGTATTTCTATAATATATAATGTAAATAATATATATAATATATAATAACATAAGATACATAGCAAAAAAACAGTCATACACATATATTTCCAAAAAATAATGGCACACTCCTATAGTAGTTATACTTGTAGAGCATACGCTAAGTCCTAAAATCGTGAGTCCTGCACAGCATACGATAGGTCTGATGGACTAAAAACGCAAATAAATCCCACAATGGGAAAACAAGAGGGAGCACACTTACTTCACACAATAGGCCTAGGCAAACACTTCACATACCTGGACGGCCTGGCCAGCATCTTCAAAGGAAGACAAGGTACCACATGTTTTACAAAAACAATATCCCAAAGTGGTGAAGATATGCCTTTAAGGGTTGTAACACTCAGCTTTTGTGTGACTAGGCTTTGTGCAATAGTAACAGAGCATGTTACCTGAATCAGCATATGAGGTGATCTTCCATTTGTATGTCTTTGTGCCAACCAATGTCTACTGGGACTTTGGCCAGACTTTTGTACTGCCCTGTTACCGGGTGTGCGGGAACGAGTCCTTGAGCTGACTTGACTGTGTGTTTGTTTGTGAACTGAACGAAATTGTCTCTGGTCCTCACCAGGACTTTTTTTTATTTATCCCTGCTACAATTTCTGACACTTTGATCCCTGTCCTGTTGGCCGGTGATATGTCAATCACGCCAGCTTTGCTGCAGTATTCCACCTCATAAATGAAATCAAGTAAACTTATCCCTGGATTATATGGAATGGCTTTGGCGATTTTTAACACCCTGTCAAGAAATTTGCATAGGGCTGATATGTAGCCAGTGATGTCAACTACATGCACTGGTGACATATTACCATCAGCTGTGACCCAGTTTGATTTTACTAGGCTATTGAACAAGGTTTTCTTGATAGTGGAAATATTTCCTGTTATTTCCCCTAGATATGAGCCTGAGTGTGTTTGCCTTAGCAGGTCTACAATTTTGTGTAATTCTGGGGCTGAATCGGTAGAGAGGCGGCCTGCAGTCCTAATGGACCCAGGATCGAATCCCGGCTGGTGCAGGGAACAGTTTAAGGATTTGAATTTCCTAAAAGTAGGCTTTCATGATCTACCAGATGACCCGCCGACATGTAGTAAAATTATCCCCGCTAATACCAATACACGAGTCCTGTATGAGACAACCCTAGCATGTATTCAATATGGACGGTGGGTGTTAGCGCCGAAGTGGTGACATGTGGAGGTGTAGGTGGACTACTGGGCCTTGGGATAGGTCACTGCCCCTAAGAAATAGGCCCTGAAGCCTTTGCTCAGAGTCGGACACATTAAAAAAAAAAAAAAAAAAACTGTCTCCAGAGAATTTTCTAAGAAATTCTGTCTTAAATAGCTCTCTGACTTGAGCAAAATGCCAGATGGGCATCGTTCTTGGTTTATTCTGGCTGAAAAAAAAAAAACAGCTAGTTTTCCTTTTTCATCTGTAATGTATCTCCTAATGGTGTGGTCATAGGTACTTGTAGGGAGATAGTGAGATCGACTGTAGATCGTCGAAGCACTGCCAGAATAAAGTTGTGAGACGTAGTATGGCTTGAACTTGTCGCTGCTTATTAAATTGTGGGTCGTCAGCTACAGTGAATAGTTCTCTCTCTCTCTGTTTCACCTTCCCCTTTGTGTATCAGCAATGTGAGTTAGAGCACTCTTGGGTTATGGAGTTTATTGTACAGTTATATGGAACTGTGATTTACAGCGTAACATAGCGTGACGGCAAAGTCTCCTAGCTGACCCTCGTGTTATCGGGCCTTCTCTCCAACCTGTCTTGATCTGAAGGGAATCTCTCTGACATTATATACAGCTTGAATAGGATGTGTTCTATGATAATTATAGTGTCTGGTAGATTTCCATTCACGTGGATTAACCAACTACAGCTAGTTACCCCACCTGTTTGAATACATCATGAAATTCTTAGTCGTCTGGACTACAGAGAGATTGTTTGAGATACATCATATATTAAGCATTCTTGATGGTTTGGGACAACAAGATTGTGGATATACTGTACCTTATGTGGATTGACATTCCTAGTGAGAAGATGTGTAGCCTATGTCTCCAGCAGACACTACGTCCTGTACAATGTGTTATGAGATCTATACTAGTGCTGATATAATGCCTACTTGTGTGTGTATGTGTGTGTGTGTGTGTGTGTGTGTGTGTGTGTGTGTGTGTGTGTGTGTGTGTGTTTGTGTGTGTGTGTGTGTGTGTGTGTGTGTGTGCACTTGTTTATGTTTGACCTTTTCCATTAACTAATATTATGGGGTAAAAAAAAGTTATCAGTAGGATGCATGAGAGAGAGAGAGAGAGAGAGAGAGAGAGAGAGAGAGAGAGAGAGAGAGAGAGAGAGAGAACAGAACAAGAGATGGTGTCTGGTCAAAGAAAAACAAGAAAGAACAAGACAATGCTAACCAGTGAGGTGTAAAGAACGAGAGGCGTGAAGTAAGGAACACGCAGAAACAGAGAAAGGTTAGTGAGATATAAAAGATGCTGGGTAGGAGAGACAGGGGAGGGTACTGTTTGGACATTTAAGATCGTCAGTAGGAAAGAGAGGGGGAAATTCTGAACAGCTGGATGGATTGTTATTCTCAAGCCCTGTTTTATCTCAGAGAAAAATTTTGAGGTTTTGTTTTATCATTATCATCATCATCATCATCATCATCATCATCATCATCATCATCATCATCACCCTACTCAAGAAAGAGCAAGCAATGGAAAAAAAATATGAGTCAAACCAGATCAATACATGACCTTCAGGCAATGAGAAAATTGGTAGCAAAGCTTGCACCAAGTCAACCAGCCTTTCTCCAGCAGACACCCGTCGGACATTCATTCACTGAATGGTCACTGTTTTATAAGCTGCGGCAGTCAGCTCACTCGCAGTACAAGCACGATGAGGGTAGATGACAGGATGTCTCCTTTGGTGGCATTACATGACAGAGAAGCCTCCAGTTCCATATTTGGGAAGGAGCCTTTCGAAAGCTGTCATTCCGACTATGATGCTCTAATCACTAGATCAATAACCTAGTACTAATAATAAAATTCAGAAGATGTTATTGGTATACACTGCAAGGGTAACAAACCCCGTGCAGTGGCAAAAGTTCCCCTACCATGCAGTCACTAAACATCCTCTGCCTGCACGGGTCCGCCCCATCAGCCTAACTAGGGACGTACAGTAAAAGCTTTGTGGCGTGCAGGAAGATACACCCTGTTATGGGGGCACCACAAACCCTGGTGTATGCTAAACTCTTTTAATTGATGGATTCTAAACCTTGGCATGTCTATTTTTTTTGTTTTTTACGTTAAATCTGTGTCAGTGAAAGTATTCTGTAGTTGCTTAAATTTACTTTTGTCACCATGACCTATGGCGTCCCGACGACTTATGGATACGTCACAACTTTTTTTCATGCTCAATCCCGATGACATACCGGTACGTTCTGCAACTGTGGTCCGTCATTTGCACATATTTCAAGTTTCGTGGGTGATTTTTGGTAGGCATATGTGGGAAACCTTCCTCTACCAGCCGCCAGGCGGCAACACTGCCTGACTCTGCATGACCCCCACACGCCATTGTCTCGGCAACTCACCTGTTAGCAGTGACCCAGTAAAGACATGTTGCACCATGGTCTCTCCAATGACAAAATAATAGAAAGGCCCGAAAATATGTGATAACAGCTATATAAGGTGGAAAATGGTATAATATTTGTGGAAAAGTACAGTATAATGTAAACTGAAAAACTGAATGTAAGTTGAAACAACAGTCATAGTCAACTGTGCAAGAATTTGGAATTTTGATGTGTTTGGTGAGTGAAACAACGCTTATTCTGACTATAGTAGTGTGTGAAAACCAATATATCCTTGTACTACACATAAATTTGTACCAAATGAACAAATATCTACCTATTCTGAGTGGTTTGCAATAGTTACCCCTACCATAGAAAATGTGACATCAGCAGTGCACGCCCAGAGAAGAAGGTACCAGGTGTTCGGAGGGAGACCTGTATAGTGCACCCATATGCTACTGTAAGCACTAATTTTGGTATTTTCCAATGTTTCTCATAAAAAGCGGAGGTTTGAGCCATTTTTTTTTCGAAAATCTGCCGGGATTGGAGGGAGGGGTCATTGCTGAGAAATCATCTGGGATGGGGCAGGTTAATTCTTTGGCATTTAAGAGAAATTTACCACATCAATGAGCGTAATAAGTATCAGAATTAGCAATGTGACAGAGAAATAAAAACTGTTTCAGGTAATGCCAGGCAGTTTTATTTAGTAAACCCACAGCAGCTGTAGTGTTATTCAGATTGCTAACTTTGAATCCAGGTGATATCCTTGTTACCTCTTCATTCCCGCTATCGACGATTTCATTCAACTTAGTTAAAGACCTCTCGTATTGAATGGGTTAATTAAGGGTATATCAAACTCTTCCAGTCTGGAAGAGTGTATCCTAAGCTTCATAAAACTGTAAAGAAATTGTAACAATATGATGAGCAAGACGTCTCGATGCTCAATGGATTAAATTACACTGCCGATGCATACAGTAAATCAGCAGAGAGGCGTGTGGACCTGATGGACGTTGTGGCTGCGTCAGTGAGAGAGAAGAGCAGCTCTAGATAGAACGCGAACAGTCCCGTCATCACACCTGCAGCCAGGATCACAAACATGCCCTGTGGTGGATTTTGCTGCAGAATAACGTTCAGAGCCAACTATTACCATAAAATATTGCCATAAAGTTACTACAGGAATGGACAACAGGGACTTGGGTATAATTAAATCTCATTTTGTAAAATTTTCAACATTATTCCTATGGGATGGAGTCACTATTTGGGGAACATTATCAATGAGTGAATGTGAGTGTGGCCCATTTAATTCTCCATCTTTCAGGTGTTTTCTTACTCGTAAGACCCTACTGTACCTTACCTCATCCTCAGGTAGGAAAGAGAGATTGGGATGATGATGATAATTCATTATCAGTGCCATCATTACCATCATCACTCATTGTCAGTGCTTTAAGAAGACATATTTTTCTTCCGTTCCCACAACGCTTCCCCCCCTTCAAAGCTCATCCAGGCGTTCCTAATGGTTAGCGTTGACATGAATGTGAACATACTGTATATTGCCAGAGTTTCACTGCAGCTGATTAGGTGTGTTGTAATGTTGGGAATAAAGCACTATGGAAAAGGCATCATGAAGCCTCTTGGTATGCAAAACTATGGCTCACCCAGACGTTTGTGAGGGCCAGTGCTGACATTACAGTGAATTTGGTTGGTGCGTTGTCACAGCTGGTCAGGTTTGCCGTGAACTTCTTGTCCCAGTGATACTTCAGCCCTGCTTCGTTGACCTGCATCACTCTGGGGAGAGGAAAAACCAACTAATTGTAAATGAAAAACCAATAACAGTAAATAAAAAATAGCAATTAATAACTGAAACTTTAGCAATGAAATGTGGAAATATACCAACACAAAAAAAGTATTTAGTAATTGAGACACTAAATAAAAACATTGATAACTAAAAATACCATAGAATGAATTAATAACTAAAGATAAGTAAATGAAAAACCAGCCAAACAGACATACGGGAACTAACACTAAACATGCAAATCAGCGCTTATTAAATTAAAAACAGCAGTGGTTAAATGAAGTACTGGCAATATGTACAATAAAACGATATTAATAAATGATTATAAAGTTATTAGGGTAAAAATCCTAAGGACAAAAAACGGCGTTAGTAATACACAAAATAAAATAAAAAATGTTTACACGCGTGATGGATCATGGATGGTTTCACAATGAACGTTGTTGCTGTTACCGTTTTCTTCCTAAGTCAAATTATTCTGAATGATATTTTATAACAAATGTTATAAACATCATGTTTTCCTAGGTGTTGATAGTAATAGCAGACAAACACATACATGAATAAAGTGAATAACGACTGAAGACCATTATTAAATGGCTCGTCTATGGTTTTAAAACGCATCGATGGAAAAGTGTATAGATGCTTTTTTGATTGTGTATACAATATTTGGAGGCATAACTCAAGTATATTTTGGTATAAAGAGACTAAATATTTCCATCTCAAATAGCTGATATCTCTCTCTCTCTCTCTCTCTCTCTCTCTCTCTCTCTCTCTCAACTAATCAAAAGGTCTGTCAGTCACCTCATCAGTCACCCTGTTAATAAGACCATCATTTTCCTCATCTACCTACCTGTCCACTTATCCATCGACGTATCTACCTATTTATAGTAACACACTCCTCTATCAATATTTATAACTATTCATCTCTCTCTCTCTCTCTCTCTCTCTCTCTCTCTCTCTCTCTCTCTCTCTCTCTCTCTCTCTCCATACTTATGACTGAGGGCCGGTAACAGTGGACTTCCCTTAGCGACAGCCATGGACGTCAACGAAGGTATGTATTTCCCTCGGCCCAGGTAAAAATCACACTGACCTGAAAGTGAAACCAAATTAGTTCTTTCAATCTGGAGGCGTTTTTTTTTTTTTTTTTTCCAGTTTGTTCCTGCTGGTATCAAACGATTTAACACAGCTTAGGAGAGTACCTGTGATGGGGTCTAAAAAGACTATAACCTTTTTTGTTTAAAGTAGTAGTAGTAGCAATAGTAGTAGTAGTAGTAGTAGTAGTAGTAGTGGTGGTGGTGGTGGTCGTAGTATTAGTAGTAGTAGTAGTAGTAATAGTCGGAACTCCAGACTCATCTGAATGTGATCCCGGTGAACTACAGGCCGAACTTTCCCTTCTTCCACAGTCCGACACCCTCCTTTCTCTTGGAACAGGGAGAGGGTTAGGGGACGTTTGTATAACCGGGCATCTCCCCCGACTGGTCGCATTGGTAGAACCACGTGAAGGCATCCCTCTACAGCACCTATTCCAGACGAGAAGACGTGACTGCTCGCAAGTGTACCTGTGCGTGAAAATTCCCTGGCTATCCTGAGTTTGGAGTAAATAGCGATGTTGATGTGTGCCCTCCTGCCGCCCCGCACCAGCCCCGTCACGCTGGACAGATCGCTCAGTTTTATCAGGTACTGTCGGTTCTTGTCCTTCAGGTTCCACACGTCTCGTAGAATACCACTCTCTGCAGTCTAACAATATTACTTCACTACAATCAGAACATACCACATATTGGCTCGTATGATAACAGTGTTATGGGATGGACAAACTTCTAATTTTTGATAGATATGGACACCTATAACGTTGAAGCTGTAGTGTATACAAACTCCTAATTTTTGGCAGACATATTTGAAGAAACTGTAATTGTGAAACTGTTAAGGTATGTTCAAACTCCTAATTTTTGACGTTCATACGAGTGTATGGTACACCTGTAACTGACAGTGTGCTGAGGTATGAACAAACACCTAATTTTTAACAGTAATTATGAGGGGTCTAAGGGATGAGACGCTCCAAAAATTTTAGTCTTACATGGAGCACTTGTTATTATTTAACATGGTCAGCCTGCACTCGACGCTACAGAATGTAGTAAGTAAGTATACGGAGAAGAACAAGACGTATACTGTCATCATTACATTCTTCAGAAATTATTGTGAAAAATATAAGGCTTGCTCACTCCTTGATGCTCTCAGATCTAGTAATACTGTAGAACACTTAGAACACGAAATGAATATCTAACTAAATTGTCCCCCGCCATTTCACTGCCCTCCCCCCAGCTCATTCCCCTCTCTCATATACCTCTCCACTCCATCCCTCCATCTCATCCTCGGCCTCCTCCTTCTCCTCCCTTCCATCTCACTCATACACTCTCCTCGCTAGCCTCTCCCTCTCCATCATCTCCAAATGGCCAAACCACATCAATTAATTTTTCCTAACGCTTTCTATCACAACCACATCCACACCACAATGCTCCTTCACTTCCTCATTGTCAGTCTGTGTCTCCATGTAACTCAACATGCTCTACTCAAATATGTAATTTCCCCTGCTGTCACTCTTGACTTGCGTCCTTCCAACAAGGTACACGCATCACTTCATACGTTAGAACTGGTAACACAATATCATCATGCAGCATTTTTTTTTTTTACTTTCATGCTCACATCCCTATTTCTTATCACTGCTTTCAAAGAACCAGCAGCCTTTCTTCCATGTTGCAGCCTTTCAAGCACTTCATCCTCCAAACTTCCATCCTCACTCACCACATTAGCCAAGTATTTAAATGTACTCACATTTTCTATTTTCTCATCATCCAACCTTACTGTACATTCAGTGACTTCATTTCTCTCGAAGAATATAACTTTACTTTTCACTACGTTCACCTTCAGATTCAGTTTCTTACACACTCTCCTAAACTCATTCACAAAGCCTTGCAGTTCCCCTTCGTCTTCGCTTAACAATACAGGATCATCTGCAAATTACATAACAGAAAGTTTCCAAACGATGCACCCTCACTAGGGCTGCTCCAACATCCACTGCCCTATCTTGTTCCACTTTTATAACCCCATCTATATAGAGACTGAACAACAATGGAGACATGATAGATCCCTGTTTCAATCCAACATTCAGAAAGAAACATTCACTTAGTTCACTATCCACGTGCACTGCAGCCTTAGCACCCTCATACATAGTTTTCACGGCATTCAACAACTTCTCACTTACTCTGTGCAATATTCTAAATATTTTCCATATTCCTTTTATATCCACTCTGTTAAATGCTTTCTCCAAATCCATGAAGGTCGCATACAAATTCTTTCCCATCTCTAGAAACTTTTGGAATAAAGATCTAGAGATGAATATCAGATCTACACAACTTCTTCCCTTCCTAAAACCTCCCTGTTCTTCTCCAACTAATTCCTCTGTTATTTCACTAACTCTGTTAGTAAGTATCCTACCATATAATTTTCCTATTACACTAAGAAAACAAATGCCCCTATGATTACCACATACTTCTTTTTCCCCCTTTTCCTTTGTACAGAGGAGTAATTACACCTGACTTCTAATCCTATGGGACATTACCTTCCTTCTTTTTCCCCCTTTTCCTTTGTACAGAGGAGTAATTACACCTTCTACGGGACAGTACCTTCCTCCCATTTAAATCTGCACACATTCCATATCCATTCTGCTAGAATCTCACCCCCATGCTTCAGCATTTCATCACACATTCTATCAGTTCCTTGGGCTTTCCCCATTTTGACTTTCTTCATTGCTTCCACTGCATCCTACTGATCTCTTCCTCCCTTCTCACCTCCCGCCTTCTCCCAGCCATCCCCCAGCCACTTACTGTACACTAGCATTACTTTCATTCTCTGTGTTGAACAGTTCATTAAAGTGTTCTCTCCATCTGCCCACTTTTTCTCCCTTCTCCATTATCAATTTAACATTTTCATCTTTCAGTCCCTTACTAACTTCTTTATTACCCTGTCTAACTCTCTTTACCTCTTTCCAGAACATTTTCTTACATTCCCTGCACTTAACACTCAATTTCCATCTAAATTCCTCATCCACCCTATTCTTACTCTCGTTTACTAAACTTTTCACCTCTCACTTCATCTCAATATATAGTTCTCCTCCATCTCTCAACGTCATCCATGGCTCTGCTTCATATCCACTCCCTATAGGTTTTCTTCCTTTGCACCACAGCTTGTCTCACCTCTTTATTCCACTATGCTGTTCCTTCCACCCCCTTACATCTTCTCTTCACCCTACGGACCACATGCTGCATATGCTATGAATATCTTGCACACACTTTTCACATCCCCCCATCTGCTCCAAATCATACTTACTCAATCACTGCAACATTTCTGTCTTCTCTTCTGCCATTTTCTCATCCTCTTGCAACCTTTCTCCCCTCGTTGTATGGACTACTTCCTACTGTCCTTCCCTCCTTCTATTCCTCCATTGCACTTGAACCTTGACTTTCACCACCACCAAGTGGTGGTCCGAAAATCCATTCCTCCAACCTCTGTATGCTCTTGCATCCATTACATACCTTCTCATTCTCTCATCCACATCCACATTATCAATCATTGCTTTCTGTTCATTTAATTCACCACTCACACTTTTCACCAGTCACGACCTATATCTGTGGATTATTTTGTGCGTAGAGACGGTAGTTCGTATCACCAACCCCCTCCTTGCACAAATGTCCATTACAGCACTGTCATTCTCATCCACTTCTGCAGGCACACCCCACTCACCAACTACTCCTTCCACCTTCTCATTTCCTAATCCTAAGCACTCTCTTATTCCTCTCAAACTTTTCCATGCATGCCTCCACATTTGTCCAGAACTTTTCTTTCACTCTGCTTCCATTATCTTGCGTTGGTGCATATACACATAATCGCCCACGTTTGTAATCCCACCGTCAATTTTACCCACACAATCCTTGAACCAACTGATTTATACTCTCTTATAATCTCCTTCCATCTTTTACACACAACAATACATACACC
Source organism: Coenobita brevimanus (assembly GCF_032717465.1). Taxonomy (NCBI): domain Eukaryota; kingdom Metazoa; phylum Arthropoda; class Malacostraca; order Decapoda; family Coenobitidae; genus Coenobita; species Coenobita brevimanus. The sequence continues at coordinate 16,608,692 of NC_137011.1, forward strand.
CTCTTTTGCATTCTCATTCACACCTACTTCCGTGCATGTGCCCCATCCATACTTCCGCTCTCTCACACTGGCCTCTCCAATTAGTTTCTCTTAATCCACATATGTCTACCTTTGCACCCTCAAGCACCTGGGCAATCTCTCTCTCTCTCTTTCACCTCATCATTCGTACCTACCCCTTACATTCCATGTTGCAATCCGAACCATGTCTTTTGTTGGCTCCATGGTCGACACCTGTTGGTCTGTCCTGGTTCGAGGCTTCTTGTTTGTATTTCTAGTTAGTTGTTTTCCAGGGAGGGGCACTAACCCTCTGCCAACCCAGTTGCTGACACGTAGGGAACACATGTTGGTTGGTTATAAGGTTACCACCCAGCATGTTAAAGGATTTCCTGATTTATAGGAAATCATTTGGCTTGCCACTCAGTGCAGAGCTACCCCGAAATAGAGTACCACTACATTATGTGAGTGGATGATGGGCGCCCGCGCCGACCAGTAAAAAAAAAAAAAAAAAAGAGAGAGTCATCGTAGTCAAAGTTTAACTATATTTTTTCACCTTCATTTGTCCCTGAATTTCCTCATTCTCCAGCTTACTTCCGGTAGGTGAATGGCAGAATAAAATAATACTACAGCGCAACGCACTTTCCGTAGCACATCTCCGTGACTAATATCATATTTTAGTGTAAATCTATTAATAGAACTCAGCAATCAAGATTCAGGTTTAAGTGGATAAAGTTTCATACTACTGGTTATTTACATTCATAATCCACACTTCTCCCAGGCTGCCTCCATTTATCATTTTGTTATTTCTACAGAGCATTAAATTTGTTATGGTTTATAAAATCGTCTAGGAGCACCAAAAATATAATACGTATAATTGCCATCACCAGACAATTATATTCCCCCTGGAGAAACTTTTCAAACTGAAGGAATTAGATACATTCGTCAATAAACGCCTTAAACTACCAGAGGTCTGTTGTAAGACGAATGAAACTGACTGGGAACAGCAAAGAACACGTCACGGGATCAAGTGGTTAAGACAAGTATTGTGTTTACCCTGAATGCCTGTTCCTCGGATGTTCCCTCGGTGATAACAGCGATGGCAGAACTGTCGACCAAATCCTGGAAGGTCTGCAGGGGAAGGGGGATGTTTCTGACCGCCAGTAGCGTTATAAGATTGCTGGCATAGCTCCGCGTCAATACCAGTGTTGTTAGCATCCACACACCCAGAACAATACGCTGCCACCAGAGAAGCTCTTCCACGCTGTTTACTTCTGAGGAAGGTGGTCATATTTTCGTGAGTTTTGGAGACATCCTAGCACTTCTTTGCTTGGTAGCAGCTCTTCTTTAGTGATATATTTTGCACTTCACATAGCATGGACACTCCCAGCAGAACACACCCTACCATCATAGCAACTTCCCTCTGTAGCTTTAATCTGGAGCATGGAAGCAATGGGCCATTTTATATATCTCAATAGGTATCCCAGCGTCTCCTCTTTAGTAATTTATTACGCCGCGTGAGTACCAACGTTGTCAGCATCTATTCCCTCAATAAAGCACTCTCCCACGACAGCAATAAATTTTCACCTATCATACCTGGGGGATGGGAGATTTTTTATTTTTTTATTTTTTTTTATTTTTTTTACTTTTTAGGTCTGGCCCGATATTCTACATGGTACTCACAGGAGGCGTCGTACAACCTCTTCTTAGTTATTCATAATACGTAATACGCAATATCAACTCCCTCAGCAGTACACGCATCCACAACAAAGACACTTTTTCATCGTCCACATCCGAGGCAAGGAGAGGGGGGTATTTTAGTGAGTTTACTGTAGGAAGTTTTATAGCACCTGTTAAGGGGCCTAATTTTCAAGAGTTTAGGAGATTTTGTAATATCTCCTCCTAAGTGATTCATGCTATGTAATACACCTGAACAGGGTGGCATTAGGAGTGCCAGAGGATGTATGGATCATATATTTACAGTGAGACAGATAATGAAGAAGACTTGTGAGAAGGACTATAAGGTGTTTATGGCATTCACGGATCTGGAAAAAGCATACAACAAAGTAGACAGAGAAGAATTGTGGAAGGTTTTGCACATGTACGGTGTAGATGGTAAGCTAGGTACCGTCAAGAGTTTTTATGATGGCAGTGAAGCATGTGTAAGGGTTAATGAGCATCTAAGTGAATGGTTCACGATCGGTGTCGGTGTGTGACAAGGTTGTGTGATGTCCTCATGGTTGTTCAATATGTACACGAAAGGGGTGATGAAAGAAGTAAAAACACGAGTAATGGGGAGAAGGATGACGTTGGTAATGAATGGTTACGGATGGAATACCTCAAATTTGTTGTATGATGATGCAGAAGTACTTGAAAATACCGGACAAGAACTTGGTAGACTGGTGCAGAGTTTTGCTGATGTCTGTGAGCGTCGTGCCTTAAGTGCAAATGTAGTAAAGAGTAAAGTGATGGTTATTGAGAGAGGTGACTCCCAGTGTGATATTACAGTGAATGGAGAGAGACTGAAATTGGTGAGAGAGTTCAAATACCTGGGTACAGTGACAGAAAATAGAGGAAAATGTGCAAAAGAAGTGGAAAGTAGAGTGACGCAAAGAAGAAAAGTAGCTGGTGCAATGAAGGCCTTGATAAGAAAGAGAGGGCTGAGTGTTGCAGCTGCACGAGGCTTACATGAAGGAGTGTTAGTGCCAACTTTAATATATGGATGTGAGACTATGATGTGGCATGAAAATGAAAGGAGTGAAAGCAGTGGAGATGGGACTGCTGAGGAATGTATGTGGAGTACAGAGAGTGTATAGGATGAGCAAAAATGTGATTCATGAAAGATGTAGAGTGAGGAAGTCGGTGGACATCAGAACCAAAGAGAGTTTACTGAGATGGTATGGTCATGTGGAGAGAATGGATAACAATAGAATGGTGAAAAAGGTATATCTATGTGAAATTGAAGGAGGGAGGAGGCAAGATAGGCCAAGAAGAAGGTAGAGGGATATGGTGGATGAGTGTGTGAGGAAGAGAGGTTTGGAAATCGGTGAGGCTAGGGGACTGACAAGAGATCGAGCTGGATGGATGGATATTGTGAAAAGTGCTTGATCAGGGATTTGGCACTCCTTTTTAACGTGACAGCGTCCGGACTGACTCAATCGGATACGTTTATGTGATGCTACAAAACGTGGTAAAATGTTCTTGGCGTATCAGATAGAGCCAGGATTCAGGGGGCTTGAGTTGTGAGCGAATGGAAGCGTGGCCCATTGGACTGAGCAAATTTGGGCTCTCTGGACATTGCTACTCCTCACCCTGCCCTAAGGTGGGAAAGGAGGTCCGGATGATGATGATGATGATGATGATGATTACATTTTAACTATTCCCATATGGTGGTATTTATACAGACGTGCCATATTGTAAAAAAAAAATGTGGCAAGGAAGACACTCATGGAAATACAGTCTCATATTTTAGTATGGTGAGGACACTTTATAGCACCTCCTTCTTACCAGTTTAAAAGTGTATATGGCACGTTAGTTTTCTTCTCTGTGTTACTAATAAAACTACTTAAAAGTATAAATTATAGCAACACACGGGAATAAACAAAGGCTTTGTTCCACACCTTGGAGTAAGTGATGGCCTTAATCGGGATTGCGACCAGCAGTGCATAACACCAGGACGGGGATACACAAAGGCACTTGTAATCATTTCCCTGTCGTAACTTTGGCTCTGATTTGCAGGAAGGACAAAAAGGCTTTCGAACATTCCACTGTCTCCTGTCCTAACTTCATGAAAAATCTTAAGCTGCAACACGAAGACTGAAGCTGGTTATAACTGCTTTTTGTTGGAAGATCAAAGGAAAGGAGTGTAAACTCTTACCTGTCTTGTTCTTCCTGTGAAAACGTAAATAAGTTCAGACGGGGAATCAATCGTTTATGTGCTTGAGAAATTTACCAGATGATAACAAGAATAAACTGTCAAAATATGTCACCATACTGGAGGATAGACTCCCTAACACTGCAGCAACACACGGACATAGGTAAAGACGTTGTTCCACATATTTGTCCGAGTGATACCTTTGTTCTGGGGGCTCAGCGGTAGGATAACTGCCACTACTACAGTAGAATGAACTATGATGTGAGTAAACAAATTAAAGAATATCAATTTCTAATCCAAATAAGGTAACACACGGGCGTACCTAAATGCGCTGATCCAGAGGTCCATCCTCGTGACGTCTTTAATCTTGAGGGACAGCAGTAGAATAATGGTGATTGGTACCAATCCTACCAGCCATGGCAGTATGACAAGAACAAATTGGAAAAGCACATCATTGCTTTGATGAGGATGCAAATCTAACCTTGCTGCAGTAACACACGGACGTAACTGAAGCCGTTGTTCCAGAGCTTCTTCCTTGCATTGTCCTTGATTGGGATGCACGGGGATAGAACAATGGTGACTGTTGCCACACCCATAAGCCCTGCCAGGATACCCAGCCACACATATGGTCCCAGTGGTAACAGGAAGCCCCATGGATCCACCTCAGGGCTGCCACGACCAGCTAGTATAACCACATAGTCGATGGACACGGGGTACGTAAAGTCCACTACTGTGTATCGCTCAGCTGTGATCGTAAACAACCCAAGACCTATATCCACTTCCTATAAAAACAAGGGAAAACAAAGATAACAATTTTAATATTTATATGGTTATTTACAGGCTAATTCTATCTACACTTTATCTGTCTGTCTACACTGCCTGACCCTGCATCCTGTGAGGGGTGAAAACCAGTTTGTATCGCTTTGTTGTAACGGTGGGCAACTGAGACATCCAATTCACACTGAAGGGACTACAGTGATTCTTCCCTGCATCGGACTGAAGAGTTACGAGAATTCTACAGCTTTAATAATGAGACGTATTTTACATATGCTCTGTTATCTGTTGACCGATTCTACTGTCTCAGTGAGAACGTTTAACACCCCCCACCCCCCTCCACATATACAAATTCATTTTCATCGGCCGCCTAGGGAGGCGATTATGTAATGGCCTGCGTCAGTGTGTGTGTGTGTGTGTGTGTGTGTGTGTGTGTGTGTGTGTGTGTGTGTGTAATGCAAAAATATCCCAAAATCAATTGGGCAAGTTGTATCCAAGCTTGAATATATGTCTTTTGGGTTAATAATTTTGGCGATGCTGCGATGATATGCCTCCAATTGCCAGAGAAATACTGATCTAGACTTTTTAAACAGGAATGTAGAGACACTGAAACCTGAAGGGGAAATCCTAAGATTGTTTTTCGATTTAGCAAATCTTCAATGATACTGCATCCAATTGCCAGAGGATTCCTGATCTTGTTTTCAAACTATGGTGGGCGATACACATTCTTGGACGAATGCTTTGGCTTTTATTGATTTATACAAAGAGATCACCTCTACACTGTATCGATCTACCAAATTTTACAATTCAAAACCAAAAATGCAACTCACAATATAGATAAAATACATAAATGAGTCCACATACATGACTAATATTAAGAACAGTTTTATTTTTCTATTTTCTATCCTTAAACGTACCGAAAATATTGCGTTTATTTTAACCTTACAAAGACCCCAAACACCTTTCAGTTCAAGTGATGGCCAAGTGTAGTCAGACAGGAGAGTTGTTTTGACCAATAAATAAGGAGCCTCATTTCAACCTCATAATTACGATTCACTGAATTTCAAACATCAGCGACTTTGTATTCAAGTTGTGAAAGTGGCAAAGTCCAGCCAGGTAAAACGAAATAAATTATCGTAACTAAGCACATTCATTCCTGCTCCACAACTAAGGCTCGTCGAATTTCACGGGAGCACGATTCCATGAAATTCAAGATCTAGTTCCGCCAGGTGAAAACAAATTGCATATAGTAATCAAGGACCCTTAGTCCTACTCATAATTAAGTTCATCAATCTTCATACAACCATGACTATATTAGAGCAGTGCAAGTGACCCACTTCTGTAGGGTTAAAACAAACTGGCCCAACCCACCTTCCGGTACACCAGGTTTTGTCATAGAATTTCGTGCAACCAACAGTTGGTATTCAAGTTGTGGGAGTGGTCCAGTTCCATCAGGTGAAAGCAAATGAACAATACTCACTTTGTGGTACACCTGGCCGATCATGCCCGTCCAGGACCCGTCAGAACGCAGCACTCCCCACTCCCCATCAGGTGGTGTCATGAACTTTATGCTGTACAAACGTACTATATTGTACATACCTAATCAGGTGACAGAGGAAGAATTATATATATATATAGATAGATAGATAGATAGATAGATAGATAGATAGATATGTACGGTATATATGTTTGTGTGTGTGTGTGTGTGTGTGTGTGTGTGTGTGTGTGTGTGTGTGTGTGTGTGTGTATGTGTGTGTGTGTGTGTGTGTTTGCGCGCGCGTGTGTGTGTGTGTTTGTGCATTTGTGTGTGTATTTTTGTATGTGCATTACTGTATGTGTGAATGTGTATTTGTGCATGTTTCGGTGTACGTGTGTGTTTGTGTGTGTTTTTGGGTGTGTGATTGTGTGTTTGTTTGTTTGTTTGTGTGTGTGTGTGTGTGTGTGTGTGTGTGTGTGTGTGTGTGTGTGTGTGTGTGTCTTCTTACCTAATTGTTCTTACCTAATTGTATCTTTACAGGAATGAATCAAGCTCGTACTGTCCCGTGTATTAAACCATTTTTATTATCCATATCATTAAATTTGTGATTAGTTTTGGCAAACACTATTTCATTCGGTAGTGCATTCCAGTGATCAAATTACCCTATTTGGGAAACTAAATTTTCTTGTGTCTTTATCGCCTCTCTTTTTATGCAGTTTTTTTGCTGTGTCCTCTTACTGATGCTTCCCCATAGGTTATATACTCATTAATGACTATTTTCTCCCTCCTTGATAGGCATTTATATAGCATAATCATGTCTCCTCTTTTCCTTCTCTCCTGTAGTGTTAGTAGATTTAGTTTTTCTAATTCTTCTTTGTAGCTTAGATCCCTTAAGCTTGGTACCCATCTTGTCGTGGCTCTATGAACTTTGTCAATCTTATCTATGTGTTATTTGAATGAGGATTCCAGGCTACTGATTCATACTCCAGGGTTTTTCTGATGAATGGTGTTATTACCTTTCTCAACATGTCGTCATTTATGTATGTGAATGCTATTCTCATATTTGCAAGCAGTATATACATGTTCCGTATCTTCTCACTGATGTGGTCAGCCGGAGAGGGTCTGTTTTTAATAATCACACCTAGGTCCTCCTCTCTTTCTGATAAGTGTAGGGTTTTACTTCCTAACTTATAATCCCAATCTGGTCTTTTTCCACTTTTTCTCAAACTTGATTACATGACACTTTTTCACATTGAATTGTTTTTGCCATGTATTACTCCATTCATGAAGTTTATTTAACTCTTCTTGTAGCTCCTTACAAGAGCCTGTGTTAGTACAGTAATTCTCCTTTGTATTTCTGCATCATCAGCAAACATATTTAGATAGCTTTAATTTCCAGTGTTCTATGTCACTTATATACATTAAAAACATAAATTTGTACCAGCACTGATCTAGTCACTTCCCTTTCTGATGAGTAATTTCCCCTTAGTACTGTTCTCATTTCTCTTTTTCTGAGAAAATTTGGCATCCAATAGTTCAGTTTCCCTCGGATTCCTCCTTGATGATACAGTTTCCATGAAAGTCTTTGGTGCAGTACTCTGCTAAATGCTTTCGTGAAATCTAGATAGATACTGTCCACCCACCCTTCTCTTTAATGTTTCTGCAACTCAGTCAGAGTAGCTTAACAGATTAGTAACACATGATTTTCCCTTTCTAAAACCAAACTGCCTTTCTGTTATCATAATGTGTTCTTCTACATGGATTACCTAAACTTTTCTTATCAGCTTTTCCAGTATCTTACTTACAACACAGGTTAGTGATATTGGTCGGCAGTTGAGTGGATTTTCTGCTTCCTTTCTTGAATAAGGGAGAAATTTTTGCTTTCTTCCAAATATCAGGTAGTTTACCTAGACCCAAGGATTCCTTGAATATTAAAAATAATGGTCTATTTAACTCCTTTGCACATTCACGTAGCACCCAACATGAAATTTCGTCAGGATCATTTGCTTTTCCTTTGTGTAATTTACTTAACTACTCCTGTATTTCTTTTTTCTGATATTTGAATATCTAGTAATATCTGTGGGCATGCATGTCCCTATCACCTCTTTCAAAATTTTTTTCTTCTGTAAATGCTGATTGGAAATTCTTATTTAGTGCTTCACAAATACCCTTCTCTCGTGTATAGATGATCCCCTCATCCGTAATTGATTGTATTTTATCTTTTACTTTGGTTTTGCTTTGGATGTAGCTGTAAAATAGCTTCGGTTGATCACTACTTTTATTTATGATGTCTTCCTCAAACTGCCTTTGGGTTTCTCTCCTTATTCTTGTATAATCGTTTCTTGCTTGTTTATAGTTGTTATATGTCCTCTCACTATCGTGTCTTCTGTATCTATTCCACAAGAAGTCTCTTTTTTCTTTTGATTTTTTACATTCTTTATTAAACCATTTCTTTATTCACATTTCTGCTTCTTTGTGCTGATGAATGTGATTTTCGACTCCTATTTCATAAAGTTCACAGAATTTTTTATATATAACATTTAAATCTTGTCCTCTAAGCTCTTCTACCTAATCTATTTCTAAGATGCATTTCTTTAGGTCATGATAGTTGCCCTTTTTGTAGTTTAGGCTCTTTTTGTAACTTTCATTACTGTTAACTATGTCATCTGCTATCCCGAAGTTGCAAATTAATACTGCATGGTCGCTTTTGCCGAATGGAGGGTGATACATTATATTGTCTATATCATTTTCTTGCCTAGTAAATATAAGATCTAGTACCGATGGTATATCAACTCTTCTATTTCTGGTGTTTTCCTTTACATCTTGTGTTAGGAAAAACTCCTGCACAAGATCCAGGAGCTTTTGGTCCCAACAGCTTTTCTGCCTTTTTATATCTAGCTTATTCCATTTTATAGTTGTACTGAAATCTCTTGTTAATATAATTCTTCCAGATTTCTCCTCCATTCTACGTAGTAATGCTCTTAAATTCTGAATTGTAGTCTCTGCCAGGTCTTCATATTCGCCTCTTTCTACTTGTGAGGGTATATCTAGTTCTAGTTCTTTGACTTGTAGATTTTTTCATGGTTAATATTATAATTCCTCCTCCTCTTTTTTTAAGTTCCTATCTCTTCTTCATATAATGTATTCCTCTAGGTTTAGTGTATCATTTGATGTCATTGATGTTAATTTTGTTTCAGTTAGGCAAACAATATGTGGTTCCTTTTTTTGATATAATCATTCATCTCTAATAATTTATATACCATTCCATCAACATTAGAGTACATCAGTTTAATCATTTTGTTTGCATACATGTTGTGTCTTGGGTCCACTACCTTCCTCCTCTTTATTCCCTCCTGGTTATGTACCACTTTCGTACCTGCAATCCGATTACTTTGTAAAAAAAATGTATTCTTCTCTTCCTCTGACATTCCCTCGTTCTTTGTTTTTTCCTCCTCCCTCTTCTCTTTTAGTAATCCCAGTTCCTCTTGAGTTAGGCATCTTTTGATTCATACATTTTTAATTTCTCTTTTTCCATAAGTTTGTTTGTATTTTTCAGTAACTCATTCACAGTGTTTACGATCTGGAAGGTTACTTTCAGAGGTCTTGAATTATTTCTCTCATATTTTCCTAGTCTTTTGTGTTCCTCTATGTCTTTATTACAGATTTCCTCTGATATTTCTTTCAATATGCTCATTGCATTTACCATCTCCTTTTCGTCTTTCAAAATCTTGTTTTTTTTTTTATTTCTTCCTCATCTATATCAGTGATTACTATAGATGTGTTGATATCTGCTGAGTCTTTGACGAATTTTGGATTGTTTTGGATATTTTTTTTTTCACTTCCTTTTAATGCTCTTTTCTTCAACTCTTGTTTGTAAGTCTTTCTATACTTTCACCATTTCAGCATACGTAGTTTCCACATCATTTTTTTAGCTTTGCATCGCTTCATTCACCTGGGTTATTTTCTCCTCAGCATCACTGCTCTGATCTATCAGACTGCTTGCTTGTCTAATTGTCTGTATCATTTCTGATCTCTTCCATAATACTCTCGTGGTTGACAACTGCTCTTGCCATTTCACTAATCTTCCTTCTAAGTGAACCCACCTCAATTGACAGTTCATCTATGGTTGTGTCTTTCTTGTTTACTTCCTTAATTAATTTTTCATTTTCCTCCTTCTGCATGTGCAGTTGCTTCTTAATTTCATCCATTTCATTCTGAAATGCCTTTTCTAATATGTGTACCCATTCTACAAGCTTACTGATGTCTCCATTTCAACCAGTTCCTGATAGAAATCATCTTGCTTTCTACCTTTATCCCCTTTCTTCATTCCTTCCAGATTTGCTTTACTAAAGATTGTGGTCATCTTGTGGTACAAAGAGGAAGATTCTGTTTACAGGTATCCATTCCTTGGTATACACAGCAGACTAAACAGCTGATGAGCTTGCTCGGTTTATTCCTGCACTAATTTGCTTTATTTTGTTATTTGAACAACACTTTTACTTAAATTTCCTCTTTTATATCAGCACTCCATTTAGTTTTTCTTAGTACAGAGCTTGACTCATATAAATGTACCGTACTTGTGTGTGTGTGTGTGTGTGTGTGTGTGTGTGTGGTTTTGTCTGTGTGTTTTGTGCTTTTTGTGTTTTTATTTGTGTCCGTGTGTGTGCTTTTGCGTTTTTTTGTATTTGTGTGTTTTTTGTGTTTCTGTGAGTGCTTTTGTGTGTGTGTGTGTGTGTGTGTGTGTGTGTGTGTGTGTGTGTGTGTGTGCATCTGTGTGTGTCTGTGTGTCTGTGAGTTTTTGTGTGTGTTTGTGTGTGTGTGTGTTTTGTGTGTATGTGTGTGTGTGTGTGTGTGTGTGTGTGTGTGTTTTGTGTGTGTGTGTGTGTGTGTGTGTGTGTGTGTGTGTGTGTGTGTCTGTGTGTGCTTTCAGTGTGTTTGTGTTTGTGTTTTTTCTTATTTGTTTGTGCGTTTGTGTGTGTGTGTGTGTGTGTGTGTGTGTGTGTGTGTGTGTGTGTGTGTGTGTGTGTGTGTGTGTGTGTGTGTGTGTGTGTGTGTGTGTGCTTCTGTGTGTGTCTGTGTGTTTTTGTTGTGTTTGTGTGTGTGCTTCTGTGTGTGTCTGTGTGTTTTTGTTGTGTTTGTGTGTGTGTGTGTGTGTGTGTTTTTGTGTAATTCACAGGGTCGGTCAGGATCACTTGATGGTTGTGATCGTCAGCTTTTACCCTCCCGGAAGGGAGCTGAGAGCTCATATAGTCCGATCTAAGGGCAAGGCTGTGACCTTCACACACGCACACACCCGTCCCCTTGCTCAAGGGGGAGAGTAAGCGCCCACTTCGTCAGTGAAACTTTTCGCAACCTGAGCGAGGCGCGAACTCCCGTCCACCAGTTGGCAAGCGAGAACGTTACCACTGCACCAGCGAGGGTGTATGTGTTTGTATGTGTGTGTGTGTGTGTGTGTGTGTGTGTGTGTGTGTGTGTGTGTGTGTGTGGAAAAATTCTGCATTCACGTTCCCTTGTTTATCCTGCAGAAAAAGAAGCTGCAAAAATATTCCTCATTCAACGAAAACTTTATATTGAAGAGAGGAAGAGATGACATGGACGGACAATGCACTATCCTTGCTTTGTCTCTGCTTTATAAACAAAAAGTTACGACAGAGAATTAGTTGTAAATATGCCTAATAACTCCTCCCATTACACTTGAGTGATACTTGATAATGAAGATTTTTTTGTTTAAATCGTGAAGTACGATGAAAATTTAAGTATTCTTCTTTCCATCACTACTTCAGTTGTCAGTTACACTTCAGAAATCATGAAATTAATTTTAGCTTGTGAAATATATGCAGTAGTAAAAGCTGCAACGCCAGGCTCATCAGAACATGAACCTGGCTGATTACAGGCTGAAGCTGCCCTTCCTCACTCTACCATCCCCGTCTCAGAAGACTGGGAGGGGACTGGGGGATGTTCGTGTAACCGGACAACTCCAGTGATCGGCCATAACGTGAAAGTGATCATCACCAGCACCATTTGTGGAGTAAAACGGGATGATGAGATAACCTCAGTAGAACTGAGAAAACAGCTGAGCGTGGAAAGGATGAGAAAGGATGTAGAAAAGAACATATGAGATAGTCTGAACAAGTCAAGAGGAAGGACCAGGTGATCTGGGTGTAGATGAACTCGTATAAGGGTGACGGGCCGTTGACATAAAGGCTGACAAAAGAAAATATGAGATGAGGTGGTTTGTGCCGATCTCATAACCAGGGTTAATACTAGAGCGCTGACACAGAACAGTAAGATGGAGGAGTACTTTTAACTGAACCAATGTGACCCATGCTACATAGAAAAAGAGACGTAAGATCAAAAATGATGATGAAATACACGGTGGTCTACAAGCAGCTCTCTGCAGTCATGTTTGTTGTGAGGACGGCTCAGTCTTCTTTTTTGAGGAGCGAGAACACTCTGACTGCCTCATGGAATTACCAAACAAGCATGTAAACAGTGGAGGTAAAAAAAAAAAAACAGACACTATAAAAATGAAAATGGTTATAGAAGTTAAACTAATATAGGACAGACATCGGTAATGGTTGTTGAGCCGTTCCCGTAACACTGGGAACACAACTGCATAACATATAAACCGCACAATATTATTCAGGCCAACAATGGATACTTGAGAACATATTTACGTGAAATTCATGGCTTTAGCGATTGCTTCTATAAGAGCGTTCTCGGCATTGTATACGACCAGTTTCTTCTCTCCTGGGTGGTCAGGGTCGTCCACCACTTCTGTTGGGTGAAGTGTTCTAAGTGGTTTTGGTGATGTCTCAGGCCCAGTTTTTTAATTATTTAGTCCACACATTATACCGTAATACCTCGTTATGTTACTGATGTAATTCATGTCAATATTAAAGCGAGATAAATAATAGTCAACACAGTTATGGCGCAATGGGAAAATCATTTTGCTAAAGTGAGGTCTAACGAAGCTTCCTATATTGTGCCATCAATATTATGACATTTTCTTTTTGATATCGAAGAACTCAGACATAACACTCAGACTACAAGTTGACTATTTTTTTTTTTCTTTTTTTATGAGAAAATCTCTCAATCATAAAGTTTACTTGCTTCGGCATTAAGCGAGTCTCAATGGCAAGGAATTATCAAAAAACATTTTACTTTGTTGCTGTATATCACATTATTTCATAATACTCTTAATTTCAGTTCAGATGGAAAGTATTTCATGGAAGCATGATTCAAGATAGCAGTGTATACAAGGAGTATCATATAAAATGAGTAATAGGAGGGTTTGTGGCACATTTTCCTCAGCAATTTATTTTGCAAATTATACATTATTTATATCATTTCAGTATGGGTATACTTTGTTTCATCAACACAGAAGGGGACATTGGACTGCCATGTGCAGAACGTATGTTAGGAAACTCATTGGGTCAAAATATTTTACAAACATACCTGATTTGTAAGACGTGAGGGCCACTCGCGTCACCAGAAGACGCGGTCGGTAAGGGAACCTAGGGAAAAATGTTTATAATTTACCAACAGCAACTCTGTCATTTTACCTTTATAAAAAAACAGTGGCAATAGCAAGTCTGATATTATACGCTGTAAGGTGTAGCGGCCTATGCCTCTGGTAGTATTACATAACTGAAAAAGCTGTATCTAGGTAATTCTGAGCAATGCGCTTAAGGCATATAACTGTCAATATGAATAGCGATTCAAGGAACTAAAACATTAGGCTCACTACTTCTCAAAGACAGTTCAAGCATTGCAGTTTAGAACAGAATAACTCTGTTGTTACTGTTCTTTGGAAATCCCAGTCTGTCTGGCCAAGCAGACCCTTTTTTTTTTTTTTTTAAGAAGGAACCAAAGGCCAGAAGCCAGCAAGATTGTTCAATCCAAGAAATGAAAACAAAATGACTGAGAGAGAACTCAAGAATCCTTCATTAAGAGATGGCTGGACGCACTACACTTGAATGACTGGAGGTCTCAGGCAGTAGGAAATACAGACAGAGGAAGACAGCTCCAGAGTTAACCTGTTGCATATATGAAGGACTGGAAGTAACGGGTAACTCTTGCATTAGAGAGTTCGACAGAAACGTGATGAAAGGTTTGATGTTAGACGGGTGCAACCCACCCACCGTAGTGGTGGAGGGATGCAAGCAGACAGGTCAGAGGAGCAGCGACCATTGAAGTAGCAACAGAAAAAAGATAATGATGCAACAGTCTGGCGAAGAGACAGAGGTTGAAGACGGCACGTAAGAGGAAAGAGTTAATGAGACGAAAAGCCTTCGTAGTCAGGTTCACTATGTAATTTCGCCAGATTTTTGTGGAGAGTATCAAAACTATACATTTTTGGAAACTTTATTGTATAAGCAATCAGAAAAACAATGTTTCCATTTGCCCTGATAACTATATGGCCGCCATCTTGGATTTTACAAAATGGCTGCCGTAAAAAAGGTTTTCGTCAATATCTCAGCTTCTAAATAACATAGAAATTTGATTTTGATAGCTAAAGCACCATTTTCAGGGCCAAGGAATCCAATGTATCAAAATAAATAAGCTAGATTCAACCACAAACTTGTTTGACTGAAATTTTCCGTTTCATTGAATGTTTTACAAGTGATCAGACAAGAACGTTCCACTAAGTTAGTGTCCATTAAGAACCAACATGCTCCTCATGACAGAAATGGGTTTAGTCTTTTAGGCAACCAAGGAGTCTTTACATATCGTCACCATCATCGTCATCATCAGTTTCATACTTGTTCTGTGTGTCCTCATCATTCTGAGACTCACTGCCGCACTGGCAAAGATCGGTGCAGGATAAGTTCTTTGTTCTGCAAGAACATCTGGCAGAAGAACAGTCTGTTTTGCAGTGACAGCTAACCATCTCAATGATGGTCTTTGGAGCTGGAAGGGCATCTGTCATGGTTGGTTTCAGCTGGCCATCGGACTCCTTGTGGTAGTCATTCTGCAGGGGAACCAACTGAGGATCCTGCAGAGCAATGCTGGCCTGTCCCCACACTCTGGCTTGGATATGGACTCTCAGGACATGTTGTCTCAGAGCTCCAAGGGTAGGAGGTAGCTTGTCACTTTCTGCCATATGCTTGCAGAAGAGATGCCATCACAGTTCAGAGATGGTCTTGATGTAGATGCCTTTGGGGGAGTAGTCTGCACAGACGAAGCTAGCCAGAGTGGCCAACATAGTTTCGGTCACTTCTGCCTTTGTTTAAAGCATCTGCAGAGAACTGATTACATCTCTATCTGCCTTCATGTAGACTTGCAGCCAGGTTGCTTTGCCTATACGAGAGAACCTTCCAGTGTTGTCAGCACCAGTGAATGCATGGAAGGCTGGCAAAGCCTTTGCTCTTTCTGCCCCTAAGGTTCTCCATATTGGATCCTGAGATTCCCTTGCTGGTGACAAAGTGGTCTGTTCTCTTGGCAAGCTGTGGTTTTGGCTTGTCACAGTGCAGCATATCTACATGGTATGGAGTGACAGATAGACTCTGGGCATTGCCTATCTTCAAGGGTGGTGTAACTGGTTCTCCAGGAACCTCTGCCTTCTGGTATACAGCAGTAATCGTTCCATGGGTGGTTCCTTTCCCATCAGCAGTGTCCTCTGCAAAGTCTGTGTTATCTACTGCGAAGAACACAAAGGCACCCTTCTTCAAGAATGGTGGTACATACAGACCTTGGAACTCTTGGGTGTTTTCTACAACAGCATTGGCCAGAGCTGTTTCCATTAGCAGGGTACGGCCAAACGGAACACAGTAATCATGTGCACTGAGAAGATCAATCAGCATCTTGTTGCGGGTGTCGTGATGAACAGTTAGAGCCAGTCCCAGGACCTGTGGGTTTTCTCGTGCATGGGGTGGCCTGAATGCTGCTGATTCTCTTCTTGGCTTGTAGTTGACCTGCCGGTTGGATTTGAATCCATACATGATGTACTGGCTCACCGTGAGTGCTGCTCTGTCAACAACTTTGGTCCTCCTTTGAGTTTCCAGGCTGTCAGCAGGTCCTATCATGACCCAGCGGATCGTGGTATACAGTTCAGCTGGAACGTCATGGATTTCACTGGTGACCTCTATGGTGTTTGTATCCTTGGCTGCCTTGGTAAAGTTTGCGATGCTTTTCCTTATCACCTGTGCTGCTCTGTAGATTGTCTGCATGTTGTCCTCTTCATAACCATCACCTTCTATCGCAGAATGAACCATGCTTTCCTCGCATGCCTCTGGGGAATAGAGAACAGCTGACTTCCTTCGATTTTTTTGAAGACAGGACTTAAGGTGTGGCAAGGCATTGAGGATCTTTTCTTTCAGCCACTTTCTATTGAATGTAGGTATGTGATTTTCCAAGCCTTCTGTGCCAAGCATATTGACATATGTGGTTTCGATATCTTCCATAGGTAGGTATGCTTGGTTCTGTGTTTGGACATCAGTGAGGTTGATCAGCTCGAGCAGACTTGCACGCTGTAGCAAGGGTTCTTTGCGGACTGTTCCGCTTCCACTGGTGCTGGCTTCTCGCTGTCCATGGAAAACATGCTTTTTCCAGCAGGTTTTGTGGTACCGAACATCAATTGAATGTGCATCCCCTGGTGCAATGCATGTGTTCAGTCTTGTTTTCAGTGTGTTATTATTGGATCTTTCAACAGCTTCTTTAATAGATTTCCCAGCGTTGACTGTCCTCACCTGATAGAGCTGCTCATCATCATCTTTCTGACAGAAGAAACATCGTTCCTTATCCAGTGGACTTGTACGGGACCTCGTGAATGGTGTTGTAGAGCCAGATGTTGATGGGCCTGATTCGTCCATTTCAGTGCTTCCTCTTTTCTGTCCACGTTTCTTGGCAGTGTGGCGGCCAGGAGCTAATGCATGTGCATGACGGTCTTGGGCACGTTGGATTTGGTCTTTGTTAGTTGCATTTGCATAGCAACTACGATGATAGACTGCCTGATGTGTACAGAGTGTTTTTTTTGTACAGCTTTGCAGTCGTCTTTGGACCTCAACATAGTTGCCATCATGCAAACTGGTCCTCTCTTCTACTATGTCCAGCACACGCTGGTAGGAGTCTATCCGGGGATGTTGCACCAACTCTTCCTTGTCATCATCAGACTGGCACAGCATACACTGCTTCCAGTTGATAGACGCCTGACCTTGACAAGTAGCCCCTTCAGCAGCTTGTGGTTTGTCACTCATGTTTAGAGCCTGCAAAAGAGAAAAAAACACCACTATAATACAACCACCACCAACTTACATGTAGGGTACAGTAAACTGTTCAACATACATAATATAGGCCTACTACAATAATCAGACCACTAGATAAACATGTCCTTGTGGTTGGTGCTTAGTATGGCCTAATGACCAATTTGTCTTATGAAATTAGTAAGTATTTGCAAGAACTGCTGTAACAAATGCCTCAACACATCTGGAACTAGGAGCATTGGATTCCTTGGCCCTGAAAATGATAGTTTAGCTGTCAAAATAAAAGCTCTAGGTTATTTAGAAACTGAGATATTGACGAAAACGTTTTTCACGGCAGCCATTTTGTAACTCGGGGCAAATGGAAACATTGTTTTTCTGATTGCTTATACTATAAGGTTTCCAATAATGTATAGTTTTCATACTCTTCACAAAAATCCAACGAAAGTTAAAATCCAAACATAGTGAACCTGACTATCGACTTCATCTTGTTGAGAAGAGCTGTATGTGTGAAGCTCGCCACATGCGAGGGTTGTATTCTACACGGGGGAATATAAAACTTGTGTATAAAGTCAACAACTGTGCAGAGGTAAAGAAGGCACGGATTCAGCTTAGCACATCTAATTTCTTGGAGACTGAATATGTAGGAGAGGAAATATGATCTTTCCAAGATAAATTCGGAGAGAATGAAACCCCAAGGGTGATAAAAAATGATGCAGGATTGCACTGGATATTGATAAAAATCAGATGATGCTCCTGCGGAAGGATTTGACAGGTTGAAGGATATAAGAAATGACTTTTTTATGCATTAAAAACAAGATTACTTTTACCCCATTCAGAGACCTGTGCCAGGTCAGATATTAGGTGTACCATAGCCTCATACTTTATTGAAATAACTGCTAGGATGGATGCGTGAGAAGCAAATGGAAACGGGTAGAATGGAGTCATCAGCGTGTGGGTGAATAGGGTTGGATAAACAGCTTGGAAAATCATTCATGAAGAGAGGAAAGAGAGTTGGTGATAAGACAGAGCCCTGAGGAACACCACTAGTGATAGCTCTAGGAAATGAACATTGGCCATCTACAATAGCACCAATAGAATGACCAGAAAGGAAGTAAGAGTTGAAGTCATAGATAGAGGGATAAACCCCGGAAGAGGGCATTTCGGAAATTAAAGATTTATGCCAGACTTGACCAAAAGCCTTTGAGATGTCTAGTGCAATGGCAAAGCTTTCGCTAAAGGGCCAAAAGGAGGATGACCAGGAGTCTGGATGGTAGATGAGAAGATGGCCAGTGGAGGGTCCCTGGCAGAACCCATATTGGAAGTCGGAAAAGAGGTTGTGATATGAAAGATTTTTTTTTTTTGTTAAGAATAGATTCAAAATCTTTTGTAATACAGGACATTAAAGCAACTGGGTAATAGTTAGAGGGCTGGGAATGGTCCCCTTCTTTGCAACTGGCTGAATGAGAGCAAACTTCCAGCAAGGAGGAAAGGTACAGGACGACAGACAGAGGCGAAAGTGTTTACATAAGCAGGATGTAAGCACAGATGCACAGTTCTTGAGAACAACAGGAGGCACCTCATCAGGCCCATATGTCTTGTTAGTCTTGAGGACAGTGATGACGGAAAATATATCAACTGCAGAAATTTCAATGTCTGCCATGAGGAAATCAGTGAGGGGAAGTGATGGAGGAATAGCACCAGAATCATCTAAGGTAGAATTGGAGAAGAAAGTCTGAGCAAGTTCTGCTTTATCAGTAGAAGACAGCGCTAAAGAGCCATCAGAGTCGAAAAGAGAAGGTGAGGATGATGAGGTAAAGTTGTTGGAAAGGTTTTTGGCAAGGTGCCAGAAAGAGCAATAGGAATCTGAGTTTGAGAGTTCGGAGCATTTAGTATGAATGAAATTATTTTTAGCAGAGTGAAGAACAGACTCAGCATGATTCAAAGCAGAAACATAAAAGAGTCGAGATTCAGGGGTGGATTGGCTGTGGTACACCCGGGGAAAGTTCCGCCTTACACACCTGCCTGCCAGTTCGGACCTTTATGTGTGAGACAACGACTAGTGAAGCAGTAGCCAGACACTCAAATGTCTGGTACCACTGTATGGGAGGGAAGAGGTTAAGGGAGGAGAAAGGCATGGGGGGAGCTGATGGTTCCTAGCCCTCCCTCTTCCATCCCCACCCTTCTCACGCAGTTACCAGATATAGGAATGTTGGCTACTGCTTTGCTTAACACTTGTCTCACATTTACTATTTCGAAGTGGTGAGCGGAACTTTCCCCGGGTGTACCTTTTGCAGGCCCCTCTCCTTGTTATGGACAGCATTAGAACTAACATGATTAAACCAAGGTCTTTTTGCATTAGTAAGAGGATAAGAGAAAGGAAATGAATGCTTCCATGACCGAGAGAATGACCTCCGGAATCAGCAAGGCACACACAGATGACTCTCGGCCATGGAAACAATAATAATTCCAGGGAAAATATAAGACGTATTGCCTGAGGGCCTCCCTAGCTGCATCACCAAATTGCCACAGCTGTTGCTTCTTTTGGAAGGTCTACAGGCCTTACTGGAGTTATAGGACAGGTTAAGGTGATAAGGTTATGATTGAAGGTGCCCAACGGACAGAAAAGATTAACAGCATAAACAGAAGGATTAGTTGTAAGGAAATGATCAAGTATGTTGGATCTCTCTCCAAGGTGGTCAGAGATATGAGCAGGGTGCTGTACAAGCTGCTCTAGATAAGTAACGATAGAAAATAATGTAGGCTTCTTCCCCAGGTGGATCAATGATAAAAGATAAGAACCAAAGGTGGTGGTGAACAATGAAATCACCTAAAATGGAGATTTCAGAGGAAGGAGAATGTGATAAGATGTGTTCCATCTTAGCAGTAAGATAGTCGAAGAATCTTTCATTGTCTTTACAATTAGGGGATAAGTAAACAACACAGATTTAGTCAGAAAATGACAGGATAGCCGAAGCCAGAGAGTAGAGAATTCAGAAGATTCAAGTTAAGGAACACGAGAGTAAGATATTTTGTTCTGAACATATACATAACAGCCAACCTTGGTTTTGAAATGAGTATAGAGAAAGTAGGAGGATACAGAGAAGGGATTGCTATCAGCTGCCTCATACAATTGAGTCTCTGTGAGGAAGAGAACGTGAGGTTTAGAGGAGGGGAGATGGTGGTCAACTGTGACCTACCCATCACAGGCAAGCAATCGCCCCTGCAGTGCCGTTCCATGCAGTGAACCGATGTTCCCTTGTGCAGACAGCGCCTTGCCACAACAAGGCATGGAGGGAATGTGAGACTTTGGTTCCTGGATGGACGCCATATTTGCATCTCCATCTAGTTAGCAAGGGCATCATAGTAGGCTGCACATCACCCCATTATTTGGTTATATGATTACCATCCAGCATTGTAAATTGTTTCCTGGGATACAGGAAACAAGAAAAGTAATAAAAGATGCATAGTACAAAGGATTACAAAGGAAGGCAAACAGCAACAGACCTAATAATCCTCTCGAACCTGTTTGTTACCAGAGACTATGACTATAATATCTAATTCCATGAGATGAAGTTAGGGATAACAAGCAAGAAGGCTCTACCCTACCCACCAAATCATCCAGCCGAGACCACCAGGCAAAAGTGAGGGACCACCATATAGCATAGAAAAACGTGACAGGAAGGATGGGAGTTAACAGAAAGAGAGGAAGGCAGACACAGAAAATGATAGCAAAGGTGAGGGAAGAAGTAGGCAGCACAACGTCAAGTGAGTGGATGATGCGCGCCTCCTCCTGTCACCAATAACTCTTGAAAAATCAAGTAGCTCATATTGATATCCGCATGATCCTGATAAATGTGCAATTTCATATATTTCATATTCATTACGAAAAGATGTTCTTATCAACCATATTTCCAAGGACACTTTTAAGTAGAATCAGGTTAAGAAAAAAAAATCCTTACTTTGAAATTTTTTTATAGTAATATGGGCTAGAAGACATTTGTGTTAATCCTTTGTCAGGAGACCACACAGCAGCAGTCACGGGGTCAGTTCCCTCAGGGTTGAAGGGCACCTCCATGTATAATCTGCCTCTGAAAATTGCCGAATAATTAGCTGACATATCGATGAGTGAGTCTTTATATACTTTCTCACTTTGACCTCATTTATTTTTATTCAATTTGCTTTTTTATTTATTTTGTGAAACCTGACCTCGACCTTAAACTTTCTTTTTCAACCGTTGAAATCAAATATGGTATCGGATCATTCTTATTTGATTATGCACTTGGGTGGTCCAAAAATATAAATCACAGGATATCATGACAAACACAAGTTGCTTTTGTTCCCCTTTATTAATCAAACGAACCTGCAAATTTCAGTTCTCTAGCTTAATATTTAAAGGTCGCTACAGGTTTCACTTTTTGTTTCCATCACATTACTGCACTACACCACAGACAACGTTAACACTGAACATAAAAAACAGAAGTTTTTTGTCACTGATGTTAAATAAACAGTGAGCACATACTCAGAAACGTCATTTCAGCACAGTAAACCCTGTTCATTTTCACTGAAAGTGTTATTCAGTGAAAGCCTCCCTCAAAAAGCACGAAATGTCATGCTGATGCGGTATGTCGTGCTTTTTGACTTCAGCTGCTACCATTTCACGGTTATTAATTCAATGGAGACGGATAGAGCTTCTGAAGAGCGCAAGTTAATTAAAGTTTTGACTAGTCGCTTTTGCTAAAGCTACCATCGCAAACATTGCTGCCCTGTCTGATATATTTACTGGATCCAATGTAGAAGCCACCACAGGAGAAAGAAAATCGTGGGCAGTCTTCTTGACCCTTTTTGTCGTATGCCATACTTGCTGTTCGACAGAGCTTGGAAGTAAACTCCAGATCTTCAACATCTACTTCTGATGACGAAGAAGAAAGAAGGAATCAATTTTCGATGAATGGACTGTCTGAGCCATTGCTTCCTTTTCCCGATCCGATTTTCCCTTTCTCTTAAGTTCTGTCTCCATTCGCCTGCGTTTCACCTCACAGGATTTCTGGAGCAGCTGGTCTACTCCTGCCATTGTCGATTGCCTGTGATCTTACTGCTGACTGTTTAGGAAAGCCTGGTCTTCCTCATTTGCAATCTGCATCTGAGCATCTTGCTTGAAAATGTCAAACATTTCTTCAAGATCTCTGAAAAAGATGATTTCCTTCATTCAGTATGACTCTGAGTCTTTCAGTTGATTTGAATTATTCTTCATCTTTACATACTGCTCGACTAGTCCCAGAAGCTTCTTCTTGCAGTAGCAGACGGTCGAGGTCGGAACACTGGCTGAACTCCAGAAACAAAGAACAGTGTCAGTCACGGCAAGCGCACTGTCAGACTTGGTATTCTTAAGGATTAAGTGGTGGTAAAGAAAAGCTTGAGGGCATGGCCCTTAGATGGTAGTCGACAACCAGTGATCATCTCTTCATGATGACCAATCAACCAGACAGAAGCACAGCTTCGTGTACTGGCTGTACCCATACCAGCTGCAAACAGAAAACTCAACTTGAAATAGAGGAAAGCATGCAAAATACTGCAGGTTAAACAGAACACTACACACACACACACACACACACACACACTCCGGCTGACCACATCAGTGAGAAGGTACTTAACATGAATACACTGCTTGCTAATATGAGAATGGAGATCACATATATAAATGAAGACATGCCGAGAAAAATAATAACATCATTCATCAGACCAACCATGGAGCATGCATCAGTAATCTGGAATCCTCATCCCAAAAAACACATAGATAAGATTGAAAAAGTACAAAGAGCAGCTACAAGTTGGGTACCAAACTTAAGGGATCTAAGCTACGAAGAAAGACTAGAATAATTGAATCTACCAACATCACAGGAGAGAAGGAAAAGAGGAGACATGATTATGCTATGTAAATGCATCTCAGGGAAAGAGAAAATAGACGTAAATGAATGTATAACCTATGAGGAACCATCAGCAAGAGGACACTGCGAAAAACTGCATAAAAATAGAGGTGATAAAGACGTTAGGAAATTCAGTTTCCCAAATAACTCATTTGATCAGTGTAATGCACTACCGATTGAAATAGTGTGTGCCAAAACTATTCATAAACTTAAGATATGTATGATAAAAATGGTTTAATACACAGAACAGTACGAACTTTACTCACTCCTGTAAGGATACAATTAGGTAAGAACAATTAGGTAAGAACACACACACACACACACACACACAGAGGGATTCAATCTAGGTGGACGTGTGACACCGGCGCTCCGTACCAAATCATCACGGCCAGTGGCATTACCTAAATAGTATCTTTGTATGAGTCAAGCTAGTTAGCAGTCTTATTGACCAGAGCAGTGATATTGAGGAGAAGATAACACAAGTAAATGAAGCTGTGCAAAGCTACAAAAATGATGTAGAAACCATGTATGCAGAAATGGTGAAAGTAAAGAAAGACTTAGAAACAAGGGTGGAGGAAAAAAGCATTAAAAAGGAGGTGAAAAGAATAATCCAAAACAATCCAAAGTTAGTCAGAGATTCAGTAAAGATAAACAAATCAGTAGTAATCACTGGTATAGAAGAGGATGAAGTTAAAAACAAGATCACAAGAGAGAAAAAGGAGATGGCAAATGTAATGAGCTTACTGAAAGAAGTATCAGAGGAAATCTGTAGTAAAGACATAGAGGAACACAAAAGGTTAGGGAAATACGAGAAAAGCAAGACAAGACCTCTAAAGGTGACTTTCCAGAGTGTAAACACTGTGGAAGAGATAGTAAAAAATGCAAAGAATCTTAAGGAAAAAGAGGAGTTCAAAAATGTATGGATAAAAAGATGCCTAACACAAGAGGAACTGGAATTACTAAAAGAGAAAAGGGAGGAAGCAAAAACAAAAAATGAGGGAAGATCAGAAGAGGACAAGAAGAAATTTTTTTTACAAAGTAATAGGATTGCAGGTACGAAAGTGGTACACAAACAGGATGGAAGAAAAAGGAGGAAGGTAGTAGAACCATGTCATGACAATTATATAAACAAGATGATAAAGTTGATGTACTCAAATGTGGATGGAATGGTATCTATATTACTAGAGATGAATGATTATGTCAGAGAAAATGAACCACAAATAATATGCCTAACTGAAACAAAATTAATACCAAGGATATCAAATGACATACTAAACTTAGAGGAATACAATATATGGAGAAGAGACAGATATTTAAAAAAAGGAGGAGGAATTATAATATTAACTAAGAAAAATCTAAAAGTCAAGGAAATAAAACTAGATATACCACCAAAAGTAGAACTGATTGCAGTAGAGATCGACACATCTGAGGGTAAAGTAATTGTAGCCAATTTGTACATGCCACCCAGATCAAATACATGGGAAAGAGACGAATATGAGAACCTGGCAGAGAGTACAATTCAGAGTATAAGATCATTACTACATAAAATGGAAGAGAAATCGGAAAAAATTATACTAACTGGGGACTTCAATACAAATATAAATTGGAATACTCTAGATATAAATAACCAAGAAACCTGTTGGGACCATAAGCTCCTGGATCTCGTACAAGAGTTTTTCTTAACGCAACATGTGAGGGAAACCACCAGAAAAAGAGGACTTGATGTACCTTCAGTGCTAGATCTAATATTTACAAGGCAAGAAAATGATATTGACAGTTTAATATATCACCCTCCACTCGGCAAAAGCGATCATGCAGTACTAAACTATAACTTCAGGATAGCATATGACATAGTAAACAGCAATGATAGTTACAAGAAGAGCCTAAACTATAAAAAGGGAAATTATCAAGACCTAAAGAAGTATTTCTTAGAAGTTGATTGGGAAAATGAGCTTAGAGGACAAGATTTAAATGCTGTATATAAAAAATTTTGTGAATTTTATGAAATAGGAGTCCAGAAGTACATCCCACAGCACAAAGAAGCAGATAAGAAAATACAGAAATGGTTCAATGCAGAATGTAAAAAATCAAAAGAAAGAAGAGATTTGTTGTGGAATAGATACAGAAGACACAATAGTGAAAGGGCATACAATAATTACAAACAGGCAAGAAACGACTATACAAGAATAAGGAGGGAAGCCCAAAAACAGTTTGAGGAGGATATAATAAATAAAAGTAGTGATCAACCAAAGCTGTTTTACAGCTATATCAGAAGCAAAACTAAAGTAAAAGATATAATACAATCCATTACGGACGAGGGAATCACTTATACACAAGAGAAAGATATTTGTGAAGCACTAAATAAGAATTTCCAATTAGTTTTTACAGAAGAAAAAAATTTTGAGAGGGACTATGTGGAACACGCATGTCCACACATACTACCAGATATACAAATAGCAGAAAAAGTAATACAGGAGGAGTTAAGTAGATTAGACAGAGGAAAAGCAAGTGGTCCTCATGAAATTTCATGTTGGGTATTACGAGAATGTGCAAAGGAGTTATGTAAACCATTATTTTTAATTTTCAAGAAATCCTTGAGTCAAGGTAAATTACCTGATCTTTGGGAAAAAGCAAATATTGTCCCCTTATTCAAGAAAGGAAATAGACAAAATCCACTCAACTACCGACCAGTATCACTGACCAGTGTTGTAAGCAAGGTATTAGAAAAACTTATAAGAAAAGCTTGGGTAAATCATCTAGAAGAACACAGTATGATAACAGAAAGACAGTTTGGTTTCAGAAAAGGAAAATCATGTGTTACTAATCTGTTGAGCTACTATGACAGAGTAACAAACACAATACAGGAAAGGGAAGGATGGGTGGACAGTGCCTATTTAGATTTCAAGAAAGCTTTTGACACAGTACCACACCAAAGACTTTTATGGAAACTGTACCATCAAGGAGGAATTCGAGGCAAACTGTTTTGTTGGATGCAAGACTTTCTCATAAAAAGAGAAATGAGGACAGTACTAAGAGGAAACTACTCATCATGGAAAGAAGTGACTAATGGAGTACCACAGGGTTCAGTACTGGCACCAATCATGTTTTTAGTGTATATAAATGATATAAACAGTAACACTGGAAATGAGAGCTATCTGAATATGTTTGTAGATGATGCAAAAATACAAAGGAGAATTACTAACACAGACTCTTGTAGGGAGCTACAAGAAGAATTAAATAAACTTCATGAATGGAGTAGTACATGGCAAATGGAATTCAATGTGGACAAGTGTCATGTAATCAAGTTTGGTAAAAGTGGAAAAAGACCTGATTGGGATTATAAGTTAGGAAATAAAACCCTATATACATCAGAAAGAGAGAAAGACCTAGGTGTGATTATCAATAACAGACTATCTCCGGCTGACCACATCAGCGAGAAGGTACGGAACATGTATACACTGCTTGCAAATATGAGAATAGCATTCACATACATAAATGAAGACATGCTAAGAAGGATAATAACATCATTCATTAGACCAACCCTGGAATATGCATCAGTAGTCTGGAGTCCTCATCTCAAAAAGCACATAGACAAGATTGAAAAAGTTCAAAGGGCCGCTACAAGATGGATACCAAGCTTAAGGGACCTAAGCTACAAAGAAACACTAAATAAACTGAATCTACCAACACTACAGGAAAGAAGGAAAAGAGGTGACATGATAATGCTTTATAAATGCATATCAGGAAAGGAGAAAATAGACATAAATGATTACTTAACATATGGAGAAGCATCAGCAAGAGGACACTGCAAAAAACTGCATAAGAAGAGAGGTGATAAAGACGTAAGGAAATTCAGTTTCCCAAACAGAGCAATTGATCAATGGAATGCACTACCGAATGAAATAGTGTGTGCCAAAACAATTCACAAATTTAAGGATATGTACGATAAATATGGTTTAAGACACGGGACAGTACGAGCTTGACTCATTCCTGTAAAGATACAATTAGGTAAGAACACACACACACACACACACACACACACACACACACACACATTTCAAAGGCTTTCGATCGAGTCTGGCATAAATCTTTAACTTCCAAACTGCCATTTTAGTTTCTACCCTTCTATCTGTGCCTTCTTCTCTAGATTCCTTTCTGGTCGTTCTATAGCCACTATTTTAGACTGCCATCGTTCTTCTCCTAGATCTATTAACAGCGGTGTTCCTCAGGGCTCTGTCCAATTACCAACTCTCCTCCTTTTATTCATCAATGATCTTCTAAGCTGCACTTCTAACCCTATCCACTCATACGCTGATGACTCCACCTTTCACCTTTCCATTCGATTCCCGCAACGTCCATCTCAGCAGTTACTTCAGCAAACAAGGGATGAAGTTATGGCAAACCTAATGTCCGACTTCGCTCGTATCTCTTACGGGTAAAAATAATCGGTTGTTTTTAATGCAAAAAAGACTCAGTTTTTACACTTATCAACCCAACATAATCTTCCACGGGCATACCCACAAATGTTTAATGATATTCAACTTAATCCTGCATCATCCTTGAACATGCTTGGGGTTTCATTTACTCGGGAGTTATCTTGGAAAGATCAAATTACATCTCATGTAAAATCTGCTTCCAAGAGATTGGGTGTGCTAAGCTGATTCCGTTCCTTCTTTACCCCTGCACAATTGTTGACACTATACAGGGGTTTTATTCGCCCCAGTTTGGAGTACAACTCTCATGTGTTCGGAGGCCCCCCACATACAGCTCTTCTCAATAGGGTGGAGTCAAAGGCTTTTCGTCTCATTAACCCTCCTCCTCTTACTGATTCCCTTCAACCTTTGTCTCTTCGTTGCACCGTTTCATCTTTATCTCATTTCTCTCGCTACTTCAATGGTCACTGCTCCTCTGAAATGTCTACATGCATTCCTCCACCTCTACGATGGTGGAGGAATGCATGTCCAGCCCTCTAATGCAAGAGTAAACCGTTACTCTCAGTCCTTCATTTATGCAACAGGTCAACTCTGGAACTGTCTCCCTTTGTCTGCATTTCCTGCTGCCTATGATCTCCAGTCTTTCAAACACAGTGTGTCCAGGCATCTTTAAATGATCGGATCTTGAATTTGTCTCTCTCTTGTATTTTGTTTTTCTCTGGGAAGGAACAATTTTGAGGGCCCGCGGCCTTTGGCTCCTTCTTACTCACACACACACACACACACACACACACACTCCGGCTGACCACATCAGTGAGAAGGTACGTATCATGTATACACTGCTCGCTAATATGAGAATAGCATTCACATAATTATAATAAAATGAAGACATGCCGAGAAAAATGATAACATCATTCATTAGACCAACCCTGGAGCATGTATCAGTAGTCTGGAATCCTCACCTCAAAAAACACATAGATAAGATTGAAAAAGTACAAAGGGCAGCTACAAGATGGGTAACAAGCTTAAGGGATCTAATCTACGAAGAAAGACTAGAATAATTGAATCTACCAACGTCACAGGAGAGAAGGAAAAGAGGAGACATGATTATGCTATGTAAATGCATCTCATGGAAAGAGAAAATAGACGTAAATGAATGTATAACCTATGGGGAACCATCAGCAAAAGGACACTGCAAAAAACTGCATAAAAATAGAGGTGATAAAGACGTTAGGAAATTCAGTTTCCCAAATACGGCATTTGATCAATGAAATGAACTACCTAATGAAATAGTGTGTGCCAAAACTATTAATAAATTTTAGGATATGTATGATAAAAATGGTTTAATACACTGGACAGTATGAGCTTGACTCATTCCTGTGTAGATACAATTAGGTAAGAACAATTAGGTAAGAACACACACACACACACACACACACACACACACACACACACACACACACACACACACACACACACACTTTATCTCCAAGAGTAAGCAGCGCAGTGTGCGCAATCTCACATTACATAACCAGCCGACTGCACGGCGAGGCCGCCTGCGGGCATTTATAAACTCATGGCCAACCTCTCTAGAACATTCAAAAATTTTTTCGAACCGTTTAGAACCTTCTAAAACATTCTAGAATTTTGTACTACCCTTTCTAACTGTCTAGATCCTTCTAGAACAGTCTACAATCTATACCCTCTTAAACATTTACACTTAGAAGGACCTGTAAACATTGTCATATTGGTCTATTTTTTTTACATGTTACTAAGAACTGGATTAACAGCATCTTGTGTCTGAATCAGTATATGCTATGAGATATTTCAGTATATGATCATGAACCACCCTACCGTGCACTTCTATACAGAATCTGGTAACCTTCAAAGTAAACTTCTTTTGCATTGTTTTCTTTTCTCTTGTTAAAGGAACCATTTGACATAAAGAGGAGCAAGACAGGTAGGTTCTGCAACAGTACACAGATAGCCGATGAGATACTACATTCTTTGTGATTTTGTCTGAAACATGGCTACCACCAACTAGTTTCTAGATATAGGCCTAAGGGACACAAGCAAATACCCATAGACAGGGTGAGATATGGAAGGAGACTTGGGTACCCTTTACAGTTCTAAGCACTTTAAAAGTGTGCAACGCATACCTTACTTCTGTGTCTGAAAAATGAGCTTACGTTAATAAAGGACGTTAAATTTTTACTCTTCTGAACATATAAGCCAGGAAAATGAATGTGTGAGATGATTACTCTATCATAATATAATATTATAGCTCAAGTACTTTACCTCAGCTTTGGCGTACTGGCAAGCTGAAGCAGCATGGAGTTGGTCATCGCAAGTATGTTGCGAATGTGGTGTAGGTGGTGGAGTGAGAGGCGAGTGAGGATGAGAAGTCTCGTGGACCACACTAGGAGGCGGCTCTTAAGTGACCACTTGGTGAAGACGGTGAGGAAGGCTGGGTCATCACTCACCACCACCAACATCACGGACCCTGACACTTGTTGAAGCTGGTGAAGTAACCAGGGTACAAGTTAGGTCACTGACAACCCCACCTCAGCAGTACCGTGACAGTGACCTACCCTCCTCAGCAGTAACGTAATAGTGACTGACCTACATTGGCAGTAATGTGACAGTGACCTCCCTGCATTGGCATTAATGTAACGGTGGCCCACCCGCTTCAGCAGAAAAGTGACAGTGACCTACCTGGCGAGCCTGCCCAACCATCCAGGAAAGCTGTCCTTGCGTCATGTTAGCATCTTGGCTATCCCTCACCATCTCAAACACACCCACTCCCCATGGCGCTGACACCTCACCCACACTGCCAATCTGATATGAAGAGTTTTCAGTGAACAAGAATATCTTGACAAGAAAAATTGTGGCATCTCATGATTCTGCCAAAAAGGACACCCTGAGTCCATGAGTGTGCAGGAAAAAAAAGTACACTTTACCTCCACTCCCTCTGTTTTCCCCTCACCAAACTCCATATTACCACAAATGTTCTGTCTCTCTTTAACCCGCCACATGCCGGCTATTTTTAGCTCTATGGGTCACCCCAGTGCCGGCCATTTTTCGACCTTTTTTTTTTTAGCTAAAATGATAGATTTTTATGTGGAAACAACGAATTTCACCATTAAAATGCTCACCGAGGTTCGGATATGGGTTTTATTGAGTCCTGCATACTTGTGTATAGGTATAGTCACTCTCTCACGCTCACCACGTACGTGAGAGAAAGCCGTTTTCTATGTAAGGTATACTCACGTATTTATGCTGGGAAGGTATAGTAATGTTCAGTACACTTTTCTGATTACTTATTACTTCAGCATCTATCACAATTTGCGTGTCTTTCTCACTGTGAATGCATTATCTTACACTTACTTGAAGATAGGTACCATACAACCTGACTTCATAACATACAGTACTGTCACTTACAAGAAGGTATTTACAACTTGACTTCACTATATAGTCCTTACACTTACAAGAAAATATTTACAACTTACACTTACATAAAAATATTTACAAAATGCCTTCACTATGTACAGCACTGGGTGAGGCACACAGGTAGAGTGAGGCAGAGCGAGCATGAGGGGGGGGAGCAAGTGAGTGTATGGCCTTGACAGCCTGGCGGATAGTAGAGGAACAGTTACCTTACATGCCAGCCAGTTTTTACACGCGAATCTTGAAAAATGCGGACACAGTGAAGTTTTTTATTTTAAACCACTTTAAAACGGCACTGGCACTGACTGCGGCATTATGTCAGACCGTTTTAAAACCGCACTGGCACACGGCGGGTTAAATCTGACAAGTACTTATACTAAGTAAAAATTTTTTTTGTCCTCAAAATGTAACATAAATCCAACATATGAGCTGAATTCTTCCAAACACCTTCTAAATAAAACTCAAATGAAAAACACTTTCATGCATAAAATTGTAAATGACTCAAACAAGATACTGGAAAAATTTGTGGGTGCCACTTGTGTAAATGTTTTCATGGCTAGGAACAACAAATTATTATTTGATACAGAATTGAAGGCGAACAATAAGATCTATGTAGATCTTTAATGAATCATTTGGATTTTACTGGTTAGTCACCGTTATTCGGCTATATATGGCAAATACCACTGAACACTGAGTCAGGAAGAGAAGAACGAAGTCACCATGTTGTGATGCAGCCTGAAGAGCAGCATTCAGGGCCTCCATAATCGCTGCTTCTCTTTCATCCATGTCTGTGTGGAAGTTACAAATACATATTTTAATGATTTTCTATAGTGAGATGTCACAGAAGCAATGCTTGAAATATTTTCACCATGTCACACTGGCAACTGGACAGATGTTGGAAGTAGTTCTGGTGGACTAGGTCTGACCTTCATTCAGGTTTTCATAGAGCAGCCACCCAATCCCAAACCTGAATTCAGATCAGAGTGACTATCGCCTCTATACCCAATAGCTGCATCACAACAACTGCTATAAAGATAGGGTACCCTTCACTTTCCTATCTCCGTGATCCTTCATGAGGACATTAATTACATTTAGAGGTGGGTACTTTTAAGACACAGCATCCTGGATATGGTTTCAGTCAGTACTAGCGATGACACCAGGTTTCATTTCCATGGGTGTAAGAGGTTCCTTAGGACCTTTTTTTTTTTTTTTACTGTTGTGGTTTATCAATCCTGTGATCATTTTCGGTAACGTGCCCTATACTGTAGTGCTATACTCACACCAGTGTGTGTGTGTGTGTGTGTGTGTGTGTGTGTGTGTGTGTGTGTGTGTGTGTGTGTGTGTGTGTGTGTGCTTTAACTCCTCCTGGGCTGTGTGACGGAAATCAGCGAAACATCTCAGGTGAGTTCATCAGGTTCCTGGTCTTCCACTATATATAATTTTCCAACTATGAATTTTAGGGGGGAACAGCCCCCCCCCCAGCTAGTTCTCCGAAATAATGAAAAGAAGGCAGATGTGGGTTTGATGTCGTAGTATATGTATACAATTGACTCATATTCGTAATGTGATATTCGAGGAACATGAACGCTCCAGTGATTCTGGGGGAGTCAGCCCACCTCCCAAATATAAAAATGTTCAGAAATTTAACTGAGTAGATGGATTTGAACAAAACCTCTCAGGTCAGTTCGGTTGGTTACTTGATAATGTTATCCACTACATAATAATGTCCACCATTATTGTTAGGGGGCTCAGCCTCCCTTTCAAATATTAAAAAGGATACAAAATACAAGAAGCAGGGCAAATATGACTCTGCTACCTTAGTGCATGTTGTAAAATTAACTCTCATCCATAATGCGATGGTTAAGGAGCGTGACTCTACCCCTATGATTCTTGGGGGGGGGGGTCAGACCCTTCCCAAAAATAAAAACGATCAGAAACAGGGGAAACACTTAAATGAAACTTCCCAGGTACGGTATGTTAGTATGGTTATTGGGAAGGTTTTCCATTGTATACAATTTTCCAACCCTGTCAGCTCTCCTCACCTAATTAAAAATTCTTATAAAAAGTGAACGGGGGGCAAATACAGCTTTGATATCTTAGTATATCTTGTTCAACGAACTCTCATCCATAATGCGATATTTAGAGAGCATAAACCCTCAGTGACTCTTGGAAGGATCAGTCCCCTCTCAAAAATGAAAACAATCAGAAATACAGGAAAGTGAGCACATGGATTTCAACGAATTTAGTATACATATCGCCGGATTAGGAATAAAGTTTCCATGTTTTCTCTAAATACACAAAGAGAAACTGCATACTGATATTTGGGGAGCATGACTCGTCCCCGTCGTCATGGTTCTCGAGGGGTCAGCCCCTATTAAAAAAAAAAAAAAAAAAAAAGCTCATAAACAACCCAGGTGAGTTTGTTTACTCTGATGGACTTCCACTATATTTTATAATATTCCAGCCATCATTTTAGGGAAGGGGTCAGCCCACTCACAAAATTAATAATTCTCAGAAAGAGTGAGAGGAGGGCAGATAAGAATCTGACATGTTGTTCAATGGACTCTCAGCCATACTGTAATAAAAAAATAAAATCATCTGAAATACGGGAGATTTGAATGAAATTTCCCTGCTGATTTTGCTTGGTTACGGGGAAGGTCTTCCACTATATACTCATATAGCTTTCCAACCATGATTTTTCATTGAGTCACCCCTTCTCAGAAAAAAAAAAAAATTTGAATCTCTGAAAGTATTGCAGATATGGTTTTGATATCTTAGTACATGTTGTACTATGGACCCATATCTGTAATGCGATGTTTGAGGAGCATGACTCTCGCAAATGATTCTTGGGGGCATGAAACCCCCTCCCAAGATTTTTTTTTATTTTTCTTATCAGAAATAGGGGAAACTGAGCACAGGGATTTCCACGAAATCGGCATACATATCGACGGATTGGGTATGCCGTTGCCATGTTTTCTTTTAATGAAAAAGAAGAAACTGTACATCTACTTTATACTGGTACGTGATACGTTTATGATCTCTTAGTGTTATTTATGTAATCTATGTCCAAATCAAAAAGATATCAATATCGTACATGGGAATATTAACTCTTTCACTACAACATTTCTGTGTCATTGCTGCCACCTAAGACGAATTTTGCAGATTATGAAAAACCTTTCATTGCCAAGGGGTTAGAAGGTATCCTGTAATACCACCACAGATACATGACTCTCCAAAAGATAAATCGTCTCGTTGTACAAAGAATGGAATATAAAATAGACCACCTTACTGAAGGAATTAAAGTACAAATTACAAAATAAATCATAAAAAAGGAGATGCTAAGAAACCTCCAAATCTCCCAAGAAAACTGCCCATGATTTCTGTACTAACCTGGAGTAACATGTTTTTCGTTGTTTGTCAGGAGGAGGGTGTCGAATAGAGAAAGCAACAGCACTTGAGTAGCTGTATTCATCTTCGCATTGATTAGCACTGTAAAAAATGCTTACAGTTAATGACACATGAATATGTGCAAAATATTTAAATGCAGCGGAGAAACAACCAAAAGCTAAAGCCCTGCAAATTGGTCCCTCCAAGAAAAATACAAACAAGATAATAGAGAGCCAAATTCAAGATCCATTCATTTTGAGATGCTAGAACACATTGCGTTTAAAAAACTGGAGGTCATAGGTAGCAGGAAATACAGACAGAGGAAGTCAGTTCCAGAGTTGACTTGCTTCATACAAGAAGGACTAGGAGTAATGGTTGAGAGTTTGCTGCTAGATGGGTGCTACACGCCTGCCACAGTAGTGGTGGGATGCAAGCAGACAGTTCAGAGAAGTAGTGACCAATGAAGTAGCATTAGAAAAGAAATAAAGATGCAACAGTGCAACGAAGAGATAGGGATTAAAGGGAGCCAGGAAGAGAAGGAGAGTTAATGAGATGAAAAGCCTCTGACTCCACCTTGTTGAGAAGAGCCGTATGTGGGGAGCCTCTCACTTCAGAGTTGTGCTCTACGTGCTTAAAGTCAGCAACTGTGCAAGGGTAAAAAAGCCACGGAGTTGGCTTAGCACAGCTAATCTCTTGGATGCAGATTATACAAGAGATGTAATGTGATCTTTCCAAGATATATATCAAGAGAATGGAACCCCAGCTATGTTCAGAGATTAAGCAGAATTGAGTTGGGTATTATAAAAAATTAGAGGATATTTCTGTGGTGGATTCTCACGGGTCGAGAGATGTAAGTACTTTCTGAAAGAAAGAAAAAAAAAAAAAAAATTACTTTTACCTCAGTCAGAGATGTGAACCAAGTCAGACATTAGGTGTGCCTTGCCTTATCGCTTGTTTATTAGAGTAACTTCTGAGATGGATGCTGTGCAAAGCAAATGGAAAGGTGAAGGGTGGAGTCATCAATGTTTGAGTGAATAGGATCAGATGTACAGTTGAAACCAACATTTCACCCCCCCCCTCCCAGTAGCTGAAGCCATGGCCAGTGATAAGCAGGCACGCAAACAAACTCCCCCCGTCCCCCTCTGCACCGCCTCTATCCCATCGCAGCCCCGTTTACAAATTTCCAGGTAAGTCTGTGAGGTTCGTGGCTGGCGATGTGACGTTGTGTCCATATCTACATGATGCATGATGTGACATTCTCGTGAGTTACCATTACCGTAAATAACATGACAGGAAGCAATCTGCAGTAATGTTTTGATAGCTGGCACATGAACATGGTTATACAAAGTTGTACTGTATAAATATAGGATGATGAAACAAAAAACACACAGTTCTGTCAATATTATAGCGTTATTAATGTCATGTAAATAGTTGGCATATGTCAAGTAAATGGACCTATATCAACGATTTACCATATAATACCGTCTGTGACCACCATTCCTCACGACCGTCAGCCTTTGTTGACACGCCTTCCCTGTAGAGCAAACCAACAAATCCACGAACACAAAAGAATCAACCAAAACGTTTTGACAGCTAATGTATATGTTGAAAATGAACAAGTGCACAACAGGATACCTCACATTGTAGGAGCGAGTTGTCTGACGATCATCTGCGGGCGCACCCACTCACCCGGCCACCTGTTCATTGGATCATCATACATGTTCAGTAGTATAGTGGTAAGTTAAAAATCATTTATCTCCAATGGTGTATGATTATGAAAGCATATGTGTCAATGCATTTGTAATATTCTCATTAAACACATAAGCGGATCATATAAACAGGCCTGGGTTACTGAGCAATATTATCTGTAGTGTTACAGTCCAGCCAACACACTTCTTGTAATATATTTCTTCTTGCAAGTGGAACACTGATTAATGGTGTGCCAAACTTCCGTCACCTCACGTCTCCATCGCCTCGCCATAAAGAACCCTTAACCTATGGAAAGTATTCCAACCATTTTGCCAGCCCAGCTGAGGCATCGGAGCACCCTGCACATCTCATCCATACACCATTCCACGGAAGGACCAATTTACCTTGCCACCAGTGGTGTTTGACTCATCAGTAGCGGTAAGTCTTACCCAGTAAGTCAAGCCAATTAGCCCGTCACGTCCCGAGGTTTTCCGCACCTCCGACATCCCCCAGTCCCGAGGTATTTTCGAGAAAATTTTTTTTGGCTAAAACCTTCGCTTTTGGTGAGAAACATCGAAAATTCATAGAGAAATCGCTCACCTGAGGTTTAAAATACCCAATCCAGGTAGGAGTTCCTCCTTACCTGACTGGGTTTTCTAACATGCTGGCACCAAAGAAAACGAGTTCTATGGGAGGGTAACTATTTTATCCACTCATAAATGGTATTTATTTATTTACTTGGTACGAATGTATATGTAGTATGAGAGTATATTGGTTTTCAAGCAGTAATATAGGCATTATAAGCATTGTTTCACTCACTAACTAATCACCATACCTGACCTTTTTTTGCCACATTACCTGATCATTATTTCTGGCTGTTTCTTCTTCTAATGCTATGAAAACATTGTCCTCCACATTGTCATCGATTGGGGAATCACTCTGGCCCCGAATATCTTTACTAGCCAGGTCACTGGTAACAGGTCCTTTGCCAAGACAATGGCGTGAGGGGGGGAGGGGGGAGGTTATGCGGTGTAAGGCATTTTCCCTGCTTGGCATCTTGTAGAGGAATAGAGGAAGGTGTCCCGTGTATACATACGAAAAATCACGCGCAAAAATTGAAAATCGTGCAAATTAGGGACCTTGCAATTGCACGACGTACTGGTATGTCGCCGGGACTGGCAAATGCAAATCATTGCAACGTACCCATACGTCGACGGGATGGGGCGGGTTAGAGTGAGGTCAGCTGGTACTCACGGTTGCCAGAGACAATCACCATTGTTGCCTGTGGTTTTTACTGCAGATAACAAAACTAACAGTGTGATATGAATCATGCTAATACGTCTATGGATCTTATTTTAGGTGATTCCTGCATGATTGCCTGATTAAATCCCTATATAATCATCACCTGTGTTCCTGCCTCCTCACCCGGCTGCCCACCTGTCAACACAACATTATCGGTTATTGTGTGCCTGTATGTATATAAAAATGGTATTTTCGCATTGTTCTCGTGACATCGCCTGCCACGATTCTTACAGACTCACAGGTGACCTTTATATGGGGATGTAAACAGACAATCATGGAGGAATCACCTAAAATAAGAACCATAAACATATTATCATGGTTCATATCACAGTGTTAGTTTTGTTATCTACCGCAAAAACCACAAGCAACGATGCTGATTGTGTCTGGCAACCGTGAATACCTGCCGACTTTAAGTGGCTTGTCTTACCTCTACTGATGAACCAAGCAACAGGGTATCTGGATCACCACTGGTGGCTGGGTAAATTGGTCCTTCCGTGGAAAGGTGTACGGATGAGATGTGCAGGGTGCTCCGATGCCCCAGCTTGGCTGGCATAATTATTGTGATAGTTTCCTTAGGTAAAGGGTTGCTTATGGTGAGGCGGTGGAGACGTGAGGTGACAGGAGTTTGGCACACCATTACTCAGTGTTCCACTTGCAAGAAGAAATATATTATATACAAGAAGCATGTTGGCTGGACTGTAACACTACAGATAACGTTGCTCTGTAACCCATGCCTGTCTATAAGATCCATTTTTGTTTAACAAAAATATTACTTGTACATTGACACATATACCTTCATAATCATACACCATTGTAGATAATTGATTTTTAACTTACCACTATACTACGTGAATGATGACCCAGTGAATGGGTGGCCGGGTGAGTGGGTACGCCCACAGATGATCGTCGGACAACTCGCTCCTATAATGTGAGGTATCCTGTTGTGCACCTGTTCATAGTTCTCAAAGCATGTTGGTTGATTCTTTTGTGTTCGTGGATTTGTTGGCTATACAGTAAGCTATACAGTAAGGACGTGTTAGGAAAGCCTGACAGTGGTGGGGCGTGGTGGAGTGATGCTTACGGACGGTAACATGTCGTAAACTGTTTTGCCAATTATTTATGTGACAATAACACTGTAATATTGACAACTTTTTTTTTTTTTTTATCATCCTTTATTTACATAACTTTGTATCTCCGTTCATACGCTGACTATTAAAATATTATTGCAGATTACTTTCTGTAATGTTACATCTTGTAGATATGGACACAGTGTTATATCACCAGCCACGATCCTCACAAACGTAACCAGCAACTTCTAATAAGGGCTGGGGTGGGGTGGTGTGGTGCGGGAGGACGAGCGATTGTTCACTAGCTTGCTCATCACTGGCCATGGCTTCAGCTACTAGGGCGGGAGGGGGTACTGATTGTTGCTTTGACTGTACAGCTTAGGTCACTGATGAATTAAGGGAAGAAAGCTGGTGATTGGACAGACCACTAAGGAGCATCACTATTGACAGCATAAGGAAGAGAATACTGGCTGTCTCCAACAGCAGCTTAGCAGCTATAGAACGACCAGGAAGAAAGCTAGAGATAGACACAGATTGAAGGATAGAAACTGTAAGAAGGCAGTTTGAAAATATAAGATTTATGCCAGATTTGATCAAAAGTCTTTGAGATGTCAAGTAAAATGGGAAAGCTTTTGCCAAAGTCCCGAGAGGACGATGACCAGGAGTCTGATAAGAAGATCGCCAGTGGAGCATCCCTGGCGGAACCCATATTGACGATCAAAAGGAAGGTTATGATAGGAAGGGTGTTAGAATTTTTTCTGTTTAGAACAGATTAAAACTTTTAGAAATATGGGATATTAAAGAAAATAGGCGATAGTTAGAGAGCTGGGAATGATCACCCTTCTTTGGAACAGGCTTAATAAAACCAAACTTCCACCAAGAACAAAAGGTACAAGTTAACAGATAAAGCAAAAGAGTTTACTTAGGCAGGGTATAAACACTGAAGCACAGTTCTTGAGGACAAAAGGAGGGACCCCATCAGGCCACTATGCCTTGTTAGTATTGAAGCTAGTGAGGGCAGAAAAAGCATCAATTGAAGACATTTTAATGTCAGCCATTAGGAATTCAGAGGAGGAAAGTGATGAAGGAACAGCACTGGAATCGCTTAATGTGGAATTGGAGAGAAAAGTCTGAGTTCTGCTTTATTAGTAGATGAAATAACTACAGAGTCATCAGAGTAGAATAGAGGAGGAAAAATGAAGTGAAGTTATAAGAACCATTTTGGGCAAGCTGCCAGGAGAAGCGGGAAGAATTTGAGTCGTATAATTGAGAGAATATAGTACAAATGATATTATTTTTAGCAGAGCAAAGGACAGAATTAGCACGAGTCCGGCCACAGACATAACAGAGATGCAGTTCAGGGATGAGGTGGCTCTGGTACCTTTTGCAGGCCCTCTCCTTGTTGTGAACAGCTTTAGAACAGCTGTGATTAACCCATTTTTTTTACATTATCCACAATTTCAAAGAATGGAAGGTATGATTCCATGCCCAGGAGAATTGCCTGTAATGTGTGAGGCACACAAAGATGGCTCTGGACCATGGAAGCAATAATCATTTAAGGGAAAATTAAAGAAGTATTGCCTGGGGGCCTCTCAATCAGCAGCTCCACAGTGCCAAAGCTACCTGTTCTTGGGAGGGACTACAAGTCTTACTGGATTGGTAGGAAAGGTTAAAGTGTTAGGGTTGTGATGGAATGAGCCCAACAGAGAGAAAAGGTTAACAATATAAGCAGAAGGGTTAATTGGTCAAGTAGGTTGGAACTCTCTCAAAGGACATCAGGGATACATATAGGGTGCTGTACAAGCTGCTCTAGGTCATTAAGGATAGAAAAGATGTAGGCTTATTCACCAAGGGAATCAGTGAAAAGAAAGGAAAGCCAAAGGTGG
Organism: Coenobita brevimanus; assembly: GCF_032717465.1. Taxonomy (NCBI): domain Eukaryota; kingdom Metazoa; phylum Arthropoda; class Malacostraca; order Decapoda; family Coenobitidae; genus Coenobita; species Coenobita brevimanus. The sequence continues at coordinate 16,649,150 of NC_137011.1, forward strand.
TGGTGAACATTGAAATCACCTAGAACAGAGATTTCGGAGAAAGGAGAATTTGATAGGATGTGTTCCATCCTAGAAGGAAGATAGTATAATAATGTTTCATAGTGAGTAGAAATTGGGGATATGTAAACAACACAGATATATTTAGTCATAGAAACATCATAACCAAAGCCAGACTCTAGAGAGTAGAGAATTCAAAAGATTCAAGTTCAGGAACATGAGGGCAAGATATGTTGTTGCATTCTTTAACATAACAACCATCTTTGGCTTTGGAATGGGCATAGAGAAAGAAAGGAGATACAGAGAAAGGTTTGCCATCAGTTGCCTCAGACAGGTGAGTCTCAGTAAGGAAAGAAGGTGAGGTTTAGAGGAAGAGAGATGGTGTTCAACAGAGAGAAAACTAGAGGAAAAGCCACGACTGTTGCAGAACTGAAGAAGTGAACCAGAGTGTGGCTTTAAGCATCTCTCTTGGTCGTCGCCGGGAGTGGATTGCATGGTGATGACTTTTATGATCTCCCCCCCCCCCTTCCTGGGAACTCATAGGCTCGATGTTGAGATTCCATTTTTATAAAGAATTTATGAAAGGAAATGTAGTGTGTATTATGCACCTAGTTGGTGTTGACAGTTGGAGTAAATTGCATAGGAGAATATGCTGGTCTACTATGTGTGTTACTGAAACACTGAAAAAGTTCAGCAAAGGCGAATGGTTAGAAACTAGGCCTGAGGGCCTATGAAACGGGAGCTCCAACTCTATCATCAGCTTTCCATGCACTCTGGGAGTATTGCCCTGTTGGACTGGTGCTACAGTCTGGTCCCTGTAAAGTGAACCAAACACTGTAAAATACTGTAAAAATGACATTCACCTGCAGACAAAAGAATATGCGGAAATATTGTTTTAAACACCTTAGAAACCTTATGTTCAATACTAATACAATACGTGCATATAAACTGTAATAATAAGCAGGTATGCATTGTTCTTACTGCTGTTGTAACTTCAGGCTCATCTGAATGTTGAGTTGACCGAACTGCAGGTATAAGTCGCCATTCCTGCAGTCGAGTATCCTCCTTGCAAGGGATAGGAAAGGAGCTGGGAGACGTTTGTAAATTCATGCCTCAAAGCCGCCCAGCCATATAGGTGCCACCATTGAAAAGCGTCCCTCATTAGCACAAAGTAGTTGTTTTTTTTGTTGTGTAATCCCTGTCTGTCTGGTCGAGCAGACCCATCAATCGCAAGAGAGCAACCACCCCCTCAGGCCCATGCCCTGCAGTGAAACTATGTTCCTTTGCAGTAGACAGTGCCTAGCCACAGAGAGGAGCGGGGAAGAGGGAAGAAGTTTGGTTCGTGTATGGGCGCTTCATTTGCGTCTTCTCAACCAGTTAAAAGGGGCACATTAACAGGCTTTACATCACCACATTATTTAGTTACATACATACTACCATCATCATCATCATCATCATCATTATCTAATCCAGTGTTGCCCCATGAAGACCGTTGGAGCCCGGGACAAGGCAAGTTGGTCACGACATTTAAGGTGAGAGCGACCGGCCTGACTCACCCCTTGGGTATGAACCTACACAGGCTCAATCCGGCTGGAGAGCCTTAATTACCCACTAAACCACAGGCGCAATAGTTTGGTTATATGGTTACCACCCAGCATTGTAAATGGTTTCCTGGTATACAGGAAACCATTTGGTTTGTCACTCGGTGTAGAATCACCCATCGACAGAAGAAAGAGAAAAGAATGAAGGAAAGAAAGACAGAAGAGGACGGAATGAAAGAAAAAAGAGGAAAGAAGAAGGAAGGACGAGAGTATAGGGCAATCACTTCAAAGCGGCACTACATCGCATGAATACCCAGCACTGTAAAAGGATTCCTGTGGTACAGGAAGCCATTAGATTTGTCACTCATTGTAGAGTCACTTGAAGTAGAAAGAAGAGTAATAAGAAGTGACAGGAAGGATAAAAGAAATAAGATGAGAGGGGGTACATAAAGTAAAGGTAAAGAAAGAAGCAGGCAACTCAACAACTGAATGGATGATAGTCACCACCAAGCACCACCAACGAAGTAGATGTGTATCGGTGAGGCAAATGTCATGGACGGTATATATATATATATATATATATATATATATATATATATATATATATATATATATATATATATATATATATATATATATATATATATATATATATATGAAACCATTTACTATGCTGGGTGGTAACCATATAACCAAATTATGGCGCCTGGTGGTTTAGTGGGTAATTAAGGCGCTCCTATCGGATTGAGCCAGTGAAGGTTTATATCCAAGGGATAGTTGGGGTTTATTGCATACGTAATGCTACTCAGGGATGAGTGAGGCTGGACACTCTCATCTTAAACGTCAGGAACAACTTGCCTATCCCCGGGCCAGGGGCGTCATTTCAATTTTCCTGGAGGGGAAGGGCATAGGCTATTTAGGAGGCCCCCCTACTCCCCACATGGATGGGGTGGCAAGCGAGCATTTTGAAGCCACATGCAAAGCTGTATTTAGAGAATTAAAGCAGTATACAAATATATACACTGTATATGATTATTTGTTAAACCAATTACTTCCTGAATGACACACTAATGGATATTCTAGCATTGGCAGTATTACTGTGTGAAGTTGAATATGTAATTTAAAGTGCATGGTAAAGCACATATCACTGCATTAAATGCTAATAACCTGGATAATAAACCAAACTGCAATTAAAATATTTGTATTGGTGAAAGCTTAAACTGTCTTCATTCTTACAATGAAGAGATAATTATTATAAAAATTAGAATGAAAAGATGTAAACTTGTAACTGAATTAAAAATGGGAAGCTTTTAGTTTACTAGCCCCCCAAATACCATGAACCATATAAAGTAATGTGAAAAAGTAAGCTGTACACTAAGAGGTGGGAGAAATAAAATGATGGTTTTTAAATTTGAAAGAGGCTCAAGTAAGAAGAGTATATTAATATGAGAATTCATTAGAGGAAATTGAAAATTAAACTAGGTATATTTATTGCATTGATAAATGAATAAATTACTGCAACAGTGGATATTTCCGTGATCTCTGCTTTGCAAACTTATCAACCAGGGTGTTAAAGCTAAGATTTTAAACAAGTTCCTTTTCTGAGGCCGTAAGTAGCAAGTCACTTAAGCGATCATTTCTCATTGAGGTTTTTAGATATGTCTTGACTAAGGTAAGTACTGAAAAAAGTCGTTCATTGCCTGCGGTAGTTACTGGAAGGATGAGAAGAATTTTGATAATTTTCACTATTTCTGAATACTGTACTCACAGTCTAATGGTTTGAGTTCATATAATTAAAACAGATTCGTTGACTTTTTGCAACACATACTTGGGAAACTAGAAGAATTTCATCTGTTTATATCTTTGTAAGACTGTACTATAATAGAAAGCTTCTCATATTATTCTAGAAGGTCTCTGGAACTGCATTCAAATGCATTCCTTGCTTCTATTAGGGGCATGTTTTGTGTGAAGCAAATATCAAGCTCTGAGAGAAATCCATCTATCAAAATAGGTTCTTTTGATTTCAGTCTTTGGAGCAATACAAGTATTCACCTCATTTCTCCCTAGAGCTGAATCATTTAAGAAGCTCTTTAGTCCTGATGATACCTTCTGAATTCTCTTAGGCTTAGGTCTGCTCAACTGATTTGAATTTTCCAAGTTAGTATCTGCCTCATATGTTGAAGCAAAATCTTTAGATTTGTCAAAAATATCAGAGAATACCTCGTCCGTTCTCAAGACCTGCAATTCCTTAATAGTTGACTGTATGAGAGAGCAAGCTTGAGATAGTAAGACTTCCTTTGCTTGAAGCTGATCTGACATAGTATTGGTAACTCTAAAGACTTGTTCAGTAATAGATAGATCCATTACGACCCTGAAAGACTAACTTTTTGTACAGTCCATTTGCTTCTGCCGCAGCTTCTGAATCAGAACCCTCTGAAACTTGAAGCACTGACAGCAAACTTCCATAGCGAAGCTTAACCTTTGATACTGAAGTATAATAGTAAGACCATCTAGTTACAGTAGGTCTTTCTAGTGTCAAAACCTTAAGATCTTCTGCTTTCTGTGCCTCTGTGAAAAGTTGATTCCCTGTGTTACTGTTTCATAAATGTGTAAAGTGTGTTAATAATTGAAAAAACTGAAGGGAGGCCACTGGTATTCTTTATGCAGTCCCCCAGTACTAAATTCAGCCTGTGTGCATGGCAATGTACAGTATGTATACTGCTTGGGGAATTTTATCCCGTAGTCTTGCTTGAACCCCGCTAGAGCACCCACTCATTACACTAGCACCATCATAACACTGAGCCACACACTTATACCAAATTAAACCAGATTGTTCTATATGCCTATATATAAAATCAGCTAAACTTGCAGCATCAACCTTTTTTTTTCCATGTAATAGGTGCCAATGACACGTGTCTTCACAATACCCTCACTAAAGTATCGCACAAGAATAGCCATCTGTTCCTTTTTTGACGAGTCTTTCCTTTCATTAACCATAACTGAAAAGTACTTGGCTTCTTGTGCTTCAGCACAAATCATGTCCTTGATATGTCTTCCAACAACTGATGTCAACTCATTCTGGTCGATCTAACTTTTGTTTTAGAGAGGGATTTGATTCAGCAGATAGGTGAAGAATTTCTACAAAATTTCCTGAATCTAATGTATCACCACCCTCATTATATCCACGATAAGACAGGCATTGCCTTCCCAGTAATGCAGTGACTTTTAAAAGTAACTTTACATGTTCCCTGTTGTCCTCAGTTTCTTGTAGCCTAGCTGAAGATAGAGAAGATGTTACAGACTGAGTGGACCCTGACTGAATATCCTTGACATTAGACCAAGCGATCATACTATTAATGTGTCTTTCATTTGCGTGATGTTGTTTGAGAAGGGTATTGGTATCTTTCCATTTCCTTGTTCCAACATCAATAATCGGTGTCCTACCTAATCCTTCCTCCTTACGAACAGATGCTCCAGCAAAGTACCTATATGGAGAGCAGTAACACGCGTCTTGTGAGACAGAGTGTTCTAACCAAGAAAATAAATCAAAATAGGGACTTCTCAGTTTCCTATTGTTCTGATTGCTTGGGTAGTTTGGCAATTTTGGTTGACTGGGTTTATCATAGGGGGACTTACATATATATCAACTGCTTGAGTCGCTGGAGTTTTTGATGTGTTTGGACTGTCTTGTGTATCTTTTTGATCCTGGTTCAGTGCAATAGTATGTGATAATGTGACTTCTGGTTCATCAACAGAAATAAAATCTGAGTCTTGACTAGGGGGTGATGTAATGCCTAAGTGAGTGTTGTTAGTTGCTTTACTGGTTGAATATATACAGAATTAAAATCTGAGTCTTGACTAGGGGGTGATGTAATGCCTAAGTGAGTGTTGTTAGTTGCTTTACTGGTTGAATATATACAGAATTAAAATCTGAGTCTTGACTAGGGGATGATGTAATGGCTAAGTGAGTGTTGTTAGTTGCTTTACTGGTTGAATATATATATATATATATATATATATATATATATATATGTTTCCACTATACAGTATAGGATGATGATGCCTGTAGAGCTTCAAGTTCTTCAACCAGTAAAGCAACGTCCACTTTGGGAACCACCGATCTAAATGAACTCTTAAGACTCCTACCTACAGGTACGTACTTCCTAAGATGAATAAAGCTATTAATGACAGTCAGAATACAATAGAAAAGGCAGCTGGATGCTGAAGTGAACTGAACAGCTAGCTAGGAACATATTTACACTGACATCCTTTGATATACCTAGTATTATTGTGATTATTACTCTCTCTCTCTCTCTCTCTCACACACACACACACACACACACACACACACACACACACACACACACACAAAAGATATATTTCACTGAAAACGTATTGAGGCTAAACACAAACTATTTTTAATTTCACAGTATTAACCTTAATTTTTTTTTCATTAACTGTAGTTGATTTGGAGGCTCCCTTAGAAAGCTTGGGGGAGCGAGCGCCCCTCGCTGCCCCCCCCATATGACGCCCCTGCCCCAGGCTCCTACGCTCCTCATGGGGCAACGTAGGATTGGATTATGGATAGATGGATTGATATATATATATATATATATATATATATATATATATATATATATATATATATATATATATATATATATATATATACGAGGTGTGACAATAAAGAAACGAGACTGTGGCAGCCATGCCTATGACTCAATGCCTATTGGCTAACCGCTTATGTCAATGTGTTACACAACATCTCACCAGTATTCTGCTATAATATTGTTCACTTCTCACACTCTGTTCTTTATTTTCAAGTTGTTGTATAGCACACTGTTATTACGCTTTGTCACGAAACTGGAGGTGGCACAAACATGGAACAAAGAATCAATTTGAAATTCCTGGTTAAGCTGGGAAAGGGCCCAACCGAGTGTCTCAAACTTCTCCAAGAGGCTTATGGAGAACATACGATGTCGTGGCCGCGAGTCTTTGAGTGGCACAAATGCTTCAAGAGTGGCCGCGAGGAGGTGGAGGATGACCCCAGGTCAGGACGGCCTTCCACGACGAAGATGGCTGAGAACATTGACAGAGTGAACCAGCTGGTGCGGAGTGATCACAGATTGACAGTGCGGATGATAGCGGAGGAACTTAGCCTGAACAGGGAGTCAGTGCAGTCCATCTTGGTGCAGGAGCTGGAGATGCAGAAAGTGTGTGCCAAGATGGTGCCCAAGCTTTTGTCGGACGACCAGAAGGAGCACCGGGTCAATGTTTGTTGAGACTTGCTGGAGAAGACTGGGGAAGATCCGGAGTTCCTTGGCCGGGTCATCACAGGAGACGAGACTTGGGTCTTCCAGTATGACCCAGAAACCAAGAGACAGAGCCTGCAGTGGAAGACCCCAACTTCACCCAGACCCAAGAAGGAACGCATGTCCAAATCAAAGATCAAGATCATGCTGATTGCATTCTTCCACCAGAAGGGATTAGTCCATCATGAGTTCGTGCCTCAGGGTCAGACAGTCAACCAGCACTTCTACCAGCAGGTCCTCAATCACCTCCATGACTGGGTTCGGCGCACTAGGCGGGCTCTGTGGAGAGACAAGTCATGGCTGCTCCAGCACCTCAATGCGCCCGCACACACCGTTCTCAGTGTGAGGCAGTTCTTGGCCAACAAAGAGATCACAGCTCTTGACCACCCTCCTCATTCCCCAGATCTCGCGCCGTGTGACTTCTGGCTCTTCCCCAGGCTGAAGACTGTGCTCAAAGGAACACATTTCGCCTCTGTAGAAGAGATCAAGGCCACTGTGATGAGGGAGCTAAACCACCTCAAGGAGGAGGACTTTGCCGAGTGCTTCCATGGGTCTCAGAAGCAAATGCAGAAGGTCATTAACTCTGGGGGGGATTACTTTGAAGGGGACAATGTGTAATTTCTCTGTAGAATTTGTAATGAAGCATTTTTGAGAAAAGTCTCGTTTGTTTTTTGTCACACCTCTTATATATATATGTATATATATATATATATATACTATATATGTATCACGATGTGCCATGCAAGGCGTTGAGAATGGAAAGAAGATTGGGAAGGATCTGCTCCACTGAAATGACATTTGTGCTTTATTCTTGCTGCCGTTAGTGCATATGTTTCAGCTTAGCTACTATTGGAGGAGATAGTGGAGGACACCTTATACCAGTCGATTTTGAATTCTCTCTTGAGCTGAAAAAAAAAAAAAATCATGTGGTCGTAGTCACCAGTGGTGGGCACGCAAACGAAGAAGGACCTTGCGCAATCCACAGTTCACTACCTTGCACAAGCGTAAGTCCGCAATCTGACTAATATTTGGCTTGCTCAATGTCGCAAAGCACAAGCGCAAACCATTTGCATATATTTGTGGGAATTACTGTACAATATTGAGATATTTATATAAAACAGCATACTTACTTACTTTTATTTATTATCATTATCTTCTGTTTTTTGTAATTTGTATAAGTGCGCAATCTAATATTTAGCTTGCGCAATGTCACAAAGCGCTAGCACAAACCATTTGCATATATTTGTGGGAATTACTGTAAAATATTGATATATTGAAATAAATTAGCATACTTACTTACTTTTACTTATTATTATTCTATCTATCTATCTATTGCCAGACGCCTTAATCCCGTAAGGGGTGGCCACTGGCCACAAACAAGCAACAAATTGCCTCCATGTCACCCAGTTCCCCCCCATTTCACTGCCCTGCTCCCAGCTCACTCCCCACTCTCTCATTCTTGGCCTCCCCCTCCCTCTCCCCCCCTTCACTTCACTTACATACACTCTCCTCGTTAGTCTCTCACTCTCCATCCTCTGCATATGACCAAACCACCACAGTGTGTTTCTCCTAACGCTTCCTATCACATCCACATCCACACCACAACGATCCTTCACTTCCTGATTTGTCAGTTTGTCTCTCCATGTAACTCCATGTGCTCCTCTCAAATAACTCATTTATTTCCACATCTCTCACTCTTGACTTCTGTCCCTCCAACAAGGTCAAAGCTTCACTTCCATACGTTAGAGTATTACAATACTGTCATGTAGTAACTCTTTCACTCGTGGAAGCAAGGCCTAAAGATTACCAGGTCGAACTGTGCACAGGTGGTGTGATGTCATGCGGCCTACCTGTCCCTCGTCCCCTCTCTACCCTACCCCTACTTCTCCTGTCTGCTCCATTTTCTATGGTGTACACACTCCCAAGCCTTTACTGACAGATCCGTTTTCTCTCTCTCTCTCTCTCTCTCTCTCTCTCTCTCTCTCTCTCTCTCTCTCTCTCAGTAAGTATATATGTGTGTGCAATATTATGTTGCTACATATAGATATACAATATAAAAATTTGTATAGTTCTTGCAATAAATTTTCTATACAAGCCTATGTATATATGTATGTATTTATTTCTCTATTTTTCTCTCTGTCTAATGTACTGAATTGCTATATATATATATATATATATATATATATATATATATATATATATATATATATATATATATATATATATATCGTTTTTTTTTTTAAGGCTCTAACATGCTTGCATGCGTTGGCCTTGGTCACCTAATGGCGGCTCTCCATGCTGCACGATCCATTGCAGCCTCCCTGTTCAGTCCCTTAACCTTGAGGTCACACTTAATGACCTCGTCCCATGTCTTTCTCGGTCTACCCCTCATAACCCCACCACCAATATTAACACTTCTCACCTTCCTCACCCAATTATCATCCCCCATCCTCTCCATATGCCCAAAACATCTCAATCTACCTCTCCTCATCACAACACCAATACACTCCAGTCCAATCCTACCTCTCAACTCTTCCTTCGTAAACCCAGCCCCCCCAGACATAGGGACGCACTACACATCCACCTAATCATTGTCATTTCTGTACGTCTGAGCCGGCGAATATCCTCCTTCACTGCCCAGGTCTCACTACCATACAGCATTACACTCCTAACACATGCTTCATACAAAGACCCCTTAGCACGTAGTGAGAGTCCTTTCAATGTCAGGAGAGGCAAGAGCTCCCTGAACTTCTTCCAACCACTTCCCATCCTAGCCACAGAGCTAGCTCCAGCCCCACCTCCAGCACACAACATGTCTACCAAATAACAAAACTCTTCCACACACTCAAGAGATTCACCAGCAAGTTCAATTCTTTCATGTCTGACAATCTCCACCTGCTCTCCCCGACACGCCGTACACATAAAATCAGCATTATCTCGCAGTCTACCTCTGATACCACTACATCTCTCATGCACCCATTTATCACAAACACATCACAAGATGGAATTACTTCCCACGCCCTTGTGGCAAACTGCACATGGCCACTCTCCCTCGTCTTTGACAGTACCGCCACCTACCCTAGATATCATCACTTTTGTTTTATCTGCATTTACCCTTAAACCCCTGTGCCCCATACCATCTCTCCACTTCCTAAACCTTTCCTCCGCCTCCCTTTCATTCTCTGCAGTCAACACCAAATCATCAACATATGTGTATATATATATATATATATATAGAGAGAGAGAGAGAGAGAGAGAGAGAGAGAGAGAGAGAGAGAGAGTCCTTCCGATGCAATTCCCCAGTGTCCTTTAAAACTCCCATATACAGGGTGAGTCAAAAGTAGTGCCCGATTTCTGTTTCTACGTCTGTCAGTTGATTGTTTGCCATTTCTATTACAGTGTACAAGAAAGTAGAAATCAGCAATAACCTGCAAAAAAAAATAATAATAACTAAGAAAATTAATAATGCAAGACAAACATTAACAACATGACCTCCCAGAATCTGGGAGCTGCTTTTGACTCACCCTGTAGATACAGGGTTCAGTCTCTCTCTCTCTCTCTCTCTCTATTTGTATACAGTATAAAATCAGTATACATTACACAGATAGATAGATAGATAGATTGATAGACAGATAGATAGGTAGATAGATAGACAGATAGATATTTATTGCAAGAAAAATGTAGTGAATATTTATTAGCCCCCTTTATATATACGATTTCTTATATTGTATTATCACATATATGACTACATAACACTGTATACATGTCAATATATAATGAGAGAGAGAGAGAGAGAGAGAGAGAGAGAGAGAGAGAGATGGTGTAACTGAGGTGTTCCTCCAAACCTCATGCAATATAAATTCAGTATATATTCGACAGAGGGATAAATAGATAAACAGACAGACAGATTTGTATAGAAGAGTTATTGGAAGAAAAAAGTAGTGAATAAGTCCACCCATTTGATATTTTCATGGGTAACTGTTGAAAAGTATCTTTGAAAAATATCCCTTCGTGTTTCTTTTTTTTAGTTGTGAGTCACATTCTTGCCTTTAGAATTTGGTAAAATTAGTGTTGGAAGTGCACCAACCTCTAGTCCTCTTTGACTTGGAGGTATTGGTATGTCCAGCAGTTCATATCTAAGCGACCTTTTAAATGCTGTTTGCTCAAAATGACCACTGCATATTCGTGCTGTGTCTGGGTCAAAGATGTCTTCTTTTTCCCAAATTTATCCCCATTTGAAGAACGACTTCATTTCTTGATAATCTAAAGAAGCTGACACTCTTAACCTTCTTTCTAGAGTCTTCATAATACCCGAATACTGCACAATTAGTAGGCATTGAATAGTTGTGAACAGCACGGTGACCTTAAGAGAACTGAGCGAGCGAGCATCACTGCTGGCTACGTGACGTCATGCGCGAAGATAGACGCATTTTCATCCGGCCGTGGTTTGACCTGTTGTATTCTTCAGGCCTTGCATGGAAGTTCCTGAGTGGGCTGCGGAGCGGAGGGACGGGGAAACAAAGGCTGTGATGTTGCCAGTTTTACTTTTATCTGCATTTTCACAAGATGTTTTATTTAATAATTCAATATAAATATACAATAGCATGTGTAATTCCTTACAAAAATCATTAAAACATATTTTTTAAATCAAATATCCACAGCCTAATAAGTTATTAGGCTGTGGATATTTGATTTAAATAATATGTTTTAATGATTTTTATAAGGAATTCCATATGCTACTCTTAATAAATGATGTATTTTAAATTTATTATTATTTACTAATAATAATAATCTAAAAAATATTAAAATTCATTATCTTTCTTGAAGCATTTTAAGAAATGCTACTACCCTCCGTCTCTCCCGCCTCCCCTCAGCAGAACTCTCGCAACCAGCCCAAGCCTCCCCCATCCCTTGTCCAGACATACGGGAAGCTCCCAAGACCACGTGTCCCTTGGACTGCGCAGTGTGCAATCCACAGGACAGGTGCGCAAGCGCAAATTTAGTTGTGCAAGCACAACTAAGTTTGCACTTGCGCACCTGCCTTTTCATGTGTGAAAGCGCAATATTGTGCATGGTCTCGTGCGGTGCGCAACGAGCAAACGATATTCACCTGAGCACAATGGTGCGCAATTGCACTTTGCGCAAGTGTTTGCGCACCTGCCCAGCACTGGTAGTCACACACACACACACACACACACACACACACACACACACACACTCACAAGGCACCGAGGAGACCAGACGCTCGCCGCCATCACACCATAAACAGCTGACTTGGCCAGTGGCATTACCTAAATTAGTAACTTTATATGAGTCAAGCTCTGTACCAGGTTAGACTAAATGGTGTTCTAATATATAAAAAAAAAAAGTAGTTATAAAGCAAGACTTGTTCAAACAGAAAAGAAAACAAATTAGAGTAAGAATGCGCACAATCAGCTGATCGTTTGTTTTGTCTACAACTGCCCCAGGGAATGTAAGTACCATATGTGCTTTTAGTGCTGCAACATGACCACATACTTTAGTAAAGCAAATTTGGAAAAGAAAAGGGATAAAGGTAGAAAGCAGGACGATGATTTCTACCAAGAACTGGTTGAAATGGACACTCACAATAAGCTGGTTGAACGAGTACACAGGCTAGAGATGGCTTTTCAAAATGAGATTGACGAAATTAAGACACAAGAAATTAAGACACAAGAATACTTCCCCAGTATCCCTGCTTGTCGTAAAAGGCGACTAAAAGGGTTGGCGGAGGGTTAGTGCCCCTCCCTGGAAAACAACTAAAACAAACAAACAAGAAGCCTCGGACAAGGACTGACCAAACGATGACGATTCAGGACCGGACAAAGGACTTGGTAATGAGTACATGGAATGTAAGAGGAGCGAATGATGAGGTGAAACAGAGAGAGATTGTCCAGGTGCTTGAGGGTGCGAAAGTGGATGTATGTGGAATAACAGAAACAAAATGGAGAGGAGAAAGTGTGAGAGAATGAGAGTATGGATGGGGTATATGTGCAGGAGTAGGTGAGAATGAGAGGGCAGAGGAAGGAGTATGTATAGTTGTGAGTAAAAGATGGAAGAGGAGCATAAGACAGTATGGATCAGTTGGGTCAAGGATTGTGTGGGTAAAGTTGAAAGTTGGAATACAAATGTGGGCGATTGTGTGTGTGTATGCACCAACGCAAGATCGTGCTAGAGGAGTGAGAGAAGAGTTCTGGACAAATGTGGAAGTGTGCATGGAAAAGTTTGGAAGGAATGAGAGAGTGTTTTTGATAGGTGATATGAATGGTAAAGTTGGGAATGTGAAGGTGGATGGAATAGTTGGTGAATGGGGTGTGCCTTCTGAGATAGATGAGAATGGGAGTGCGTTAGTGGACATTTGTGCTGGGAGGGGGTTGGTGATAGCTAATACCCTCTTCAGGCATAAAATGATCCACAGGTATACATGGCGAGTGATGAAAAGGGTGGGTGGTGAACTGAATGAAAAGAAGGCAATGATTGATTATGTGTGTGTGGATGAAAGGATGAGAAGATGTGTAAAAGATGCAAGAGTGTATAGAGGTTGGGGGAGTGGACTTTCTGACCACTACTTGGTGGTGGCCAGAATTAGAATGCAAGTAAGATGGAGGAATAGAAGAAGGGAAAGACGAGAGGAAGGAGTAGTTGCAAGGAGAGTGGAAAGGTTACAAGAGGATGAGAAATAGGCAGAGTATAAGAGAGAAGTGGAGGAACGATTGGGCAAATATGAATTGGAGCAGATGGGAGACGTGGAAGGTGTGTGTAAGATATTTACAGAAGAAATATGTGCAGCATGTGATGTGGTGTGTGGAAGGAAGAGAAGACGGAGGGGGGTGCAAGGAACAGCGTGGTGGACTGAAGAGGTGAAACAGGCTGTGGCACAAAAGAAGAAAGCATACAATGAATGGATGAGAAACAGGGGCGTGGAAGACGTTGAGAGGCGGAAGAGAGAGTTATATGTGGAAAGAAAGAGAGAGGTGAAAAGATTAGTAAGAGAGACTAAGAAGAGAGTGGATGAGGAATTTGGAAGGAATTTGAGTGTAAAGTGGAGGGACTGTAAGAAAATGTTCTGGAGAGAAGTGAAAAGAGTAAGACAGGGTGGAAGTGAAGTTAGCAGGGGAGTGAAAGATAAAAATGGTAGATTACTAGTGGAGAAGGGAGAAAAAGTGAACAGATGGAGAGAACACTTTAAGGAATTGTTGAACGTAGAGGATGGAAGTAATGCGAGTATAAGTGGCTGGGAAATGGCTGGGAGAAGGAGGGAGGTGAGAAGACAGGAAGAAATCAGTAGGATAGAAGCTGTGGAAGCAATGAAGAAAGTTAAATCTGGGAAAGCCCCAGGAATTGATGGAGTGTGTGGTGAAATGCTGAAGCATGGGGGAGAGATAGTAGTAGAATGGATGTGGAAGATGTGCAGATTGGCCTGGGAGGAAGGTAGAGTCCCGGAGGATTGGAAGTCAGGTATAATTATTCCCTTGTACAAAGGAAAAGAGGAAAAAGAAGTGTGTGGTAATCATAGGGGCATTTGTCTTCTTAGTATAATAGGAAAAGTGTATGGTAGGATACTTATAGCCAGAGTTAGAGAAAGAACAGAGAAATTAGTTGGAGAAGAACAGGGAGGCTTTAGGAAGGGAAGAGGTTGTGTAGATCAGATATTCATTCTTAGATCATTAGTGGAAAAGTTTCTAGAGAAGGGAAAGAAGTTGTATGCGGCTTTCATGGATTTGGAGAAAGCATATGACAGGGTGAATAGACAAGGATTGTGGAAAGTGTTACGAATATATGGAGTAGATGGGAAGTTGTTGAATGCTGTGAAGAGTATGTACGATGGTGCGAAGGCTGCAGTGCGTGTGCATGGTGAACTAAGTGAATTTTTCTCTTTGAAAGTTGGTTTGAAACAGGGATGTGTCATGTCTCCATGGTTGTTCAATCTGTACATGGATGGGGCAATAAAAGAGGTACAAGGTAGGGTAGTGGATGTTGGAGTGGCCATGGTGAGAGAGGGTAGTGTTTGGAAACTCCCTGTACTGTTGTTTGCAGATGATACTATGTTGTTGAGTGAAGACGAAGGGGAGCTGCAAGGCTTGGTGGATGAGTTTGAGAGAGTGTGTAAGAAACGGAATCTAAAGGTGAATGTAGGGAAGAGTAAAGTGATGGTCTTTGAGAGAGGTGAAGTTAGTGAATGTACAGCGAGGTTGGATGGTGAGGAATTGGAAAATGTGAGTACGTTTAAGTACTTGGGTAGTGTGATGAGTAAGGATGGAGGTTTGGAGTGTGAATTGCTTGAAAGGGTACAGCAGGGAAGAAAAGTTGCTCGTTCTTTGAAAGCAGTGATAAGAAATACGGAAGTGAGCATGGAAGTGAAAAAGTTACTACATGACAGTATTGTGATACCAACTCTAACGTACGGAAGTGAAGCTTGGACATTGTTGGAAGGACACAAGTCAAGAGTGAGAGCAGTGGAAATGAGTTATTTAAGAGGAGCCTGTGGAGTCACGTGGAGAGACTGGCTGACGAATGAGGATATAAAGGAGCGTTGTGGTGTGGATGTGGATGTGATAGGAAGCGTTATGAGGAACACATTGAGGTGGTTTGGCCATGTGGAGAGGATGGAGGGTGAAAGACTGACGAAGAGAGTGTATGTGAGTGAGGTGGAGGGGGGAAGAGGGAGGGGGAGGCCGAGGATGAGATGGAGGGATGGGGTAGAGAGGTATATGAGAGAGGGGGGTGTGAGTTGGGAGCAGGGGAGTGAAATGGCGGGGGACAGGGCGACTTGGAGGCGATTTGTTTGTGGCCACCCCAAACGGGATTGAGGCGTCTGGCAATAGATAGATAGATAGAAGACACAGATGCACTTGCAAAAGGAAGATATAGAAAAATTAGGAAAGGAAGTCAACAAGACATAACCATAGGTGAGCTGACAGTAGGACTGGGTTCACTTAGGAGAAAAATAAGTGAAAGGACAAGTACAGTAGTCAATCACGAGAGTATTATGGAAGAGTTCAACAATGATACAGAGACAATTAGGCAATTAAGCAGTCTGATAGACCAGAGCAGTGATACTGAGGAGGAAATAACACAGGTGAATGAAGCTGTGCAAAGCTACAAAAATGATGTGGAAACCACTTATGCTGAAATGGTGAAAGTAAAGAAAGACTTAGAAACAAGGGTGGAAGAAAAAAGCATTAGAAAGGAAGTGAAAAGAAAAATCCAAAACAATCCTAAGTTAGTCAGAGATTCAGTAGATATCAACAAATCTATAGTAATCACTGGTATAGAAGAGGAAGAAATAAAAAACAAGATCTCAAGAGACAAAAAGGTGATGAATGTAATGAGCTATTGACAGAAGTATCAGAGGAAATTTGTAGTAAAGACAGAGGAACACAAAAGGTTAGGTAAATACAAGAGAAGCAAGTCAAGATCCTTAAAGGTAACCTTCCAGAGTGAAAACACCGTGGAGGAGATACTAAAAATTGCAAAGAATCTTATGGAAAAAGAGGAGTTCAAAAATGTATGGATAAAAAGATGCCTAACACAAGAGGAACTGAATTACTGAAAGAGAAGGAGGAAGCAAAAACAAAAAATGAGGGAAGATCAGAGGAGGAGAAGAATACATTTTTCTGCAAAGTAATAGGATTGCAGGTACGAAAGAGGTACATAAACAGGAGGGAATAAAAAGGAGGAAGGTAGTAGAACCAAGTCATGACAAGAATATAAAGAAGATGATTAAGTTGATGTACTCAAATGTGGATGGAATGGTATTTAAATTATTAGAGATGAATGATTATGTCAAAGAAAATGAACCACATATAATATGCCTAACAGAAACATAATTAACACCAAGGTTATCACATCACATCCCAAACTTAGAGGAATATAATATATGGAGAAGAGATAGGAACTTAAAAAAAGTAGGAGGAATTATAATATTAACTAAGAAAAATCTAAAAGTCAAAGAAATAGAACTAGATATACCCTCACAAGTAGAACTGATTGCAGTAGAGATCAATACAACTGAAGGGAAAGTAATTGTAGCCAATTTGTACATGTCACCCAAGTCAAACACATGGGAAAGAGACGAGTATGAGGACTTGGCAGAAAATACAATTCAGAGTTTAAGATCATTATATAAAATCGAAGGGAAATCGGAAAGAATTATACTAACTGGAGATTTTAATACAAATATAAATTGGAATACTCTAGATATAATAAGCCAAGAAAGCTGTTGGGACCAAAAGCTCCTGGATCTCGTGCAAGAGTTTTTCCTAACGCAACATGTAAGGGAAAGCATCAGAAAAAGAGGACTCGATGTACCCTCAATGCTAGATCTCATATTTACTAGGCAAGAAAACGATATTGACAATTTAATATACCACCCTCCATTCGGCAAAAGCGACCATGCAGTACTAAATTGCAACTTCAGGATAGCATATGACACAGTTAACAGCAATGAAAGTTACAAGAAGAGCCTAAACTATAAAAAGGGAAACTATCATGACCTAAAGAAGTATTTCTTAGAAATTGATTGTGGAAAGGAGCTTAGAGGACAAGATTTAAATGCTATACATAAAAAAATTCTGTGAACTTTATGAAATAGAAGTCCAGAAGTACATTCCAAAGCACAAAGAACCAGAAAAGAAAATAAAGAAATGGTTCAATGCAGAATGTAAAAAATCAAAAGAAAAAAGAGATTTGTTGTGGAATAGATACAGAAGACACAATAGTGAAAGGGCATATAATAATTACAAACAGGCAAGAAACGATTTTACAAGAATAAGGAGGGAAGCCCAAAAACAGTTTGAGGAGGATATCATAAATACAAATAGTGATCAACCGAAGCTATTTTACAGCTACATCAGAAGCAAAACCAAAGTAAAAGATAAAATACAATCCATTACGGACGAGGGAAACACTTATACACAAGAGAAGGATATTTGTGAAGCACTAAATAAGAAATTCCAATCAGTTTTTACAGAGGAAAAAAAAATTGAGAGGGATTATGTGGAACATGCATGCCAACACAAACACCAGATATACAAACATCAGAAAAAGTAATACCGGATGAGCTAAGTAAATTAGACAAAGGAAAAGCACATGGTCCTGATGAAATTTCGGGTTGGGTACTACGTGATTGTGCAAAGGAGTTAAGTAAACCATTATTTTTAATTTTCAAGAAATCCTTGAGTCAAGGTAAACTACCTGATATTTGGAAGAAAACAAACATTGTTCCCTCATTCAAGAAAGGGAATAGACAAAATCCACTCAACTACCGACCAGTATCACTAACCAGTGTTGTAAGCAAGGTATTAGAAATGCTTATAAGAAAAGTTTGGGTAAATCATCTAGAACACAATATGATAACAGAAAGACAGTTTGGTTTCAGAAAAGGAAAATCATGTGTTACTAATCTGTTGAGCTACTATGACAGAGTAACAGACACATTACAGGAAAAAGAAGGATGGGTGGACAGTATATATTTAGATTTCAAGAAAACATTTGACACAGTACCACACCAAAGACTTTTATGGAAACTGTACCATCAAGGAGGAATTCGTGGCAAACTGTATTGTTGGATGCAAGATTTTCTCATAAGAAGAGAAATGAAAACAGTACTAAGGGGAAATTACTCATCATGGAAAGAAGTGACTAGTTGAGTATCACAGGGCTCAGTGCTGGCACCAATCATGTTTTTAGTGTATATAAATAATGTAGACAATAACACTGGAAATGAAAGCTATCTAAATATGTTTGCAGATGATGCAAAAATACAAAGGAGAAATACTAACACAGACTCTTGTAAAGAGCTACAAGAAGAATTAAATAAACTTCATGAATGGAATAATACATGGCAAATGGAATTCAATGTGGACAAGTGTCATTTAATCAAGTTAGGTAAAAGTGGAAAAAGACCTGATTGGGATTGTACGTTAGGAAATAAAACCCTACACACATCAGAAAGAGAGAAGGACCTAGGTGTGATTATCAATAACAGACTATCTCCGGCAAACCACATCAGTGAGAAGGTATAGAACATGTATAGACTGCTTGCAAATATGAGAATAGCATTCACATACATAAGTGAAGACATGCTAAGAGAGATAATAACATCATTCATCAGACCAACCCTGGAGTATGCATCAGTAGTCTGGAGTCCTCATCTCAAAAAACACATAGACAAGATTGAAAAAGTTCAAAGGGCCGCTGCAAGATGGATACCAAGCTTAAGAGATCTAAGCTACGAAGAAAGACTAAATAAACTGAATCTACCAACACTACAGGAGAGAAGGAAAAGAGGTGACATGATTATGCTATATAAATGCATATCAGGGAAGGAGAAATTAAACATCAATGATTACTTAACCTATGGGGAAGCATTAGCAAGAGGACACTGCAAAAAACTGCATAAGAAGAGAGGTGATAAAGACGTAAGGAAATTTCGTTTCCCATATAGAGCAATTGATCAGTGGAATGCGCTACCAAATGAAATAGTTTGTGCCAAAACAATTAACAAATTTAAGGATATGTACAATAAATATGGTTTAAGACACGGGGCAGTACGAGCGTGACTCATTCCTGTAAAGATACAATTAGGTAAGAACAATTAGGTAAGAACACACACACACACACACACACACACACACACAAGCAGACTGAGTTTTAACCTTTATTCAAGATCTTTTCGAGAGGACTGAGGGATGATTAACCTTCTAAGATTTCTTTTCATTTTAATTTTAGATAACTCACAATGATTTAAAGTGATTTAAGAAGAAACCCTGTGAACGAGTAAACAATTTCAGCATTCTTATTTCGATTCTTGCTGATATATTATATTATTCAATGGTCAACACAACTTTTTTGCCGTGACTGTTTGAAAAGAATTTCAGGTAATTTTGGGGTGCTGAATCCGAATTTGGTTTTTGAGATATGGTATGCCGTACGTTTGTTAAAGATTCGAAATTTTGCGCTAAAGTTTAAAGAACTGGCGGAGTAAAAATGATTCAATTCAATGGAAATATGATACTCAAACGACAGTATTCTTTTTGTACTTTTTGTTACTTCACATTGCCGTTTTATCATCTAATAAGTTTAAAAAAGCTAAATTGGTAAACCATAGGTCCATTGATCTGATAAGTTACACAATGTTAAAACAGCAGTTTTATTTTATTCTCTAAAATGTAAAATCAGTCAATAACATCAAAGACATTCTTCTTTGTGCAGCAACTGGAACATCTCTAATGAGGCTCCAGCAGTAATCAGGCATTATATTACAGTCCCATCGGCCTTGGTAGCATTCTTCCATTACTTTGATATCCTTGTGAAAACGCTCACCTTGCTCTTCGCTCACATGGCCAAGATTTTCTGAAAACTTGTCCAAATGGCTATATTAGTAATGCAATTTGGTGCTCATCTTGCATCCCATTGCTTGCAAACTGGACTAGAGCTCTTTCATTGTTTCTCTGTAGTTGTGTGATTTCCTGTTTCTTAAAAAGTTTTTCACAACATTGGCAAATGCTTTCCAGGCTCTCACCTCTAAGCATGATCGTTGTATTTCAACTTTCCCAGAAAAAAACTTTTATGATGGCATATTCCTCTTTCCCTTTCCTTGGGGGAAGCAGCCTAGGTATATAGATAGATAGATATTCCTCTTTAACCCGTCAGGTCCCTAGGTTTTCCGCACCTCCGACATCCCCCAGTCCCGAGCCTTTTTGGAAAAATTTTTTTTTGGCTAAAACTTCCGCTTTGGTTGAGAAACGAAGGAAAATCACCAAGAAAGGGATTACCGTGGTCTATAAGTGGTCAGAACAGGTGAGGTCCCCCGCGCCAGGTATCGTATGCTATCATTGACGTGTCAGGCACTCACTTTTTCTATGGTAAGGAATACTGGGAGAAACAACACACAACACCTCTATATTTGTTGAATTTGAACTAATAAACAATAACAGTAGCAATATAATGGATTTCAGACACATATATATGAAAAATAAGCATTGTACCATCGCGCGAGCATAGCGAGTTAGGTCCGAGTCGTAACATGCTATATGCTAAGTTTTTTGTATCAGCCAACATATCATTTTTTCTACTTGTATACTTCTGTTTCAATGACATTTTACCAATTTCTACTGTTTGTAAGTGTTTTCAGATGTTTTCATTCATTATGATGACATGCAGTATAAGTTTAGCACACATCAGCTTACTAAGCACACTCGCTATGACTCGTATTTCAACATACCCAATTGTTTTATCACTTTCCTATTATTTTTCCCTTTACATAGAACCTTTCCTCCACCACTGTAAATGTTTTCAATTATTTACATTCATTACGAGGGCATTTAGCGATATGCTAGAGCATATTCACGTAGTAACCACAATCTCAAACACTCGTGTTTCATCTTCTACTTTATATATTCACTCCAATTATACTTTCCCACTTAGATTACACACGTTTACACCCCTATACTGCACTGTACATACTGGCATTATTTATTCAAGTGAGCGTCAGCATATCGCATGAAAATACCCTCGCAATGAATGTTTCGACCAACACAATACTCAAACACTTATATACTAATTCTTCACATATATTACACACTTTCCCACTTGTTGACTTCTATTTTCATTATTACGGGATTATTCATTCTACTGAGCGTCAGGATATCGCATCTCTATACACACGCTATGAATATTTTGACTTAGAATATATTTCAGCACTTACAATAATTTGAACTTACATTAACCCGTTAGCATTTCCAGTAATAATAATTACATATTTACGGGCCGTATTCATTGCACTGAGTGACAGAATATCGCATCATAAAACCCTCGCTATGTATGTTTCCACTTACAGCATATTTATACACTTACATACAATTTTTGCACTTATGTTATACCCCTATGCACTTCATACTAATATTTGGAGATCAACATGTCTGATAATTTCACTGAGCGTCTGTTTGTCGCATTTACTTCATAGTTTCAGCGTCCTATTGCATTCACACCATATCAGAATTGCATCAACGTGTGATATTCGCTGAAACATGGGTGAATACAGAGACCCACATCACACTCCATGCACTCATAGGTGTCCTTCCTCTGTGTCGTGAGTCTCACCCGGGAATTGCTACACACGTGACACCTGCGTTGGGGCCTAGGTCTGTTTGGCTGGGGAGGGATAGGAGTGGGGAAATGGTGGCCGGATATTCTCAGGGGAGTTTGGGCAAAAGGGGCAGTGCGGGTGCGATGTTGGGGCCTTTCAACAGCATAACGTGCAAACATCTCTCTTGTGAGCTCCCTCACAAACCCTTCAAGGGTTTCCTGAACTCCTGTTGTCATGGCATGAAGGTGATGGCAATTTAGAGCAGTGATGTCTAGCAAGTGAAAGAACAGTTTCTTATACCACTTCATCATGGTCCTGGCACACTCTACCGTCGATATCATGGAGTCTGACTGGTCCACCAGGCGCATGTTTATGTTAAAGTCCATGACACACTCAGGTTTCCAAATGTAACGCCTGTTCTCGCTACAGTAATCTACGGAATCAGTACGGTGCATCAAGGGGTGGTGAACCGTTGACAAGAGGCTTACTTCTCTATTGTGGTTCCACACAGTTGCAAGGATGTTGTTGGCTTTGAAGAAGACAGCCTCATTCCTGTCAAGTTTCTGCCCTACCTTGACCATGTGACGCCGGTTCACCTTCACGGTTCCACAGACTCCCGTTTCATGCGTGTGAAGATAACGGGCGAGAAGAGGGCTAGTGTACCAGTTGTCCAGGTAGAGGACGTGACCACGATGAAAGTAGTCTTCTATCATTGTCTTTACCACTGCTCCCGACAGTCCAATACTTCGATCTTTTATTATGTCTGTCCGTGCACCGGTGTCCAAGATTATGTCTTGCACGTATCCAGTCCTACAGTCACACATAACAAAGATCTTGAACCCAAAACGGTGCCTTTTGCTGGGTATATACTGCCTAAATGAAATATTACCTCTCCACAACACGAGACTCTCGTCTATGACGAGGTCTCTATAGGGATAAAATGACGAACGAAGGGTTTGCCTCAGGTGATCAAAGACCAACCTAATTCGCCTCATTTTATCTGTGTCGTTCGCATTTGCAGGATCATGAGCATCATAGAAATGGAGGCGACTTAGAATTTGTTGAAACCGATTACGGCTCATCACTTGCCCAAATATTGGGGTAAACATAACAGGGTCCCTTGTCCAGTAAGCAGGAATTCTGTTCTTTCGTATAATACCCATCAAAAGGACCAGGACAAAAAATAGGAACATTTCTGAAAGGGAGACAGGGTAATCATATATGATAGAATGCCTACTCCTTGTTCCCAATCTTTCACTCTCAAGGCGCTGGGTGCTTGCAAAAAGGTTGGTTTGGTAAACAATCTGCTCCACGAATGCCTCACTAAAAAACAGGTGGAAAAAATCCAACCTGGTGGAATTACGGTGAATTCCGGGAGCAATGCAGCCAAGCACCCCTGCTCAGTGAAGGGGTGAATGAGGGGAGAAAAATCACTCACATCTTCCCAATTCCATCCCATAAATACCTCGTCCCCATCATCCCCATCACCGCCTTCATCTAGATGGGGAGGAGATCCTGGTGGGGGAGGTGGGGGAGTAGGAGTGCGGAGGGCTTCCCCACTGTCACTCTTCCCTCTGCCTTTACCCTTTCCCTTTCCCTTACCCTTACGGCCTTGAGGAACATTAGGGGGCTGTGGGGATGAAGTATGGGAATATTGGGGAGAATAAGACGTGCTGGGGAGTGGTTCCTCCCCACCTTCCCCCTCCATCACAACCCCACGTGATACTGAACGCACCCGCACTCGCCCACGTGATACACTCCGCCGCCTCACACTACCTAGGGAGAGCAATGACTCACTCATGTCACTCACTTTCCATACTCCTCCCTGCACTTTCCCTTTCACTCCCCACTCCCTCCACGGCACTTCCTAACTCCCCAAACAAAATACTAGGCCCATACCTGGTCATCCGACGTGATGTGCGTTCTGGGCCACGTTGAGTTATTACCTCATGTCCATACCACGTGGCAGCACGTCCCACGACTCCATCCTCGTCCTCGTCCTCGTCCTCATCATCGAAATCTGGTTCCACATCACGTTGGGGCTGGGCATAGGATGTGTTGCACGTGGTTTCTTGGCCGGCTGCCCCTCTCTAGCAGCACGGTAAGTCACGTACTGCCGCTTCCTGGGAGACGGGATTTCTTCATCGCTGCTGGTGGTTTCTTCCTCCTCTGGCTGCACATAATCTTTATCCACAACCTCGTTGTCCAGTGGGGAATCACTGTCGCCTGTAAAGGAGTCCAGGGCGGCTTGAATTTTGCCATCTGAGAGACCTCTCTTAGCCATGTCTGAGCAGGACCGTTGTTACCAGGTGAGTGGACGAGCAGCAGGTTAGCACGGGTCGCACGGGGTCGCCGAGTGTCCCCACCTGGTGGCAGGTAGGGGAAGGTCATGCGAGGATACGTACCGCAAATCAAGCGCGAAATTTGAAAATTGTCGAAATTATGCACTTTGCAATTGCACGACGTACCGGTACGCCGCCGGGACTGGCAAATGCAAATCGTTACAACGTACCCATACGTCGACGGGACGGAGCGGGTTAAGGGTCACTGGATGCCCTATAGGAATCGATCGAAAGTGTTACTATCGTGAAGTAAGACTCATTTTAGGCTTCTTTTTGAACTGTCAATGGAAAGTATCCATTCATTGGATACACATCTTGATAATTCCATTTCCAAAAAGAAGTTCTACAACATCGTTGCAATAAACAAGTTTGTCATCTGAAGTGAAGTACTTCCACAGCGTCTCTGTTACTATAAAATGAGACGCTAGTGCCATGATGAAGAAAATTTTTTTCTTTTAGCCTTGAAGCCAACAACTCAGAAGATTGTTTTGACAAACCCAAGCCTTGAATTAAATCGTTCAACTCAAACTGATTGGCCTAACGAAGTTTCTGATGGATGAAAGTCCACATCGATTTGTTCATCTCCACTTGAAAAAAGATGCGAAGATGATACTGAAGTTCCATCATCAATATCTGGGAGGTCAGTGAAAATAGGTACTGGGATGTTATCACAATGAGGGATCGGAATATTTCAAATAGTTTGTTTTTTCTGTTGAATCTTTTGACGTTAACAAGACAAATAGCAATCATTGGTATGGTTTTGGGGCTCCCTCCAAATCATGGGAATGCTAACTTTGAGCTGGATAGTCTTGCCTTCAGACCAAGATATCAAAGTCTCCACACAAATTTTACAGACTTTATGAGGAGCCCAGCTTTTGTCCTGGTCTCCCAAGGGTACCTTAAAATAAGCAGGGTACACTTGTTTTTACAAAAGTAGTGTTGTTGCGCCTTTGAGAGGCTAAAGTGAAACAGCCACAGATGTAGCAAAAAATATCTGGATCATTGCAGCATTCTCTCTCCATTGAAGACTAAGGAGTAGACATAATCTGATCAGGAAATTGCAGTCCAACCACAAATTAATCTGCAAACAAGAAAACAGTAAAAATAAACACCAAAGTTTACAATTTAACATTAAATAAGATCTTTATGTACTAGCATATATATGCCCTAACCAACCAATATACTTCGAGAGAATTGAAGCTCAGTGAAAGAAGTCAGCTTTGGGGGTGGTGGCTCAATCGGTAGAGAGGTGGCCTACAGTCCTACTGGACCCAGGTTCAAATCCCCGCTGGGGCGGGGAACAGTTTAAGGAGTTGAATTGCCTGAAATCAGACTTTACTGATCTACCAGAAGGTCCGCTGACATGTAAAAATACCTCCTCTAATACCAATACACCAGTCCTGTATGAGACAGCATGTATTCAATATGGACGGTGGGTGTTAGTGCCGAAGTGGTGACATGTAGAGGTGTATGGTATGTAGGAGGATTACTGGGCCTTGAGAGCAGGCTGTGAAGCCTATGCCCAGAGTCGGACACATTATAAAAAAAAAAAAAAAAAAAAAAAAAAGAATACTAAGAAATTTCAAGTGTAACTTCACAACCATAAATGCATAAATAAACTTGTTATGTTGTTCACATTCTCTTATTCATATTTTTTGGAGCCATAACATACCACTTGAGGCTGCTATTGATAAAAGAAAAAGTCCTTATCAACCCTGGTGAGAGCCACTTGCGAGGCCCTTTTGCCCTCCCCTCCTCCTTTATCCAGCCCTTAAAGACACTTAAAGAGTATGGAATAGATGTAAATATGTAAAGGTAAAATTAGGCTTAGGTATAGGCAAATAAATCAAGGTTGCTCTCCCAAAGTGCAACACCTAAGGACCTAAACCGGTTCATTGAAAAAAATATTGCACACACTAGATGTGATGGAAAAAATCTGAGATCATTTTCGGATTCAGCACCCCAAAATTAGTCAAACTCCATTATCAAAATCCATGCCAGATTTTTTTTTTTTAACCCCTACACCGCGGGCTTGTTTACCAATTACTTGCGTGTGCCGCGGGGTTATTTGGGCTCCGACAGACTCTCAAAAAATATTTGCCAAAAATCAGTTATTAGTCCTAGAATAATAAAATTACATATGCTTATGGCACATACCTTCAGCTTTCTCCTGGAATGATTGTTGAGCCTTCGTCGGTTACCGTAGGACTTGTGGAGACCTCTGAAGTAGGGTAACGAAGTCTCCACTTTACACTTCCCAACAACCCGTAATATGATTACCACAGCCAGATACAAACACTATAAACACTATTCTACAATTTTCAAGTAGTTTGGGATCCATACTCAAAAAAAAAAACACTGTGAAAGCAATGGAAATTACGAGCGCGTCTGATCGTCGCACTGGCACTAGTTCGCTCATGGTAGTCTGTCATTTATTATTCATAAAACCCCTCACACTTTATATTTCTATTACTATATAACACTTATATATATCTACAGTCTTTATCCATAAGTTTCCTTCAGTAGTATTAGTTTATTGTCACTGTAGGGATTCAATTTCTTTCAGTAAAATACGTAGCATTCACTTTCTCGTCCTGTATACTGGCATTGAGAGTGAATGTCACTTTCATCTTCACTCTCATAACTCATAGCATTCAGACATGCTAGAGTGAAACTTTCACTTTCATTACTCCTAGGGTATATACTCGTATTCTTATAATACTACTCATTTACATTTCTATTTACGTTCTCTATTTTATTTACGTTATTTACACTTCTATTTTATTTACAGTGTTATGCACTGTCACTTGAAATAACTTATAAAACTATTTTCCATTGTTCACGTATATTTACATTCATTACTTTCACTTTCTGTTTACACATTATTTACAATTCCACTTGCACTGTTTTACTCAATAGAAAGATCGTAGTCACTCTTTTATCAATTGTCAGCCCTTTACCTCTTTCCACACGAGGTTTAGTAGGGGGTAAAGGTCACAGAGCCATTTGCATGGGGGTGAAAAAAGGCCTTGAAGTCAGCAAGATGAAACATACGTCCTCTCACTTCGGAAGATGAGACTACACTGATAACGCAGTTGCCAGGCCAGCTAGCCTAGAGGCCTGCTTTAGGGGTTATTCAGAGTTACCAATATTACTTCTTGAAACAGCTAAGTCTAGCACTGATATGATTGGCAGGAAATCTAGACAATACATTATAAATTTGGTAGTTCCAGGTGAATGTAAATATCATTTAGGGTTCTCCCTTCCCTCCTTACAGGTATATTTATTACGAAAATAGATTAGAGGCCTACTTAGGAGATATATAATCAGAGCTACCAATGTTAAATCTTGAAACAGCTTTGTGTAGCACTGATATGATTGGCAGGAAATCTAGACAATACATTATAAATTAGGTAGTTCCAGGTGAATGTAAATATCACTTAGGCTTCTCCCTTCTCTCCTTACATGTATATTTATTACGAAAATAGATTATACGGCATATTTCAAGGGGAAAAAAACAGCGAAAATTAGCGAACGAGTGCACGTGAGGTGTTGTCAGGTGATAATTAGCCAATTCCAGGTGTATGGCACTCTCACTTACCTGATTTCTTTCTTGTATATATTATTTGGTATAAGAATACGACATAGGGCTTATTTCAATGGATGAAATCAGTGAAAAATTGCAGGGACGATTTACTTAGCGTAGCATGGCCGGGCAGGCGAGAGGAGAGGGTAATGGAGGGGGGGTAGGGAGGGGAGTCAAGAACGGGGAGAAATGGCTAAATTGTCAACAATGGATGGGAGTACAGATGAGATTAGGAGTGCTGACTAGTGTTGGACATTGTCAGTACTGATAGATGATACAAGCCCCCACTTGAAAGCCCGGGTGAATTCAAAATAACACAGAATCACAAAAGCGACGCCCCGCGGTATGATCCCTTGCTCCCAAGCGTCACGAAAGTGACGCCCCGCGGTTAAGGGGTTAAAGACCAGTATTAACTACATCACTCACTATAGACAATGACATATATTATATATCCTACCACCGGACGATTTTTCTCACTTAGTGGGACCTCTCGTTGAGGAGACAAAGAAGCTTATTCGTATAATCTTGAGTGTGAGAAGTCCTTCCTAATTTAAATAAAGGCGTCTAGCAGAAGCAACAATAAAACAAAAACTGCCATTGTAGTGAATGAGTTAAGAATAACACCACAATGTTCTATTACACAGTTTCGTGGACAATTCTCAGAAATTAAAAAAGAAACAGCTATATCCTGAGTGTTTTTTCTTTTCTTCGTTTCTCCTTTGTCTTTAAGCTGCGTGACTCTAGAGAATCATTTGGTATGAAACATTATTATTATTACACCGGTATCAGTGCCGATGATGTCCATTGCAAAATCTACTCTAAAAAGTGACCATGGTACCTGAATTATATATATATATATATATATATATATATATATATATATATATATATATATATATATATATATATATATATATATATATATATATATATATTGTTACGGAACAGAGAAAGATAATGTACACTTTAAGTGAGAATACTAAAAATCACTACTGTCCCGTAAAGTTCCAGGTTCAAAACAAAAGAGTTAGGTAAAATTACAAGTTAATGTTTAATGCTCAAACTAACAACAAAACATTCAGGACTCATAAGGATAATGTAAAGACAAAAACAGGTTAAATATATGGTTAACTGCAATAGCCTCTATTAACACGAAATTAGCAAGAGTAAATTTATCTAAGTCAGCCCTGATAAAATGAGAATACACTGGATAATGCTCAGTTAATGCAAGATAAATTATTACAGATACAAAATATTATTACTAATGACTGACAAAAACACATGAATCACAAAACCTCACTAGGCCTACGAATTAACACCCCATGCTATACAGTACAAGAAAAAATGCAATAACACTCATACTCAAATTACGCAGCTACTAGATGGTTGGAGACTTCCTGAGCACTCACAATAATAACAACTGTACAGGGAAGGACAGAGATGTGAACAAAATGAGGAGTAGATCTAAGTGGCAATAATGCAGAGACTGAGCTCATTATATAGGGGCCAGCAGAGCTTGATACAACTTGTAAGAATGACGCGCAAATGAAGCCCTGGGGACAAAGAGTTGACAATCCTGCTCTGAACAACAGAAAGAATGACTTACTCTACTATAAGGGAGGAGGGGGGGAGTGAGGTAGAACAAGCTCGTGGTCAAACATGCAGCATACTGTACGTTAGAATTACACAAAGGATGATGAAATCATAGGCTATGTAACACCTCCCCACAAAGAAAAAGAAATTTACAAAGGAAATTTCTTATTACTCTAAAATAATCTGTCTAAAGTCTAGATAAGCAATCTGCAATAACATTTTCTTTCCCCTTGACATGTTGTATGTCTAATGAATACTCCTGAAGAAGTAGACTCCATCTTGTCAATCTCTGATTTTTATCTTTAAACTTACTAAGGAATTTCAGTGGGTTATGATCAGTATAAATGACTATGTGGTCAAAACCAGAACACAAATAAATTGAAAAATGCTGTAAACCCAAAATCAAGGCCAAAAGCTCTTTCTCAATAGTTGAGTAGTTCTTTTGAGGTGGAGTGAACTTCTTACTGTAATAAGATGCAGGATGTTCAATACCCTGATCATCCTCTTGCAGCAAAACAGCCCCAGCTCCTGTTTCACTTGCGTCAACAGCCATCTTAAAAGGCTTAGCAAAATTTGGAGTAGCGGGCACTGGCTGACTTAATAGGATAGCTTTAAGTTTGCTGAAAGAGGATTCACAGTAATCGGTCCAGACAAATTTAACTCCCCTTTTCAGTAGGTCTGTAAGTGGGGATACAAGAATTGATAAGTTAAGAACAAATCTCCTGTAATAACCTACCATTCCCAAAAATTTTTGTAGCTCTTTCCTAATTTTAGGTCTGGGAAGATCATTTATAACCTGAACCTTAGCTGCTGGTGGTGCAACATGTCCATCACCAATTACGTACCCAAGGTTCTGAACTTTAGCTTGACCAAACTCACACTTTGATAAATTAGCTACAAGATTAGCCTGAACCAAATGCTCAAGAAATTTACTGACATGGCATAGGTGATCTTTGCAGTTGTCACTGAAGATTAATACATGATCAATATAAACAACACACCCTGCCAAACCCTCTGTTACAACATTCATGAGCTTCTGAAATGTGGCTGGTGCATTCTTCATACCATACGGCATTACAGAACATGCAAAAGTCTTTCCTAGTGTTACAAAACATGAGATCTCCCTAGCACGTTCAGTCATAGGTACTTGCCAGTATCCCTTTAACAAATCAAACTTACTTATGTACCTAGCCTTTCCGATCTTGTCTATGCAATCTTCCACGCGAGGGAGAGGGTAAGTGTCTGTTTTGGTTATCTGATTAACACGTCTGTAGTCAATGCAAAGCCGCTGTGACCCACCTGGCTAAGGGACTAGAGTGACAGGAGAACTCCACTTGCTCTGACAGGGCTCAATCATCTTGTGGTCCAACAGGTAGCCAAGCTCCTTCTGGACGAGAGGAACTTTCACTGGGTTCACACGGTAAGGAGGCAGTTTAATTGGCTTTGCGTCTCCAACATCGACATCATGCATCAACACAGTAGTTCTTCCTGGAGTAGCACTGAACACTTGCGGGTACTCCTGCAGTAATGCCGAAAACTCCTGCCTTTCCTCGGGAGGTAGATGAGAAAGCTTAGTCTGGAGATCATTCATGATATCAGGATTCTTCCCCAAACTATCACTCAGGCTCATGCTGCATGGGAGAGCTTCACTTGCAGACTCGGGTGGAACAGCTACAGTGCAGACTGGATTATTTTCGTCCCGCCTGTGATATAACTTTAGCATGTTGATGTGACAAAGTTGCTTGTTCTTTCTATGATCTGGTGTGGCGATGACATAGTTGACATCACTGAGTTTCTTCTCCACGAAATAAGGACCACTAAACTTGGCTTGAAGAGGTTGCCCATGCACCGGTAGCAGAATCAAAACCTGATCTCCTGGCTGAAAGTGGCGTAACCTGGACTTCTTATCATACCAAGTTTTCATCTTCTCCTGAGCAGCTCCTAAATTCTCTCTCGCCAGCTGTAAAGCAGTGGACAGCCGCTCTTTGAACTTCATCATATACTCCAGCAGGTTGACGTCATCTTCCTCCGACAGCCAGCATTCCTTGAGTAGCTTAAGGGGTCCTCTTACTTCATGGCCAAACAGTAGTTCAAAAGGTGAGAAGCCCAGTGATTCATTTGGAGATTCTCTTGCGGCAAATACAACAAATGTAAGAACTTTATCCCAGTCTTTCTGATGTTCCAAACAGTATTTCTTAAGCATCGATTTGAGTGTTTGACGATACCTCTCCAACGCTCCTTGGGTCTGGGGATGGTAAGCTGAAGACGTGATCTGGGTGATGCCCAACTCTTTCAGAGACTGCTTGAAAACATCTGACATGAAATTACTTCCCCGGTCGGACTGTACCTCCTTGGGCAGACCAAACTTTGTGAAGAACCCTAGCATTTCCTCAACCACGTTCTTTGCTGAGATATTTCTAAGTGGAATGGCTTCAGGATAACGAGTAGCCATATCAATCAGTGTCAACACATAAGAAAATCCTGAAGAAGTCTTAGGAAGAGGGCCCACAATACCCACCAACACACAGGTGAAAGGCGCCTCAAAAGGAGGAATTGGAACTAGAGGTGCAACCTTTTCGGTCTGATTACACTTCCCCACAACTTGACAGGTGTGACAAGACTTACAGTACCAGGAAACATCCCTAAAGATACCTGGCCAGTAGAAGTGTTTCAAAATGCGTGCCACAGTCTTCCTCACTCCAAGGTGTCCTGCCAAACTGGAATCATGAGCCACTCTAATGATATCCTGCCTACAAACACGAGGGATGACAACTTGATGTACAACCTCCCATTCACAGTCGGCTGATGCTGTTGGGGGTCTCCACTTCCTCATAAGTACTCCTGACTTTATATAATAACAAGTAGAATCACTGGCTGACTCTTCCTCACTGCAAGCAGAGTTAGCTAGACCTTTCAACTCAGGGTCAGCAACCTGCAACTCAACCAACTCTTGACGAGACAAATTATCAACACTACGGGGTACTGCCTCATCTGGTGAGTGGTCCAAATTAGCAAGAAAAGTGTCAGCTAGGATAACATCATCATCATCATTATCCTCTAAGTCACCAGTAACTTTAGACTTAGCCCTAGTGACAGCACATGCAGGGAACACATCAGGGACATCACAATCCTGGGCCGCAGCCACTGGCTCACTTGACAACTGAGGAGCTGGACACACTTGACTTCCACCAATATCATTTCCAAGTAAGAAAGTTACACCTGACATTGGGAGTGTCTCAACCAACCCAACCATAACGGAACCATTAACAAAACCAAACTCTAAATTCACTCTGCACAGAGGGACAGAGGTGTAATTATTCCCTACACCTTGTAAGATTACAGTTTCATCAGAGGAATTAACATTAGAGCCTAGAACACTGGTCAGCATAAGGGATTGGCAAGCACCTGTATCACGATATATTTTAACTGATTTCCTGTCATTACTGTCCAGAGGACTGACAAAACCATCAGACAGGAAATTAGCACATGAACTCTTGAGAGTGTCACCCATGTCACTGCTCAAAAGAGGAGCTCCATCATGAGAATTTAATTTACCCCTCAAAGCAGGTTCAGTTAACTCAGTTAAAGAATTCTGGGAACTCTCAAGGGTGGACACTAGACCAATTGACTGAATATTTAAAGACTCCTTTTTGTTCACATCACGTTGTCTCCTGAAACATTTCTCCGTAGTATGACCAAGCTTACTACAATAAGTACATTTACTTTTCTGAAATCTAGAGGTGAAGCTGGTATTTACTTCCTGAGAAACATCATCTTTATTCTCTTTCCTGTTACCTGTACTCTGAGTAGAGGCAACGACCTTACTCTCAGCTTTCCCTTTTTCTTTAGAATATCTCTTGTGAGTGAGAACATATTCATCAGCTATAACTGCAGCATCAGACAAATTATCTATTCTTTTCTCATCAAGATATAGGCTTACATCTTTATTAACACACCTTTTGAAGTCCTCCAGCAAAATCATCTGCTTAAATTTGTAAAAATCAGAATCCACATTCTTAGAATTTAACCACTGCTCTAACAGATCTTCTTTGATTTTTGCATACTCAGCATGGGATTGCTTATCTTGCTTATAAGTTGTCCTAAATTTTACTCTATAGGCTTCAGGAACAAGCTCATAGGCCTTAAGAATCAAGCTCTTAACTACATCATAATTATCACTTTGATCCTGAGGCAAAGATGCATAAGTTACTTGAGCTTTACCGGTGAGAACAGTTTGAAGGAGTACTGGCCAATACTTTTTTGGCCAATTAAAACCTGTAGCTACCCTCTCAAACAACTGAAAATACTTTGTTAAATCAGATTCATTAAAAGGAGGGACAAGTTTAACATTTTTAGCCACATCAAAATCGTCAGAGCTAGATGATCCAGTTCCACCTTGTTTCATGCGATACTCATGGTCTGCCTGAATCCTAGCAAATTCAACTTGTGCCTCAGCCTCCTTAGCTCTTGCCTGAAATTCAGCCTCCTTAGCACGAGCCTCCTGCAGGGCTAGCTGTGACTTAGCTAATTCAATCTCCGTTTGCCCATTTGGAGGAGTTACATTAAACAAGCTTTCATTAATCATGTCAACAATTTGATCTTTAGAATGATGAGAGCGAACAGCAATTCCCAATTGTAGAGCAACAAGCTTAAGTTCATTCTTTGTTCTGTTTTCTACATCACACACTGTTTGCACATTTGACAAAAAATATTTGGCTTCATCAAGCGTAGTAATAGTAGACTTCATGAATAAATCACAGTCACAAAATATCAAGCAATATCCCTATGATAATATCCTGAATATCCTGATAAGAGGTCGCCAAATTTATGTTACGGAACAGAGAAAGATAATGTACACTTTAAATGAGAATACTAAAAATCACTACTGTCCCGTAAAGTTCCAGGTTCAAAACAAAAGAGTTAGGTAAAATTACAAGTTAAAGTTTAATGCTCATACTAACAACAAAACATTCAGGACTCATAAGGATAATGTAATGGCAAAAACAGGTTAAATATATGGTTAACTGCAATAGCCTCTATTAACACGAAATTAGCAAGAGTAAATTTATCTAAGTCAGCCCTGATGAAATGAGAATACACTGGATAATGCTCAGTTAATGCAAGATAAATAATTACAGATACAAAATATTATTACTAATGACTGACAAAAACACATGAATCACAAAACCTCACTAGGCCTACGAATTAACACCCCATGCTATACAGTACAAGAAAAAATGCAATAACACTCATACTCAAAATACACAACTGCTAGATGGTTGGAGACTTCCTGAGCACTCACAATAATAACAACTGTACAGGGGAGGACAGAGATGTGAACAAAATGAGGAGTAGATCTAAGTGGCAATAATGCAGAGACTGAGCTCATTATATAGGGGCCAGCAGAGCTTGATACAACTTGTAAGAATGACGCGCAAATGAAGCCATGGGGACAAAGAGTTGACAATCCTGCTCTGAACAACAGAAAGAACGACTTACTCTACTATAAGGGAGGAGGGGGGGAGTGAGGTAGAACACGCTCGTGATCAAACATGCAGCATACTGTACGTTAGAATTACACAAAGGATGATGAAATCATAGGCTATGTAACAATATATATATATATATATATATATATATATATATATATATATATATATATATATATATATATATATATATATATATATATATGGAAAGATTTTAACGCTAGAGCCGGGAATCGTAACCGAGATTCCTCGATAGAAACCAGGCACTAGTATCACTATCACTTGTCGTGATAAAAGCTATGCCACCTGAATTGTATGAAGAACCAAGTAAATTCATTACAGGAGGGTATGTTTTAACTTGAACCCATTTGATGACAGATTTCAAAGTCTTCTTTGGGTTCGAGTTCGGTGGCTTAATTTTAATCACGTCATCAAGTAGTGATATCCGTGTCTGGCTTCTCTCAAGAGTCTCGGTCTCGATTTCCGACTACAACGTTAAATACTTTCCAAATATGTACACATGTGTAATATATCTCTCTCTCTCTATCTATCTATCTATCTATCTATCTATCTATCTATATATATATATATATATATATATATATATATATATATATATATATATATATATACAGTATATAGATATAGATAGATAGATTGACAGAGATATATATATCACACCTTGAAACAACTGCTTCTTCAGACATCAGATGTATGAATCAGGCATTTTGATGTGTTTCAGCCACATCGGTTATCAAAAGCTATCCAACACATAAGATTTAAATAATACACATGAACCTGAATCTAGTTTATTCAAAATTCAAAATAGCACTGCCAGCTACATCGTTGCCTGTCTTCAGCAACCACATCAGTAGGAGTTGCTTTATTATGAGAGTTTAAAAGTGTGAACAAGTGCAGTTTTTGACAAAATATTTCAGATGCATGTGATGATGTCTTATGTTTTTTTTTTTTTTTTCAGCACTGTTGCTGACTACACTCTATAATGCAAGATATAGGTCGATTGCTTTTAACCATTACACGTGTTATATAAATGACCGCCAAATATTAGTTTACTTACACCTTCGAACATTCAGTTTTGGTAATATGGTCGTTTATGTCTATGAATGTTAGTATAAACCAGACACAATGGTTCTATCACCATCTCTGAAGCACTGACAGACGTACTAGTGGTAACACTGAGCCATGTTTATGAACTGTGCGTAGTACTGCATCCTCGCAGCGAAGGCCTCCATATGCATGGCATCAATAGCTTTACCGATTGTTGTGGATGGACTATAAGGTTTAGGGTTAGCAAGTGTGCGTGCACTTAATTTAGTAGGACTGAAGAGAGATGCTTTGGTTTGATTGTTGGTATCTAGTTCCTTAGGACTGTATGAAACTGATTCTGCAAAACTGTATGCACTTGTTTTAGCAAGACTGTATACAGTTGAATTAGTTACATTGTTGTTAGTTAATTCTTTAGAACTATAAGGGTAGGGGGATTGTTTAGACGGACAACATGAAGCAGATTTAGTTAGACTTATTTCAACTGAGTCTGTACTGCTATGTGCTAATTTCTTTGTAGGAATATATGAAATTGGCTTATTTGAGTTCCATAAAGCTGATTCTGTAGGGCTGTATGTAGAAGACAGAGGATTCAGCTTTGCAGAATGTAGAGGATTCGGGTTAGTAAAATAGTAAAGACTAGGTTTTGAAGAATTACGAGGTTCTGATTCAGCAGAGGGGCACAAGGCCGCTTCAGTAGTGCAGCAAGGACTCCACTTGGGAAGGTGACAAGACTTCAGTTCAGTAGTATTGGAAAGACTCCGCTTAGGAGAACGACAAAGATTTGGCCCAGCAGCGTGGCCAGGATCCAGTTCAGTAAGATGGGAGAGACTCGGTGTAGCAGGATTATAATGACTCAGTTCAGCAGAGTGACTGGAATTCAAGTCCGTAGAGTGATTAGGGTTCAGATTAATAGAATGACAAGAGGTTTGTTCAGCGGAATGACCCAAAATATGCTTAGGAAGATGGAAACCACTCTGTTTATCAGGAGGACAAGGATTAGGTTTTGCAGAATGACATGGAAGAAGTTCAGGAAGAAGGAAAATATCCTGCTTAGTACGATGACAAGGAGGATTCAATTTAGCAGAATGACAAGGAAT
The DNA here is from genome assembly GCF_032717465.1 of Coenobita brevimanus. Classification (NCBI taxonomy): domain Eukaryota; kingdom Metazoa; phylum Arthropoda; class Malacostraca; order Decapoda; family Coenobitidae; genus Coenobita; species Coenobita brevimanus. The sequence goes on from NC_137011.1 coordinate 16,686,284, forward strand.
AAGTTCAAGAAGCTGGGAAAGATCCTTTTTGGTAACAGGACAACGATTAGATTTATCAAACTGATACGGGCTTAGTCCAGCAGAACGGCAAGAAACCGATTCAGGAAGACTGGAACGATTCTGTTTAGTAGGATGCGAAAGGTTCAGCTTTGTAAAATGATGGAAGTTCAGTTCATCAGAGTGGCAAAAGATCATTTCAGCAAAATTACAAGGAATAAGCTCAGAATTATGGGAAAGGTTTTGTTTAGTGGGTTTATTAGGGTCGATATCAGTAGGAAGACAAGAACTAGGTTCAGAAAAATGACAAAAATTCGGCTGATCACGATTCGGTTCAGAAGAATGACAATCGTTAATGTTAGCAGGAAGGCAAGGAATACGATCAGGAAGATCTAAAAGACAGTGTTTAGCAGAATGACCGGTGTTCAGTTTTCTATCAGCTCGACACAACTTCAGCTTAACGTTATTTTCTTTTATATTTGCTTGGTGTGGCAAGAACAGCTTTGTTTGGGGTCTCTTAACGCTCAGATCTCCCTCTGTCTGCCAGCGCCGTACCCATCGCCTCACTGTGGTGGCGCTAGTGCACATTTGCTTTGCTATGTCTTGTGATGACAGGCCCTTCTCCCACAGCAACACGAACCTTGCACGTTCACCCAGTACGGTTTTCTTAAAGGATCGGCGAGGCTTCATACCATCCCGTGTGCTGTGTCTGGGTTAATAAAAATATGAATGGGATAGTGCAGCATATAACATTTAAAAAATGGCTTACGAAGACAGGCCCCCCTCCCAAAGGAACACGAACCTTGCTTGTTCATCCGTCACTATTTTCTTAGATGCTGTGCGAGGCCTTCTTTCACTCAGTGTGTTGTACAGTATGTGGTAAGGTAATGTAATAAACCGAACATGTGCTCATCCACCCAGTGATCTTTGTACAGGACAATTTTGCCGTTATTTGTATAACATTTGTGATGTTTCATTCCACCCCATGTGCTGTGTGTCGACTAATGAAAGATACACAAGGATTATGTATTGCGACATGAACCTCACATGCTCTTTCAGTACATTTTTCTTAAGAGCTCGACGAGGTTTCATACTTATTCATGTGCTGTGTATAGGGGTGATGGGCTATAAATAATACCTGAATGACTTCAACTCCGTTCTGTTTATGGATAATGAAGGAATGATAGTCCCTCCTCCTCAAAATCGCTAACCTCGCACGCACAGCCAGACCGGTTTTGACGAGACTTCATTCCACTCAGAGTGTTGTGTACAGTATATAATAAAGTAATAATAACTAGTACCATAAAACCATCATTTACACTATTCTTTGTTTCATTAACAGTACCTTCTTGACCAAACAACTCTTTCTAATAAAAATCCTAAAATACCCGAATGATTCTACACCGTGTGCCATGTACGAGGTAGTGCAGTATACATAAAGAGTAATACAAAATATGGGACACAGTAAATGGCTCACAATGCCAGGGTATTCCTCCCACAGGAACACAAACCTAGCAAGTTCACCCGCTCCGTTTTCTTAAATGCTTGTCAAAGAATAATTCCATCGCGTATGCTTTTTGGGGGCAATGCAGAAAAAACTAGGGAATAGAACAGGGTCTAGGATGCCGTAAGTATTGCCAATTTGTATATATCTCTTACCTATTGCTTGGTAAAGTAATAACATTTTCTATTTCTCCCCTATTTAGGCCCATCCACAAGACCAGTAGGTATTGTACTTCCAAGCTGGCTTCTCATTATCTTCACACCATGGTGACGAAGCTTTCGATGAACAGTGCACGAACAGCAAGGAAAGCGCTTTAGTACTTCACATCTCTATGAACATTCTCAACGCATTAACCTTTACCATACTCTAGCACAACAGGTACCACTGATTGTGTAGATGGCCTTAAGAGGACGGGAAGCTTCAACTGAGTACAGTACCTATATCTGTCAATATAATATTCAAGATTTCTCATGACCCTTATAGGTTCACTTAGACTTTTTCAGTGTTACAGGAGGAGTCACAATTAACCTAAATACAATCGCATAGAGGTAGGTTGGATGAGATAGCTTTGCTGCGGTTATGATTTCTCACTCCTTTTACCTCACTGACGAACATCTCATCGGCATAATAATTATTCTCTGAAAAAATATATATATATTCTTTTAATCAAAGTATTTTAAAGATTTTAAGTGGGTTTAACATTTACTTTGAGAATAAACACAGAAGTAGGTAATTATTAAAACACAAAGCAATTGGTAAGTGTGGGCTCCCATCATCCTCTCACTCGATGTAGTGCTCCCTTTAGGTGGCTCTGCAATCAGTGACAATCCTAATGGTTTCCTGCAAGCCACGAACCATTTACAATGCTGGGTGGTAACTATACAGGGGTGATGTAGCGCTTCCTATGGTGCCCCTGGATAGAGAGACACAAATGCAACATGACTCCTAGAACCAAACCTTCACACTCTTCCCCGCGCCTCGCTGTGGCGAAGCGCTGTCTACCGCAAGAGAACATCAGTTCATGGCACGGGACGGCCCTGCAAGGGCGGTTGCGTTCCTGCGGTTGATGGGTCTGGCCAGACAAACGCGGGTTACTCAACAAGAGCAATAATCATAACACACAATGCATAGAACTAACTTCATTATGATAAAACAGTACCAAGCAATAAGCATACACCACTCACATATACCTGGCTTCCTATGGTGTGAGTAAATTAAAAAAAATAATAATTCCGTCACAGTAGGTACACCAGGAAAACTAACCAGAAGAGCGTGGACGGTCAGAGGGCAATGAATGAGGCAGTCGCTCGCGCAGAGTTCAGTGGACTGTGAGTCAGCCAAGCCAGGGACCTGCTATTTATTGCCTCACGACCGTGGTCAAACTCTCGTACTGATGCATGAATACGAATATGATGAACACCAAAGCGACATTGCTTCTCATTTATCGAATCTAGTAAGGTAACAGGAGGTAACATGTATAAAACGAAAGATAGGATGCCATAAAATCTTGCACATGAGTGTGCAGAGAGAGGCCAAATACTTAGTTGTAATAAAGCATAAAGAAACTGTATTTGGAACACTCTGTGCAATAAACAGTTAATATGCAAGTAAACCACACACCGACATTAACTGTCTTGTAATACCTAAAATAATAATCGAAAGCCTAGCAACCAAGATATCCAACAGTTTTTATTTTCAGCTTAATTATATCTATCTGTCTATCTATATCTATTTCTCTCTCTCTCTCTCTCTCTCTCTCTCTCTCTCTCTCTCTCTCTCTATGTTACAGTCAATATCTAAATCCAGACAATTTGTAAAGTGACTGAACTTTTCAGGCAGTATGTGAATTGCCTGGTTCACCCAGTCAATTTAGAAATCAGCTAAAAATTGCAGACAATTTACAAAGTGACTAAAACTCTGATAGATTTTCTTGGCATATTGACTAATATGGGGTAATATACTGATATAGACAAACAAACAGTATTCTTGAGTAAAATTTTATTTTCTAAAACCTACGTGACGAAAGAATGTGATAATAAAACCTTCGTGACAATATAATGTGATAATAAAAACAATGAAAGAATAAAATGTGACAGTAAAGTAAGACATTAAATCAGTTTTTATTCTTACAGGTCAAACTAGAGTTTGAATCCTGGTATGGGTAATCGGTCAGTTTGCCTATTAGCAGTTTGTGTGATGATGTCTGGGTAGTTTATCAGCGTGTGTGTGTGTGTGTGTGTGTGTGTGTGTGTGTGTGTGTGTGTGTGTGTGTGTGTGTGTGTGTGTGTGTGTGTGTGACCGGTACAGACGTCTGGGTAGCTAGCCAGTGCTGTTGTGTGTTGGCCTTGTCCCTGGCACTTAATCTTGTGTCCTTCCGTGAGGTGTAGTTCGTTTGTAGAACATATGGCGTGTTCTGAGGAAGCACTTTTTTACGAGAAAGTGACGTTGAAGAAAAAATCGGATTCAAAGTCATTACTACTGACTAAAATTGAATACTACAATCTGATTGAGGAACTCAGAGTAACAGCATCTGCAAAAAATAAATCAAATCGGCAGTATTACATTCTTGGACGTTACGAAGTTCTTCAGTGTGGTGACGTTGAATAGTTGATCAAAAAACGGAATGATAGAACTCAAGGCCCTGTTTATTTTGTGCACATTGAGGATATGTTTGACACAGTAAAACGTGCTCACATTACTACGGGACATGGCGGCAGAGACAAAATGGTCAAATCTTTGTCAAGATATGCAAACGTTACTAAAGATACTGTAGAACTGTTCAAATCTTTGTGTGTTCAGTGTCAAAAGAAACGGAAAAGATGTACGACCAAGGGTGTTACTGTTAAACCGATTTTGTCAAAGGACTTTGGCTCACGAGCTCAGGTGGATCTTGTTGACATGCAGTCTTGTGCCAAAGGAAAATATAAGTGGATAATGGTGTATCAAGATCACCTAACAAAGTATTGCATATTGCATCCCTTAACTTCAAAAAGGGCCGCTGAGTTGCATTCCAACTAATGGACATATTTTTAATGTTTGGAGCACCTCAAATTCGTCAAAGCGATAATGGTAGTGAATTTACAGAATTAGTCATTTCGGAACTCAAACTTCTTTGGACAGACTTGTTAATGGTTCATGGTAAACCAAGGCATCCGCAGAGTCAGGGATCAGTTGAACGCCTTAACTGTCATATAAAAGACATGCTAGTTTCATGGTAAGGTGATAATGATACAAGTGACTGGCCCATGGGACTCAAGTTTGTGCAGTTTCAAAAGAACACCAGTTACCATTCTGGGATCAAACAATCCCCATACAAAGCACTCTTCGGTGTTGAGGCCAGAGTAGGTCTACTCTCAACTGCACTTCCAGAGGAAGTTTTGAAGACAATGGTTACTGAAAATGATTTACTTGGAGCTTACACGTTCCCCTCGAACTCTGCTCATCCAGATGATTCACCTGAATGCTCTGCTCGTCCAGTTGATCCACTTGAGTGCTCTGCTCATCCAGATGATTCACTTGAGTGCTCTGCTCATCCAGATGATCCACCTGAGTGCTCTGCTCATCCAGATGATTCACCCGAGTGCTCTACTCATCCAGTTGATTCATCGAAGGGCTCTACTCATCCAGATGATTCACCTGAGGGTTCTGCTCACCGTGAGGACTTCGCTCATCCAGGTAGTGACACACACACAGAAAAAAAATGTTAAAAAAAGGCAACTGATAACTGATCTCATTAAGCTCATAACCACATGTCAAGTCTATCACCATTAATTAAATACTTATCTGTTATAAAGCTAAAAATCCATTCCTTTTATTCTTTTTATGTTCATTCAGATGGTTTATCCGAGGGTTCTGCCTATCCAGATAATTCACCCTGTGACCAGAATCCTACAGGAAGACTTCATGTGCTCCAAGAAAACATAGCACTTCAACGGTCAAGAGCAGCTGCTGGTCAGTTAGCCCATGCTGAACGCATGGTGAAACGTAGTCGTTTAGATCATGCCCCTGGTAATCCCGAAGATAATGTGACAATTCCCATCCCGTTGGTTGATCGAGGTAAAGGTGATACCCGAAATGTTATAGGTGTTATCTTAGATCGTAATGAAAATGACATGTATCGAATAGCCGTGAGAGAAGGAAAACTTAAGGGACGCTACAGCAGAAGTCAGTTTGATATTTGTACCCAGCAACTGTATAGCCTTGGTGACGTGAGTGCAGACAAGGAAATAGGACTTCGTCAGGCAGTACAGCAGTCATCTAGGTTTGGTGGTCAAGGTTATGCTAAGTGCAATTGTACTGTGAGTAAGAAACAATGCCAAACAAATCGCTGTAAATGTTATAAAGAAGGTCACAAGTGCAATAGTCGGTGCCACTCTAGTTTGACCTGTAAGAATACAAACTGATTTAATGTCTTACTTTATTATCACATTTTATTCTTTCATTGTTTTATTATCACATTATATTGTCACGCAGGTTTTATTATCACATTCTATGGTCACGCAGGTTTCAGAAAATAAAATTTTACTCAAGAATACTGTTTGTTTGTCTATGTCAGTATATTACCCCATATTAGTCAACATGCCAAGAAAATCTATCAGAATTTTAGTCACTTTGTAAATTGTCCGCAATTTTTAGCTGATTTCTAAACTGACTGGGTGAACCAGACAATTCACATATTGCCTGAAAAGTTCAGTCACTTTACAAATTGTCTGGATTTAGATACTGACTGTAACATATATATTTACAGTATATATATATATATATATATATATATATATATATATATATATATATATATATATATATATATATATATATATATATATATATATATATATATATATATATATATATATATATATATATATATATATATATATATATATATATATATATATATATATATATATATATATATACAGTTACGGAACAGAGAGAGATAATGAACACTTCAATTGAGAATACTAAAATCACTACTGTCTCGCAAACTTCCAGGTTCAAAACAAAAGACTTAGGTAAAATTACAAGTTAAAGTTTAATGCTCAAACTAACAACTAAACATTCAGGACTCATAAGGATAATGTAATGGCAAAACAGGTTACATATATGGTTAACTGCAATAGCTTCTATTAACACGAATTTAGCAAGAGCAAATTTATCTATGTCAGCCCTGATAAAATGAGAAAACTGGATAATGCTGAGTTAAAGCAAGATATAATATTATTACAGATACAAAATATTACTAATACTGGCTGACAGTATGGAGCCAATATGAATCATAAAAACTTTACCAGGCTTAAGAATTAAAGCCTTAGGCTATACTCGTACAGTACAAGAAAAATGGTAATAACACTTATACTCAAATTATACAGCAGGTAGATGGTTGGAGACTTCCTGAGTACTCACAAAAATAATAATATACTGTACAGGGGAGGACAGAGATGTGAACAGAATGAGGAGCAGATCTAAGTCGCAACTAATGCAGAGACTGAGCTCATTATATAGGGGCCGGCAGAGCTTGATTCAACTTGTAAGAAGGACGCGCAAATGAAGGCATAGGGGACGAAGAGTTGACAATCCTGCTCTGAACAACAGAGAGAACGACTTACTCTACTATAAGGGGAGAAGGGGGGAGTGAGGTAAAACACGCAAGCCTGGTCACTATGGAAGCCACGTGGCGAATCGTGAACAAACATGCAGCATACTGTACATTAAGATCATACAAAGGATGATGCAGTCATGAACAAAACTGTATCATAAGTTAGAATTATACAAGGGATGATGAAATCATAGGCTATGTAACAAAATATATATATATATATATATATATATATATATATATATATATATATATATATATATATATATATATATATATATATATACCGCGGTGGCAGAATCCTTAGAGAGGCGGCCTGCAGTCCAAATTGACCCAGGTTCGAATCCCGGCTGGGGCAGAGAACAGTTTAAGGATTTGAATTTCTTAAAAAGCAGACTTTTCTGATCTACCGGATGACCCGCCGACTTATCATAAAAATACCCCTGCTAATACCAGTACACCAGTCCTGTGTGAGACACCTCTAGCATGTATTCAATATGGATGGTGGGTGTTAGCGCCGAAGTGGTGACATGTGGAGACATCATCCTTTGTGTAATTCTAACGTACAGTGTGCTGCCTGTTTGATCACGAGCGTGTTCTACCTCACTCCCCCCTTCTACCGTTATAGTTGAGTAAGTCGTTCTTTCTGTTGTTCAGAGCAGGATTGTCAGCTCTTTGTCCCCTATGGCTTCATTTGCGCGTCCTTCTTACAAGTTGTATCAAGCTCTGCTGGCCCCTATATAATGAGTTCAATCTCTGCATTATTGCCACTTAGATCTACTCCTCATTTTGCTCACAGCTCTGTCCTCCCCTGTACAGTTGTTATTATTGTGAGTGCTCAGGAAGTCTCCAACCATCTAGCAGCTGTGTGTAAGTTGAGTATAACTGTTGTTGCATTTTTTTCCTGTACTGTGTAGCATAAGGTTGATTCTTGGGCCTAGTAAGGTTTTTGTAATTCATGTAAGGTTCTTATTGTTAGCCATTGTTCATAATAGGTTGTATCTGTAATAATTTATCTTGCATTAACTGAGCATTACCCAGTGTATTTTCATTTTATCAGGGCTGACTTAGGTAAATTTACTCTTGCTAATTTCGTGTTAATAGAGGCTATTGCAGTTAACCATATATTTAACCTGTTTTTTTGCCATTACATTATCCTTATGAGTCCTGAATGTTTTGTTGTTAGTTTGAGCATTAAACTTTAACTTGTAATTTTACCCAACTCTTTTGTTTTGAACCTGGAACTTTACGGGACAGTAGTGACTTTTAGTATTCTCACTTAAAGTGTACAATATCTTTCTCTGTTCCGTAACATAAATTTGGCGACCTCGCCAGGATATTCAGGATATTATCATAAGCATATTGCTTGATATTTTGTGACTGTGATTTATTCATGATGTCTACTATTACTACACTTGATGAAGCCAAAGATTTTTTGTCAAATGTGCAAACAGTGTGTGATGTAGAAAACATAACAAAGAATGAACTTAAGCTTGTTGCTCAACAATTAGGAATTGCAGTTCACTCTCATCATTCTAAAGATCAAATTGTTGGCATGATTAATAAGAGCTTGTTTAATGTAACTCCTCCAAATGAGCAAACGCAGATTGAAATAGCTAAGTTACAGCTAGCCCCACAGGAGGCTCGTATTAAGGAGGCTGAATTTCAAGCAAATGCTAAGGAGGCTGAATCTCAGGCTCGGATTCAGGAGGCACAGATACAGGCTCAGGCACAAATTGAACTAGCTAGGATTCAGGCAGACCATGAGTATCGCATGAAACAAGGTGGAACTGGATCATCTAGCTCTGATGATTTTGATGTGGCTAAAAATGTTAAACTTGTCCCTCCTTTTAATGAATCTGATTTAACAAAGTATTTTCAGTTGTTTGAGAGGGTAGCTACAGGTTTTAATTGGCCCAAAAGGTATTGGCCAGCACTCCTTCAAACTGTTCTCACCGGTAAAGCTCAAGTAACTTATGCATCTTGCCTCAGGATCAATCTGATAATTATGATGTAGTTAAGAGCTTGATTCTTAAGGCCTATGAGCTTGTTCCTGAAGCCTATAGAGTAAAATTTAGGACAACTTATAAGCAAGATAAGCAATCCCATGTTGAGTATGCAAAAATCAAAGAATATCTGTTAGAGCAGTGGTTAAATTCTAAGAATGTGGATTCTGATTTTGGTAAATTTAAGCAGATGATTTTGATGGAGGACTTCAAGAGGTGTATTTATAAAGATGTGAGCCTATATCTTGATGAGAAAAGAATAGATAATTTGTCTGATGCTGCAGTTTTAGCTGATGAATATGTTCTCACTCACAAGAGATATTCTAAAGAAAAAGGGAAAGCTGAGAGTAAGTACGTTGCCTCTACTCAGAGTACAGGTAACAGGAAAGAGAATAAAGATGATGTTTCTCAGGAAGTAAATACCAGCTTCACCTCTAGATTTCAGAAACGTAAATGTACTTATTGTAGTAAGCTTGGTCATACTACGAAGAAATGTTTTAGGAGACAGCGTGATGTGAACAAAAAGGAGTCTTTAAATATTCAGTCAATTGGTCTAGTGTCCACCCTTGAGAGTTCCCAGAATTCTTTAACTGAGTTAACTGAACCTGCTTTGAGGGGTAACTTAAATTCTCATGATGGAGCTCCTCTTTTGAGCAGTAACGTGGGTGACACTCTCAAGAGTTCATGTGCTAATTTCCTGTCTCATGGTTTTGTCAGTCCTCTGGATAGTAATAGCAGGAAATCAGTTAAAATATATCGTGATACAGGTGCTTGCCAATCCCTTATGCTGACCAGTTTTCTAGGCTCTAATGTTAATTCCTCTGATGAAACTGTAATCTTACAAGGTGTAGGGAATAATTACTTCTCTGTCCCTCTGTGCAGAGAGAATTTAGAGTCTGGTTTTGTTAATGGCTCCGTTATGGTTGGGTTAGTTGAGACACTCCCAATGTCAGGTGCAACTTTCTTACTTGGAAATGATATTGGTGGAAGTCAAGTGTGTCCAGCTCTTCAGTTGTCTAGTGAGCCGGTGGCTGCAACCCAGGATTGTGATGTCCCTGATGTGTTCCCTGCATGTGCTGTCACTAGGGCTAAGTCTAAAGTTACTGGTGATTTAGAGGATAATGATGATGATTATGTTATCCTAGCTGACACTTTTCTTGCTAATTTGGACCACTCATCAGATGAGGCAGTACCCCGTAGTGTTGATAATTTGTCTCGTCAAGAGTTGATTGACTTGCAGGTTGCTGACCCTGAGTTGAAAGGTCTAGCTAACTCTGCTTGCAGTGAGGAAGAGTCAGCCGGTGCTTCTACTTGTTATTATATAAAGTCAGGAGTACTTATGAGGAAGTGGAGACCCCCAACAGCATCAGCTGACTGTGAATGGGAGGTTGTACATCAAGTTGTCATCCCTCGTGTTTGTAGGCAGGATATCATTAGAGTAGCTCATGATTCCAGTTTGGCAGGACACCTTGGAGTGAGGAAGACTGTGGCACGCATTTTGAAACACTTCTAGTGGCCAGGTATCTTCAGAGATGTTTCCTGGTATTGTAAGTCTTGTCACACCTATCAAGTTGTGGGGAAGTGTAATCAGACCGAAAAGGTTTCACCTCTAGTTCCCATTCCTCCTTTTGAGGCGCCATTCACCCGTGTGTTGGTGGATATTGTGGGCCCTCTTCCTAAGACTTCTTCAGGATTTTCTTATGTGTTGACCCTGATTGATATGGCTACTCGTTATCCTGAAGCTATTCCACTTAGAAATATCTCAGCAAAGAACGTGGTTAAGGAAATGCTAGGGTTCTTCACAAAGTTTGGTCTGCCCAAGGAGGTACAGTCAGACCGGGGAAGTAATTTCATGTCAAACGTTTTCAAGCAGTCTCTGAAAGAGTTGGGCATCACCCAGATCACGTCTTCAGCTTACCATCCCCAGACCCAAGGAGCGTTGGAGAGATATCATCCAACATTCAAATCGATGCTCAAGAAATACTGTTTGGAACATCAGAAAGACTGGGATAAAGGTCTTCCATTTGTTGTGTTTGCTGCAAGAGAATCTCCAAATGAATCACTGGGCTTCTCACCTTTTGAACTACTGTTTGGCCATGAAGTAATAGGACCCCTTAAGTTACTCAAGGAATGCTGGCTGTCGGAGGAAGATGACGTCAACCTGCTGGAGTATGTGATGAAGTTCAAAGAACGGCTGTCCACTGCTTTACAGCTGGCGAGAGAGAATTTAGGAGCTGCTCAGGAGAAGATGAAGACTTGGTATGATAAGAAGTCCAGGTTACGCCACTTTCAGCCAGGAGATCAGGTTTTGCTTCTGCTACCGGTGCATGGGCAACCTCTTCAAGCCAAGTTTAGTGGTCCTTATTTCGTGGAGAAGAAACTCAGTGATGTCACCTATGTCATCGCCACACCAGATCATAGAAAGAACAAGCAACTATGTCATATCAACATGCTAAAGTTATATCACAGGCGGGACGAAAATAATCCAGTCTGCACTGTAGCTGTTCCACCCGAGTCTGCAAGTGAAGCTCTCCCATGCAGTATGAGCCTGAGTGATAGTTTGGAGAAGAATCCTGATATTATGAATGATATCCAGACTAAGCTTTCTCATCTACCTCCCGAGGAAAGGCGGGAGTTTTCGGCATTACTGCAGGAGTACCCGCAAGTGTTCTGTGCCACTCCAGGAAGAACCACTGTGTTGATGCATGATGTCGATGTTGGAGACGCAAAGCCAATTAAACTGCCTCCTTACCGTGTGAACCAGTGAAAGTTCCTCTCATCCAAAAGGAGCTTGGCTACCTGTTGGACCACAAGATGATTGAGCCCTGTCAGAGTGAGTGGAGTTCTCCTGTCACTCTAGTCCCTAAGCCAGGTGGGTCAAAGCGGCTTTGCATTGACTACAGACGTGTTAATCAGATAACCAAAACAGACACTTACCCTCTCCCTCGCGTGGAAGATTGCATGGACAAGATCGGAAAGGCTAGGTACATAAGTAAGTTTGATTTGTTAAAGGGATACTGGCAAGTACCTATGACTGAACGTGCTAGGGAGATCTCATGTTTTGTAACACTAGGAAAGACTTTTGCATGTTCTGTAATGCCATATGGTATGAAGAATGCACCACCCACATTTCAGAAGCTCACGAATGTTGTAACAGAGGGTTTGGCAGGGTGTGTTGTTTATATTGATGATGTATTAATCTTCAGTGACAACTGGAAAGATCACCTATGCCATGTCAGTAAATTTCTTGAGCGTTTGGTTCAGGCTAATCTTGTAGCTAATTTATCAAAGTGTGAGTTTGGTCAAGCTAAAGTTCAGTACCTTGGGTATGTAATTGGTGATGGACATGTTGCACCACCAGCAGCTAAGGTTCAGGTTATAAGTGATCTTCCCAGACCTAAAAGTAGGAAAGAGCTACAAAAATTTTTGGGAATGGTAGGTTATTACAGGAGATTTGTTCTTAACTTTTCTATTCTTGTATCACCACTTACAGACCTACTGAAAAAGGGAGTTAAATTTGTCTGGACCGATAACTGTGAATCCTCTTTCAGCAAACTTAAAGCTATCCTATTAAGTCAGCCAGTGCTCGCTACTCCAAATTTTGCTAAGCCTTTTAAGATGGCTGTTGATGCAAGTGATACAGGAGCTGGGGCTGTTTTGCTGCAAGAGGATGATCAGGGTATTGAACACCCTGTATCTTATTACAGTAAGAAGTTCACTCCACCTCAAAAGTACTACTCAACTATTGAGAAAGAGCTTTTGGCCTTGATTTTGGGTTTACAGCATTTTTTATTTTATTTGTGTTTTGGTTTTGACCCCATAGTCATTTATACCGATTATAACCCACTGAAATTCCTTAGTAAGTTTAAAGATAAAAATCAGAGGTTGACAATATGGAGTCTACTTCTTCAGGAGTATTCATTAGACATACAACATGTCAAGGGGAAAGAAAATGTTATTGCAGATTGCTTATCTAGACTTTAGACAGATTGTTTTAGAGTAATAAGAAATTTCCTTCGTAAATTTCTTTTTTCTTTGTGGGGAGGTGTTACATAGCATATGATTTCATCATCCTTTGTGTAATTCTAACGTACAGTGTGCTGCCTGTTTGATCACGAGCGTGTTCTCCCTCACTCCCCCCCTCTACCGTTATAGCAGAGTAAGTCGTTCTTTCTCTTGTTCAGAGCAGGATTGTCAGCTCTTTGTCCCCTATGGCTTCATTTGCGTGTCCTTCTTACAAGTTGTATCAAGCTCTGCTGTCCCCTATATAATGAGCTCAGTCTCTACATTATTGCCACTTAGATCTACTCCTCATTTTGCTCACATCTCTGTCCTCCCCTGTACAGTTGTTATTATTGTGAGTGCTCAGGAAGTCTCCAACCATCTAGCAGCTGTGTGTAATTTGAGTATAACTGTTGTTGCATTTTTTTCTTGTACTGTGTAGCATAAGGTTGATTCTTGGGCCTAGTAAGGTTTTTGTAATTCATGTAAGGTTCTTATTGTTAGCCATTGTTCATAATAGGTTGTATCTGTAATAATTTATCTTGCATTAACTGAGCATTACCCAGTGTATTTTCATTTTTTCAGGGCTGACTTAGGTAAATTTACTCTTGCTAATTTCGTGTTAATAGAGGCTATTGCAGTTTACCATATATTTAACCTGTTTTTTTGCCATTACATTATCCTTATGAGTCCTGAATGTTTTGTTGTTAGTTTGAGCATTAAACTTTAACTTGTAATTTTACCCAACTCTTTTGTTTTGAACCTGGAACTTTACGGGACAGTAGTGACTTTTAGTATTCTCACTTAAAGTGTACAATATCTTTCTCTGTTCAGTAACATAAATTTGGCGACCTCGGCAGGATATTCAGGATATTATCATAAGCATATTGCTTGATATTTTGTGACTGTGATTTATTCATGATGTCTACTATTACTACGCTTGATGAAGCCAAAGATTTTTTGTCAAATGTGCAAACAGTGTGTGATGTAGAAAACATAACAAAGAATGAACTTAAGCTCGTTGCTCAACAATTAGGAATTGCAGTTCACTCTCATCATTCTAAAGATCAAATTGTTGGCATGATTAATAAGAGCTTGTTTAATGTAACTCCTCCAAATGAGCAAACGCAGATTGAAATAGCTAAGTTACAGCTAGCACTGCAGGAGGCTCGTATTAAGGAGGCTGAATTTCAAGCAAATGCTAAGGAGGCTGAATCTCAGGCTCGGATTCAGGAGGCACAGATACAGGCTCAGGCACAAATTGAACTAGCTAGGATTCAGGCAGACCATGAGTATCGCATGAAACAAGGTGGAACTGGATCATCTAGCTCTGATGATTTTGATGTGGCTAAAAATGTTAAACTTGTCCCTTCTTTTAATGAATCTGATTTAACAAAGTATTTTCAGTTGTTTGAGAGGGTAGCTACAGGTTTTAATTGGCCCAAAAGGTATTGGCCAGTACTCCTTCAAACTGTTCTCACTGGTAAAGCTCAAGTAACTTATGCATCTTGCCTCAGGATCAATCTGATAATTATGATGTAGTTAAGAGCTTGATTCTTAAGACCTATGAGCTTGTTCCTGAAGCCTATAGAGTAAAATTTAGGACAACTTATAAGCAAGATAAGCAATCCCATGTTGAGTATGCAAAAATCAAAGAATATCTGTTAGAACAGTGGTTAAATTCTAAGAATGTGGATTCTGATTTTGGTAAATTTAAGCAGATGATTTTGATGGAGGACTTCAAGAGGTGTATTTATAAAGATGTGAGCCTATATCTTGATGAGAAAAGAATAGATAATTTGTCTGATGCTGCAGTTTTAGCTGATGAATATGTTCTCACTCACAAGAGATATTCTAAAGAAAAAGGGAAAGCTGAGAGTAAGTATGTTGCCTCTACTCAGAGTACAGGTAACAGGAAAGAGAATAAAGATGATGTTTCTCAGGAAGTAAATACCAGCTTCACCTCTAGATTTCAGAAACGTAAATGTACTTATTGTAGTAAGCTTGGTCATACTAGGAAGAAATGTTTTAGGAGACAGCGTGATGTGAACAAAAAGGAGTCTTTAAATATTCAGTCAATTGGTCTAGTGTCCACCCTTGAGAGTTCCCAGAATTCTTTAACTGAGTTAACTGAACCTGCTTTGAGGGGTAACTTAAATTCTCATGATGGAGCTCCTCTTTTGAGCAGTAACGTGGGTGACACTCTCAAGAGTTCATGTGCTAATTTCCTGTCTGATGGTTTTGTCAGTCCTCTGGACAGTAATAGCAGGAAATCAGTTAAAATATATCGTGATACAGGTGCTTGCCAATCCCTTATGCTGACCAGTTTTCTAGGCTCTAATGTTAATTCCTCTGATGAAACTGTAATCTTACAAGGTGTAGGGAATAATTACTTCTCTGTCCCTCTGTGCAGAGTGAATTTAGAGTCTGGTTTTGTTAATGGTTCCGTTATGGTTGGGTTGGTTGAGACACTCCCAATGTCAGGTGTAACTTTCTTACTTGGAAATGATATTGGTGGAAGTCAAGTGTGTCCAGCTCCTCAGTTGTCTAGTGACAACTGGCTGCGACCCAGGATTGTGGTGTCCCTGATGTGTTCCCTGCATGTGCTGTCACTAGGGCTAAGTCTAAAGTTACTGGTGATTTAGAGGATAATGATGATGATGTTATCCTAGCTGACACTTTTCTTGCTAATTTGGACCACTCATCAGATGAGGCAGTACCCCGTAGTGTTGATAATTTGTCTCGTCAAGAGTTGGTTGAGTTGCAGGTTGCTGACCCTGAGTTGAAAGGTCTAGCTAACTCTGCTTGCAGTGAGGAAGAGTCAGCCGGTGCTTCTACTTGTTATTATATAAAGTCAGGAGTACTTATGAGGAAGTGGAGACCCCCAACAGCATCAGCTGACTGTGAATGGGAGGTTGTACATCAAGTTGTCATCCCTCGTGTTTGTAGGCAGGATATCATTAGAGTAGCTCATGATTCCAGTTTGGCAGGACACCTTGGAGTGAGGAAGACTGTGGCACGCATTTTGAAACACTTCTACTGGCCAGGTATCTTCAGAGATGTTTTCTGGTATTGTAAGTCTTGTCACACCTATCATGTTGTGGGGAAGTGTAATTAGACCGAAAAGGTTTCACCCCTAGTTCCCATTCCTCCTTTTGAGGCGCATTCACCCGTGTGTTGGTGGATATTGTGGGCCCTCTTCCTAAGACTTCTTCAGGATTTTCTTATGTGTTGACCCTGATTGATATGGCTACTCGTTATCCTGAAGCCATTCCACTTAGAAATATCTCAGCAAAGAACGTGGTTAAGGAAATGCTAGGGTTCTTCACAAAGTTTGGTCTGCCCAAGGAGGTACAGTCAGACCGGGGAAGTAATTTCATGTCAAACGTTTTCAAGCAGTCTCTGAAAGAGTTGGGCATCACCCAGATCACGTCTTCAGCTTACCATCCCCAGACCCAAGGAGCGTTGGAGAGATATCATCCAACATTCAAATCGATGCTCAAGAAATACTGTTTGGAACATCAGAAAGACTGGGATAAAGGTCTTCCATTTGTTGTGTTTGCTGCAAGAGAATCTCCAAATGAATCACTGGGCTTCTCACCTTTTGAACTACTGTTTGGCCATGAAGTAAGAGGACCCCTTAAGTTACTCAAGGAATGCTGGCTGTCGGAGGAAGATGACGTCAACCTGCTGGAGTATGTCATGAAGTTCAAAGAGCGGCTGTCCACTGCTTTACAGCTGGCGAGAGAGAATTTAGGAGCTGCTCAGGAGAAGATGAAGACTTGGTATGATAAGAAGTCCAGGTTACGCCACTTTCAGCCAGGAGATCAGGTTTTGCTTCTGCTACCGGTGCATGGGCAACCTCTTCAAGCCAAGTTTAGTGGTCCTTATTTCGTGGAGAAGAAACTCAGTGATGTCAACTATGTCATCGCCACACCAGATCATAGAAAGAACAAGCAACAATGTCATATCAACATGCTAAAGTTATATCACAGGCGGGACGAAAATAATCCAGTCTGCACTGTAGCTGTTCCACCCGAGTCTGCAAGTGAAGCTCTCCCATGCAGTATGAGCCTGAGTGATAGTTTGGGGAAGAATCCTGATATCATGAATGATATCCAGACTAAGCTTTCTCATCTACCTCCCGAGGAAAGGCGGGAGTTTTCGGCATTACTGCAGGAGTACCCGCAAGTGTTCTGTGCCACTCCAGGAAGAACCACTGTGTTGATGCATGATGCCGATGTTGGAGACGCAAAGCCAATTAAACTGCCTCCTTACCGTGTGAACCAGTGAAAGTTCCTCTCATCCAAAAGGAGCTTGGCTACCTGTTGGACCACAAGATGATTGAGCCCTGTCAGAGTGAGTGGAGTTCTCCTGTCACTCTAGTCCCTAAGCCAGGTGGGTCAAAGCGGCTTTGCATTGACTACAGACGTGTTAATCAGATAACCAAAACAGACACTTACCCTCTCCCTCGCGTGGAAGATTGCATGAACAAGATCGGAAAGGCTAGGTACATAAGTAAGTTTGATTTGTTAAAGGGATACTGGCAAGTACCTATGACTGAACGTGCTAGGGAGATCTCATGTTTTGTAACACTAGGAAAGACTTTTGCATGTTCTGTAATGCCATATGGTATGAATAATGCACCACCCACATTTCAGAAGCTCACGAATGTTGTAACAGAGGGTTTGGCAGGGTGTGTTGTTTATATTGATGATGTATTAATCTTCAGTGACAACTGGAAAGATCACCTATGCCATGTCAGTAAATTTCTTGAGCGTTTGGTTCATGCTAATCTTGTAGCTAATTTATCAAAGTGTGAGTTTGGTCAAGCTAAAGTTCAGTACCTTGGGTATGTAATTGGTGATGGACATGTTGCACCACCAGCAGCTAAGGTTCAGGTTATAAGTGATCTTCCCAGACCTAAAAGTAGGAAAGAGCTACAAAGATTTTTGGGAATGGTAGGTTATTACAGGAGATTTGTTCTTAACTTTTCTATTCTTGTATCACCACTTACAGACCTACTGAAAAAAGGAAGTTAAATTTGTTTGGACCGATATCTGTGAATCCTCTTTCAGCAAACTTAAAGCTATCCTATTAAGTCAGCCAGTGCTCGCTACTCCAAATTTTTGCTAAGCCTTTTAAGATGGCTGTTGATGCAAGTGATACAGGAGCTGGGGCTGTTTTGCTGCAAGAGGATGATCAGGGTATTGAACACCCTGTATCTTATTACAGTAAGAAGTTCACTCCACCTCAAAAGAACTACTCAACTATTGAGAAAGAGCTTTTGGCCTTGATTTTGGGTTTACAGCATTTTTCGTTTTATTTGTGTTCTGGTTTTGACCCCATAGTCATTTATACCGATCATAACCCACTGAAATTCCTTAGTAAGTTTAAAGATAAAAATCAGAGGTTGAGAATATGGAGTCTACTTCTTCAGGAGTATTCATTAGACATACAACATGTCAAGGGGAAAGAAAATGTTATTGCAGATTGCTTATCTAGACTTTAGACAGATTGTTTTAGAGTAATAAGAAATTTCCTTTGTAAATTTCTTTTTTCTTTGTGGGGAGAAGTTACATAGCCTATGATTTCATCATCCTTTGTGTAATTCTAACGTACAGTGTGCTGCCTGTTTGATCACGAGCGTGTTCTACCTCACTACCCCCCTCTACCGTTATAGCAGAGTAAGTCGTTCTTTCTGTTGTTCAGAGCAGGATTGTCAGCTCTTTGTCCCCTATGGCTTCATTTGCGTGTCCTTCTTACAAGTTGTATCAAGCTCTGCTGTCCCCTATATAATGAGCTCAGTCTCTGCATTATTGCCACTTAGATCTACTCCTCATTTTGCTCACATCTCTGTCCTCCCCTGTACAGTTGTTATTATTGTGAGTGCTCAGGAAGTCTCCAACCATCTAGCAGCTGTGTGTAATTTGAGTATAACTGTTGTTGCATTTTTTTCTTGTACTGTATAGCATAAGGTTGATTCTTGGGCCTAGTAAGGTTTTTGTAATTCATGTAAGGTTCTTATTGTTAGCCATTGTTCATAATAGGTTGTATCTGTAATTATTTATCTTGCATTAACTGAGCATTACCCAGTGTATTTTCATTTTATCAGGGCTGACTTAGGTAAATTTACTCTTGCTAATTTCGTGTTAATAGAGGCTATTGCGGTTAACCATATATTTAACCTGTTTTTTTGTCATTACATTATCCTTATGAGTCCTGAATGTTTTGTTGTTAGTTTGAGCATTAAACTTTAACTTGTAATTTTACCTAACTCTTTTGTTTTGAACCTGGAACTTTACGGGACAGTAGTGACTTTTAGTATTCTCACTTATAGTGTACAATATCTTTCTCTGTTCCGTAACTATATATATATATATATATATATATATATATATATATATATATATATATATATATATATATATATCGTCCGTAATGGTTGGGTTGTTTTTCTTCTGATGTCAGATTTATGTAACAAAGGTATAACAGTATTCTCAAAACTGTTAACAACTGCAGAGTGTTACAAGCACATAATTACACTGATGCATTTTATCATGCTCATGGACGATGCTAGTGTTACAAGCAGATAATTACACTGATGCATTTTATCATGCTCATGGACGATGCTAACTTTAAGTTGCATAAAGGTCTCAAAGGGTGAGGTGTTTTTTTTTCCTTTTCGTATTTCCAGAGCTGACTTCGAACAGGACAGAGGGTTAATCCTGGGGCTATAATAATGACATTTCTTCAGAATGCATTGCGCGTACAATTACAACTTTCAAACACTTCACAACCCACACTTGACTTAATTTTGATTGAGGAAATAGTAACAACATAATCATTATGACATTATGGTTGTTATGCATACTTATTTATCGAGGTGTTTACGTGTGGTGTAAGGGCAGAATATCAGTGAAAGACATGGGAGTACAGAAGCTCCATCCAGAAGACCAACACTTGAGGCCACTCCACCTGTCAACATCACCAACATACCCTGTGGCAAGACAGTTAACAAGACGGTAGTATATATTCATTTATAAGCTATTGAGATCATTACTACTTGTTTTTGCACAGTTGGTTTTTCTTGAAATTAAGTAGTTCTATAATGTGAAAAAATAACATGGTGAGCACTTCTTTAAAATTTCGACTATCAATTAACTTTCCTATCTTGACCTCTTCGGTGTTGAAAAATTTTATATACTGCCGTTTCCTTTTTTTTGCATATACCGACTTATATAAAGCCCATAATTCTAAGACCGTGTGTTAATTTAATGGCCATTTTTTTTATCGGAAGGTTTAGACAAATGGTCAAGTTTGATGTGTGAAATATGATCCACTGCGAGTACAGACCACTTTCATTCACCTGCATGATCCTGTGGAGAATATTTTTTCGTTTTTGCTAATTTTCTGACGTTGATTAGACACATTAAGCTATGACTCAGACTGCTTGTTGCTGTAGGGATACCTTCCCGTAGCAGCAACGAAATGGCCGTGGGGATCAACTGCCTAACTATGTAAACGTCCCTCATCTCCCTTCCTATCTCTCGAAAGAAGGCTGAAGTACATCTTCAGCCTGCAGTCGGCCGGACCAAAGCAAAAGAATACAGGTAAACTCAGCTACCATAAGGCGATTTTGTTTAGTTGACGGAAAATCTAATAATCAGAGGGTTCAAAAATATTTGGAACAATTTTTGAAATGCCCAGAATTTCTTCCACTAAAATGTAGCCTGGATCTAGGCGGGATAAAAAAAAAACCAGGTGCATCTCATCAATGAAAGAGTTAATACTTATGGCAGGTCTGACGTCAAAGGTCCGAATTGAAAATCTTAACTGTTCGAACAATCTGTAATAAACGTTTCGGATAACAAAAACAATGTCCAAAGTGTGACCCCAAGATCACATTCCCTAACGTAAAAAGAATAAATAAATAAATAAATTAATTAAATATAGTATACATGGTATTTATTTCAATGCACTAGTAGACATGGTTTCGACATCGCAACATCATTATCTGAAACAAAATGGTGTATGTTGCATGAATCAGTCAATAGATGTGTGTGTGTGTGTGTGTGTGTGTGTGTGTGTGTGTTAGGATGACAAGGAGGATTCAATTTAGCAGAATGACAAGGAATAAGTTCAAGAAGCTGGGAAAGATCCTTTTTATCAACAGGACAACGATTAGATTCATCAAACTGATACGGGCTTAGTCCAGCAGAACGATAAGAAACAGATTCAGGAAGACTAGAACACTCTGTTTAGTAGGATGCGAAAGGTTCAGTTCAGTAGAATTATGGAGGTTCAGTTCAGCAGGATGGCAAAAGTTCGTTTCAGCAAAATTACAAGGAGTAGGCTTACAAATTCCAGAAAGGCCTTGTTTAGTAGGTTTATTTGGGTTCAGTTCAGTAGGAAGACAAGAATTCTGCTTAGCAGAATGACATGATTTCGGCTGATCGGAATTCGGTTAAGGATATTGACTTTGGTTCTGGTTCGCAGGAATGCAAAGAATACGATCAGGAAGATTTGAAAGACTGTGTTTAGCAGAATGACAGGTGTTCAGTTTACCATCAGCTTGACACAAATTCAGCTTAACATTTTCTTTTATCTCTGGTTAGTGTGCCAAGAACGGATTTATTTTGGGTCTCTTAACGCTCAGATCTCCTTCCGTCTGCCAGCGCTGCACCCATAGCTTCATCGTGGTGGCGCTAGTGCCTATTCGCTTTGCTATGGCTCGTGATGACAAGCTCTTCCTTCACAGCAACACGAACCTTGCACGTTCACCCAGTACGGTTTTCTTAAAGGATCGACGAGGATTCATACCATCCCGTGTGCTGTGTGTGGGTTAATAAAATAATAATTGGGATATTGCAGCCTATACAGCAGGCACTTAAAAAATAGCATGCCGAGACAAGCCCTCCTCCCACAGAAACACGAACCTTGCACATTCACCCAACACTGTTTTGTTAAATATCCTGTAAGGCTCTATTTTACACATTTTGTTGAGAGTAGTAAGGTAATGTAATAAATGATGCATGTACAAGACTTCACTGCACCCCATAATTATGATTTGTACAAGATAGTTTGACCGTAATTTATATACTATCTCCAAGACATTCCACCCCGTGTGCTGTTTACCTGATCAAGCATCCTAATTTATAAAACATATATATGGCTTTTAAAGCATTATGCATAGCAACACAAACCTTACATGGTCATCTACTATGGCATTCTTAACAGATCGGCGAGGTTTCATATTATTCCTTGTGCTGTGTATGGAGGTAATATACTATAGGCTGTAGATACCTACATAACTCCAACCCAGTGCTCTATGTGGGGTTGTAAAACAAAGATCAGATAATGCAATATATAGCCCAAGAATCACGAACGTCTCACGCCCACCTAGACTGGTTTTCTTAGAGGATTGACGAGGTTTCAATCCACTCTGTGTGTGTTTTTTTTTTATGCGAGGATGAAGGAACCAAAGGCCATAAGCCAGCAATATGAGTTCCCTCCAAGAGAAAAACAAAATACAAGAGGGAGCCAAATTCAAGATCCATTCATTTCGAAATGTCTGGACACACTGCTTTTGAAGGACTGGAGATCATAGGCAGCAGGAAATACAGACAGAGGGAGACAGTTCCAGAGTTGACCTGTTGCATAAATGAAGGACTGGGAGTAATGGTTAACTCTTGCATTAGAGAGTTGGACAGAGAAGGGATGAGAGTTTGCTGCTAGACGGGTGCTACGCGCCCGTCGTAGAGGTGGAGAAATGCATGCAGATAGTTCAGAGGAGCAGTGACCATTAAATTAGTGATAGAAAAGAGATAAAGATGCAACAGTGCGGCGAAGAGACAGAGGTTGAAGTGAGTCAGTAAGAGGTGGAGAGTTAATGAGACGAAAAGCCTTTGACTCCACCCTATTGAGAAGAGCTGTATGTGGGAAGCCTCCCCACACATGAGAGTTGTACTCCACACAGAGGCAGATAAAACCCCTGTATAGAGTCAATAATTGTGCAGGGGTAAAGAAAGAACGGAGTCGGCTTGGCACACCCAATCTCTTGGAAGCAGATTTTACAAGAGATGTAATATGATCTTTCCAAGATAAGTCCCGAGTAAATGAAACCCCAAGCCCGTTCAAGGATGATGCAGGATTAAGCTGAATATTATTAAACATTAATGGGTATACCTGTGGAAGATTTTGACGGGTTGATAGGTGTAAGAACTGAGTCTTAGATGCATTAAAAACAATAAGATTATTTTTACCCCAGTCAGAGATACGAGCCAAGTCAGACATTAGGTGTGCCATAGCCTCATCCCTTGTTTGATGAAGTAACTGCTGAGATGGGCGTTGCGGGAACCAAATGGAAAGATGAAGGGTGGAGTCATCAGCGTATGAGTGGATAGGATTAGATGTACAGGTTAGAAGGTCATTGATGAATAAAAGGAAGAGAGTTGGTGATAGCACAGAGCCCTGAGGAACACCACTGTTGATAGAACTAGGAGAAGAACGATGGCCGTCTACAACAGCAACTATAGAACGACCAGAAAGGAAGCTGGCAATGAAGGCACAGATAGAAGGATAGAAACCGTAAGAGGGCAATTTGGAAATTAAAGATTTATGCCAGACTCGATCGAAAGCCTTTGAGATGTCAAGTGCAATGGCAAAGCTTTCACCAAAGTCCCAAAAGGAGGATGACCAGGAGTCTGAAAGGTAGGTGAGAGGATTGCCAGTGGAGCGTCCCTTACGGAACCCGTACTGACGATCAGAAATAAGGTTGTGATAGGAAAGATGCCTTAAAATTTTTCTGTTGGGAATTGACTTGAAAACTTTTGAAATACAGGACGTTAAAGCAATTGGACGATAGTCGGAGGGTTGGGAGTGGTCACCCTTCTTTGGGACTGGCTGAATGAGAGCAAACTTCCAGCAAGAAGTTTCGGTACAAGTTGACAGACAAAGGCGAAAGAGTTTGCCTAGGCAGGGTGTAATCACAGAAGCACAGTTCCTGAGGCCAGTGATGGCAGAATATACATCAACTGAAGAAATTTTAATGTCAGCCATGAGGAAGTCAGAGGCAGGAAGTGATGGAGGAACAGCACTGGAATCGTCTAAGGTGGAATTGGTGGAGAAAGTCTGTTTTGAAGAGATCTGCTTTATCAGTAGAAGAAATAGCTACAAAACCATCAAAGTAGAAAAGAGGAGGGAAGGATGATGAGGTAAAGTTGTTAGAAAGGTTTTTGGCGAGGTGCCAGAAGGAGCGGGAAGAATTCGAGTAGGAGAGTTGAGAGCATTTAGTACGGATAAAATTATTTTTAGCAGAGCAAAGAACAGACTTAGCACGATTCCGGGCAGAAACGTAAAGATGATGTGATTCAGGGGTGGGTTGGCTCTGGTACCTTTTGTAGGCCCTCTCCTTGTTGCAGACAGCATTAGAACAAGCGTGATTAAACCAAGGTTTTCTTGTGTTAGTCGAAGGATATGAGAAAGGAATGTATGCTTCCATGTCCGAGAGAATAACCTCCGTAATGCGCAAGGCACACTCACATGGCTCCTGGCCATGGAAGCAATAATCATTCCAGGGAAAATCAAAGAAGTACTGCCTGAGGGCCTCCCAATCCTCAGCTCCAAAATGCCACAGGCGACGTTTCACAGAAGGGTCCACAGGCCGTACCGAAGTGATAGGACAGGTTAAGGTGATAAGGTTGTGATCAGAGGAGCCCAACAGAGAGAAAACTAACAGTGTAAGCAGAAGGATTAGTTGTAAGGAAGAGGTCAAGTATGTTGGAGCTCTCTCCAAGGCGGTCTGGGATACGGGTAGGGTGCTGTACAAGCTTCTCTAGGTCATTAAGGATAGAAAAGATGTACACTTGTTCACCAGGTGGATCAGTGAAAGGAGAGGAGAACCAAAGGTGGTGGTGAACATTGAAATCTCCTAGAATGGAGATTTCAGAGAAAGGAGAAATGGATAGAATGTGTTCCATCGTAGAAGTAAGATAGTCGAAGAATTTTTGATAAGTCAGTAGAATTAGGGGATAAGCAAACAGCACAGATATATTTAGTCAGAGAATGACAGGAAAGCCGAAGCCAGAGTGTAGAGAATTCAGAAGAATCGAGTTCAGGAACACGAGAGTAAGATAAGTCGTTGTGTATATATACACAACAGCCAGCTTTGGCTTTGAAATGAGTATAGAGAAAGTAGAAGGATACAGAAAAGGGTTTGCTGTCAGTTGCCTTAGACAGCTGAGTCTCAGTTAGAAAAAGATGGTGAGGTTTAGAGGAAGAGAGGTGGTGCTCAACAGGGCGAAAGTTAGAGGAAAGGCCGCGAATGTTGCAGAAATGAAGAAGAGAGTCAGACAGTGGTTCCAGGCACCTCGAGTCGTCATCGGGAGAGGGGCAGAAGGTGGGGGCATTTATGGTCTCCCCCCCCCCGGGGACTCCGAGGCTGGGTGATGAGACGCCATGATTTATTTATTTATTTTTAATTTTGGAAAAGGAAGTGTAGTGTGTACTGTGCATGTAGTTTGGTGTAGATTGAGAAATTTGTGTTGGAGAGCATGCTGGCCTACTCTCTGTGTAACTGAGACACTGAAAAAGTTCAGCAAAGGGCGATGGTCAGGAACTAGTCCTGAGGGCTGATGAAACGGGAGCTCCAGCACTCTCTGTCATCAGCTTTCCATCCACCTTGGGAGTACTGCCCTGCTCGACTGGTGCCAAAATAGTAACTGGTGCTACAATAGTAACTGGTACCATAAAACCATAATTTACACTAATTTTGTTTCATTTGCTGTACCTTCTTGACCAAACAACACTTCCTAATCTATCTATCTATCTATTGCCAGATGCCTTAATCCCGTACGGGGTGGCTACAAACAAATCGCTTCCACTTCGCCCTGTCCCCCGCCATTTCACTGCCCTGCTTCCAACTCACACCCTTCTCTCTCATATACCTCTCCACTCCTTTCCTCCACCTCATCCTCGGCCTCCCCCTCCCCCCCGCCACCTCACTCACATACACTCTCCTCATCAGTCTCTCACCCTCCATCCTCTCCACATGGCCAAACCACCTCAGTGTGTTCCTCCTAACGCTTCCAATCACATCCACATCCACACGACAACGCTCCTTTATATCCTCATTTGTCAGGCTGTCTCTCCATGTGACTCTACAGGCTCCTCTTACTGTAAAAAACTCATTTTCATTGCCCTCACTCTTGACATGTGTCCTTCCAATATCGTCCAAGCTGCACTTTCATACCTTAGAGTTGGTATCACAATACTGTCATGTAGTAACTTTTTCACTTCCATGCTCACTTCCGTTTCTTATCACTGCTTTCAAGGAACCAGCAACCTTTCTTCCTTGTTGTACCTTTTCAAGAACTTCACCCTCCAAACTTCCATCCTTACTCATCACACTCCTCAAGTATTTAAACATACTCACATTTTCCATTTCCTCACCATCCAAACTCACTGCACATTCTTTGACTTCACCTCTATCAAAGACCATCACTTTACTCTTCCCTACATTCACCTTTAGATTCCGTTTCTTGCACACACTCCCAAACTCATCCACCAAGCCTTGCAGCTCCCCTTCGTCTTCACTTAACAACACAGTATCATCTGCAAACAACAGTACAGGGAGTTTCGAAACACTACCCTCTCTTACTAGGGCCACTCCAACATCGACTGCCCTACCTTGTACCTCTTTTATTACCCCATCTATGTACAGATTGAGCAACCATGGAGACATGACACATTCCTGTTTCAACCCAACCTTCAAAGAGAAAAATTCACTCCGTTCACCATCCACATGCACTGCAGCCTTAGCACCATCATAATGTACATTCTCTTCACAGCATTCAACAACTTCCCATCTACTCCATGTATTCTTAATACTTTCCACAATCCTTGTCTATCCACCCTGTCATATGCTTTCTCCAAATCCATGAAGGCCACATACAACTTCTCTCCCTTCTCTAAAAACTTTTCCACTAAAGATCTAAGAATGAATATCTGATCTACACAACCTCTTCCCTTCCTAAAGCCTCCCTGTTCTTCTCCAACTAATTCCTCTGTTATTTCCCTAACACTGTCAATAAGTATCCTGCCATACATTTTTCATATTACACTAAGAAGACAAATGCCCCTATGATTTTCACACACTTCTTTTTCCCATTTTCCTTTGTACAAGAGAATAATTATACCTGACTTCCAATCCTCCGGGAGTCTACCTTCCTCCCAGGCCAATCTGCACATCTTCCACATCCATTCTACTACTGTCTCTCCCCCATGCTTCAGCATTTCACCACACACTCATCAGTTCCTGGGGCTATCCCCAATTTGACTTTCTTCATTGATTCCACAACTTCCATCCTACTGATTTCTTCCTGTCTTCTCACCTTCCTCCTTCTCCCAGCCATTCCCCAGCCACTTATACTCGCATTACTTCCAATCTTTATGTTCAACAATTCTTTAACCCCTTAACCGCGGGGTGTCACTTTCGTGACGCTCGGGCGCAATGGATCATACCGCGGGGCGTCACTTTTGTGATTCTGTTATTTTGAATTATGCCGTGCTTACAAGTGGTGGCTTGTATCATCTATCAGTACTGCCAATGTCCAACACTAGTCAGCACTCCAAATCTCATCTGTACTCCCATCCATTGTTGACAATTTAGCCATTTTTCCCCGTTCCTGACTCCCCTCCCTACCTCCCCTCCATTACCCTGTCCTCTCGCCTCCCCGGCCGCACTGCGCTAAAGCAAATTTCCCCCGGAATTATCCACTGATTTCATCCATTGAAATAAGCCCTATGCCCTATTCTTATACAAAATAATATATACCAAAAA
Organism: Coenobita brevimanus; assembly: GCF_032717465.1. Taxonomy (NCBI): domain Eukaryota; kingdom Metazoa; phylum Arthropoda; class Malacostraca; order Decapoda; family Coenobitidae; genus Coenobita; species Coenobita brevimanus. Next base: position 16,714,234 of record NC_137011.1, read on the forward strand.
GAAATAAGGTAAGTGATAGTGCTATACACCTTGATTTGGCTAATTATCACATGACAACACCTAACATGCACTCGTTCGCTAATTTCCCACGGTAATTTCCGCTTTGAAATATGCCGTATAATCTATTCTAGTAAAAAAAATTTATATAAGAAAGGAAGGGAGAGCCAAAGTGACATTTACATTCACCTGGTACTACCTATATTTTTCTGTATTTTCAAGATTTCCTACTAATCATTTTTTAGCATGTACTGCTACTGTCCACCAATAGTGCGCACTCCTAATCTCATCTGTACTCCCATCCATTGTTGATAATTTAGCCATTTCCCCCTGTTCTTGACTCCCCTCCCTACCTCCCCTCCAATACCCTCTCACCCCTCCCTACCTCAACTCCTTTACCCTTTCCAATCGCCTGCCCTGCCGCCCTGCGCTAAGCAAATTTCCCCTGGATTTTTCCACAGATTTCATCCATTGAAATAAGCCCTATGCTCTATACTTATACAAAATAATATATACCAAAAAAAAAATACGGTAAGTGATTGTGGTATACACCAGGAATTGGCTAATTATCACCTGACAACACCTCACATGCATTCATTCACTAAATACCCACAGTAGTTTCCCCTTTGAATTATGCCTTGTAATCTATTTCCGTAATAAAAATATATATCAGAAAGGAAGGGAGAAGCCTAAGTGACATTTACATTCACCTGGAACTACCTATTTCTTTATGTGTTGCCGAGATTTCCTACCAATAATTTCTTAGCATGTAAGTTAGCAGCTGTCAGCCCCATTGTCACTGTCAACCCTTGCCTTCTCAGATAAGCCGCCCCATTTAGTTCCTTGTCCTCCTCTGTGGTCAAAGCATGTCACACTCGTGCCCGCCATTTCTGCTGCTTCTGCGACCATTGCAAAGGGCCCCGTGACCTCTACACCCAGAAAAACTCGTGGGGGAAGCAGGAAAGGATTAAGTGACTTGCAGTGGAACGTGAACTAGCCGAATTATCAATGATAATGATGGATAGTGACTATGACCCTTTGGGGGATTCTTGTGATGAGCCGGGTGAGGAAATTGTGCTAGAAACTACTATGGTGGTACCATTCTTAACTGGCGGTTTGGGTGGGGCACGAACCTCTATACAGTGTTGCCACGTTTTTCGTACCCGCGATGCCTCTCTCTCTCTCTCTCTCTCTCTCTCCCCTGGGGGGAGCTGTGTGTCACGCTTTGGAATTTTGTTTCTTTTATGAGTGACAAACTTGTGCTTTCATTTCTTTATTTTGTTATTATTATATCTATATTTAAAAATATTTATTGTTTTACATATGGCATCAGATGACCTCACTATTGTGGCGCCATGATTTGTTTTCATTCAATCACTCTCTCCCTAATTCGTTCCCTCCCTTCCTCCATCTCTCACTCAGCTGCACTCAACACTGCCCCTGGTCTGCCTCCCCCCCCCTCTCTCTCTCTCTCTCTCTCGTCTGTGGTATTTTAGGATACATTTTGGTTATTTTCTTTTACGTTATAATGTACATATCGTAAATTTGACTCTATTTCCACACCACCCAGGAGGTGTCTTGGCGCGTCTTTTTTTAAGTGTCCCCAAACAGGCCTAGGATAGAGGAAGCTCTGGCCAGGTGGGACTGGGTGTGTGTGTGTGTGTTGCCACTCACGAGGGTTTAATGGATTATTATTTTTTTTTACTAAGAAATTGACATTTTTACTTATATTCCTGGACATTATCTAATAATCATAATTGTAGCATTATTACCAACCCCAGAAATACGGTAACAGCCAATAAAAGTGACTATTTTTTTTTAAGCAACACTGTAAAATATTTATGCCACGTTTCTGTATTGCCGTATAAATATTTTACGCATAATAAGTTTACTGTTCTTTCATATATTATAATACACACGTTACCAATATATTCTTATGTGTTTATCTTATTGTGATGCCTATTACATATATCAGAGCCGTTCACCTAGCGGGTATGGAACACGTGGCAACACTGTACAGAGGTTCGTGCCCCACCCAAACCGCCACTTAAGAATGGTACCACCATAGTACGAGTGCTTCAGTGTCCCAAGTTATCCCTAGCTCCAAGGGAAAGGAGCCCTTCGTGCAGCAAGGGAAGGAATTTGGGAAGGGAATGAAAAGGCGGCGGGTTAGCCCCGGAACAATGGCCCCACGTGACCCAGCCCGCCATGAGTCCCGAGGTGAATCACCTCCCCATTCCCCAAGCCCCACTTCACTCATTTCTTCCTCTTCTTCTGCTGAATTTTCTCCGGAGTCTTCGTCGTCGGAGTCACCACCAGCATCAACAGTGAAGGCAGACCGTAGAGGAAGAGGTAAATCCCTGACCCATAAAAGTAGAGTTGCCAGTAGAGTAAGGGCTGCTAGTGCTGTACGGCAACCCAGGGTCATTGCGAGTGACCTTGAACCAGATAAATCTGCCCCACAGCCACCCTCCACCCTCACCCAACCTACACCGCCACGACAGGGAATCCTGGATGCCTTCGCGTGGATGGAAGGGTCCAATTTTGTCCCAGAACATCTTGATTTCAATGAGAGTTCCTCAGGGATACAGCCTGCCTTCAATCTTGACGAGGATGCTGAGTGTGTTGACTTCCTTTTGGCCTTCCTCGATGACGAAGTCATGCAGCACATATGTGATGAGACCAACAGGTATGAATCACAACGTCCTGCAAGTGGTACAGGTGCAGCCAAGATGCAACAGTGGTCCATGTTGGGAGTGCAGGAGCTGTATGTGTTCTTTGCCATCATGCTTCTCATGCCACACTCAAAGAAGCATGAGTTGGAAGAATACTGGTCCATGGACCCCTTACTACCCTCACCCACCTTCAATAAGTACATGGCCAGAGATCGCTTCCGGAACATCATGGGAAACCTGCACTTTGCCAACAACGATGTACCTTCCCAAACTGACCCACTCTGGAAGATCCGGGAGATTCTGAGCAGAATGAAGGATAAGTTTATGACATTCTTCCACCCCTTTCAGAAGGTTGTCATTGACGAATCCTTGGTTTTGTTCAGAGGACGTCTTAGGTTTGTGCAGTACATTCCAAGCAAACGCCATCGCTTTGACATCAAGTTCTTTGTACTGTGTGACTGTAAGACGAGGTACATCCTTGACTTCGTCATTTATTCAGCCAGCACTGTCGATCTTGATAAAACACACCCCCTTGGCTCCTCAGGCTGTGTAGTGAAAGTGCTCCTTGAAAGGTATTTTGGTGTGAATCATGTGCTGTATACAGACAACTATTATACAGCACCGAAACTTGCCAAATACCTTTCAAAGCACGGCATCGGCTCCTGCGGCACTGACAAGAGTAATCGTGCCCACTTCCCTAAATTCCCAGACCCAGGAACCTCATAGCGAGGAGACGTGCACCTACGCAAGTCTGAGAAGATGCTGGCAATACGGTTGCATGACAAGAGGGTCGTGCACATGCTCACCACCGTACACAAGGGGGAAATGAAAGACAGTGGGAAGGTCGACCGTAGGACAGGCCAACCTGTGAGGAAACCTGATGCTGTCTTAGACTACAAGACTACAATATCAACATGCGGCTGGTGGACAAGTCCGACATGATGATTGGAGAGATTGACTGCCTCAGGAAGAATACTAGGTGGTACAGGAAAGTTTTTCTGCATCTCATAGACATGACGATGCTGAACGCCTTTATCCTGTACAAGATGAAGGTCAAGCCATCCAAGTCCTTCTCCCTGAGGTTGTTCACCAGGACTTGTGTTCAGCAGCTGCTTGAAAGATATGGTAAGGTGACAGCAGCAGCTCCAAGGCGCCATGCTGTAAGACTTCCCGACAAACTTGAGCAGAGGGCGTACATGGATTGGCACAGACTGGTGCAAATGCCTGCCACAACCAAGAGGAAGGCTGCGATCCGCAGGTGCCAGGTGTGTGCACATACCACCCGACGCACACCTGAGCACAAACGCACCTCTTGGCAGTGCGCTGAGTGCCAAATTCCCCTCTGCGTTACCTGCTTCTTTGATTACCACAGCCAGAAGCAGTTCTAAAAGTGCAAGTGGGAAATGAAAATAATGTGTAAATAATGTGTAAATAGCAAGTGAAAGCAATGGATGTACATATGATTGAACAGTGTAATATAGTTTTATGTTACTGCAGGTGACACTGAATAACATAGTGTAAGTAAAATAGAAGTGTAAATATTGAAAATACAATAGAAAATGTAAATAGAAATGTAAATAATTAGTAATATAAGAATATGAGTACAAATACTTGAGGTTATAACAGTGAAAGTGAATCCGTGGCTTTCTACGTATTTTACTGAATGAAAAATTGAATGACTTCAGTGACAATAAACTAATACTACTTAAGGAAACTTATGGATAAAGACTGCAGATATATATAAGTGTTATATAATAATAGGAATATAAAGGGTGAGTGTTTGTTTGAATAATAAATGACAGAATACCAGCAGCGAACTAGCGCAAGTGGGAAGGTCATACGCTCGTAATTTTCATTGCTTTCACAGTGTTTTTTTTTGGAGTATGGATCCCAAACTACTTGATAATCATAGAATAGTGTTTCTAGTGATAATATCTGGCTGTGGTAATCATGTTACGGGTTGTCGGGAAGTGTAAAGTGGAGACATCGTTACCCAACTTCAGAGGTCTCCACAAGTCTTATGGTAATCGACGAAGGCTCAACAAACATCCCAGGAGAAAGCTAAATGTATGTGCCATAGGCATATTTAATTTTAATATTCTAGGGCTAATAACTGATTTTTGGCAAATATTTTTTGAGAGTCTGTCGGAGCCCAAATATGCCCGCGGGACACCAAAACAGAGCAAAACAAGCCCGCAGCCCTCAGTGTAAGGGTTAAAGTGTTCTCTCCATCTGCTCTTTTTTTCTCCCTCCTCCACTAGTAATCTACCATTTTTATCTTTCACTCCCCTAATAAAGACCCTATAATACATGTGTTATTTTACCCCATGTGCTGTGTATGAGATAATGCATTATACATAACTGGTACACAGTACAGCGCGCAATAGTAGGCTCACAATGACAAGGCATTTTCTCCCACAGGAACACGAACCTAGCACGTTCACCCGCTCGACTTTCTTAAATGATAGGCAAATAATAATGGTATTCCGTGCGTTTTTTTTTTTTTAATTCAGTAATATAAAACGAGGGAATTGTACGGGGTGTGGAATGCCGTAAATAAGACCTATTTCGATATATTTCCTATTTATTGTTTAATAAAGCATTAGTGTTTTTTTTCTTCTTCGTATAGGCTCATCCACATGAACGATGGGCACTTCCAAGCACTTTCTTCTTTATTTTCGAACTATGGTCACGAAGCGTTCGATAAATAATACACCAACAGCAAGAATGGGGGTTCAGATCATGACGTCTACAAGGCCATTTTCTAAGCACTAATTTTTACCATACTCCAGATTTTGTGGATGGGCTTTGAGAACATGGGAAGCTTCATTTGAGTACAGACATGTGATAATATAATACTCGAGATTTTTCTTGTCTCATATAGGTCCAGTGAGATTGTTTTTCATTCTTAGAGAAGGGGGAGTCACGTCCAAGGTGAATACAGTCACTTAGCGGGGATGAAATAGTTTTGGTACGGTTTGATTTCTCATTCCTTTTACCTCACTGATGAACTTTTCATCAGCATAATAATGACTGACAAAGATGTTTCTTATTTTTTCCCCCCCAAGATTTCAATTGGGTTTAACTTTTACTCTGAGAATAAGCACAAAAGTAGATGGGAATTAAAACATTGCAATGTAGGTAGTAGGTGCGGGCGTCCATCATCCACTCACTCTATGTTGTGCTGCCTTTATGTGGTTCTACAATACAAGCTTAATGGTTCCCTGTAAGCCACGAACCATTTACATCGGTGTTTGGTAATTTTACAGCCAAATTACGGGATGATGTGGAGTTTCCTTTGGTGCTCCTAGATGGAGAGACACAAATGCGGCATCCATCCTGGAACTCAACATCCAAAATTTCCCGCTGTGGCAAGACGCAATCTTCTGCAACGGAACAACGGTTCATTGCACAGGACAGCCCTGTAGGGGCAGTTGCTTTCTCATCTTAGATGGGTGTGCTTGGTCAGACAGACCTGGGTTACTCAACAACAGCAACAACATCACACAATTCAAAGACCTAACTTCACTGTGATAAAACAGTACCAATAGATATGCATACACCACTCGCATATACATGGCATCTTATGGTATAGGTTAAACAAAATATCATCATTCATCATCATCAGGACCTCCTTTCCCACCCAAGGGCAGGGTGAGGAGTAGCAATGTCCAGACAGCACAAACTTGCCCAATCCAAATGGGCCACACTTCCATTCACTCATCATTATAGCCCCCGGAATCCTGGCTCCACTGTATATGCCAAAAACATTCACCATATTCTGCAGCTTCACACAGCATATCCGACTGAGTCAATCTAGACGCTGCCATGCTCACAAGGGGTGCCAAAATCCCTGATCACGGACTTCTCCTCACAAAATTCATCCGGTCAGCTCGATCTCTTGTCAGTTCCCTAGCCTCACCAACTTCCAAACCTCTCTTCCTCACACACTCATCCACCATATCTTTCCACCTTCTCCTTGGCCTACCTCGCCTCCTCCCTCCTTCAAATTCGCTCAGGTATACCTTTTCTACCATTCTGTTGTTATACATTCTTTCCACATGGCCATACCATCTCAGGACACTCTCTTCGATTCTGGTGTCCACTAACTTCCTCACTCCATACCTTTCACGAATCACGTTATTTCGTATCCTATCCACCCTCTGTACCACATACATTCTTCAGCAGTCCCATCTCCACTGCTCTTACTCTTGACTTTTCATTTTCATGCCACACCATAGTCTCACACCTATATGTTAGAGTTGGCACTAGGACTCCCTCATGTAAGCCTCGTGCAGCTGCAACACTCAAGCCTCTGTTTCTTATCAAGGCCTTCATTGCACCAGCAACTTTTCTTCCTTGTGTCACTCTACTTTCCACTTCTTTTGCACATTTTCCTCTCTTCTCTGTCACTGTACCCAAGTATTTGAACTCTCACACCAATTCCAGTCTCTCCATTCACTGTGACATCAAACTGGGAGTCACCTTCTCTCTCAGTAACCATCACTTTACTCTTCTCTATATTTACTCTCAAGGCACGACGCTCACAGACATCAGCAAAGCTCTGCTCTAGCCATCTGAGTACTTGTCCGGTACTTCCAAGCAGTACTGCATCATTAGCATACAACAAATTTGAGATATTCCATCTATCACCATTCATTACCAGCGCCATCCCTCTCTCCATTACTCGTGTTTTTACTTCTCTCATCACCCCATCCATATATATATTGAACAACCAAGGCGACATCACACAGCCTTGTCGCACACCCACACCAATCGTGAACCACTCATTTAGATGTCCATTAACCCTTACACATGCTTCGGTACCGTCATTAAAACTCTTGACAGCACCTAACAGCTTACCATCTACACCATACATGTGCAAAACTTTCCACAGTCCCTCTCTGTCTACTTTGTTGTATGCTTTTTCCAGATCCATGAATGCAATAAGCACCTTATGGTTCTTCCCGCAAGCCTTCTTTGTTACCTGTCTCACTGCAAATACTTGATCCACACACATCCTCCGCCACTCCTAAAGCCACCCTTTTCATCGCTCGCTAGGACTTCTGATATCTCTCTTACTTTCTCTATAATAATTCTTCCATATACCTTCCCTACCACACTCAGTAAACTTATGCCACGATAATTCTTGCACTCACTTCGCTCACCTTTATTTTTGTACAGGGGTACAATCTCAGCCTTTTTCCACTTTGCAGGCACAGTTTCACTCATCCATGCCTTTCATATCTCCAACAAGCACTTCATTCCACTCTCTCCACTACACTTTAAACATCTCTGCATACACCTCATGAACCCCAGCCGCTTTCCCATTTTTCAGCCGTTTGACAGCGCTCTTCACCTGTGCGAGTGTCACGTCTCCTGGCACTGGATTCCTTCTCTGCTTACCCCCAAAACCAATCATGTTTACAGCCGCTCTGCTCTCTCTATTCCCATTCATCAGGCTTTCAAAATATTCTTTCCATCTGGTCCTTACTTCATCTCCATGGGTTAGTAACCTACAACCTGCATCCTTCACACCATCACATTTCTTTCCGTTTTCACTTCTACGTATCCGCACCTCTTTCCAGAATGACTTCCTATTTTCAGAATAGTTTGTATTCACTTTTCTTCCTAGATCATCATTTACCTCCTTCTTTTTTCTCTTCACTACTCTCTTTACGTGCTTGATATACTTATTTCATATTTCAACTGAACCCCTATCCTGTAACCACTGTAGCCACATCATCTTCTTTTCCTCCACTGCTCTCTCAACCTCCTCATCCCACCATGCCGTACCCTTCTTTTTTGTTTATACTCTTGCCACACCACACACCACTTTAGCATTCCTAACTAAGCAATCCCTATATGCACTCCACAGGCTGTCCAGATCCATTTCATTCCAGTTCACTGATTCTAACTCGTCCTCTACTTTGGTCCTATAAGCATCTGCCATTTCTTTGATCCTCAGCTTCTCAACTTTCAGTCTTTCTCCCTGACTGCTCCTCTCTCTCTTGAAATAAACAAACAAAACGCTAATTCCGCTGGGTGCATCACCCAGGCGCCACACCCTCAAGACTTACCGGAGAAGAGTGGATGGTCAGATGACAATGAGTGAGGCAGTCACTCCAGCAGAAGTAAGTGGAAAGTGAGTCAGCCAAGCTAGGGATTCATTATTATATATCGCCTCACAATCATGGCCACACTCTCGTACTGATGTATGAAAGCGAATGTGATGAATACTAGTGCGATATTGATTTTCTTCTCTTGCTTTAGTAAAGTAAGAGGAGACACTCAATATGAAAGAAAGGAAAGATATATATATTGTTACGGTAGCGCCAGCCCGGGGCTATTACAAAAACAGACCACAAGGCAGCCTTAGATGATCGGCCTCCACTGCGTTGCAAAAATAATGCAGACCCCGGCACTGACACTCCGCAAACTAGAGAAAAACTGTGCAACGGAAAGGTACTTACTTAAGAACGCAACACTCTGTACCTTGATAATAAAACGGAACAGCCTACCTATAGATCTAGCCTACTATCGTCACTACCGGAAGTAATACCGCCCGAGACAGTTTACAGGAACACCTCCCACTTACTTCCGGTGGTGACGACTTTCTACTTAACCCGTGTCCAAGGGGGAACGCAGTTGACGGCTCACGATAGTTCTCACTAGCCTTGTGCAAGTAGATGGGATTGAACTGTGTAGGGGTTAGGGGTGTGTGTGTATGTACGTGTGTTGGGGAACGTTAATTAAGGCAGCGAGAGGACTACGGTGAGCCAGACTGGCCCTCCAAAGACAACAGGGTCACAAAAACAAATAAAATAACTACTTCCCTCAGTCAGCAACAAAAGAATAAAAATAAACTTAAACGAAAACGCCAGCTCGGCAGAAAAATGACTGGGGAGAGAGAGAGAGTGTACAAACACCCGATACTGAAGCTGGTTGGGAAGACACTGCCCTACTGCTGGCGTGCAGTCAAGCGCGAACGCATGAATCAGATTAATTAACAAGGAACTTAAATTCGTGCCCCTCTCCCTCTCTCTACAATGAATTGGTACTTCTAATGCAAGCAAAACATCATTAAATATACTGGTAGCTCACATAAGACAATCAAAATAATCAAATACATTCTCATCATGGTATTAAATAAAATTGCCCTCAGTGGCAGGAACGAAAGAAACAAAAGAACTTGTAACACTCGCTCATTTAAACTCCGCGAATGACATGGATACATACTGCATAATCCCCTAGCCCAGCTGTAATGGCTGCACCCGTGGGAACGGAAAGGCGGACAGCGTAACACGCCCTTCCCCAAGGGAAAATTTTGAGCCCAAATCAAGACCCTGACCCCTCCCTGGATAAAGAATCAGCAGTTACGTTATCAGTCCCTTTAATATGCCTAACTTCTAAATTGTACTCTTGCAAAAGCAAACTCCAGCGGGTCAAACGCTGGTTCTTAAATTTAAACTTGTTCAAAAACTGCAGGGGTTGATGGTCTGAATAAATCTTGATCACAGGGCCAAAAGGGGGCAGGTAGACAGCAAAGTCTTGCAGGGCCAGGATAATCGCTAATAACTCCTGCTCTATGACGGAATAGTTCTTCTGGGCTCTATTAAATTTCTTTGAGAAGTATGATATGGGATGTTCAACCTGGCCCTCATCCGGCTGCATAACACTGCTCCTACCCCTACTCGGCTAGCATCAACTGCCAGCACAAAAGATTTGTCAAAATCTGGTGCACGCAATATAGGGTGGTGGCACAGCAGAGACTTAACAGAAGTAAAAGCTTGCTCACACTCGACTGTCCACTGCCACTTATTATCCTTGCGCAACAAGTCAGTAAGAGGGGCAAGCACTGTGGAGTAATTCCCAATAAATCGTCTGTAATAGCCGATCATGCCCAAAAATTGCTGGAGGGCACGGCGACACTGGGGTGCTGCAAAGTTGGAAATGGCATCCACCTTAGCCCGAGGTGGAGCCACTTGCCCATGTCCTACAACAAATCCAAGGTACTGGACCTTAGCATGTACGAACTCGCACTTGTCCAAGTTGACTACTAAGCCAGCTTCCTCCAACCGTTTAATGAGCATTTCCACATGATCAAGGTGCTCCTCCCACTTGGTGTCATACACAATGACATCATCGATGTAAACGACACAATTAGGTATGCCATCCACCACTTTATCCATAAGCCTCTGGAAAGTGGCTGGAGCATTCTTCAATCCATAAGGCATCACCTGGCACTGATATACTGCACCACTGACAACAAAGCTAGCCACATGTTTAGCCCATTCCGTCAGCGGGACCTGCCAGTATCCCTTTGCTAAGTCAAGTTTGGTGATATAAGTGGCATTTCCCACCTTGTCCACGGAGTCATCGACCCGAGGCAAGGGATAAGCATCGGTTTTAGACAGTGAGTTAACCTTCCAGAAGTCCACACACAACCTAACCTTCCCATCTGGCTTCGGCTGCAAGGTAACTGGTGAACTCCACTCACTGAAACTCCTCTTGATCAATCCATGGTCCAACATATACTTGATCTCATTATCGAGAGCTTTCTGTCTAATAGGGTTGATGCGGTAGGGAGCTAATTTTACAGGCTTACTATCCCCAACGTCAATGTCATGAGTAGCCCAAGTTGTCAATCCCGGTGAATCTCCAAAAACTTTCGGATGTTTCCATAATCTGTTGCACAGCTCTTCTCGCTTTACTGGATCAAGGTGTCGCAATTTCTCCACCAGAGCTGCATAAGCATTGCCCTCCCATAGGTCAGCTGGTAGCATCTCACCACGACTAAGCACTTCCTCCTGCTCCTCCAACTCACTACCAACCGCCAAAACTACAGAAGCGCTCTTATCCCTGGTTCCCTCAACGTCCACTCCAAAGTCACCTTCCAGGGACTGTGGCTGTAACCCTGGTCCACTACTCACATCACCGGCACCAACAGCTCCCTCCACAGCACGTTCCTTTGATGCCACGTCCTCCCTTCCCCGTCCTTCACATCCCAGGTGAGAGACATCAGCAGTCATCCCACAATGAGAATCAACTGGGCGGTAGTATGGCTTCAACATATTAATGTGGCACAACTGAGTACTCTTCCGCCTATCTGGGGTAACAATTAGATAGTCAAGTTCCCCAACTCTCTTCTTCACAATATAAGGACCACTGAATCTAGCCGCCAGAGGTTTTCCTTGCATGGGCAGCAGTGCCAAAACTTCATCTCCTTGCTTAAACTCACGACTTCTGACCTTCTTATCGTAATGAGCCTTCATTTTCGCTTGAGCCACGATTAGATGGTCACGGGCAGTCTCTCCCGAGTGCGGCAGACATAGTCAAGCATGGATTCCTGGTTGCCAGATTTGTTGTTACTCTAGGCCTCTCGCACCACATCCAAGGGACCACGAACTCTGTGCCCAAACACTAACTCATTGGGTGAAAACCCTAACGACTCAGTTGGTACCTCTCTCACTGCAAACATAACAAAGGGTACTGCTAGGTCCCAATCCTTTCCACTATCATAGCAGAAGGTGCGCAGCATTGTCTTTAAGGTCTGATGATGCCTCTCCAGGGCACCTTGTGACTGCGGATGGTAGGCACTAGACAAAATGTGTTTGATGCCCAACTCTGTCATTGTCTGCTTAAACAAATTAGATGTAAAATTTACTCCACGGTCTGACTGCAACTCCTTGGGCAGGCCAAAATGAGTAAAGAACAGGATAAGTTGCTTGACTACTGACTTCGCCTGCATGCTTCTGATTGGTATAGCCTCTGGGTATCGCGTTGTAACATCCATTATGGTTAACAAATACTTGTTTCCAGCAGAAGTAGGAGGTAAAGGGCCCACGATATCAATGATTACCCGCGTAAACGGAGGTTCAACTGCAGGAATGGGAGTCAAAGGGGCCACAGGAAGAACTTGATTAGGCTTGCCCACTATCTGACACGTGTGACAGCTCTTGATGTACGCAGCAACTTGTCCCGGCATACTTGGCCACCAAAAGTTATATCTTAAGCGCTGCACTGTCTTTCTGTTTCCCAAGTGACCTGCTAAAGGTCCCTCATGTGCTAACTGTATTAACGGCACCCTATACTGCACAGGCACCACCACCTGCACTAACTCACCCACTCCTCCATCCACCGTGGCGCCAGTGGGCGTCCATCGGCGATGTAAAACATTGTCTTTAATCAGGAACTCCTCCTTACCACACTCCATACTTCTTTCTTCCCCTACTCTAGCAAACAAGGGCTTTAATGTTACATCCTCCTGTTGCTTCACCCTCAATTCTGCTGGACTAACACCCGCCAGCTCTACTGAGGACTGAGATAAGGGACTGGTTGGGACACTGGATTGCGAAGGGCGATCAATCTCAGCGTCACCTCTAGTACACTCGACAGGGGGAGGAATGTCAGACTCCACACTGACATCATCACCTCTACCCTCAACAGTGACACTCTGTTCCTCAGGCGCGTTTGACGGTGGTTCTGCATCCCCGCAGTCGACCCCAGCGTCCTGAAATTCTTCTAATTCAGTTGGTGGGCTGGGTTCAGTCTCCACACAGACACACTCAGCACCACCTCTAGTGTCCTGAGTGGGAAGTGGGGCGGCACCCATTCACGCATTCCCACTCTTCTCACCCACCACAGCAACCCTCTGCTCACTAGGTTCCTCCATTGGTGGCCCTGCCTCATCACAGTCGACCCCAAGAACCTGTGACTTCGCCAGTTCTTCCTCCCAGGCTGCAACCTGTGCCATAGATCTTGTAATTGCACAGACCAGGAACATGGCTTCCACTTCTGCATCAACTTCAATACCAATTTCTGGGGCGTCAAAACACTTCTCTGCCACAACAACTGGTGGGGGAAGAGATGGAAATACTTTCTCCCCAGCCAGGTCGTTCCCCAGCAGAAAATCAACCCCCTCTACTGGCATTACATCAGCAACAGCTACTTGAGCTGCAGCCTGAACAATGGGGCAATCGAGTTCCACATGAACATAATCATAGTATTCATCTGCGTTCATGCCTCTACACAGCACATACTTCCCTGAGTTTACAGGCCCTCCAGTTACGTTTCTGCACACAGACTGTTGTGCACCGGTATCACGAACCACAGTAACTGGATAACTGATCCCATGAATTTTCACTGTGCCGTGACACATAAAAGGTTTACACCAGTCTAGGGACGATTTCTGAGGCAGTTCATCCGGAGGTGGCGTAGCATGTTGGGTAACTTTTTCAGCCTGACCTGGCAGCGAGCACAGCCGGCTGCACTCCAGCTTTCCACAGACTTCTCCCTCACCGTTACCACTCTCTCAACTCCTCTCATTCACCTGACTCGAACCTACAACTAGTGCCACTGGTTTGGCATTTTGGGAGGCCTTCCACTTAGGGCAGTTAGGCTTGATGTGCCCACTCTGTTTGCAAAAGTAACAAAGTAGCTTCGAACTGGATACGGGGCTCTTTCTCGCAGAATTCCTTTTCTCCTCTGTACTTCCCTTGGACTGATTCACGGGAGATTTATCCCAGGCAGGGCCACTCACAGTCCTCTCTCTGGAATACTGAAAATTAGCATACTTGACCCCCATACTCTGCAAGGCAAACACCCAGTCATCAGCCCACGTCGCTGCTTCCTTCACGGTCTTAAATCTCTTCTCCCTAATTTTAACACCAATTTCTTTGTCAGCCATGTTGGTAAAATGTTCCATCAAAAGCAGTTCACGCACATTGTTATACGAAGTGGCGCTCTCACTCAGCAACCACTCATCTAACCTCTCCTCCAGATACCTGGCGTAGGCCATATAGGTGTCAGCAGGTCTTTTCCGAGCACCACGGAACAACAACCGATAAGCCTCTGGTCTAAGTACATATGCCTTCAGGATGGTTGTTTTAAATTCATCATAATCATCTACATCCTCAGGGCTCAACCTATTATACACTTCCAAAGCTTTTCCCTTCAGCACATTAGATACCAAGCCCACCCAGCGCTGCCTGGGCCACTCAAACTCCCTAGCCTTCTTCTCAGACCTGACAAACCATTCTGTCACCTTCAACTCATCAAATGCTGGCACTAATTTTAGACTCCTTGAGAACCAACTCTCCCTATCCTCTGCATGGCCTGAGGTTTGGGTATCTGAAGTTGGTCTATTAGCAGTCACCTCCAAGCGAGTCTTCTCCAGCTCAAATCGCATTTTTTCACGCTGCATCTCCATCTCCCTCTCTTCTTTCTCTCTGGCACGCTGCATTTCCATCTCCCTCTCTTCTTTTGCATGCTGCATCTCCCTCTCTTCTTTTGCACGCTGCATTTCCCTCTCTTCTTTTGCACGCTGCATCTCCCTCTCTTCTTTTGCACGCTGCATTTCCATCTCCAACTTTTTCAACTCCAACTGCAACTGGGCCTCCGGTGACAAGACTCCAGGGTATATAGGAGTGGAATGAACAGCTCCAGGGAAAGCACTAGACATACCTGGGGGAACTGCTCTAAACTGGCTCGGCGGCATCATAGATGGTAATAGTGGGGTAGCGAAACGAGGCAGCTCAGCACCATAGTCAGACTCAGGGCTCACACGGGGAGTACCTTTGCTATGTGCCTCTCGTTGTTCCATATCCACAGGCGACTCAGCACGTACGCGATCTGGTGTAGACACGCGTGACTCCATGGCGACAATAATGGCAGTACTGAATAATGAAATACTAATGCTGACTGAGAAACTACAAACACATCAACTTCACCTCAAAGCACAGAGAACGCCAAGGTAACGATATCCTAGCAAGAAGAAGGCACTGTTAGGATATCCTGATGCGAGGTTGCCACTGTTACGGTGGCGCCAGCCTGGGGCTATTACAAAAACAGACC
Organism: Coenobita brevimanus; assembly: GCF_032717465.1. Taxonomy (NCBI): domain Eukaryota; kingdom Metazoa; phylum Arthropoda; class Malacostraca; order Decapoda; family Coenobitidae; genus Coenobita; species Coenobita brevimanus. The sequence goes on from NC_137011.1 coordinate 16,729,761, forward strand.
ACAAGGCAGCCTTAGATGATCGGCCTCCACTGCGTTGCAAAAATAACGCAGACCCCGGCACTGTCACTCCGCAAACTAGAGAAAAACTGCACAACGGAAAGGTACTTACTTAAGAACGCAACACTCTGTACTTTGATAATAAAACGGAACAGCCTACCTATAGATCTAGCCTACTATCGTCACTACCGGAAGTAATACCGCCCGAGACAGTTTACAGGAACACCTCCCACTTACTTCCGGTGGTGACAACTTTCTACTTAACCCGTGTCCAAGGGGGAACGCAGTTGACGGCTCACGATAGTTCTCACTAGCCTTGTGCAAGTAGATGGGATTGAACTGTGTAGGGGTTAGGGGTGTGTGTGTATGTACGTGTGTTGGGGAACGTTAATTAAGGCAGCGAGAGGACTACGGTGAGCCAGACTGGCCCTCCAAAGACAACAAGGTCACAAAAACAAATAAAATAACTACTTCCCTCAGTCAGCAACAAAAGAATAAAAATAAACTTAAATGAAAACGCCAGCTCGGCAGAAAAATGACTGGGGAGAGAGAGAGAGTGTACAAACACCCGATACTGAAGCTGGTTGGGAAGACACTGCCCTACTGCTGGCGTGCAGTCAAGCGCGAACGCATGAATCAGATTAATTAACAAGGAACTTAAATTCGTGCCCCTCTCCCTCTCTTTACAATGAATTGGTAATTCTAATGCAAGCAAAACATCATTAAGTATACTGGTAGCTCACATAAGACAATCAAAATAATCAAATGCATTCTCATCATGGTATTAAATAAAATTGCCCTCAGTGGCAGGAACGAAAGAAACAAAAGAACTTGTAACACTCGCTAATTTAAACTCCGCGAATGACACGGATACATACTGCATAATCCCCTAGCCCAGCTGTAACGGCGGCACCCGTGGGAACGGAAAGGCGGACAGCGTAACAATATATATATATATATATATATATATATATTTTCTTCTCTTGTTTTAGTAAAGTAAGAGGAGACACTCAGTATGAAAGAAAAGATATATATATATATATATATATATATATATATATATATATATATATATATATATATATATATATATATATATATAGATAGATAGATAGATAGATATAGATATAGATAGATAAATAGTTAGATAGATATCCCATTGGATCCCAGGGGTGCTGGGCGAGGCATGGCATTGGGTGGGTACTAAGCGTACCGCCCTCCGCCTATCGGCTCATAGTCGCGAAGCTCATAGGTCCGTACCCGGGGGTTCCCTACTTTATAAAGACTTGAAAATTCCCAGTTCTGTCCAATATTCCGGACACTGGGCTCCAATGGGATATATATATATATATATATATATATATATATATATATATATATATATATATATATATATATATATATATATATATATATATATATATATATATATATATATATATATGCCTCTGTGGTACAGGGGATGCGTGTGCGTTTCGCAAGCTGGTGGACTCTGGTTCGCCTCCCATCAGAGCCACAAAAATTTTGAGGAAGCATTCACCAAACCACTGACTGCTTTGGCGGACATAAGGGGTGCTTTGGTTGAACCAATGTCGCATATTAGTATGCTTGCACCCATTCGGCTTAAGGAGGGCTGATTACACTTGGCTCACAGACTATGCACATATCCAAAGCCACTACAACACTACAGTCACACTCAAAAGAACTTCTCACCCTACGTACAGTCTCGGCCAGACTGCCTAAGCCATTGGCTGTATCGTCCCTGCTTCGGTAGGGATAGGCCGGTCCTGCAGTGGACCTCATTGTCTGATGATATATATATATATATATATATATATATATATATATATATATATATATATATATATATATATATATATATATATATATATATATAATTATACGGTATATACACACACACTGTAAATTCGCTCTGATGGTTTAACTGTGAATAATTATTGAACTTCACAATATACCCCTCTCCTTATGTTGGAAAAGGAGCCTGTCCTTTTTTTTTTTTTCTTCTTTTTTTGACCAACTGTGTGAACGTTTGACCAACTCTGAGCCAAGTATTGGAGAATGAATCCCCCCTCCTTCGCGGTCAGGCCATCCTGCTTGTGCTTGTACTTAATGCCACATGAGCTTGGACCCAAGCCTGAATTACTGTTGGCAAGAAAATAGACACCCTGTAAATTATTTACTAGTCTGATTCAACTAATTGACCCAGTCATGACGTTTGGAGTTATTTATGACCAGGCCAGTAGCAGGAGTGCATACAAATTTGCCCCGACTCCCCCACCGCCCTTTGCCACCGTTGCATGGGTGAAGGAGGTCCAGGTCCAGGTACCGTGTTTTATATGATACTTGATTTTGGCTTAGACTATTCTTCTGACAGGAGGGAAACTAGAATATTTTGTATTTTGTCCTCTAAATTGTATATAAAAAAATCATCATCATCAGGACCTCCTTTCCCACCCTAGGGCAGGGTAAGGAGTAGCTACCTCCAGACAGATCATGTTTGCCAAATTGAATGGGCCGCGCTTCCATTCACTCATCATTCAAGCCCCTGGAATCCTGGCTCTATCTCATATTCCAAAAACATTCACTAAGTTATGTAGGTTCATATATACTTATCGACAGAGTCAATTCGAACGCTCTCACGTTAAAAAAGGGGTGCCAAATCTGTGATGATGCACTTCTCACAAAATTCCTCCAGCCAACTCGATCTCTTGTCAGTTCCCTAGCCTCACCGAGTTCCATACCCCTCTTCCTCACACACTCATCCAACATATCCCTTCACCCTCTTCTTGGCCTACCTCGCCTCCTCCTTCCTTCAAATTCGCTCAAATATACCTTTTTCACCACTCTATTGTTATCCATTCTCTCCACGTAACCTTACCATCTCAGTACACACTCTTCGATCCTGGTATCCACAGACTTCCTTGCTCCTCATCTTTTAGGAATCACATTAGTTCGTATCGTATCCACTCTCTGTACTCCACATACATTCCTCAGCAGTCCCATCTCCACTGCACTGACTCTTGACTTTTTATTTTCATGCAACACCATAGTCTCACATCCATATGATGAATTTGACAACACTCCTTCATGTAAGCCTCACGCAGTTGCAACACTCAAGCCTCTGTTTCTAATCAAGGCCTTCATAGCACCAGCTACTTTCCTTCCTTATGTCACTCTATGGCACATTTTCCTCTCTTTTCTGTCGCTGTACCCAGGTCTTTGAACTCTCACCAATTCCACTCTCTCCATCCACTGTAACATCACACTAGGAGTCATCTTCCCTCATGATAACCATCACTTTAGTCTTTTCTACACTTACTTTCAGGGCACGACGCTCACAGACATCAACAACTCTCTGCACTAGTCTACCAAGTTCTTGTCCGGTATTTGCAAGTAGCACTGCATCGTCAGCATACAACAAATTTGAGATATTCCAGCTTATGGGGGAAAAAAAAAATTGTCCTCCCGGCTCCGTTTGTGTAAAAAAAAAAAGAAAAAAAGTTTCTACTCTCCATTTTTGACCAATTCATTAATTTCTTGACCAACTCAGAAACAAACACTGGGGGATGACCCCCAACTCCCCCGGCCGGGCCATCCCTGCTAGGTGTAATAAAGCTTAAAAAAGGTATTTGGAATAGGCTACTCTTTTTGTTGTGAACAGTAAATTGTCCATGAAAACACGCCAACATTACAATTATAGTAATACACGAAATAATAAACGAAAAACAAGCATACAAGATACCCAGACAATTTTTTTTTTTTTTTTTTTTTATCATAGTTCGGTATATCTTATTCAGTAATGGTTGGATTGATGTTTTTCTTCTGGTGACAGATTTATATAACAAGGATATAACTATCTTGCTAGAATTATCAACAGAAGCGGAATGTTACAAACACATGGTTATGCTAATGCGTTTTATAATGGTCAAGAATTATGCAAAACTACAAAGTCTCGAGTGGCGAGGCATTTTTTTTTTTTTTTTTCATTATCTATTTCCAGAGCTGACTTCAAACAGGACACAGAGTTAATCCCCGGGCTATATTCATGATTTTTTTTTCAGTACACATTGTGCACAAAATTCATGTGCATTATACACTAGCCTGTGCTCATTCAATTTCCAAACACTTTAAAACCCTCGATGGACTTAATCTGAAATATAGAAAATCAAATAACATAATCATTATGATAGTGCGGTTGTTATGCAGACTTGTTTATTGAGGTGTGTACGTGTGGGGCAAGTGCAGAATATCAGTGAGAGCCACGAGAGTAGAGAAGCTCCATCCAGAAGACCAACAGACTGGAGGCCGCTCCACCTGCTAGTACCACCAACATACCCTGTGGCAGGACAGTTAATAAGACGGTAGTATATCTTTATTAATCAATTATTGAGATAATTCCTTATTTTTGCCCAGTTTTTTATTGTGCAAATCATGTTGTTTTGAAATGTGGAAAAATTACGTATAGTGAAAACTTGAAGCTAAATATGTATCGATTATCTGTGAACCCTCCTACCTTAACCAATTAAGTCTATTAATGTAAAGTGTTGAAACTGTAGCAGATATTTCTGCTTCCTTTCTCATACACCGAGGAAGATAATTACCCATATATTTCTTAGGCCGAGCGTTGATTTGATGGCCACCTTTTTCGGAAGGTTAAGACAATTGGTCAGGTTTGAGGTGTAAGACTTGATCCACTGCGAGTACAGACCACCTTCATTCACTTGCATGATTCTGTGGAGAACATTATTTATTTTTTTAAAATTAATCCTTAGGCTTTGTTTAGACACATTTCTCTATTGCTCAGACTGCCTGGTGCTGCAGAGGGATACTTTCACGTAGCAGCAACGAAATGGCCATGGCGATCAACTGCTTAGTTATACAAACCTCCCTCATCACTCTCTCTGTCCCCCGAATGAAGGCTGATGGACGCAGGAGAAGGATATCTTCAGCCTGCAGTCAACCGGGTTCACGCCTAAATGAGCCTTGGGTCAAAGCAAAGGAATAAACTCAGCAACCACAAGACGATTTTGTTCAGTTGAAAGAAAATCTAATAATCACAGGGTTGAAAACTATATTGAATAATTTTTAAAATGCTCGAATTGTCTTCCACTTGAATAAAGCAGTTTGGATTTTGCCTCAGTAAATTACTCTGGTGCATCCAGGCAGTGAAAGTGTTAATAATTATAACAGATCTGATCTAAAGAGCTCCAACTGATTAACTTAACTTTTCAAAGTCTAAAAAAACGTTTCGAAGGACAAACATAATGGCCAAAGTGTAACCCTAAGATTCCCCTCCCTCGCTCTCTCTCTCTCTCTCTCTCTCTCTCTCTCTCTGTATATATATATATATATATATATATATATATATATATATATATATATATATATATATATATATGCATGTATATATGTATATCTATATCTATCTATCAATCAACCTATCTATCTATCTATCTATCTATATTTATTTATTTATTTATTTCGGTGCACTTGTAGAGACCTGGTTTCGACATAGCAACATCATATATGGAACACAAAATTGTCTGCGCTGCACGAATTAAGTAAGAGATGTGTGTGTGTGTGTGTGTGTGTGTGTGTGTGTGTGTGTGTGTGTGTGTGTGTGTATGTCTGTGTGTGTGTCTCAGGAATGAGTACGTGGGGTAGGATATATGATGCAAATTAATTCCTTCAACAAGAGGACATCTTGTATATTTTTTCTTTCTGTCTCCAGATGATTCTGTTAATCTTTGAAGGATCATTTGTAGTGGCCAGGTTAAAAAGTGTTACCAAAGCTGAATAAAATCGTGTGAAGGCACCTGGAATGAAATATAAAGTACGTCATCGGACTGAAGAGGTGATACCCCTTGCGCTGGAGGATAGTCTATGCCTTTTGTCAGAGAACCAAACTCCCACACTCATCTGAATTTATACACACTCCTAAGCTGATACACCCTTCTAAGCATATGTACTCTCCTAAACGTATACACTACCCTAAGCTTATACACTCTCCAAAGCTCCTAAGCTTGTACACTCTCCTAAGCTGATACACTCTCTTAAGTTTATGCACTCTTTTAAACTTATACACTCTCCTTGCCCTGTACACTCCTAAGGTTAACTTTTTTTTTTTTTTTTTTTTAGATATTGCTTGTATACGCGTATACGTTTGTCTTCTGTCAACTGATCATTCCCTTACAGTTCACAGCCAAATCAAAGTGAATAATTAAAAGACTGAATGCGAGAACAAAATGGTCTGGTAATGGTGTCTCGAGACGATTTTAATCACTTTATTCCAGACTTTAAGAACTGGAGGGATATGATCTAGCTATCACTAACCCATCAGCTACATGAGGTTTTTCCTAAACTGAATAAAATCGTTGGAGGTGGCAAAAAGAATATGAAAATGGCATGACCGAAATGGAGGAATGAAAGTGCCTAAAAATAATAATAAAACATGTTATAATACTTAACTCTTATGAACAATTGCTTGTTGTTAGGATCCTTTATAAACACGACCCCTGGTAGCTTATTGGTCCGTACTTATAAAGGATTCGAAACTAATTTTGTCAATAAATAAGAATCCGTATCAGTTCGCTGGTATTAGGAAATAACTTTATTTCTCGCATTTGGTCAATTGATTCACTTCAGTCTGATGACGTATTTAATCTTTGCTACCACCAGACTATTTTACTAATCCTTAGGAGTCATCTAGTGTCTAACCCGTGTCTAAACCGTCCAGTTCGAAAGGTCTTTCCCAAGCTGATTTAAATCGTCTGGAGGTAGCAAGAATAGAATAAAAACTACGTCATGCGACTTAACGTGTTAAAAATCACGACTGTTAGTCTGAGAAAAGTTTGGTGGCTGTGTGAATGAAGACAAAGGAATACATGAGCAATCTAACATGCAGCATAAGCTGAGGAGAGCTTACAAAGGCGGAACTGACCCGCATGGATCGCGTTATTTTTTGTATTTTGTTTCTTACTATTATCTGTAATTTGAGAAATGTGGTAACTATATGATTTAAGACAAAACTATACACAATAACTAAAACAATTAAGCCCATCGTTCTGGCGATATCTTTTCTAGTTTATTGTTGTTATCTCCCAAAGGTATTGAATTTAGGAAGGGTGTCTAGCAAAGAAAGGATTAATAGACTATCTCCAACGCGTCTAGTTCGACAGGTCTTTCTTTTAAGCTGAATAATATCGTCTGGAGATAGCAGCAATGAAACACAAAAGTGCGTCATCGGACTGAAGAGGTTAATTGTCACTGTAATCTGAGTGCGAAGCGTTTGGTAGCTGAATGAGTATTGACAATCAGTCCAATAGTTAAGCCTAGGAATGTTAACAAATACGGGTCATGACCTGCATGTAAGGGCTGGTACTAGTGGACTGCCCTTCGGGGCGCCCACACTGTCCACCCAGAAGATTATGTGTTCCTTTGCCAGGTAGAAGTCGCATGTTCCTGGTGGTGTGCAGAATATCAGTAAGTACTGGCAGAGATTTTATGAAGCATTATTAAAATTGGTTACATGCAGGTGTTGGCAAGCCCTTAATATATGAAGGTCTGTTTTGTAACACTCATTAGGAAACTGGGTGGCTGCATTCCACTTTGCATCACTTGATCAACATTTAGATTGACTGTTGAAGCTTATGTTGTACATGGTATTTCAGTAATGATATGAGAAAAACTGTGAGTCTGTCTTGCTCTTAGTAATTTTGTGAATATAGCTCTAAGTTATCAGATAAAATCTGATAATTAATCTGATAAAATCTTGTCCCTGTTCATTTCCCTCATTGTGATAATACAGTACGTCAGAGGAGAAGGTATATTCTACATAATACAGGATAAAAAAAGATGTAGCATCCAAGAGGAGTCTAATGAAACCCAAAATTATCACCGCAGCTCAAGCTGTAATAATTTATTATCATGTGAACATGCATATCAACATCGACTGAGAAATTACACAAATTATATGAGCTGGGCAGCAAGAGTGGAGTAGGATCATAGGGAACTTTGCAGTAGACTGTCCTTTGTGTATGGTGTCATTGTATCACCCAAAGTCACCATCATTATTTTTTTTTCTTTTGATCGTGTGGACAGTCTCCTTCCAGTGTACAAGGCTGCTTGCAACACGAGTGCTGGGTGGTATGATCAGCAGAACAACCTACCAACTCAAGGAGGAAAGATTTTTCATTCTTCACTCATATCCCTCTAAACTGGAAAGCTGGGGCTCAGCATACATTTTTTCTTCTAGCTATAATCACCTCTGTTTGAGAAATCTTCAGCCAACACCATCTTGAGGCCAGAGTCTGGGGAGATATATGTATGGTCGCCCCGTCTCACCAGTCTGTCTAGGTTTTTCACCAGGTCTCTGCTTGGCACTTGCTTCATCTTGCCCATCTTGTTTAGTGTTTGGCCGATGTCTAACGTCTGATCAGAAGAGAAAATTTACTCTCAACCCATGAATGTCATCTTTATTTCTGCTGCCTCCCGGCGATTTTGTTAAGCTATGGAGAGACTATTGTACTGTCGGGGTCAGAAACTGTTTTCATCAACCCTTACACAATCTCATTCCTTTCACTATACTTAATATAACTGTTTCAGTAATAATAATAATAATAAAAAAATAATGATAAAAATAATAATAATATTAATAGGATTGTGGAAAGTGTTAAGAATATATGGAGTAGATGGGAGGTTGTTGAATGCTACGAAGAGTATGTACGATGGTGCGAAGGCTGCAGTGCGTGTTCATGGTGAACTAAGTGAATTTTTCCCTTTGAAAGTAGGGTTGAAACAGGAATGTGTCATGTCTCCATGGTTGTTCAATCTGTACATGGATGGGGCAATAAAAGAGATACAAGGTAGGGTAGTGGATGTTGGAGTGGCCCTGGTGAGAGAGGATAGTGTTTGGAAACTCCCTGTACTGTTGTTTGCAGATGATACTGTGTTGTCAAGTGAAGACGAAGGGGAGCTGCAAGGCTTGGTGGATGAGTCTGGGAGAGTGTGTAAGAAACGGAATCTAAAGGTGAATGTAGGGAAGAGTAAAGTGATGGTCTTTGAGAGAGGCGAAGTCAGTGAATGTACAGCGAGGTTGGATGGTGAGGAATTGGAAAATGTGAGTACGTTTAAGTACTTGGGTAGTGTGATGAGTAAGGATGGAGGTTTGAAAGGGTACAGCAGGGAAGAAAGGTTGCTGGTTCTTTGAAAGCAGTAATAAGAAACAGGGAAGTGAGCATGGAAGTGAAAAAGTTACTACATGACAGTATTGTGATACCAACTCTAACGTATGGAAGTGAAGCTTGGACGTTGTTGGAAGGACACAAGTCAAGAGTGAGAGCAGTGGAAATGAGTTATTTAAAAGGAGCCTGTGGAGTGACATGGAGAGACAGGCTGACGAATGAGGATATAAAGGAACGTTGTGGTGTGGATGTGGACGTGATAGGAAGCATTATGAGGAACACACTGAGGTGGTTTGGCCATGTGGAGAGGATGGAGGGTGAAAGACTGACGAAGAGAGTGTATGTGAGTGAGGTGGAGGGGGGAAGAGGGAGGGGAAGGCCGAGGATGAGATGGAGGGATGGGGTGGAGAGGTATATGAGAGAAAGGGGTGTGAGTTGGGAGCAGGGCAGTGAAATGGCGGGGGACAGGGCGACTTGGAGGCGATTTGTTTGCGGCCACCCCAAACTGGATTGAGGCGTCTGGCGATAGCTAGATAGATAGATAGAATAATAATAATAATAATAATAATAATAGGAATAATAATAATAATAATAATAATAATAATGAGGCAATCTGTACCACGAATAAGGTAAAAAATATATAACTGAGATAAAGAGCTTAATGTTAGAAAATGATTTTACTGGTGGTTAAAGAACAATGCATATACTTGTGTAACATGGAAAATACTTAATAAAAACAAAAGAAATATAACCATGCTGGAGAAAAGCAATCATTACTTAGATTATTATGCCAATGAATTGTAAAGATATGATTACCAAAAATGCCTGTGTCTGAGCTGTTCCGCTTGACATTATTATAGTGTATGGGTTGTGGACAACGTCCTCCACTGACTGTATGGGTAGCGGGATGTATCTGACGGCTAGGATGGACGTGAGGGCTCCGGCGTAACTCCGCGTTAGTACCAGCGTGGCCAGCATCCACACCCCCAGTACCACACGTTCCCACCACCACCACTCACCGGCTGCTGCCAGTACGTCTGACACACACAGAGAAGAGTGAGCGGGAGAAAATATTCACTTAGGTAAAATGTCACCATGATCTCACCTCAGTCACCACAGCCCCAACACAGTTACAGTGCTACAACCACATCTGCTACTGATGAACCTACACGTGGTGGTGCTGTCCACCCTGGGTGGAGCAGCTGCAGAGTCCAGCTAGGATCCAAACCACCTTACATTTCCCTGCACCTCACTTTTGGAAGGCTCCTGGTACCATCCTTGTGAGACGCTGTCTACTATAAGGGGACGCCGGATCCCAACACAGTATGTACTGTACTGTCCCTGTAGGACCGCCCCACGGAAGCAGTTGTTTACCTTTGATCAGCAGGTCTGCTTGGCCAGACAAACAGGGTTAAACAACAAGAACAACAACCACATCTGCCTCATACTCAAGGACCACCAAGATAAGTAAACTGGCTAGTTTCCCTACTCCCAGCACCACAAGCTTCCATCACGGTCCCCTTGCTGCCTAAGAATCAGAGAAAAAGAAAGTATATCAGTTAACACATCACTGCAGTCAGATTACTGCCACCTTATCACAACTGCCACCACATTCTCACTACTGCCATCTTAATTCCACAGTTGCCACCACAATTGCACCAGTGGTAGGGGTAGGAATGTGATGGCACCACTGAGAATGTGGTGTGATGATAGTCGCAGTAATGAGAACTTGCTGGCCGTGACAGAACTGTACTTGTAGCTTTTGGGCTGTAATCCCAGCTTTTGAGTTGTGAGGGCAGCATTGGGAATGTGGTTGCAGTGACGGGATAATGGTGGCAATTGTGGGATTCTGGTGGTATTAGTGGGATTATGATATTGTTGGTGAGACTGTGTTGGCAGTGGAGGGATTGTGGTGGCCACAGTGGGAATGTAATGACACTGATGAGGTTACAATGACAGTGATGAAAATTGTTTTGCCACTATAATCTCACCACTATCACCACATTTTCCCCGCTGTCACCAAAATTCCTCCACTCCCACCACAGTCCCACTACTGCCACGACACTTCGACCATTGCCACCAAAATCTCTCCTCTGCCACCAGTATCTTACCATTGGCACCACAATCCCACACACACACTATATATATATATATATATATATATATTGCAAGACGCCATAATCCCGTAAGGGGTGGTCTATTGACTTTGAGTTACCGGTATATGTTTTACGGGGAGGGGCGCTAGCCCTCCACCAACCCACTTGTTGACACATAGGGAGCACATATGGTGTTGTTATATGGTTACAATCCAGCGTTGTAAGTGGTGTCCTGGCTTACAGGAAACCATTTGGCTTGTCACTCAATGGAAAGCCACCTGTAAAGGAAACAAAAGTGATAAGAAGTGACAGGAAAGATGGGAGAAATAGGAAGAGAGGAGGGCTGGCACAGAAAAAGAATCATAGAGGCTAAGGAATAAGTAGGCAGCACTACATCAAGGGAGTGGATGATGGTCGCCACTCAGGGATTAGTGAGACTGGTCACTCTCATCATGCCAAGTCCAACTTGCCTAGCCTTGGGTACATACGCTCCTCATGGGGCTACTTAGGATTGGATGATGGATGGATATTATATATATGTATATATATATATATATATATATATATATATATATATATATATATATATATATATATATATATATATATATATTGTTACATAGCCTATGATTTCATCATCCTTTGTGTAATTCTAACATACAGTATGCTGCATGTTTGATCACGAGCGTGTTCTACCTCACTCCCCCCCTCCTCCCTTATAGTAGAGTAAGTCGTTCTTTCTGTTGTTCAGAGCAGGATTGTCAACTCTTTGTCCCCTATAGCTTCATTTGCGTGTCCTTCTTACAAGTTGTATCAAGCTCTGCCGGCCCCTATATGATGAGCTCAGTCTCTGCATTAATTGCCACTTAGATCTACTCCTCATTTTGCTCACATCTCTGTCCTCCCCTGTACAGTTGTTATTATTGTGAGTGTTCAGGAAGTCTCCAACCATCTAGCAGCTGTGTAATTTGAGTATAACTGTTATTGCATTTTTGCTTGTACTGTGTAGCATAAGTTGTTAATTCTTAGGTCTGGTGAGGTTTTTGTGATTCATGTGTTTTTGTCAGTCATTTTTGATAATATTTTGTATCTAAAATAATATATCTTGCATTCACTGAGTATTATCCGGTTTTCTAATTTTATCAGGGCTGACTTAGATAAATTTACACTAGCTAATTTCGTGTTAATAGAGGCTATTGCAGTTAATCATACATTTAACCTGTTTTTGCCATTACATTTTCCTTATGAGTCCTGAATGTTTTGTTGTTAGTTTGAGCATTAAACTTTAACTTGTAATTTTACCTAACTCTTTTGTTTTGAACCTGGAACTTTGCGGGACAGTTTTCTCTGTTCCGTAACATAAATTTGGCGACCTCTTATCAGGATATTCAGGATATTATCATAAGGATATTGCTTGATATTTTGTGACTGTGGTTTATTCATGATGTCTACTATTACTACACTTGATGAAGCCAAAGATTTTTTGTCAAATATGCAAACAGTGTGTGATGTAGAAAACAGAACAAAGAATGAACTTAAGCTTGTTGCTCAACAATTGGGAATTGCAGTTCACTCTCATCATTCTAAAGATCAAATTGTTGGCATGATTAATAAAAGCTTGTTTAATGTAACTCCTCCAAATGAGCAAACGCAGATTGAAATAGCTAAGTTACAGCTAGCTCTGCAGGAGGCTCGTGCTAAGGAGGCTGAATTTCAGGCAAATGCTAAGGAGGCGAAGTCTCAGGCTCGTATTCAGGAGGCTGAATTTCAGGATAATGCTCGTATTCAGGAGGCACAGGTACAGGCTCAGGCACAAATTGAACTTGCTAGGATTCAGGCAGACCATGAGTATCGCATGAAACAAGATGGAACTGGATCATTAGCTCTGATGATTTTGATGTGGCTAAAAATGTTAAACTTGTCCCTCCTTTTAATGAATCTGATTTAACAAAGTATTTTCAGTTCTTTGAGAGGGTAGCTACAGGTTTTAATTGGCCCAAAAAGTATTGGCCAGTACTCCATCAGAGAGTTCTCACCGGTAAAGCTCAAGTAACTTATGCATCTTTGCCTCAGGATCAATGTGATAATTATGATGTAGTTAAGAGCTTGATTCTTAAGGCCTATGAAGTTGTTCCTGAAGCCTATAGAGTAAAATTCAGGACAACTTATAAGCAAGATAAGCAATCCCATGTTGAGTATGCAAAAATCAAAGAAGATTTGTTAGAGCAGTGGTTAAATTCAAAGAATGTGGATTCTGATTTTTACAGATTTAAGCAGATGATTTTGCTGGAGGACTTCAAAAGGTGTATTAATAAAGATGTAAGCCTATATCTTGATGAGAAAAGAATAGATAATTTGTCTGATGCTGCAGTTTTAGCTGATGAATATGTTCTCACTCACAAGAGATATTCTAAAGAAAAAAGGAAAGCTGAAAGTAATTACGTTGCCTCTACTCAGAGTACAGGTAACAGGAATGAGGATAAAGATGATGTTTCTCAGGAAGTAAATACCAGCTTCACCTCTAGATTTCAGAAAAGTAAATGTACTTATTGTAGTAAGCTTGGTCATACTACGGAGAAATGTTTCAGGAGACAGCGTGATGTGAACAAAAAGGAGTCTTTAAATATTCAGTCAATTGGTCTGGTGTCCACCCTTGAGAGTTCCCAGAATTCTTTAACTGAGTTAACTGAACCTGCTTTGAGGGGTAAATTAAATTCTCATGATGAAGCTCCTCTTTTGAGCAGTAACGTGGGTGACACTCTCAAGAGTTCATGTGCTAATTTCCTGTCTGATGGTTTTGTCAGTCCTCTGCACAGTAATGACAGGAAATCAGTTCAAATATATCGTGATACAGGTGCTTGCCAATCCCTTATGCTGACCAGTGTTCTAGGCTCTAATGTTAATTCCTCTGATGAAACTGTAATCTTACAAGGTGTAGGGAATAATTACTTCTCTGTCCCTCTGTGCAGAGTGAATTTAGAGTCTGGTTTTGTTAATGGTTCCGTTATGCTTGAGTTGGTTGAGACACTCCCAATGTCAGGTGTAACTTTCTTACTTGGAAATGATATTGGTGGAAGTCAAGTGTGTCCAGCTCCTCAGTTGTCTAGTAAGCCAGTGGCTGCAGCTCAGGATTGTGATGTCCTTGATGTGTTCTCTGCATGTGCTGTCACTAGGGCTAAGTCTAAAGTTACTGGTGACTTAGTGGATAATGATGATGATGATGTCATCCTAGCTGACACTTTTCTTGCTAATTTGGACCACTCACCAGATGAAGCAGTACCCCGTAGTGTTGATAATTTGTCTCGTCAAGAGTTGGTTGAGTTGCAGGTTGCTGACCCTGAGTTGAAAGGTCTAGCTAACTCTGCTTGCAGTGAGGAAGAGTCAGCCGGTGATTCTACTTGTTATTATATAAAGTCAGGAGTACTTATGAGGAAGTGGAGACCCCAACAGCATCAGCCGACTGTGAATGGGAGGTTGTATATCAAGTTGTCATCCCTCGTGTTTGTAGGCAGGATATCATTAGAGTGGCTCATGATTCCAGTTTGGCAGGACACCTTGGAGTGAGGAAGACTGTGGCACGCATTTTGAAACACTTCTACTGGCCAGGTATCTTCAGAGATGTTTCCTGGTATTGTAAGTCTTGTCACACCTGTCAAGTTGTGGGGAAGTGTAATCAGACCGAAAAGGTTGCACCTCTAGTTCCCATTCCTCCTTTTGAGGTGCCATTCACCCGTGTGTTGGTGGATATTGTGGGCCCTCTTCCTAAGACTTCTTCAGGATTTTCTTATGTGTTGACCCTGATTGATATGGCTACTCGTTATCCTGAAGCCATTCCACTTAGAAATATCTCAGGAAAGAACGTGATTAAGGAAATGTTAGGGTTTTTCACCAAGTTTGGTCTGCCCAAGGAGGTGCAGTCAGACAGGGGAAGTAATTTCATGTCAAATGTTTTCAAGCAGTCTCTGAAAGAGTTGGGCATCACCCAGATCACGTCTTCAGCTTACCATCCCCAGACCCAAGGAACGTTGGAGAGATATCATCAAACACTCAAATCGATGCTCAAGAAATACTGTTTGGAACATCAGAAAGACTGGGACAAAGGTCTTCCATTCATTATATTTGCCGCAAGAGAATCTCCAAATGAATCACTGGGCTTCTCACCCTTTGAACTATTGTTTGGCCATGAAGTAAGAGGACCCCTTAAGCTACTCAAGGAATGCTGGCTGTCGGAGGAAGATGACGTCAACCTGCTGGAGTATGTGATGAAGTTCACAGAACGGCTGTCCACTGCTTTACAGCT
Organism: Coenobita brevimanus; assembly: GCF_032717465.1. Lineage (NCBI taxonomy): Eukaryota > Metazoa > Arthropoda > Malacostraca > Decapoda > Coenobitidae > Coenobita > Coenobita brevimanus. The sequence continues at coordinate 16,745,357 of NC_137011.1, forward strand.
GGTGAGAGAGATTTTAGGAGCTGCTCAGCAGAAGATGAAGACTTGGTATGATAAGAAGTCCAGGTTACGCCACTTTCAGCCAGGAGATCAGGTTTTGATTCTGCTACCAGTGCATGGGCAACCTCTTTAAGCCAAGTTTAGTGGTCCTTATTTCGTGGAGAAGAAACTCAGTGATGTCAACTATGTCATCGCCACACCAGATCATAGAAAGAACATGCAACTTTGTCACATCAACATGCTAAAGTTATATCATAGGCGGGACGAAAATAACCCAGTCTGCACTGTAGCTGTTCCACCCGAGTCTGCAAGTGAAGTTCTCCCATGCAGCATGAGCCTGAGTGATAGTTTGGGGAAGAATCCTGATATCATGAATAATCTCCAGACTAAGCTTTCTCATCTACCTCCCGAGGAAAGGCAGGAGTTTTCGGCATTAATGCAGGAGTACCCGCAAGTGTTCCGTGCCACTCCAGGAAGAACCACTGTGTTGATGCATGATGTCGATGTTGGAGATGCAAAGCCAATTAAACTGCCTCCTTAGCGTGTGAACCCAGTGAAAGGTCCTCTCATCCAGAAGGAGCTTGGCTACCTGTTGGACCACAAGATGATTGAGCCCTGTCAAAGCGAGTGGAGTTCTCCTGTCACTCTAGTCCCTAAGCCAGGTGGGTCGCAGCGGCTTTGCATCGACTACAGACGTATTAATCAGATAACCAAAACAGACACTAACCCTCTCCCTCGCGTGGAAGATTGCATAGACAAAATCGGAAAGGCTAGGTACATAAATAAGTTTGATTTTTTAAAGGGATACTGGCAAGTACCTATGGCTGAACGTGCTAGGGAGATCTCATTTTTTGTAACACTAGGAAAGACTTTTGCATGTTCTGTAATGCCATATGGTATGAAGAATGCACCAGCCACATTTCAGAAGCTCATGAATGTTGTAACAGAGGGTTTGGCAGGGTGTGTTGTTTATATTGATGATGTATTAATCTTCAGTGACAACTGGAAAGATCACATATGCCATGTCAGTAAATTTCTTGAGCGTTTGGTTCAGGCTAATCTTGTAGCCAATTTATCAAAGTGTGAGTTTGGTCAAGCTAAAGTTCATTACCTTGGGTACGTAATTGGTGATGGACAAGTTGCACCACCAGGAGCTAAGGTTCAGGTTATAAGTGATCTTCCCAGACCTAAAAGTAGGAAAGAGCTACAAAAATTTTTGGGAATGGTAGGTTATTACAGGAGATTTGTTCTTAACTTTTCAATTCTTGTATCACCACTTACAGACCTACTGAAAAAGGGAGTTAAATTTGTCTGGACCGATAACTGTGAATCCTCCTTCAGCAAACTTAAAGCTGTCCTATTAATCCCTACACCGCGGGCATGTTTACCGATGTTTTGCGTGTGCCGCGTGGTTATTTGGGCTCCAACAGACTCTCAAAAAATATTTGCCAAAAATCAGTTTTTAGTCCTAGAATATTAAAATTACATATGCTTATGGCACATACCTTCAGCTTTCTCCTGGAATGTTTGTTGAGCCTTCGTCAGTTACCGTACGACTCGTGGAGACCTCTGAATTTGGGTAATCAAGTCTCCACTTTACACTTCCCGACAACCCGTAATATGATTACCACAGCCAGATATTAACACTATAAACACTACTCTATGATTTTCAAGTAGTTTGGGATCCATACTCCCAAAAAAAAACCACTGTGAAAGCAATGAAAATTACGAGCGCGTTTGACCGTCGCACTGGCACTAGTTCGCTCTTGGTACTCTGTCATTTATTATTCATAAAACCCCTCACACTTTATATTTCTATTACTATATAACACTTATATATATCTACAGTCTTTATCCATAAGTTTCCTTCAGTAGTATTAGTTTATTGTCACTGTAGGGATTCAATTTCTTTCAGTAAAATACGTAGCATTCACTTTCTAGTCCTGTATACTAGCATTGAGAGTGAATGTCACATTCATCTTCACTCTCATAACTCATAGCATTCAGACATGCTAGAGTGAAACTTTCACTTTCATTACTCCTAGGGTATATACTCGTATTCTTATAATACATTTCTATTTACGTTCTCTATTTTATTTACGTTATTTACATTTCTATTTTATTTACACTGTGTTATGCACTGTCACTTGAAGTAACTTATAAAACTATTTTCCATTGTTCACATATATTTACATTCATTACTTTCACTTGCTGTTTACACATTATTTACACATTATTTACAATTCCACTTGCACTGTTTTACTCAATAGAAAGATCGTAGTCACTCTTTTATCAATTGTCAGCCCTTTACCTCTTTCCACACGAGGTTTAGTAGGGGGTAAAGGTCACAGGGCCCTTTGCATGGGGGTGAAAAAGTCCCTGAAGTCAGCAAGAAGAAACATACGTACCCCTACTTCGGAAGATGAGAGTAAACTGATAACGGAGGGCCGGGGTAGAGGCCTTCTTAGGGGATATTCAGTGCTACCAATGTTAGCTCTTGAAACAGCTATGTCTAGCACTGAAATGATTGGCAGGAAATCTAGACAATACATTATAAATTAGGTAGTTCCAGGTGAATGTAAATATCACTTAGGCTTCTCCCTTCCCTCGTTACATGTATATTTATTACGAAAATAGATTATACGGCATATTTCAAGGGGAAAAAACAGCGAAAATTAGCGAACGAGTGCACGTGAGGTGTTGTCAGGTGATAATTAGCCAATTCCAGGTGTATGGCACTCTCACTTACCTTATTTCTTTCTTGTATATATTATTTGGTATAAGAATAGGACATAGGGCTTATTTCAATGGATGAAATCAGAGAAAAATTCCAGGGAAGATTTACTTAGCGTAGCACGGCCGGTCAGGCGAGAGGATAGGGTAATGGAGGGGGCGTAGGGAGGGGAGACAAGAATGGGGAGAAATGGCTGAATTGTCAACAATGGATGGGAGTACAGATGAGATTATGAGTGCTGATTAGTGTTGGACATTGGCAGTACTGATAGATGATACAAGCCCCCACTTGGAAGCCCGGGTGAATTCAAAATAACACAGAATCACAAAAGCAACGACCCGCGGTATGATCCCTTGCTCCCAAGCGTCACGGAAGTGACGCCCCGCGGTTAAGGGGTTAAGTCAGCCAGTGCTCGTTACTCCAAATTTTGCTAAGCCTTTTAAGATGGCTGTTGACGCAAGTGATACAGGAGCTGGGGCTGTTTTGCTGCAAGAGGATGATCAGGGTATTGAACACCCTGTATCTTATTACAGTAAGAAGTTCACTCCACCTCAAAAGAACTACTCAACTATTGAGAAAGAGCTTTTGGCTTTGATTTTGGGTTTACAGCATTTTTCATTTTATTTATGTTCTGGTTTTGACCCCATAGTCATTTATACCGATCATAACCCACTGAAATTCCTTAGTAAGTTTAAAGATAAAAATCAGAGATTGACAAGATGGAGTTTACTTCTTCAGGAGTATTCATTAGACATACAACATGTCAAGGGGAAAGAAAATGTTATTGCAGATTGCTTATCTAGACTTTAGACAGGTTGTTTTAGAGTAATAAGAAATTTCCTTTGTAAATTTCTTTTTCTTTGTTGGGAGGTGTTACATAGCCTATGATTTCATCATCCTTTGTGTAATTCTAATGTACAGTATGCTGCATGTTTGATCACGAGCGTGTTCTACCTCATTCCCCCCCTCCTCCCTTATAGTAGAGTAAGTCGTTCTTTCTGTTGTTCAGAGCAGGATTGTCAACTCTTTGTCCCCTATAGCTTCATTTGCGCGTCCTTCTTACAAGTTGTATCAAGCTCTGCCGGCCCCTATATAATGAGCTCAGTCTCTGCATTAATTGCCACTTAGATCTACTCCTCATTTTGCTCACATCTCTGTCCTCCCCTGTACAGTTGTTATTATTGTGAGTGCTCAGGAAGTCTCCAACCATCTAGCACCTGTGTAATTTGAGTATAACTCTTATTGCATTTTTGCTTGTACTGTGTAGCATAAGTTGTTAATTCTTAGGCCTGGTGAGGTTTTTGTGATTCATGTGTTTTTGTCAGTAAAAAATTTTGTATCTGAAATAATATATCTTGCATTCACTGAGTATTATCAGGTTTTCTCATTTTATCAGGGCTGACTTAGATAAATTTACACTTGCTAATTTCGTGTTAATAGAGGCTATTGCAGTTAACCATATATTTAACCTGTTTTTGCCATTACATTATCCTTATGAGTCCTGAATGTTTTGTTGTTTGAGCATTAAACTTTAACTTGTAATTTTACCTAACTCTTTTGTTTTGAACCTGGAACTTTGCAGGACAGTTTTCTCTGTTCCGTAACAATATACATATATATATATATATATATATATATATATATATATATATATATATATATATATATATATATATATATATATATATATATATATATATATATATATATATATATATATATATATATATATATATATATATATATATATATATATATATATATATATATATATTCAACATGGATGTTGGTGTTGGTGCCAAAGTGGTGACATGTGGAGGTGTGTGTAGGAGGACTTCTGGGCCTTGGGAAAGACCCCGAAGCCTTTGCACAGAGTCAGACGCATAAAAAAAAAAAAAAAAAAACTTGTACCACCAGTCCCACCACAATCCCACCACTGCCACCACAGTGTCACCGCTGCCATCACAGTCTCATTGCTGCCACAACTATTCAGTTACAACTGCCATAATGCCATTGTTACCATGACAGTCTCGTTGCTGCCATCACAATCTCGCTACTACCACTACAATCACAGTATTCACAAGACAGTCCCGCTACTGCCACCCCAATGTTACCACTGACATTCCATTTCCAACATGACCATTACAATCCTGCCACGTTCATCACAGTCCCATCACTGCCATCAGAACCTGTGTGCTGCCATTACAGTCTCACTTCTGCCATTGCAGATCCACTGCTGCCGCCACAGTCCTATCCCTGCCAACACAACTGCCATTAAAATCCCACTGTTGATGCTACAGCCGTAACACTGACACAACATTCCAACTGCCATCACCAAATCCTCACCATATTCAAGTACCTTGCATATATATATATATATATATATATATATATATATATATATATATATATATATATATATATATATATCATTGGATCCCAGGAGTGCTGGGCGAGGCATCACACTGGGAGGGTACTAAGCGTACCGCCCTCCGCCTATCGGCTCATAGTCGTGAAGCTCATAGGTCCCTACCCGGGGGTTCCCTACTTTATAAAGACTTGAAAAATCCCAGGTCTGTCCAGTACTCGGGACACTGGGCTCCAATGGGATATATATATATATATTTATATATATATATATATATTGTTACGCTGTCCGCCTTTCCGTTCCCACGGGTGCAGCCGTTACAGCTGGGCTAGGGGATTATGCAGTATGTATCCGTGTCATTCGCGGAGTTTACATTAGCGAGTGTTACAAGTTCTTTTGTTTCTTTCGTTCCTGCCACTGAGGGCAATTTTATTTCATACCATGCTGAGTATGCATTTGATTATTTTGATTGTCTTGTGTGAGCTACCAGTATATTTAATAATGTTTTGCTTGCATTAGAAGTACCAATTTATTGTAGAGAGAGAGGGGCACGAATATAAGTTCTTATTAATTAATTTGATTCATGAGTTCGCGCTTGGCTGCACACGAGCCTGGCGTCAGGGCAGTGTCTTCCCAACCAGCTTCTGTATCGTGCGTGTGTGCACACTCTCTCTCTCCCCAGTCATTTTTCTGCCGAGCTGGCGTTTTCATTTAAGTTTATTTTTATTCTTTTGTTGCTGACTGAGGGAAGTAGTTATTTTATTTTGTTTTTGTAACCGTGTTGTCTTTGGAGGGCCAGTCTGGCTCACCGTGGTCCTCTTGCTGCCTTTGTTAACGTTCCCTAACACACGTACATACACACACACCCCTAACCCCTACACAGTTTAATCCCAACTCTTTGCACAAGGCTAGTGAGAACTATCGTGAGCCATTAACTGCGTTCCCCCTTGGACACGGGTTAAGTAGAAAGTCGTCACCACCGGAAGTAAGTGGGAGGTGTTCCTGTAGACTGCCTCGGGCGGTATTACTTCCGGTAGTGACGATAGTAGACTAGATCCATAGGTAGGCTGTTCCGTTTTACTATCAAGGTACAGAGTGTTGCGTACTTAAGTGATATTTCCGTTGCACAGTTTTTTCTCTAGTTTGCGGAGTGTCAGTGCCGGGGTCTGCGTTATTTATGCAACGCAGTGGAGGCCGATCATCTAAGGCTGCCTTGTGGTCTTTTTTTTGTAATAGCCCCGGGCTGGCGCTACCGTAACAATATATATATATATATATATATATATATATATGAGACCAGCATTCAGACCCTGTGCACAACACATCACCCTTATACTGCCAGTATAAGTACCACCTCATGTGACTCATATACAAAATCACGAGGGAGATAACCTAAGTAATGTGGCTGGCACATCACCACCGAATCTACCCAACACTCAAACGTGGAGGAGAGCAATTAAGTAATGTGGTCAGTATCTACGCTTTTAACTCCATACGCCTTCATCACTACAGTCCTTTCACTGCCACCATATCTACCTCATACACAAAAGCACCAACGAGAGATTGATGGGTGTGATTTGGCTTTTTTTTCCCAGTTCATATAGATAAATTAGACTGACAATGAAACTGACTTTATTACAAGGATATGCAAAGTTTGAAGACGTTATCATGATTCATTCACATTACCTTGAGTTCTCTAACTGTGCACAGGTCATGATGTTCACTAATATTGATAGTATCTTTGCCCAGAACCCCAGATTAAAATTTGATTCTCCATCTTGAGAAGCAGAGTGTAAATGACTGACCTAAAAATACTGCCATCTTGCATGAACTGTATATGCTGGAGTTCAGTGAATGATACCAACCACACTATCTGTAGTGTTAGTTAAACTGTAAACAGTACAATGCCAATTGACTGCACCAGGTTCGTCACGCCAGATATATATGGTTAAGCTTTGTGGTTCTCAGACAGTCATCGTACTTTAATCTATTGTTATAAGAACAGTGTTTTTAATACTATGATAGTTATGTTGAGTGGCTAAACCAATGGAATCTCAGATTTCAGGCGAAACAAATTAGTCTATGAGTTTGTCAGCACAATTCTCTGATATTACAAATTTTGAATAGTATAAGCATGGTTTCTGGAGTACAAAGTTCTTGCGGGGAAGACCGTGAAACCTAGTTTCCTTGTCCATGTTCAGAGTTTAGAATTTAATGAGAGAAAATAAGAAATATACAAATGATGGCGCCTTACCTTGCTGAAGTAACACACGTATGTAGGTAAAAGTATTAGAGAGTAAACTTATTTGACTGAGTGTTCTGGCAGGAAGGCAAGTATGCAGCAGCATCATGACAATCAGCAACACCAGCAGTGCCGTGAGAGTGGATAACCACACCAAGGGTGTCAAAGGAAGAAAGAAATTCCAGGGATCCACCTCAGGACTTTCCCTCCTCACAACCATCCTGTTATGCCCGACAGTCACAGGGAATGGAAAGTCCATTACAGCTGATCGGGCTGGAGTCATGATGTAGAGTCCTTGTCCAAGGTCAACTTCCTGTGCATAGTCATTGTAAGAAATTGATAATTCTTTTCTTAGTAAAATGGAACATTTTCATGATAGCAAACTAAAGTTTAAGGTTAGTATCATACTGCAGGAATTTTGAACGCAGGGAGAATTTTTATACAAAAGAAAATAAAAAGTCAAGGATACTGGAGCTAACTTCATTTTCAATGAATTCAAAACACATAAAGATTACTGTTTAATCATGAAGTAAAATTATATCAATAAAGAAGAGAATAAATTGAAAATATGTTATAAAGGTTATGTTATACTATAACTTCACTTACATTTCTGTGTATCATGCCAACCATGCCGGACCAAGACCCATCAGGATTTGGTGCACCAAACACTCCATCGCCCGGTTGAACATAGCTAATCCTGGCGAACATAAATTCATATGTAGAAATGTGCAAAGGCAAGCAAATGAAAAAAAAAAAAGTATCAATATATGTTGAAACACAAGCCAAGATGCACACTGAACTGAAAGAATATTGAAGAATATCTTACGAAAAGTTCATAGCCTCTGCGATGGTTTCAATGAGAGTGCCTCGTGGATCAATGATTTTTATTCCTCCTGGAATGCTAGGATCATCAACAAACTTGGTGTAAGGAGGAACCAACAATCTAACCACAGATAATTGAGGACCCTGGGATAAACTGAAAACAGATAAAATCGTTATTATAATTACCATACTGACCTTTTATCGCACTAAAGATGAGGTGAGAAATAGTTATCATGAAAGAAATAATTGTGTGTCTCTCCAGAGATATGGGTCTTTGTGCGTGGTTTCCGTCCACGCTGAGCAGGCCTTAGGACATTATCATTTGACACACACACACACACACACACACACACATCGATATTTATATCTATATCTATCTGTCTAGATATATCTATATTTCTATATACTTTCTCTCTCTCTCTCTCTCTCTCTCTCTCTGTATATATATATATATATATATATATATATATATATATATATATATATATATATATATATATATATAGAGATATATAGATCTCTCTCTCTCTCTCTCCGTATATATATATATATATATATATATATATATATATATATAGATAGATAGATAGATAGATATAGATATAGATATAGATATCTATCTATCTATCTATATACATAGGCTGCTTCCCCCAAGGAAAGGGAGGTAGCCGAGACAGGACGACTCACTCTCCATTTACTCATCCATTCAAACATATTCATTCGCATCTTAGCCCCAAAGGGGAGAACGGACAGATCCTCACCGCACCACACCGCACAAGGGTCAACTGCGCAATGCAATCAGTGACATCCGCAGCAGGGCCCGACAGCAGAACTGGTTTACCCTTGCCACATCATAATAGACCCATCCCCTTACCCGCACCTGACCTGACTAGCTGATCAGACCAAATGCGGGAGAATATCCCCTCACGGCTGCATCATCACTTATTCACAATTTCTCTCCATTTATTTCTGTCACGGACAGCCACTCTTCCTTGCTCAACAGACATCCCTCTCGCATCCAGCGCTCTCTTCACACTGTCCATCCATCCTATTCGTGGTCTTCCTCTCAGCCTTACACCTCTCACATCAGATCTAGTTATCTTTTTCACCAATCGCTCATTATCCATTCTCTCCATATGCCCAAACCATTGCAACACCCTCTGCTCAACTCTACCAGCCATCTCCCGGGAGATATATATATATATATATATATATATATATATATATATATATATATATATATATATATATATATATATATATATATATATGTGTGTGTGTGTGTGTGTGTGTCTGTGTGTGTGTGGATGGTCTTTAATTTTCTAAGTTGTAGATTTTTTATGGCCCCCCCCTCACTTTTGTTCCTCTTGGTACAAAAACCCTCCATGCCTTCTGCCTGTGGGTGACTCTACACTGAGTGACATGCCAAATGGTTTCCTATACACCTGAAAACCATTTACTATGCTGGGTGGTAACCATATAACCAAATTTTGGCGCCTGGTGGTTTAGTGGGTACTCGTAATTATTGCGCTCCAGTCGGATAGAGCCGGTGAAGGTTTATATCCAAGGGGTGGTTGGGGTTTATTGCTCATGTAATGCAACTCAGAGATGAGTGAGGCTGGTCACCCTCATCTTAATTGTCAGGACCAACTGCCTAGCCCCGGGCTCCTACACTCCTCATGGGGCAACGTAGGATTGGATGATGGATGGATGGATGGATGGCAAAATTTCAGTCCTCCACTGTAGTATTTACTGGTGCCCCAAATACCCAGAAGTTCACACTCTGTGCCATCTGGGCTTAAAACCCTGCCTTCGCACCTAGGTCCCCCTTACAATGTAAGTATTAGCGTCTCGCTGGGGGGATGTCTTGGGAACAGATCCCCCACTCATTGTTGCCTAGTTTGAGAGGTCATGGCTGCATTTTGAGTGTATGGGAATCACTGACAATGAGCCTCCATGACCTGGAACAGGAATTGCTACCGCTCCTCATCTTTGGTGATGATAGGGAGCGCAACTTTTCGCTCAGCGAGGTTGTTTGTGACTTTCAGTGAATTGCGACTGGATGCATTGCATGGCTTTCTTGTAGTCATCTTGTTCAACCTATGTGGATGGGTCGACATCTAGGAACCCATTGGAGGAGCCAAGGAAGAAAGGAAGGGAGTGAGTGGTGCTCATTACGAAAGCATTAGATTCTCTGGACCATACGAAGACCAGCAACCACAATACTGTCCACATCTTGGTTGCTGCACCATCTGTGTATGGCTCCTAAAGTTATGGCTTTCAACCGGCAGAGCATCCACGGGGGCAAATCAGGGCTTCTAGCGAACAGGCAGTAGCACAACACTCAGTCTTCAACCCTAGTGTTCTCCTCACTATTCACTGGGAGAGTAAGTTGGTTGCTGATGAACCTGGCCAAGAAAAGTTGGAATATTTACCTATCCAGGTGTCTGGAGAGGGAATTGTGAAACTGCTGAAGATCCCCGAACTACAATCAGGAACAGGAGCTGATGTGGTGGAGGCAATCTTTGCTAACCAGCAAGAATGGGACCTGGTGGATTTGGTGACAAACAGACCTTTAACACAACTGCTAGCAACACCGGAATTCACTGTGGGGCCTGCACTCCTCTACACTCCCCTACAGGAAGCACATCAGTGAGATCATCATCCAGAAAGTCTCCACAGTTTGCACTAGCATCATCACATGGAAGTGAAAAAGTTACTACATGACAGTATTGTGATACCAACTCTAACGTATGGAAGTGAAGCTTGGACATTGCTGGAAGGACACAAGTCAAGAGTGAGAGCAGTGGAAATGAGTTATTTAAGAGGAGCCTATGGAGTCACATGGAGAGACAGGCTGACAAATGCGAATATAAAGGAGCGTTGTGGTGTGGATGTGGATGTGATAGGAAGCGTTAGGAGGAATACACTGAGGTGGTTTGGCCATGTGGAGAGGATGGAGGGTGAAAGACTGACGAAGAGAGTGTATGTGAGTGAGGTGGAGGGGGGAAGAGGGAGGGGGAGGCCGAGGATGAGATGGAGGAATGGAGTGGAGAGGCATATGAGAGAGGGGGGGGGGTGAGTTGGGAGAGGGGCAGTGAAATGGCGGGGGACAGGGCGACGTGGAGGCGATTTGTTTGTGGCCACCCGGAACGGGATTGAAGCGTCTGGCAATAGACAGATTGACAGATCATCACATTAGGGCTAGACATCCCTCTCTTCAAGCATTTGAAGCAGGGATGGACCTCCAATGCAGCTGATCACTTAGAACTGCTTGCCAACTTTCCTACCCGATGCAAAGGTCATCACCTTCTGCCATCTTCAGCTCACTGCCCAACAGCCATGGGAAGATTACTGGGAGTTGCTCAACCTCACAGTGATCATCCTTAGTGGAATTCCTCCTTGTGGCTTCCACATTTTTGCAGCCTGGCACCTACCACCTTGCTCGTTGGATGGCCAAAATCATCTACTTAGTAAATATTTACCTTTTTTGCAGGCAGTTGAATCTCACTGCATTTGATTAGTTTGTCATATTTGCCATCATGATTTACATTCCATACTGGTTTACAGCACCAGTTGCCACATCTGCTTCTCTGAACGACCTCAAGTTTCTTCAAGACATCCTGAACTACAATGACTTCGACTTCTCATCCACTGCTGTGAAGGCCTTCAGCGCTCATCGATGATATCTCTCTGAGGAGCTGGTTGGCCTGGCATTCTTTGACTAGTCCCTCGACTTGGAAACGAAGAGGGCCATGGTCACAGCTCTGGAGAACAAGGAGGGTGGTGAGCTCAAGAAGAGAAGGACTCTGGAGTTGTATATGGCTGTCATTCGAGTGATGAACCTCCCTGATTTCGTTATGAGCACCACTCACTGCCTTCCATTCTTCCTTGGCTCTTCCAATGGGATCCTGAATGTCGATCAATCCACGTGGGTTGAACAAGATGACTACAAGAAAGCCAAGGAATGTGTTTAGTCACTGAAAGACACAAACAACCTCGCTGAACGAAGAGTTGCACTCCCTGTCATCACCAAAGACGAGAAGCATAGCAATTCCTGTTCCAGGTCATAAAGGCTCATTCTCAGTGATTCCCAGACACTCAAAAGGCAGCCATGACCTCTCAAATTAGGCAACAAAGAGTGGGAGATCTGTTCCCAAGACATCCCCCCAACAAGAAGCTGATACTTTTACTGTAAGGGGGCTGGTGGGGTACAAATGGCACAGAGTGTGAACTTCTGGGTCTTTGGGGCACCAGTAAATACTACAGTGGTAGACTGATATTTTGCATGGAGAGTATTTGTGTCCAGAGAAGCAAAAGCGATGGATGGCTCATAAAAAATTTACAACTTTGAAAATAAAGACCACCCTAATAAATATACTGTATATAGATAGATAGATAGATAGATAGATCTATATACATTGTTACGGAACAGAGAGAGATAATGAACACTTCAAGTGAGAATACTAAAATCACTACTGTCCCGCAAAGTTCCAGGTTCAAAACAAAAGAGTTAGGTAAAATTACAAGTTAAAGTTTAATGCTCAAACTAACAGCTAAACATTCAGGACTCATAAGGATAATGTAATGGCAAAAAACAGGTTAAATATATGGTTAACTGCAATAGCCTCTATTAACACGAAATTAGCAAGAGTAAATTTATCTAAGTCAGCCCTGATAAAATGAGAAAACCGGATAATGCTCAGTTAAAGTAAGATATAATATTATCACTGATACAAAACACTACTCACACTGGCTGACATTAAAAACTTTACATGAATCACAAAAACCTTACCAGGCCTACGAATTAACACCTTAGGCCATACAGTACAAGAAAAATGGTAACAACACTTATACTCAAATTATACAGCAGCTAGATGGTTGGAGACTTCCTGAGCACTCACAAAAATAATAATACACTATACAGGGGAGGAAAGAGATGTGAACCAAATGAGGAGTAGATCTAAGTGGCAATTAATGCAGAGACTGAGCTCATTATATAGGGGCCAGCAGAGCTTGATTCAACTTGCAAGAAGGACGCGCAAATGAGGGGACAGAGGTCGAAGAGTTGACACTCCTGCTCTGAACAACAGAAGGAACGACTTACTGTACTATAAGGGGAGAAGGGAGGAGTGAGGTAGAACATGCAAGCCTGGTCACTATGGAAGCCATGAAGCGAATTGCGATCAAACCTGCAGCATACTGTACATTAGAATTATACAAAGGATGATGAAACCATAGGCTATGTAACACCTCCCCACAAAGAAAAAGAAATTTACAAAGGAAATTTCTTATTACTCTAAAACAATCTGTCTAAAGTCTAGATAAGCAATCTGCAATAACATTTTCTTTCCCCTTGACATGTCGTATGTCTAATGAATACTCCTGAAGAAGTAGACTCCATATTGTCAATCTCTGATTTTTATCTTTAAACTTTTTAAGGAATTTCAATGGGTTATGATGGGTATAAATGACTATGGGGTCAAAACCAGAACACAAATAAAATGAAAAATGCTGTAAACCCAAAATCAAGGCCAAAAGCTCTTTCTCAATAGTTGAGTAGTTCTTTTGAGGTGGAGTGAACTTCTTACTGTAATAAGATACAGGATGTTCAATACCCTGATCATCAACTTGCAGCAAAACAGCCCCAGCTCCTGTATCACTTGCGTCAACAGCCATCTTAAAAGGCTTAGCAAAATTTGGAGTAGCGAGCACTGGCTGACTTAATAGGATAGCTTTAAGTTTGCTGAAAGAGGATTCACAGTTATCGGTCCAGATAAATTTAACTCTCATTTTCAGTAGGTCTGTAAGTGGTGATACAAGAATTGAAAAGTTAAAAACAAATCTCCTGTAATAACCTACCATTCCCAAAAATCTTTGTAGCGCTTTCCTACTTTTAGGTCTGGGAAGATCACTTATAACCTGAACCTTAGCTCCTGGTGATGCAACTTGTCCATCACCAATTACATACCCAAGGTACTGATCTTTAGCTTGATTAAACTCACACTTTCATAAATTAGCTACAAGATTAACCTGAACCAAACGCTCAAGAAATTTACTGACATGGCATAGGTGATCTTTGCAGTTGTCACTGAAGATTAATACATCATCAATATAAACAACACACCCTGCCAAACCCTCTGTTACAACATTCATGAGCTTCTGAAAAGTGGCTGGTGCATTCTTCATACCATATGGCATTACAGAACATGCAAAAGTCTTTCCTAGTGTTACAAAACATGAGATCTCCCTAGCACGTTCAGTCATAGGTACTTGCCAGTATCCCTTTAACAAATCAAACTTACTAATGTACCTAGCCTTTCCGATCTTGTCTTTGCAATCTTCCACGCGAGGGAGAGGGTTAGTGTCTGTTTTGGTTATCTGATTAACACGTCTGCAGTCGACGCAAAGCCGCTGCGACCCACCTGGCTTAGGGACTAGAGTGACAGGAGAACTCCACTCGCTCTGACACGGCTCAATCATCTTGTGGTCCAACAGGTAGCCAAGCTCCTTCTGGATGAGAGGAACTTTCACTGGATTCACATGGTAAGGAGGCAGTTTAATTGGCTTTGCGTCTCCAACATCGACATCATGCATCAACACAGTGGTTCTTCCTGGACTGTCACAGAACACTTGTGGGTACTCCTGCAGTAATGCCGAAAACTCCTGCTTTTCCTCGGAAGGTAAATGAGAAAGCTTAGTCTGGAGATCATTCATGATATCAGGATTCTTCCCCAAACTATCACTCAGGCTCATACTGCATGAGAGAACTTCACTTGCAGACTCGGGTGGAACAGCTACAGTGCAGACTGGGTTATTTTCGTCCCGCCTGTGATATAACTTTAGCATGTTGATATGACAAAGTTGCTTGTTCTTTCTACGATCTGGTGTGGCGATGACATAGTTGACATCACCGAGTTTCTTCTCCACGAAATAAGGACCACTAAACTTGGCTTGAAGAGGTTGCCCATGCACCGGTAGCAGAATCAAAACCTGATCTCCTGGCTGAAAGTGGCGTAGCCTGGACTTCTTATCATACCAAATCTTCATCTTCTCCTGAGCAGCTCCTAAATTCTCTCTCGCCTGCTGTAAAGCAGTGGACAGCCGTTCTTTGAATTTCATCACATACTCCAGCAGGTTGACGTCATCTTCCTCCGACAGCCAGCATTCCTTGAGTAGCTTAAGGGGTCCTCTTACTTCATGGCCAAACAGTAGTTCAAAGGGTGAGAAGCCCAGTGATTCATTTGGAGATTCTCTTGCGGCAAATACAACGAATGGAAGACCTTTATCCCAGTCTTTCTGATGTTCCAAACAGTATTTCCTGAGCATCGATTTGAGTGTTTGATGATATCTCTCCAACGCTCCTTGGGTCTGGGGATGGTAAGCTGAAGACGTGATCTGGGTGATGCCCAACTCTTTCAGACTGCTTGAAAACATTTGACATGAAATTACTTCCCCGGTCTGACTGCACCTCCTTGGGCAGACCAAACTTGGTGAAAAACCCTAGCATTTCCTTAACCACGTTCTTTGCTGAGATATTTCTAAGTGGAATGGCTTCAGGATAACAAGTAGCCATATCAATCAGGGTCAACACATAAGAAAATCCTGAAGAAGTCTTAGGAAGAGGGCCCACAATATCCACCAACACACGGGTGAATGGCGCCTCAAAAGGAGGAATGGGAACTAGAGGTGCAACCTTTTCGGTCTGATTACACTTCCCCACAACTTGACAGGTGTGACAAGACTTACAATACCAGGAAACATCTCTGAAGATACCTAGCCAGTAGAAGTGTTTCAAAATGCGTGCCACAGTCTTCCTCACTCCAAGGTGTCCTGCCAAACTGGAATCATGAGCCACTCTAATGATATCCTGCCTACAAACACGAGGGATGACAACTTGATATACAACCTCCCATTCACAGTCGGCTGATGCTGTTGGGGGTCTCCACTTTCTCATAAGTACTCCTGACTTTATATAATAACAAGTAGAAACACCAGCTGGGTCTTCCTCACTGCAAGCAGAGTTAGCTAGACCTTTCAACTGGGTCAGCAACCTGCAACTCAACCAACTCATGACGAAACAAATTATCAACACTACAGGGTACTGCCTCATCTGGTGAGTGGTCTAAATTAGCAAGAAAAGTGTCAGCTAGGATAACATCATCATCATCATTATCCTCTAAGTCACCAGTAACTTTAGACTTAGCCCTAGTGACAGCACATGCAGAGAACACATCAGGGATATCACAATCCTGGGTCGCAGTCACTGGTTCACTAGACAACTGAGGAGCTGGACACACTTGACTTCCACCAATATCATTTCCAAGTAAGAAAGTTACACCTGATATTGGGAGTGTCTCAACCAACCCAAGCATAACGGAACCATTAACAAAACCAGACTCTAAATTCACTCTGCACAGAGGGACAGAGAAGTAATTATTCCCCACACCTTGTAAGATTACAGTTTCATCAGAGGAATTAACATTAGAGCCTAGAACACTGGTCAGCATAAGGGATTGGCAAGCACCTGTGTCACGATATATTTGAACTGATTTCCTGTCATTACTGTCCAGAGGACTGACAAAACCATCAGACAGGAAATTAGCACATGAACTCTTGAGAGTGTCACCCACGTTACTGCCCAAAAGAGGAGCTTCATCATGAGAATTTAATTTACCCCTCAAATTAGGTTCAGTTAACTCGGTTAAAGAATTCTGGGAACTCTCAAGGTTGGACATTGGACCAATTGACTGAATATTTAAAGACTCCTTTTTGTTCACATCACACTGTCTCCTGAAACATTTCTCCGTAGTATGACCAAGCTTACTACAATAAGTACATTTACTTTTCTGAAATCTAGAGGTGAAGCTGGTATTTACTTCCTGAGAAACATCATCTTTATTCTCTTTCGTGTTACCTATACTCTGAGTAGAGGCAACGTACTTACTCTCAGCTTTCCTTTTTTCTTTAGAATATCTCTTGTGTGAGAGAACATATTCATCAGCTAAAACTGCAGCATCAGACAAATTATCTATTCTTTTCTCATCAAGATATAGGCTTACATCTTTATTAATACACCTTTTGAAGTCCTCCATCAAAATCATCTGCTTAAATTTATCAAAATCAGAATTTACATGCTTAGAATTTAACCACTGCTCTAACAGATCTTCTTTGATTTTTGCATACTCAATATGGGATTGCTTATCTTGCTTTTAAATTGTCCTAAATTTTACTCTATAGGCTTCAGGAACAAGCTCATAGGCCTTAAGAATCAAGCTCTTAACTACATCATAATTATCAGATTGATCCTGAGGCAAAGATGCATAAGTTACTTGAGCTTTACTGGTGAAAACAGTTTGAAGGAGTACTGGCCAATACTTTTTGGGCCAATTAAAACCTGTAGCTACCCTCTCAAACAACTGAAAATACTTTGTTAAATCAGATTCATTAAAAGGAGGGACTAGTTTAACATTTTTAGCCACATCAAAATCATTAGAGCTAGATGATCCAGTTCCACCTTATTTCATGCGATACTCATGGTCTGCCTGAATCCTAGCAAGTTCAATTTGTGCCTCCTGAACACGAGCCTGAGACTCAGCCTGTGCCTGTGCCTCCTGAATACGAGCCTGAGACTCAGCCTATGCCTGTGCCTCCTGAATACGAGCCTGAGACTCAGCCTCCTTAGCACGTGCCTGAAACTCAGCCTCCTTAGCACGAGCCTCCTGCAGGGCTAGCTGTAACTTAGCTATTTCAATCTGCATTTGCTCATCTAGAGGAGTTACATCAAACAAGCCTTTATTAATCATGCCAACAATTTGATCTTTGGAATGATGAGAGTGAACAGCAATTCCCAATTGTTGAGCAACAAGCTTAAGTTCATTCTTTGTTCTGTTTTCTGCATCACATACTGTTTGCACATTTGACAAAAAATCTTTGGCTTCATCAAGAGTAGTAATAGTAGACATCATGAATAAATCACAGTCACAAAATATCAAGCAATATCCTTATGATAATATCCTGAATATCCTGATAAGAGGTCGCCAAATTTATGTTACGGAACAGAGAGAGATAATGAACACTTCAAGTGAGAATACTAAAATCACTACTGTCCTGCAAAGTTCCAGGTTCAAAACAAAAGAGTTAAGTAAAATTACAAGTTAAAGTTTAATGCTCAAACTAACAACTAAACATTCAGGACTGATAAGGATAATGTAATGGCAAAAAACAGGTTAAATATATGGTTAACTGCAATAGCCTCTATTAACACGAAATTAGCAAGAGTAAATTTATCTAAGTCAGCCCTGATAAAATGATAAAACCGGATAATGCTCAGTTAAAGTAAGATATAATATTATCACAGTTACAAAACACTCACACACACCGCAACTCAGCCAGGAGACAGGGCGTGTGTGCTGGGCATTCCCCAGGGCCTGTCTTCCCCCTTACCTTACTCAAGACAAACACCACCAACCGGGCTACAGCAAGGCCCGGTCTCCTCGATAATGAGGAATCATCAACAACAACACAACAAAACATTACTCAAACTGGCTGATATTAAAAACTTTACATGAATCATCTTACATGAATCACAAAAACCTTACCAGGCCTACGAATTAACAACTTAGGCCATACAGTACAAGAAAAATGGTAACAACACTTATACTCAAATTATACAGCAGCTAGATGGTTGGAGACTTCCTGAGCACTCACAAAGATAATACACTATACAGGGGAGAACAGAGATGTGAACCAAATGAGGAGTAGATCTAGGTTGCAATTAATGCAGAGACTGAGCTCATTATATAGGGGGCGGCAGAGCTTGATTCAACTTGCAAGAAGGACGCGCAAATGAGGGGACAGAGCACGAAGAGTTGACACTCCTGCTGTGAACAACAGAAAGAACGACTTACTCTACTATAAGGGGAGAAGGGGGGAGTGAGGTAGAACACGCAAGCCTGGTCACTATGGAAGGCACGAGGCGAATCGTGATCAAACATGCAGCATACTGTACATTAGAATTATACAAAGGATGATGAAATCATAGGCTATGTAACAACATCCATCAGCCACTCCTACGTTACCCCATGAGGAGCGTAGGAGCCCGTGGCTGAGTAGTTGGTCCTGACATTTAAAATGAGAGTGACAAGCCTCACTCATCCCTGAGTGGCATTACGTGAGCAATAAACCCCAACCACCCCTTGGAAAGAAACCTTCACTGGCTCAATCCGACTGGAACACAATAATTACTCACTAAACCACCAGGCGCCAAAACTTGGATATATTGTTACCACTCAGCGTAGTAAATGGTTTCCTGGTGTGCAGGAAACTATCTGGCTTGTCACTCAGCCTAGAGTCACCCACAGGCAGAAGGAAGAGGAAAGAATGAAGGAAAGAAAGAAGAGGGAGTGTAAAGTTACTCGTAGGCAGAAGGATGAGGAAAGACTGAAGGAAAGAAAGACAGAAGAGGATGGAAGGAATGAAGAAGAGGAAAGGGCAGACACCCGAGAGCAGCACTACATCGAGTGAGTTATATATCAGCCATTGCAAGTCCACTGAACAAAGGCCTCCCCAACCTTCTCCACGAATTCCCTGACTGAGCCAGTATCTTCCCGGTTTTACTTGCAAATTTCTGCATTTCATCTCTCGCCCTCTGTCTGGTTGTTTTCTAATACATGTACAATTTGTTGAATTCCAATCAGTCAGCCTCTTGCCCCCTCAGAAATCCCATATTCTTGCCACATGATCTGCTCACCACCATTTCTGTTCTCTTGGTATTTTTGTAATGTCCTTGTTGTTAGTTTATTCTCTCACCCTAGTTGATGGCTCAGAGATGTCCCCAACATTGACCTCTCCATTTGCACTTTGAAAACAGATTAGTTTCTTTTCCATTGATTTAGTCAGTTTTAGATCATTTAACATTTCCCGCAATGTCTCTGCTGGTACTGAAATTAGGACACTGTTATCTGCAAATCTTAAATGGATTAAGCATTCTCCATTTTTGCTTACTCCTTTGTTTTCTAATCTAGCCTTTTGAAAATACTTTCAAAGCATATTTTATAACTTTGGTGAAACTGAATATCCCCGACGCACTCCTTTCTCGATCTTCATTTATGCTGAATCTCTATATAACTGAACTGTAGCAGTTCCCTCTCTGTATATGTCTCAAGTAGATTTACAATGTACTCATTCTCTCTTTGTCCCTGCAATAATTTTGTAACAGATACGTGCATCATTGGGTCGAAAACCTTTTCATAATAGACAAAACCAAAACACAATGGTTTATTATTGCCCGCTTTTAGCAAGGCAAGGCGATATAGTATGTCTGTGTGTGTGTGTGTGTGTGTGTGTGTGTGTGTGTGTGTGTGTGTGTGTGTAATAATTCACCGGGTCGGTCAGGATCACCTGATGGTCGTGATCGTCAGCTTGTACCCTCCCGGAAGGGAGCTGAGAGCTCATATAGTCCGATCTAAGGGCAAGGCTGTGACTTTCACACACGCACACACCCGTCCCCTTGCTCGAGGGGGACAGTAACCACCCACTTTGTCAGTGAAACTTTTCGCAACCTGAGCGAGGCGCGAACTCCCGTCCACCAGTTGGCAAGTGGGAACGTTACCACTGCACCAGGTGTGTGTGTGTGTGTGTGTGTGTGTGTGTGTGTGTGTGTGTGTGTGTGTGTGTGTGTGTGTGTGTGTGTACCTTTGGCAAAATTATCTCGAAAAGTTGTACACGAAATTTCATGAAACGTTAAGGAAATAGCAAATATGTGGATATGCAGAAGCCTATTACTTTTGGTGAGGATTTGGTCAGACAATCGAATGCCATCTGCCATATATTTTTATGTATGGATTGATTTGTTTGAAACATGGTGAATGAATTCCGTAGAGTTGGCGCTTTTTTTTTCTTCTCCCGCCTTTAGAGGGGAAGACAAGACGATATGGTTTTATTCGGTGTGTGTGTGTGTGTGTGTGTGTGTGTGTGTGTGTGTGTGTGTGTGTGTGTGTATGTTGCCCAACTGCATATTTAGGTGGGCGTTTAGCATTCGGCCCCCAAATGTCTTTGTTTCATAATATTCTCTTGCTTTCTTAATTAGCTGATTCGTTGTGTGTAGATGATCTGTTGTCGTATAGCCGCTTCGGAATCCTGCCTGCTCACGAGGTTAGTTAGCCTATTCTGTTCATAAGGACTTTAGTGAAGATTTTGCTGATAGGTCGATAGTTACTCCGATTTTTTTATACACCATTCATGTGCAGCAAAATAACTGTTGTATTGGAAATATGTTTTGGAAATTTTCGTTTTCTTTAAAATCGAGTAAATGTATGAGGTAGCAGGTTTTGAACTTCTCCTGTATCCGACAGTAAATCTGCTATTATTCCATCTTCTCCTTGGGCCTTCCTTTTTTGATATTTTTAAGTGGTAAATTTTCTTCATCTGTTGTTACCTGTGGTATTTTAATTGTGTCAGCTAAAGTTACCTATCAGTACAAATTCTTTGGTGCATACTGTTCTTTGTATAATAATTCAGCTGTCCTCATCATCTCTTTGTACTTAATGACTTCTCTATTTTTGTTTTTCAGTGAAATACTATGTTGCTTACCCAGGAAGCTTATATTTTGGGCCTGTTTCAGCCAGTTTCATTTTTCATAGTTTCTTTGATATGATCAATGTTTTTCTCTCCCTTTTCTTCTGCCTGCCTCTTGTTGATAAGCTTCTGCTCTTTCTGTTTCATCTATCTTTGTGTTTACTTTCATCTCATATCTGCTTTTCAAGAATTTGAAGGTCGTTTTGAATACTAGTTGATCTTTGTTATATTTGCTTTCTCAACTACCTCAGCTGATTCCCTTAAAACTTTTGTCAGTCTATCATTGAACTAATCACTATCACACACAGCTTAACTCAGAGAGTGAAATATGTTCTTTATCTCTAACGGAAATAATTGTGTACAGAGCCGTCATTTCTGGGGGGCTAGGGGGGCTATAGCCCACGAATGTTTTCTATATATTAATTTGCCAAAACTTCATTAAGATTGAGGGCTCATAAGGCTGAACTTGAAAATTAAAAGGAAGAAAAATTCTGAGTAGTTTGTTGAAAGTTCAAATAACTCCATGTGTGTTTGATCGAATATTTCTGAATTTGATCCAAATTGGTCGTAAACTGAATGATAATTTTATCATTTCCAAAAGAATAAAGGCAGGGCGGTATATTTCAACCTGTATTCTATCGCAAGCGTGAACGAACAATCTTGGTAAAGGTGCAGCATAGTGCAACAAAAATGTAAAATGGCCAAATTATTAAACTAAGTCGCAGTGTGAGTTGAAAGTTCAGACTGGCAGAATGTGAAGCCTTTTATTTAAATGCACACCTCCATCATTAAACATAAGTGCCTCATTAAACATCAACTTTTAGGTAGAATCAAACCGAAAAATATCGGATGGTCTGCAAACTTACACGTTTCGATTAAAGTTTAAGTTTGTAGTAAGGAGTTATATACACTTGGTTTAGCCCAAAAAAAATTCTGCTGAAAATCACGGGCCTGGTGTGTGAATGCATAAAAGTAATTAAAGATTTTGTGCGTATGTATGCATGTCCATTGGCATTTGCGTGTGTGTAAGAGTTGCTATGCATGCGTAAATCAGTATATCATATTAGTGTGCTTCAGTCCACATGTTTGAGTGTGTGACTCAATGAATCATTGCTCGTAATAAGTTAATACCGTGTAATCATCTTACATTTTTGGGGCCGAGGAATAAGAAGTGCTCATGTGTAAATCCCTTTCACGTAATCACAACTACCTAGAATATATTCATATACTTATTTTTTTTTAAATTATTGTATTATACTATCTTACTTATTCTTTTCTGCAGGTACTATTTTTCTTTGTTGCTCTGTTATTTTACACATTTCCCTGCACTAATGTTAACTATTGGTTATTCACAATTGTTCTAAAAAATTATAAGGATGGAAATGAGAATGAAACAAAGCAGTAAAATGACCGTGCTTCATATATCGAACAAGACTGTTAACGATCTTTCCTCTTAAGAAAGTTCTAGGTTATGAGGTTGAGACAAGTGACTACGTAAACATAAAAAATACTGGAATTTGTAACTATTGGAATGTGTAACTAACGATGTGGAGGTCTGTCAGATCATAGATTGTGGTATGCAAGATCAAGCTGAGAGGAGTGAGGTGGATCAGGAGAGAGACAAGCAGTCAGGGAGAAAGACTGAAAGTCGAGAAGCTGAGGATCAAAGAAATATTAGATGAATACAGGACCAAAGTAGGCGAGGAGGTAGAATCAGTGAACTGGAATGAAATGGATCTGGACAGCCTGTGGAATGCATATACGGACTGCTTAGTTAGGAATGCTAAAGCTGTGTGTGGTGTGGCAAGAGTAACAGCAAAGAAGATAGGTACGGTATGGTGGGATGATGAGGTTAAGAGAGCAGTGGTGGAAAAGAAATGGCTAAAGTGGTTACAGGACAGAGGTTCAGTTGAAATAAAAACTGAATATATTAAGAGAAAGAAGCAAATAATGAAACTAGTGATGAGAAAAAAGAATGAGGTAAATGATGATCAAAGAAGAAAGAGGTATGCAAACTACTCTGAAAATAGGAAGTTATTCTGGAAAGAGGTGCGGAAATGTAGAAGTGAAAGTGGAAAAAATTGTGATGGTGTGAAGGATGTGGGTTTACATTATTAACCCATGGGGATGAAGTAAGGACCAGATGGAAAGAATATTTTGAAAGCCTGATGAATGGGAATAGAGAGAGCAGAGCGGCTGTAAACATGATTGGTTTTGAGGGTGTGCAGAGAAGGAATGCAGTGCCAGGAGACGTGACACTCACACAGGTGAAGAGTGCTGTGAAGTGGCTGAAAAATGGGAAAGCAGCTGGGGTTGATGAGGTGTATGCAGAGATGATTAAGTGTAGTGGAGAGAGAGGAATGAAGTATTATGTAAGAAGGCATGGGTGAGTGAAACTGTGCCTGCAGAGTGGAAAAAGTTTGTGATTGTACCCCTGTACAAAAATAAAGGTGAGCGAAGTGAGTGCAAGAATTATTGTGGCATAAGTTTATTGAGTGTGGTTGGGAAGGTGTACAGAAGAATTTTTATAAAGTAAGAGAGATATCAGAAGTCCTAGTGAGTGATGAACAGGGTGGCTTTAGGAGTAGCAGAGGATGTGTGGATCAATTATTTGCATTGAGACAGATAGCAGAGAAGGTTTGTGAGAAGGACCATAAGGTGTTTATGGCATTCATGGATCTGGAAACAAGATACAACAGAGTGGACAAAGAAGGATTGTGGAAAGTTTTGCACATGTACGGTGCAGATGGTAAGCTGATAGATGCCGTCAAGAGTTTTTATGATGGTAGTGAAGCATGTGTAAAGATTATTAGGCATCTAAGTGAATGGTTCACGATCGGTGTGGGCATGCGACAAGGTTGTGTGATGCCCCCATTATTGTTTAATATATATATATATATGGATGGGGTGATGAGAGAAGTTAAAACACGAGTAATGTAGAGGGGGATGGCGTTGGTAATGAATGGTGATGGATGGAATGTCTCAAATTTGTTGTATGCCGATGATGCAGTACTGCTTGCAAATGCCAGACAAGAACATGGTAGGCTAGTGCAGAGTTTTTCTGATGTCTGTGAGCGTCGTGCCTTGAGAGTAAATGTAGAAAATAGTAAAGTGCTGGTTATTGAGAGAGGTGACTCCCAGTGAGATGTTACAGTGAACAGAGACTGGAATTGGTGAGAGAGTTCAAATACCTGCGTATAGTGATAGAAAAGAGAGGAAAATGTGCAAAAGAAGTGGAAAGTAGAGTGACACAAAGAAGAAAAGTAACAGGTTCAATGAAGGCCTTGATAAGAAACACAGGCTTGAGTGTTGCAGCTGCACAAGGCTTACATGAGGGAGTGTTAGTGCCAACTTTAACATATGGATGTGACACTATGGTGTGGCAAGACAATGAAAAGTCAGGAGTAAGAGCAGTGAAATATGGGTCTGCTGAGGAATGTATGTGGAGTACAGAGGGTGGATAGGATACGAATAATTTGATTTGTGAAAGATGTGGAGTGAGGAAATATGTGGACACCAGAATCGAAAAGAGTGTACTGGGGAGGTAGGGTCATGTGGAGAGAATGGATAACAACAGAGTGCTGAAAAAGGTATATCTGAGCGAATTTCAAGGAGGGAGGAGGCGAGGTAGGCCAAGGTGAAGGTGGTGGGATATGGTGGATAAGTGTGTGAGGAAGAGAGGTTTGGAAGTTGGTGAGACTAGGGAATTGACAAGAGATCGAGCTGGCTGGATGAATAATGCGAAGAGAAGTGTATGATCAGGGATCTGGCACCCCTTTTTAAAGTGGCAGTGTCCGGATTGACTCTGTCGGATACGTTTATATGAAGCTACAGAACGTGGTGAATGTTTTTTTTGGCGTATCTGGTGGAGCCAGGATTCCAGGGGCTTGAATGATGAGTGAATATCCGGTAGAGCCAGGATTCCAGGGGCTTAAATGATGAGTGAATGGAGGCGTGGCCTTTTGGATTGGGTAATTTGGGCTGTCTGGACATTGCTGCTCCTCACCCTGCCCTGGGGTGGGAAGGGAAGTCCGGATGATGATGATGATGATGTAACTATCTCCTCAATATTATACTAATGTATAACTTTAACTGTTTCTTATGTAATATAATGTCAGAATCTTATGTAATTTGTGATAAATGCATGGGGAACATCTTACCATTTAATAATATTATTGATGGAATTAGTTTCCAAAAGTGTTTGACAGAAGCAGGAGGATCTCATAACGATGCTGATGTGAACCATTTCATGAACACAGGTTTTAATCCATTATAAATAAATAATGCTGAATTAAAGGCTCCATTTTATAATATTGACTCAGATCTAAACTTTCTAAATAACTTAAATAACAATTTATCTACTGAGTATTATAATTAGGAAGAGTTTAATATATTCATATCCCTAAAAATGGACAAACATCAATCTTTCTCCCGATTACACATGAACATATTAGCATGCCATGTCACTTAGATGAACTTAAACAATATTTAGAGACTAACGATATTAGCTTTAGCGTTATAGGAGTAATGGGAACGAGGATAAATAATAATACTAAAAATTTATAAGGAATAGAAACATATCTGTAGTTCAAAAATATCCGAGGGCATACTTCGGGAGGGGGAGTGTCAATCTATGTAAAAAATGACCTACAACGTAAAACTAGGAACGAACTTGATACTATTGATGATATTGAATCACTGTTTGTAAAAACTGATAGAAAGAGATTCAACAGTAAAAAAGATGTAGTTTTTGGTGTTATGTATAGACCACCGAATGCAGATGGAAATAAGTTTTTGCAACACCTAATATATTGCATACTCTCAACCGTGAAGAGAGAACCTGTATTTTTACACAGGAAATGACGATTTTTCCTGTGTAAAAATACAGGTTCTCTCTTCATTCTGACTTGCCGGAAGTGCTTGGGCTAGATTAAAAGCATCTACTTGCCCGAGTGCCAGGGGGTTAACTCACCCTCTTCAGGCCCACAGTGGGGGGCGGAGGGACGTTGGTTACAAGATTGTGACAACGTGAGTTAACTTTTACCTGGCCGTGGTGTAGTGGTATGCTGCCTGACTCTCACCTGAGAGTCCTGGGTTCGATTCCCGGCATATTGGTAATTTCTCTGATCTCAACCGTGAAGCTAAAACTATATATATGAAGGGAGATTATAGCCTAAGTTTATTAAATGCTGATATGCACAAATCAACTATGGATTTTATAGATGTAATGTTCCAAAATTACTTTATGCCCGATATTAATAGACCAACCCGAATTGATAGAAACTCAGCAAATATTATAGACAACAATTTTTTGTAATAATATACACAATGAATCTCTGGTAAATGATGTACCAAAAACTGATGTAATTATCTGATCATTTTCCCGCATTTTGTATAAATTTACATAATATAGTGGCAAAGAAGCAGGGTATTAAATTAACACAAATATTCAGTAAAAGAAATATGACAACCTTCACTCACTATTGCAAAATGTAAACTGGACAGAGGTTTTAACTATAAACGATTGTCAGGAAGCATTTACAAAGTTTCACAAATCATGTAAAGAATGTTTTGAAAGAAGTTTTCCTCTAGTGAAGGTAAAATCTAACTATTAAAAAAACAAAAAAAAACAGAAAACCATGATTGTCAAAGGGTTTTTAAACGTTCCATAAAAAATGAAAATAAATCATATGTAACTTCTTTTAAAAGACCATTTGTTAACAACATGAACAGATACTCTAGTTATAAAATGTTTTGCAGAAACTGCTATGTCATGTAGAACGCAAACACAATGAAAATATATATTTAAATTAACACCAAAAAATTAAAGAAATGCTGGGAAACTATTTGAGAAATCATATATAAGAAGAAGACAGTAAGTAAGAGTGATTTGTTTAATAAAAACAATAGAGAAATAAGTGACATTAATATTATAGCAGAGCACTTTAATGCCCAAACATGGGGCAAATTTTACTGCCACCTGCCTCTCAGTACAGGCAATTTTCCCAAAGTTGCTTATTTATGATGAGGTAAAGTTGTTAGAAAGATTTTTGGCAAGGTGCTAGAAGGAGCGGGAAGAATTTGAGTTCGAGAGTTGAGAGCATTTAGTATCGATGAAATTATTCTTAGTAGAGCGAAGAACAGACTTAGCACGATTCCGGGCAGAAACGTAAAGATGATGTGATTCAGGGGTGGGTTGGCTCCGGTACCTTTTGTAGGCCCTCTCCTTGTTGCGGACAGCATTAGAACAAGCGTGATTAAACCAAGGCTTTCTTGCATTAGTCAAAGGATATGAGAAAGGAATGTATGCTTCCATGCCCGAGAGAATAACCTCCGTAATGCGCAAGGCACACTCAGATGGCTCCCGGCCATGGAAGCAATAATCATTCCAGGGAAAATCAAAGAAGTACTGCCTGAGGGCCTCCCAGTCCGCGGCTCCAAAATGCCACAGACGACGTTTCCCTGGAGGGTCCACAGGCCATACCGGAGTGATAGGACAGGTTAAGGTAATAAGGTTGTGATTGGAGGAGCCCAACGGAGAGAAAAGATTAACAGAGTAAGCAGAAGGATTAGTTGTGAGGAAGAGGTCAAGTATGTTGGAGCTCTCTCCAAGGCGGTCAGGGATACAGGAAGGGTGCTGTACAAGCTGCTCTAGGTCATTAAGGATAGAAAAGATGTAGGCTTGTTCACCAGGTGGATCTGTGAAAGGAGAGGAGAGCCAAAGGTGGTGGTGAACATTGAAATCTCCTAAAATGGAGATTTCAGGGAAAGGAGAAATGGAGAGAATGTGTTCCATCGTAGAAGTAAGATAGTCCAAGAATTTTTGATAGTCAGTAGAATTAGGGGATAAGTAAACAGCACAGATATATTTAGTCTGAGAATGACAGGAAAGCCGAAGCCAGAGTGTAGAGAATTCAGAAGAATCAAGTTCAGGAACACGAGAGCAAGATAAGTCGTTGCGTATATATCCACAACAGCCACCTTTGGCTTTGAAATGAGTATAGAGAAAGTAGGAGGATACAGAAAAGGGTTTGCTGTTAGTTGCCTCAGACAGCTGAGTCTCAGTTAGGAAAAGAAGGTGAGGTTTAGAGGAGGAGAGGTGGTGCTCAACAGAGCGAAAGTTAGAGGAAAGGCCGCGAATGTTGCAGAAATGAAGAAGAAAAGAGTCAGACAGTGGTTCGAGGCACCTCGAGTCGTCACTTAGAGAGGGGCGGATGGTGGGGGCATTTATGGTCCTCCCCCCCTGGGGACTCCGAGGCTTGGTGATGAGACGCCATTTTAGTTGAATTTTGAATACGAAGTGTAGTGTGTACTGTGCATGTAGTTTGGTGTAGATAAGAGAAATTTGTACTGGAGAGCATGCTGGCCTACTCTCTGTGTAACTGAGACACTGAAAAAGTTCAGCAAAGGGGGATGGTCAGGAACTAGTCCTGAGGGCTGATGAAACGGGAGCTCCAGCACTCCCTGTAATCAGCTTTCCATCCACCTCGGGAGTACTGCCCTGCTCGAATGGTGCTACAGTCTACTCCTATGAAGGTAAGTTTTACTCTTCAATACATTTATACCAATATAACCAATTTCCGGTGGCATGTTTGTCCGTGGAATTATTTTTGAGCCCCACGAGCAGTCACTTGTCACAAAAAACTGATTTTCAAGCCGCCTTCAGGTTTTTGTGGATTTGTTGTTATTTAAGGATTATTCTTTACTTGATGTTTAGCATTAACATGGATAATCCTTTGTTTATTATGATGTCTCAGTATGAAAGAAAACAGTACCAAAATTAGGAGGGGTAATGTACATACAGTATTGGTACTGTACTGGTAGGGTGTTATTTGGTTTTCAGTGTTTTTTTTTTTTTTTTTTGGGGGGGGGAGGCATGGTTTTCTTGGTGTTGGGTAGTACTTTGGATATTCCTATATGTGTTTTGATGTCTAAATATGGCAGATTGATATGAAAACAGTGCCAAAATTAGGAGGGGTACTGTTCATATAGCAATGTATAGGTAGGGTGTTTTCTGGTTTTCAGTGTTTTTTTTAAGGTTTTCTTGGCGTTTAACACTATTTTGGATATTCCTATGGGTGTTTTAATGTCTAAATAAGGTAGATTGACATGCAAATACACAGTAGTGTATAGATTGAGTGTTTTTTGGTATTCAATGATTTTTTCATGGTTTTAATTGTTTAGCATTACTTTCGATAGTACTATGTGCTTTGTGATGTCTAAATATGGTAGATTGACCTGAAAATAGTGCCAAAATTAGGAGAGGTACTGTACATACAGAAGTGTATACGTAGGGTGTTTTTTGGTTCTCAATGTTTTTTTTTTTTTTTTTGCATGAGTTTCTCGGTGTTCAGCATTATTTTGGACATTCCTATGTGTGTCTTGATGTCTATATATCCATGAATGACCGAAAAACACTGCCAAAGTAAGGAGAGGTACTGTACAGATAGGTTAGGTATAGGTTGGAGGTTGGGTATTGGTAGGGTCCAGGTAAGTAGGGGGAATATATATATATATATATATATATATATATATATATACAGAGAGAGAGAAAGAGATGATATATGTATATATATATATATATATATATATATATATATATATATATATATATATATATATATATATATATGTCAAAAATAAGGAACCAAAGGCCAGGAGCCAGCAAACCGTTCTTTCCAGGAAAAAAAAAAAAAAATTAAGATCCGTTCATTTCGAGATGCCTGGACACACTGTGTTTGAAAGACTGGAGATTATGGGAAGTAGGAAATACAGAGAGAGGCAGACAGTTCCTGAGCTGACTTGTTGCATAAATGAAGGAATGGGAGTATCGATTATCTCTTACATTAGAGAGTTGGACAGAAAAGGGATGAGAGTTTGTTGCCTGACGAGTGCTACGCACCCGTCGGACAGGTGGGGGTATGCAAGCAGACAGTTCAGAGGAGCAGTAACCAATGAAGTGGTGATAGAAAAGAGTTAAAGATGCAACAGTGCAGTGAAGAGTTCAGAAGTTGAAGGAAGCCAGGAAGAGGAGGAGAGTTGATGAGACGAAAGCCTTTGACTCCACCATATTAAAAAGAGCTGTATGGGGGAAGCCTCCCCACACATGAGAGCTGTACTCTGAACAGGGGCGAATAAAACCCATGTATAAAGTCAACAACTGTGCAGGGCTAAAGAAGGTACGGAGTCGGATTAGTACACCTAATCTCTTGGAAGCAGATTTTACAAGAGATGCAATATGATCTTTCCAAGATAAGTCCCGAGTGAATGAAACCCCAAGTATGTTCAAGGATGATTAAGGATTCAGCTGGATATTATTAAACATTAGTGGGTACTCCTGCGGGAGATTGTGTCGGGTTGAAAGGTGTAAAAACTGGTTTTTGATGCATTAAAAACGATTATTTTTACCCTAGTCAGAGATGCGAGCCTAGTCAGACATTAGGTGTGCCATAACCTCATCCCTTGTTTGTTGAAGTAACTGCTGAGATGGACGTTGCGGGAACTGAATGGAAAGGTGAAGGGTGGAGTCATCAGCGTACGAGTGGATAGGGTTAGATGTACAGCTTAGAAGGACATTGATGATTAAAAGGAAGAGAGTTGGGGATAGGACAGAGCCCTGAGGAATACCACATTGATAGATACAGGAGAAAAAACGAGGGATGTCTACAAAGGTGGACATACAACGACCAGAAAGGAAGCTATAGATGAAGGCACAGATAGCAGGATAGAAATCGTAAGAAGGCAGTTTGGAAATTAAAGATTTATGTCAGACTCGATCAAAAACCTTTGAGATGTCAAGTGCAATGGCAAAGCTTTCACCAAAGTCCCGACAGGAGGATGACCATGAGACTGAAAGGTAGGTGAGAAGATCGCCAGTGAGACGTCCCTGACGGAACCCATACTGACGATCAGAAATAAAGTTGTGATAAGAAAGTTGCTTTAAATTTGTTCTGTTAAGAATTGACTGGAAAATCTTTGAGACACAGGATGTTAAAGTAAATGGACAATAGTTAGAGGGTTGGGAATGGTCACCCTTCTCTGGGCCTGGCTGAATGAAAGCAAACTTCCAGCAATAAGGAAAGGTATATACAAGTTGAAAGACAGAGGTGAAAGAGTTTACTTTTGGCAGGGTCTAAGCACAGAAGCACAGTTCTTGAGGACAAAAGGAGGGATTCCATCAGGCCCACATGCATTGTTAATATTAAGGCCAGTGATGGCTGAAATACTTCAGCTGAAGAAATTTTAATGTCAGCCATGAGGAAGTCAGAGAGGAGAAGTGATGGAGGAACAGCACCGGCATTGTCTAAGGTGGAATTGGAGGAGAAAGTCTGAGTGAAGAGATCTGCTTTATCAGTAGTAGAAATAGCTACAGAGCCATCAGACTAGAAAAGAGGAGGGAAGGATGATGAGGTATAGTTGTTAGAAAGGTTTTTGGCAAGGTGCCAGAAGGAGCAGGAAGAATTTAAGTTGGAAAGTTGAGAGCATTTAGTATGGTTTAAATTATTTTAAGCAGAATGAAGAACAGACTTAGTACGATTCCGGGTAGAAACAAAAACAAGATGTGATTCAGGGGTGGGTTGGCTCTGGGTGGTTTGGCTCTGGTATCTTTTATAGGCCCTTTCCTTATTGCAGACATCATTAGAAAAAGCATGATTAATGCAAGGCTTTCTTGCATTAGTCAAAGGATATGAGAAGGGAATGTATGCTTCCATGCGCGAGAAAATAAGTTGCGTAATGCGCAAAGCAAACTCAGATGACTCTCAGCCATGGAAGCAACAATCATTCCAGGGAAAATCAAAGAAGCACTGCCTGAGGGCCTCCCAATCCACAGCTCCAAAGTGCCACAGTCGACATTTCTTTGGAGGGTCCACAGGCTGTACTGGAGCGATAGGGCAGGTCAGGGTATTAAGGTTGTGATCAGAGGAGCCCAACGGAGAGGAAAGATTATCAGCATAAGCAGAAGCATTAGTTGTAAGGAAGAGATGAAGTATGTTGGAGCTCTCTCCAAGGCAGTCAGGGATACGGGTAGGGTGCTGTACAAGCTGCTCTAGGTCATGGAGGATAGAAAGGATGGAGGCTTATTCACCAGGTGGATCAGTAAAAGGAGAGGAGAGCCAAAGTTTGTGGTGAACATTGAAATCTCCTAAAATGGAGATTTCAGAGAAAGGGGAAATTGATAGAATGTGTTCCATCATAGAAGTAAGATAGTCGAAAAATTTTTCAAAGTAGATTTAGGGGATAAGTAAACAGCGCAGATATATTTAGTCAGAGAATGACAGGAAAGCCGAAGCCAGAGAGTATTCACAATGATCAAGTTCAGGAACATGAGAGCAAGATAAGTCAATGCGTACATATACACAACAGCCATCTTTGGCTTTGAAAAATGTATAGAGAATGTAGGAGGAAACAGAGAAGTGTTTGCTGTTAGTTGCCTCAGAGAACTGAGTCTCTGTCAGGAAGAGAAGGTGAGGTTTAGCGGAGTAAAGGTGGAGCTTGACAGAGAGAAAGTTAGAGGAAAGGCCGTGAATGTGGCAGAAATGAAGAAGAAGTGAGTCAGACAGTTGTTCCAGGTATCTCGCTGAGTCATCACCGGGAGAGGGGCGCCCATCATCCACTCACTTAGTGTAGTGGTACCCTGTTTTTAGGGTACCTTTACATCGAATGGCAAGCCAAATGATTTCCTGTAAACCAGGAAATAATTTACAGTGCTGGGTGGTAACCTTATAACCTACTGACACTTGTTCCCTCCGTGACAGCAAGTCGATTGGCGGAGGGTTAGTGCCCCTCCCCGGAAAACAACTAACTAAAAATACGAACAAGAAGCCTCAGACCAGGACTGACCAAACGATGACAACAAAGGACATGATACGGATGGAGACGTGGAATGTAAGGGGTGCAAATGATGAGGTGAAAGAGAGAGAGATTGTACAGGTGCTTCAGGGTTCGAAAGTGGATGTATGTGGATTAACTGAAGCTAAATGAGGAGGTGAGAGTAAGAGATTTGGCGTATTGGATGGGGTATATGTGCAGGAGTAGGTGAGAATGAGAGGGCAAAAGAAGGAGTGGGAATTGTTGTGAGTAACAGAGGGAAGGAGAATATAAGAGAGTATGGATCAGTTGGCTTAAGGATTGTGTGGGTAAGAATGAAAGTTGGACTACAAAATTGGGTGAATGTGTGCGTGTATGCGCCAATGCAAGATCGTGCAAGCAGAGCGAGAGAAGAATTCTGGACAAATGTGGAAGTGTGCATGGAAAAGTTTGAAAGGAATAAGAGAGTGTTTTTGATTGGTGATATGAATGTAGGGAATGTGAAAGTGAAAGGAGTAGTTGGTGAATGGGGTGTGCCTGCTGAGATAGATGAGAATGGCAGTGCTTTAGTGGACATTTGTGTCAGGAGGGGGTTGGTGATAGTCAATACCCTCTTCAGGCACAAAATGATCCACAGGTATACATGGCGAGTGATGAGGAGGGTGGATGGTGAACTGAATGAAAGCAAGGCAATGATTGATCATGTGTGTGGATGAAACGATGCAAAGATGTGTAACGGATGCAAGAGCATATAGAGGTTGGGGGAGTGGACTGTCTGACCAACACTTGGTGGTGGTCAGAATCAAGGTCCAAGTAAAATGGAGAAATAGAAGAATGGAAGGACGGGAGGAAGGAGTAGATGCAAGGAGAGTGGAAAGGTTACAAGAGGATGAGAAAAAGGCAGACTATAAGAGAGAAGTGGAGGAACGATTGGGTAAATATGAATTGGAGCAGATGGGGTGTGTGAAAGATATTCACAGAAGAATTATGTGCAGCATGTGAGGTGGTGTGTGGGATGAAGACAAGACGAAAGGGGGTGCAAGGAACAGCATGGTGGAATGAGGAGGTGAGACAGGCTGTGGCAGAAAAGAAAAAAGCATATGGATGAGAAATATGGGCATGAAAGAAGTTGAGAGACGGAAGACAGAGTTATATGTAGAAAGGAAGAGAGAAGTGAAAAGATTAGAAAGAGAGAGTAAGAAGAGAGTGGATGAGGAAATTGGAAGGAATTTGAGTGTCAAGTGGAGGGAATGTAAGAAAATGTTCTGGAAAGGGGTAAAGAGGGTCAGACAGGGTGCCAATGAAGTTAGTAGGGGAGTGAAAGATAAAAATGGTAGATTAGAAATTGAGAAGGGAGAAAAAGTGAACAAATTGAGAGAACACTTTAAGGAATTGTTGAACACAGAGAAAGAAAGTAATGTGAGTATAAGTGGCTGGGGAATGGCTGGGAGAAGGAGCGAGGTGAAAAGACAGGAAGAAATCAGTAGGATGATAGTTGTGGAAGCAATGAAGAAAGTCAAAATGGGGAAAGCCCCAGGAAATGATGAAGTGTGTGGTGAAATGCTGAAGCATGGGGGAGAGATAGTAGTAGAACGGATGTGGAATATGTACAGATGGGCCTGGGAGGAAGGTTGAGTCCCGGAGGATTGGAAGTCAGGTATACTTATTCCCCTGTACAAATGAAAAGGGGAAAAAGGAGTGTGTGGTAATCATAGGGACATTTGTCTTCTTAGTGTAATAGGAAAAGTATATGGTAGGATACTTACTGACAGAGTTGGGGAAATAACAGAGGAATTAGTTGGAGAAGAACAGGGAGGCTTTAGGAAGGGAAGAGGTTGTGTAGATCAGATATTCATTCTTAGATCTTTAGTAGAAAAGTTTCTAGAGAAGGGAATGAAGTTGTATGCCGCCTTCATGGATTTGGAGAAAGCATATAACACGGTGGATAGACAAGGATTGTGGAAAGTATTAAGAATATAAGGAGCTGATGGGATATTGTTGAATGCCGTGAAGAGTATCTATGAGGGTGCTAAGGCTGCAATGAGTGTGGATAGTGAACTGAGTGAGTTTTTCAATCTGAAGGTTGGGTTGAAACAGGGATGTGTCTTGTCTCCATGATTGTTCAATCTGCATGTGGATGGGGTTATAAAAGAGATACAAGGTAGGGCAGTGGATGTTGGTGTGGCCCTAGTGAGAGAAGGGAATGTTTGGAAACTCTCTTACATTTTTGTAGATGATACTGGGTTGTTAAGTGAAGACAAAGGCTTGGTGGATGAGTTTGGGAGAGTGTGTAAGAAACGGAATCTAAAGGTGAATGTAGGGAAGAGTAGAATTATGGTCTTCGAGTGAGATGAAGTCAGTGAATGTACAATGAGGTTGGATGATGAGGAAATGGAAAATGTGAATACATTTAAGTACTTGGGTAGTGTGATGAGTAAGGACGGAAGTTTGGAGGGTGAAGTGATTGACGGGGTACAACAAGGAAGAAAGGTTCCTGGTTCATTGAAGGCAGTGATAAGAAACAGGGAAGTGAGCATGGAAGTGAAAAAGTTATTACATGACAGTATTGTGATACCATCTCTAACGTATGGAAGTGAAGCTGGGACGTTGTTGGAGGGACACAAATGAATAGTGAGAGCAGAGGAAATGAGTTATTTGAAAGGAGCCTGTGGAGTCACATGGAGAGACAGACTGACAAATGAGAATGTGAATGAGCGTTGTGGTGTGGATGTGTATGTGATAGGAAGCGTTAGGAGAAACACATTGAGGTGGTTTGACCATGTGGAGAGGATGGAAAGTGAAAGACTGACAAGGAGAGTGTATGTGAGTGAGGTGGAGGGGGAGAGAGGGAGAGGAAGGCCAAGGATGAGATGGAGGGATGGATTGGAGAGGTATTTGAGAGAGGGGGGGGGTGAGTTGGGAGCAGGACAGTGAAATGGCGGGGGACAGGGTGACGTGGAGGCGATTTGTTTGTGGTCCACTCCGTACGGGATTAAGGCGTCTTGCACTATATATATATATATATATATATATATATATATATATATATATATATATATATATATATATATATATAGAGAGAGAGAGAGAGAGAGAGAGAGAGAGAGAGAGAGAGAGAGAGAGAGAGATGTATGTAAATAAATAGATAGATAGATATAGATATAGGTATAAATGTAAATAGATAGATACATACATACATAGATATAGATATAAATGTAGATAGATAGATACATAGATATAGATACAGATATAGATATAGATATATATAACACACTTGCCGCAGGAAAGAGGATACAGATCACAATGGACCTAACTTGAACTTAAATACCATGACGTCACCTCACTTCATCTCAACTTAACTAATACCCTAACCATGGCACCTACTCAGTCTTAGTCTACAGTATACTGATTAACAGAGAATTCTGTTACCCCACCCATTTTTTTTTACATTTAAAATGACCATAGTTCATGTTTACATTATTCTCACAGGTGCCAAAAATTGGTGAAAAAGATAACTAGATCTGATGTGAGAGGTGTAAGGCTGAGAGGAAGACCACGAATAGGATGGATGGACAGTGTGAAGAGAGCACTGGATGCGAGAGGGATGTCTGTTGAGCAAGGAAGAGTGGCTGTGTGTGACAGAAATAAATGGAGAGAAATTGTGAATGAATAAGTGATGACGCAGCCCTGAGGGGATATTCTCCCGCATTTAGTCTGATCAGCTAGTCAGGTCAGGTGCGGGTAAGGGGATGGGTCTGTTATGATGTGGCAGGGGTAAACCAGCTCTGCTGTCGGGTCCTGCTGAGGATGTCACTGATTGCATTGCGCAGTTGATCCTTGTGCGGTGTGGTGTGGTGAGGATCTGTCCATTCTCTCCTTGGGGCTAAGATGCGAATGAATGTGTTTGAGTGGATGAGTAAATGGGGAGTGTGTCGTCCTGTCACGGCTACCTCCCTTTCCTTGGGGGAAGCAGCCTAGGTATATAGATAGATAGATAGCCAAAAATTAAGAATTATTCAGTCACATTTCTTTCGTCAAAGTTTATTGACCTTGCTAGTAACGTACAGTAGAACGTGGTGACATGTAGAGAGGTGTATGGTATGTAGGAGGACTACTGGGCCTTGATAGCAGGCTGTGAAGCCTATGCCCAGAGTCGAACACATTAAAAAAAAAGAGTAAAAGAGATAATCATTGGATGCCTTTTATTGGTATAAGCCATTATTCTCTTGGACCGTCCTTACACTGTACTTATGCTGTGTAATCCCAGTTTTCAAGTCTTTTCCTAATTGTTCTATATAGAATTTATTAATTGTTCTTGCATGATTTTTTTTTTTACAACACCTGAATTGCTTCATGGACGATTCTTCATATTTTCTTGATGGTGTTCTCATACTTGCAAGCTCCATGCATATCATTTTTATTTTTCAGTATGTGAACACTGACAACGAATTTTTCATGGAAAAGGAGGACAATAGTTCTTTGGCTGGTTTGGCGCTCCGGCCTATTAGTTTTGCCTTCATAGAAGCATTCTCTTGCTGTATTATGACTCTGCGTTAGTATATTGAGTGGATATTAACGTTTCTCCTCTATGCTGTGAATCGTTTGTAGTTCTTCATCTAGATATTCGGAGTCTGAAATCCTATGTGATTTCAAGTATGATGATATGAAGACGTATCTCCTTACAGTAATGTTTATGGTTCGAATAATAATGCGCTTTTATCCCTAATTGCCTCTACATCCAAGAAGGGCAGTTTACCATAAATTTTCACTTCATGTGTTAATTTGTGGATGGGGCCAAGGAATGTAGTAGATGCAGAAATTCATAGGTGGGAAGGTTGTTAGATCAAAAGCAGAGAATGTCATCAACGAATCAGAGCTAAACAATGTTTTTCTCCTTTTCAGAGGTCAACAAATTGCTCTCAAAGTACTCCATCAAAATATTTGCCAACACAAGGGACAGGGGATAACCCATATTCTTACCAAGCTTTTGTGTGTAATATTTACCCTTAATAACAAAAGATGACTTACCTTGGCACAACATTATTAATTTAATTTTGTTTTTACAGGGAGTGTCAACATTGTTTATCCGATTCTTCGTAAAATTCAGGTGGCCTGGTTCTTATTACACCATGGTGTAGTGATAACGGTGCCTGAATCTCTACAGGTCACGAGTTCGATTCCTGGCTGGAGTGTCAAAAACTTCCCTCATATGTACGCACGTCTAATGTGTGTTTCTCCTACATATATAGGAAGATGCTTGTGTACTGGCTGGGATAGATGAAAACTGATATGTCACTTGCCAGGGTGTGTGAGGCCAAGCAAAAATCCTGAGGCATCTGAAAAATGTATCATCACATGGGTTGGGACTGAAAAATATTCCTCCAATAACGGATTTACCAGGTTCTTCATAGAATTCAGGTAACCTGGCTTTTATCGCGCCATGGTGTAGTGGTAACGGTGCCTGACTTCTGACCAAAGATCCCGAGTTCGATTCCTGGCTGGGGCATCAATAAATTTCCATATATATATATATATATATATAGCCGCGTTTTTGTCGTCCAAGCTGAGGGATTGGATTCGAAGCCATCTTCGGTGAAGCCAAGCTGCGCTGTTTTTGTCGACCATAGTGATACGAAGCCGGCCCAAGCGTTTGTCATCAAAACCAAGACCGTCTTCGTATCCCACCCAAGCGTGGTCGGGAGCAGTCTTGGTGTAGCTTCGGGAGAGTGAGATTGGCCAGCAAGGACACATAAATGATAAATATCATGAAATTAGCATTATGTACATAAAATTAGGGTGCTGGTGGCTAATATTAACGACATATAGAGCCAGTTCAGCACAAGTAACGGCTACATGTAAGTTGCATATTCGTCAGAAGATCGTCTTAGGCGAACCCCTCTGCTTACTTTGCGATTGGCACGTAATTTTTCGGTTCTACGTATCCTGGACTGTTTTTGCGGACAAAAACCAAGCGCCCCAAGACGCCCTTCGAATCCCAAGCTCCAGCTTGGACGACAAAAATACGCCTTATATGTGTGTGTGTGTGTGTGTGTGTAGGAAAGGGGATACTTTTCAATCGTGGATGAGTTTATCTACATTTTGAAAGTGTGTTGTATCCTAATGGACAAATTCTGTAAGTGAGGAAAACTCATCCAGTTGAACACATTCATG
Source organism: Coenobita brevimanus (assembly GCF_032717465.1). Classification (NCBI taxonomy): domain Eukaryota; kingdom Metazoa; phylum Arthropoda; class Malacostraca; order Decapoda; family Coenobitidae; genus Coenobita; species Coenobita brevimanus. The sequence goes on from NC_137011.1 coordinate 16,785,077, forward strand.
GCACTGTGAAATAATTTATGCAAAAAATAATGAAATTTGGTAAAAATTATCACTAATCATCCCGTAACTTGTGCACCTAAGGTAAATTGCTCCTTTGCACTGTCTTGAGCCGTGTCAGAACTTGGTAAACTAGACAGCTATAATCTACTTCGTCGAAACATCGTCTCTTCAACTCGTAACTGCCAAGGTATAAAACGACAATATGGAGTATAATAATCGATCTAAAGGTCGAACATTTGACTTTACCTGTGACCTTGAGCCTCGTCGTTGGTTCTCAAAATTGAATCCCCTAACCTTTGTTTTAACCCGAAATCTTTTCTAAAGTTTAGTAAAAAAAAATTGATGTAAATCCAGTGAAAACTGTCTAAGTTAACCTTGCCATGCGTCCTTGAATATCGGTCATCTCCATAGTTGATCCTCAACCGTTCCACCAGATTTGGTACAAATCAGATCAAGCGTGATTTAATTGTTTTGTACACAAAGACACTGATCGAACTTTGATCTTGTCCTATGTCCTTAACCTTCGACTGATTGTTCTCGAAATTGACCTACTTCGTTCTTGCATAGACTTGAACTGTTGCACCAACAGTGGTTGAAATAGGAATAAAATCTAAATTTAATTCGATTGATTTAGTTCTGGCCTAGTCCTGTGATCCTTTGACTATGTGTCTACAAAATGACAGGTCAACCCATGGCTAACATAATGGCCTTTCGAACTAGTTTGGTTCAAATCAGATAATTTTTTTTTGCATATTTTGTTCACACACACACACACACACACACACACACACACACACACACACACACACACACACACACACACACACACACACACACACACACATCGAGCGAAGCATAATACCCGCTCTCGGACGAATAAAATTAATGATCACGATTGTACACTCACGGCAGTAAATTTCTGACCAGAGGAGGGTCGGTATTTTCGCTTTAGGATTCATCCGTAAGTGTCCTCGAACATATGTTGACAACACAGCTGGCAACATGTTTGAGTACATGTATGCAGCAGTATTTGGACAGATGTATGCAAACATGTTCCAGTGCAACTTCGAACACTGGCAGCAGAGGCGATGGGATAAGTGTGTCCGTACCAGGCAGTTGAGACCTCATCATGTTGTTGCCAACATGATTTGGACGCTGCTGTTTCCCGCATGTTTGCAGCGTGTTCGTTACTGTGTTGCTTACATGTTGCCTACACTTGTTCGAGCACACGTGTGGACACGCCCTAACAGTGGTCAGCACACTCGCATATCTTTGAGCCGCAATGTGGTTGAGTCTCGTGAAGCAGCTGAGTGGTTGTAATTACAGTTCACTTCATTTCTGGCTCACACAGATGCCTACTATAATGTTTTACCTCGATTTCCTCCATCCAGTGATGAGGAAAGAGGCATGTATGATTATGATACATATATATATATATATATATATATATATATATATATATATATATATATATATATATATATATATATATATATATATATATATATATATATATACGTGTGTGAACATATCCCTGTGATAGTGAAGCAGGTCTGCAGGTGTTCAGTTTGAGAAAGTACACTTATTACTATATCTGACGTTAGTGAATGTATACATATGCACATAAGTAACTGATTATATATCTTCACATTGTTTAATGCTTGTATAGCTTTCGTTTCATTCAATCATAACTATTAAAGCCGAGTTGGGTAAGAACGGCCGCTGACTTACCAGTATTTATTTATTAGATCTCCACAGAAAAATGTGGAAAACTACTGTATTTCCACACTTTCTTTCTTCTTACTTCCATACGCTTTTTCGTCTTGGCATCGCTCCTTTATTTATCCATGAATTTGCTTCAAAACTGGACCAACTGCCCTTGATTAAACTGTTCCATGCACCTTCTTCATGATATGATGATGGTATTATTATTATTATTATTATTATTATTATTATTATTATTATTATCATTATTATTATTATTATTATTAGTGTAATGAGTAAGGATGAAAATCCAGAGGAGGAAGTGCATGAAAGGGTACAACATGGAAGAGAGGTTGCTGGTTCCTTGGAGGCAGTGCTAAGACATAGGGAAGTGATCATGGAAGTAAAAAGTTGCTGCATGACAGTATTGGGATACCAACTCTAAGGTATGGAGGCGAAGCTTGGACCTTGTTGGAAGGACACAAGCCAAAAGTAAGAGCAGTGGAAATAGTGTATTTGACAGGAGCATGTGAAGTTGCATGGAGAGACAGAATGACAAATGAAGAAGTGAAGGAGAGTTGTGGTGTGGATGTGGTTGTGATAGAAAGCGTTAGGAGAAATACACTGAGGTGGTTTGGCCATGTGGAGAGAATGGAAAGCGAGAGACTGACGAGGAGAGTGTACATGAGTGAGGTGGTCGGGGGAAAAGGGAGGGGTAGACCTATGATGAGGTGGAGGGGTTGAGTGGAGAGGTGTACTCGTATGAGAGTAAGGGGGGGGGGTGAGCTGGGGGAGGGCAGTGAACTGGTGGGGGACATGGCGAAATGAAGGTGATTTGTTTGTGGCCACCCCTTATGGGATTAAGGCATCTGGCTAAAGATAGGTAGATTATTATTGTTGTTGTTTTTATGTAGGCCTTTTAGCCTTTTGAAGGGATTAATTTGGTGAAAAGTCAAATAATAAAAACATGTACTTTTTTTAGATCCTTCATTTTAGTATGTTCATTAATCATCATGGCACGTTGCACAGATACATGTCAGCGTACTGTAACTGTATGGAGACCATCTTGCATTACCCTGTGAATGTTGGTAATCTTGTTTACCAATATATATCTCTTCAAAGTGTCAAATGCACGTCATCAGCGAGATGTAAATTATTTCTGCCTATTGACCAACTGAAAGACGGAAATGGTGCGCGGAGTACGTCTGGTATTTGTTGGCCTACTCCGAGTGTCAGTGGGAAGCAGTGTAGCTTATCCTGTTACTTAGATGTTACAGCTTATTTGTGCCTATCAATTGCACAGGGGACCCTATGGTACCGGTGGATAGCTACTATACGTTTAATCCAGGTTTGATGACTGAGTGCTTTTGAGTGTTCGACCAACAAGTGAGGGCATAGTCTGGACACTTCCAGGCAGGGAGACAGAAGAGCGAGGTGATTTTGAGGAAGAGTAAGATGATTGTTTAGCGCTAATGAGTTGGTAAAATTACATTAGTTGACCGCATATCTGTGTTGTGCCGGCATAAATGTCAGAAAAGCCGAAGTGACCTAATCAAGATTAAGTTAGTCCAGTGCTAAGTTCAGACCACTTCAGGTCCATTAAGACCCTGCTCACGTTCTAGTCAGATTAGGGTTATTATAGCGTGTCACTTCACTTCTTTTTCTTATAGTCAGGTTCAGTCTGGGTAATTTTGGTCTATTCAAGCTACTTAGGCCTAGATCAATAAATCAAGCCTAACCGAGTCATTTAAGATCCACCTGTCTCCAGTTTCAGGGATAGCTATTGAAGAAGAACAACAATAGGAACCTAGTACCAAAATCCAGCACAAAACCTGATCATCGGCTACAAGTTGTGTACCCTGGGTGGGCCGGGAGCACAGATGCATCGTGGTGAAAGAAATGGTTCAATAGAAGAAATGTATCATTACAGATGGGGCTACTGAAGTAGGGAACTGAGTTAGATGTCAGAAAGAAGGCCAATAGAGGTAAGGAAGGACATGAATTTATGGAAGGAAAGTACGGTGATTCTTGGAGGAAGTCTGCAAGAAGGGGGGAACGTTGGAGGTGGGACAAGAAAGAAAAAGAAATACAGTACGTTGCTGTAGAGCATAAAGAGGACTATCAAGGAAGTTATGGTGTATGGAGAAGATGGTATTGCAATGAGTACAGAGAGGAGGGTGGTCACCAGACATCAAATAGGAGTGGGTGAGTCTAGTAGGACCAATTCTAAGATGAGCTAAAGGAGTTTCCCACCTCCTATTACGGTGACAATGGGTCAACCAGGAGGAAATAATGGGTTTAACAACACGGAGTTTATTATTAGTGACACCGGTGTTGAAGGAAGGAAGATGGGGCATGAAGAAAATCAGAAACTGGAATGAGAAAGGAAGGAGAGGCATCTCTGGCAACAGCCGTGCGAACCAACTGATTAGCACATTCATTGCCCGTGATGCCCACATGTCCTGGGACCCAACAGAACTGGACTGTTGTACAAAGATAGGAGATACAGAACAGCCATTCCAAGATATGAAGGGCTAAAGGGGTGAGAAGCAGAAGGTGACTGAAGAAGGGACAGAGCACTATATGAATCAGTGAATATCACAAATGAGGGAGAGGATGTATGACAAGTATACCGCAACGCAAACAAGAGGGCGTATAACTCTGCTGTTAGAACACTTGCAGAAACGGGAGGGCTAAAATGATAATAGGTGTCAGGAAAGAGAACCGCGAACCCAACACCCACAGCGGTTTCTGAACCATCAGTGTATATAGGGACTGTAGAGGAATTGCGGGAGGATTGGTCGGAGAACTGGGAATGGAGAATGAATGAAAAGAAGAACTGGACCTCTAATAAGGGAAAATGGAAGGACAAACGTGGGGTCGCAGAAGTAGCCACATGAGAAAAAGACGTGCAGAAAGAGAAAACATTACTAACAGTAAGGGAGGGGTGCAAGAGGAGAATACGAGCTTGAACTTCATAAGGTGGCTTGATCCTAGGATGAGAGGAAAAAGTGTCCAAGTCAGGACTGGGAGGAAATAGAGAAGGGGTATGAGGAAAATAGTGCAACATAGCATAGACACAAAGAGAAAGAAAAGCATGACAGCGGAAAAGCGAAGGAACTCTTGATTCAGTATAGAGACTCTCAACTGGGGAAGATTTGAAAGCACCAAGAGCCAGGTGCAAACCATGATGATGCACAGAATCAAGTTGTTGGAAGGTGGTGTATGAAGCAGAAGAATAAACTTGGCAAGCATAATCAAGTTTGCAGAGAACGAGAACAATATGGAGCCGAAGGAGAGTAGTCCGATCAGCACTCCAGAACACAGGACATAAAGTTTGTAAGGGACGGAGGCATTGCAAGGTTGAAATTTTCAAGGAGGCACTGAACCGAAAGTACTGCAACGTGTTGAGCAGACAAAATTGTTTGGATGTCAACAGAACATTCCTATGGATATATAGGACGGGATCAGAACAGTTCTGGTGGTAGAGTTTAGGTAAACATCTGAAACCGCGATGATAGGGTGACCAGAGGGGTCAGTAAGCAACGAAACCTCGTCAGCCTGCGCAGCAGTTTGAACTGTCAAGAGGCGGTCGCCATTAGGACGTGACGAGAATGTGATATTGTGACCTATTTGTAGGAGGAGAGAGAGAGAGATGGAGAGTGAGGTCGTTCATTGTTGGCTGGATGTTGAAGTACTTCAGTCGTCTGGCGTCCGAATATCGAAGATATTGAGGGAGGATTCAGAAAGAAGAGAGGAGGAAGGAGGGGGGAGGAGAAGAAGAAGCAGAAGAGTAGGAAGAGGAGGAAAGGTGCGGAAAAGTAGGGGAGGGGGGATCCGCCTGACTGAGAGAAGGTTTTGGAGGAGCATCTCCCATTCCTCCTTGGTTTATGGAAGTAGGTTCATGACTGGCCGTGGTGAGTCAAACTGTACAAAGCAGGAATTAAATTGGTCCGTTCCTGGGAGCCCGAGTCGGAGTAGGGGTGAAAGACAAGGGCTACCATACCCATGGTTCCCTGAGGCCGTTTGCTACTGACACAAAAGAGACAGCCTTGCTTCCCATCAGCACGGCTCTCACACCTTAGGAAGGTGAGAAGAAAAGAAGATAAAAGAAGGAAGAGAAGGAAAAGGACCAAGTAAAATTAGTAGGCCCAAGGACTGGGACCCTAGGGGCAGGTGAAGCAGCACAGAGTGACACCCCCCCCCCCACAATCAGGCCCCAGCCCCAGACCCCAGAGCCCCCCCAAGACTGCAACGGGCTTGGTACTGGTGGGGGGGGGGGGATAGTTATTGAAAAGTCTACGTATTCAGTACAGTTATTGCCCTCACCGCAGACGTCTTGAAACTAGCAGCAAGAAACTGACTATGCCCAAGCAGTTTCCCTTGTTTATTGTCATCAGCCATTTTTCCGCATTTGTTACTATCCTCAAAAAAAGTATATATATATATATATATATATATATATATATATATATATATATATATATATATATATATATATATATATATATATAGGCTAAGCTGTTTTTGTGTTTAGCTGCAATTTGTTTCATATATCATACCTTGCTTTACTGGTAAAATCAGCAAAAATTTTGTATAATCTAAAATAAAAGAACATAAAATATGACCAACATCCATTAAGTCTCATCATAATTTTTGCCTCCACATTCTTTAATCTCACCATTCCCCTGTCCCTACCCCAGCCAGTGCACAGCTAGAGAGGTTATTGAGATGAGATGGTGTTTTATACCTTCATTTGTGGTAGATGGGGGCGCTCAACATCCACTCACTCGATGTAGTGCTGCTTTTGGGTGTCTGCCCTTTCCTCTCATCCCTCCATTCCTTCCTTCCTCTTCTGTCTTTCTTTACTTCATTTTTTCTTCGTACTTCTGCCTACGGGTGACTTTACACTCCCTCTTTTGTCTTTCTTTCCTTCATTCTTTACTCTTCCTTCTGCCTATGAGTGACTCTACACTGAGTGACAAGTCTAATGGTTTCCTGTACACCAGGAAACCATTTAGTACGATGGGTGGTATCCATATAACCAAATTATGGCGCCTGGTGATTTAGTGGGTAATTACAGCACTCCAATCGGATTGAGCCGGTGTAGGTTTATATCCATGGGGTAGTTGGGGTTATTGCTCACGTAATGCCACTCAGGGATGAGTGAGGCTGGTCACTCTCATGTTAAATGTCAGGACCAAATTGCCTAGGCCAGGCTTCTAAGCTCCTCATGGGGCAACGTAGATTTGGGTGATGGATGGATGGATGGATGTTTTATATCTCACACACAGGTTTCCATATACACTTCCCATCAAACAATTCTTAAGAAATGCACAAAAACAAAATTGCAGCTTATAATAGCATTATTTATCACAATTCAGTAACAGGTATGCATCAGGACTCAAGTCAGACTCTACCCATCTACCCATCTCTTCACCAATCTACCCATCAAGCCACCAAGCACCACCAGCAGGATGACTTGCAAGTTTACACACACACACACACACACACACACACACACACACACACACACACACACACACACAGATGCTTTTATAGCAGACAGAAGAGCCTCACGGTCCTACTGGGTTACCAAGCACTTGCCCAAATGATAGCCGTTTCTGAACAACTACCACCACCACGACCACCACAAGCATCATTGCAGCTACCTCCACCACAGTAACCCCCAACACCACTACCATCACCATCATCATCACAGCTACCACCACCACATCTACCACCGACACCACTACCGCCACCATTATCATGACAGCTATTATCAACACCACCAACCACCACAGCTACCACCACCCCAACACCACAACAGCTACCATCACCCCATCAACACCACAACTACCCCATCATCATCATCATCATCATCATCATCATCATCATCATCATCATCATCACAGCTACCACCACCACCACTGCTGCCATCACCATCATCATCATCATAGCTACCACCACCACAACCACAGCTACCACCACTTTCTGCTGAATAAAATAATCTCTTCATAGCATCTTTGAAGTAATGGACACGTGAGTGTAGATGTATAACCCCCCCCCCCTCTCTCTGCAAAAACATATGAAACTCACAGAAGTGCCCCGCCGTCTCCTCCATGTGCGCGTATTGGAACACCAATGGGGACGATTATTAGGGGCCAAAGCATCACTTCAAAAAATATCAGTCGACACGAAATTGAAACTGGCCCATCTGGGACCGAATTCTAACGATCCTGCCAAGTTTCATAAACAATCCTTTTTCCAAGTTTGGCTACACACACACACACACACACACACACACACACACACACACACACACACACACACACACTCACACACACACACACACACACACACACACACACATGATTATAATGCAGTATATCAGATAAGGTAGGCATTGAGGTTTCATTCTGAGTGTCCAATGGCCGATTATAATGTGCATCTACTACAGTTTGAATGAGCTGGAGGAGTTGGTCGTACTATAATCCTTATCATAGTTACTCGTATACAAAAGAAGAAGAAAAAAGCTCGATATTCTCCATATATATATATATATATATATATATATATATATATATATATATATATATATATATATATATATATATATATATTATATATATTCTCTCTCTCTCTCTCATGCAAGGTAGTGCATTCTTATGTGTTGCAAGCTAATGGTGAGTTAAAAGTTTGTACTGCTTACTCCCAGCTCGGTTTGGTGGTAGATGGTGGCTACCATCATCTCACTGGGTTTAGTGTTGCCTACTGCTTCCTTCGTTTCTGTTGTAATTTTTCTTTGTCTACCCTCCTCTCTTCCTATTGTTCATATCCTTCCTGTCAGTTTTCACTACACTTCTCTTCGTTTCAGGTGGCTCTGCATTATAATGGTTTCTGATAACCTAGGAAACAGTTTACAGTGCTGGGTGGTAACCGTATTTCGCATAATGGGATGATGCGTAGCCTACTTTATTCCTCTGTTACCTGGGTGGAGACGCAATTGCGGCGTCCATTCAGGAACCAAACCTCTACACCCTTCCCCGCTCTTCGTTGTGGCGTGACGCGGTCTATAGCATGGGAACATCTGTTCCATACGTGGATGGCCCTACAGTGGCGACTGATTACCTGAGGTTGATGCGTCTGCTCGGTCAGACAGACCTGGGTTACTTCACAACAACTAACTTGACTGGCACAGGTTGCCTACAGCAGCAGGTACAGTAAATGACAGCCAACAAATGCAGTGGCAGTCTCGCTGCAAGGCTAACAAGGTATCCAGGGGATCCAAGCAAACCTTTGTCTTACTACCGGTCCTGCCACCAGATAGCCCTGCAAAAGAGGAATGCCGCTTATTCAATGTAAGGACGGGTAGATAAATGGAAAAGCGTAGTGTCCTCAGACTTTTCAATCCGGTTGTTAATAGAAAACTGGGTAAATAATACGAAGTTTGGTACGTGGCGTTTTAGTGACATGCAGTTGCTGGTACTAAGTTTCTTTCTTAAAATTATGCGTAATATTTAATAGGCTACTATACATTAAAAAAAAAAAAAAATGCGTGGACAGTGGCAGCCCTGTCCACATTCTTCCTACTCCTTTGGTCTGAGTGATATACAGACATCAGAATCAGAGAGAAGAAGAGGATAGAGGTGGCCAAGAAGGTGGAAGGGTGGTGTAAATTACAGTTAGAATTTAACAATCGGTGGAGATTCAGCAGTTACACACACATATTTCTTACCATGATACCATGTTTGATATAAATATCATATTATTACTAAGTATCCGAGGTAAGAGGCTTCTATAGAAAAAAAAATAAAATGAAGAGGTTTAGCTGGGGAGGGGGGCTGGGGGGAGTGATTAATTAGCTATTAATCACTGTTACGTGATCACAGGAACCTGGCTGTAAATGTTTAAAGGTTGCTACTGCGTAGACCATTATCTACTAGAGTCGAGAATTTAAACGTGAACTAATACGTGCCATTTCCCTCTCCGTGACAAGAAAAAGGAATAGCAGCACTACCTTCACCTGACTACACTGTGTGACAATCAAATTTATTTTATATATCCCAGGAAACCCTTTACTACGTTGGATGTGAACAATGTAAGCAAACCAACGACTGGTAGTTTATTGAGTAAAGGCGCTTCACCCGCAGAAGACCACAAAGGATTTACATCTGAGTGGCGCTTTTCTTTTTCCTCACATAATGCCACTCAGGGATGAGTAACAGTTCACTCTTGTCTCTCATGTCGGAACTAAGTAGGCGTGGATAATATCTAGACAAGGGCAGCAACTTTGAATGTCAATTAACTTGCTAACTAGTCATGAAATGATTGGATTGTTGTTGAGATTCTGATACATGATGTGAAGCATCACGGTGAGCAGTGGATTTTCTTTCAATGCAAATCAGAGAAAGCTAATGGCTAGAAACACGGAAAAATTGTTCTTTCCAAAATAAACAGAACAAAATGTAGTCAAATTCAACGTACATTCATTTCCTGATATCTGGACACATAGTGTTTTAAAAGACTGGAGGTCACGGCAGAGGGAACGGGAAGACAGTTTCAGAGTTGATCAGTTGCATACAGTAGAATGACTGACAATGTCCGTTCACTCGTATATTAGAAATGGGCAGAAGTTTAGGGGGAGTATGCTGCCAGACGCATGTCGTATTGGAAGTGGGATGCAGCTGTTCAGAAGAAAAGTGGCCACTGCAACAGAGATAGTGAAGACATGTAGCAGTGGGGAAAAGAGAGGTTTGAGTGAATCAGTATGAGGGAGACCTGCTGCATGGACAGAGAGTGATTATAAGGGGACACTTGGGCGTAAGGTAAGGGAAGGGGAGTTTCAGTCCAATTTTACTACTTCGATGATCACAGGAACAACACAATAGACTATACAGGGAAATTTACTGCATAAACATTTGAACAACGAGGGGCAATAGGTGGCATATAGTTTAACACCAGAGACGTCAGGATAAGTTACTATAATTACGAGTGCAAGAGAGGGAAATAAGAGATCTGAAAATATCTTACACCGGTAGTAGATGAACACATATTAGTTGGATCTGTGGTAAATCAGACAACAAAATTAGCACTGGATAATACTTATGCGGTTTATGAGTGGAACGGTGGGTGGGGGGGAGGGGCTATCAAAGGGGTGAAAACGCTGATAGCAAGTAATCACATCGCAGCTACTCAGCGGAATAAATAAATAAATAAATAAACAAGGAATGTGGTAAATGTATAAGATATGTATGCATGTATTCGTAATGTAGCGGACGGCTTGCGCACGCGATGAATAGGCAACTTTACTGTACAACACCCGTAAAAGCCATGCTTTACGGGTCATGAAGGATGAATGTTCCCAGAGGCATAGGAATGTCACTTTCTATTAGTGGTGAAATGACCCGCCTCAGGCCAATGTTTCACCTATATATGTATGAATGTGGCAGATTTTTGGAATGTTTATTGAAAAAATCATTTGAAAAATTGAAAAGTCTGAGTGGCTCTGTTTACATGTTAGAGAATTTTTTATGCCATTGAGGGATTCTAGATAGGGTAATTATATATTTTTTGAATCATCAGGCTTGCATATACCTGACATGAGTGTATAGCTATACTATGCAGGTTCAAGCATTGCCCTATGGATACTGAAGGCAGCTGATCTGTAAAAAAAGACCGATGTTCACCACTTTTTGTCACTGAAGGAGCGACTTGTCCCCAGCAAAAGTTACATGCCGATGAAAAAGTTTGGATTATGTAAAAATGCATGAAAGAACATGATTGTGGACACTGTTTCCCCCAAAAGGAGGTATCCTGTGTGTAGCGGTATATGTGCACCTTATAATATAGTTGTCCCTGTTAAAAGCAGAGGAAATTACCAGAGAACGTATAGTGCTTGCTCAAAGAGGTTTAATAACCCAGGGATTTGCTCTAGTACTCCGGTTAATAGTCTTTATTATTTTATCTATCTACTGCCAGACGCCTTAATCCCGTAAGGGGTGGCCACAAACAAATAGCCTCCATGTCGCCCTGTTCCCCACCATTTCACTGCCATGCTCCCAGCTCACACACACCCTCTCTCATTATTATTAATAAATTAATTGTTATTGCATTTAACCTTTTATTTTTTTATGCAAGGAAGAAGGAACCAAAGGCCAGGAGCCCGCAAACCGTTCCTTCAGAGAAAAAAAAATCGAAAGAGAGCCAAATTCAAGATCCGTTCATTTCGAGATGCCTGGACACACTGCTTTTGAAAGACTGGATATCATAGGAAGTAGGAAATACAAACAGAGGGAGACAGTTCCAAAGTTGACCTGTTGCACAAGTGAAGGACTGGGAGTAACGGTTAACAATATTAGAGAGTTGAAGAGAAAGGGATAAGAGTTTGTTGCTAGACGGGTGCTGCGCGCCCGTCGTAGAGGTGGAGGGATGCAAGCAGACAACTATAATGTCAGTGCGTGTATAAATACCTGTAATGATAGGAATATTCCATGTACACGACTGCGCATGCGTGATATGATGCCGAGGAAAACGGAAGAAGGTCTTCTATCTCTTAACGTAGATAAAATGGAACTTTTTTTTTTTTTTTAGAACTAAGACTTACTTGTTAAATTAGTTCTTCCATGTAAACTTCATGAAGTAATTCATTGTATTTAAGTACCCGTAATTCGATTAATCTTTGGCATCTCTGAATGCAATGCAGGAGGAGGTACGCCATTTTCAGACGGTCTTTGGTTCCTTCTTCCTCGCATAAAAAAAAAAAAAAAATCTACCTGACGGAAGCACGCTATATAAAGCTAGCACCAGGACACTTGGATTCGACCCACACAACGCAACCAAGACCGCAAGCCTGTTATTATCAGTCATTCCAACTTATCTAGCTAAGTATCCTTTAAGATTTGGCCAAATCGAAGGGAGCTAGCTAGGATCAAGGTGATAAGAAAGGTGAGTTAGGGTGTCAGTTGTATCCCACCCATTCAAAGAGACCCATATTACTTAATTTTAACATTTGGTTTCTTGATAGATGAATACCATTAGGAACGAATTTCTGACAATAATACTACCCCTCCTTCAATATCCGCCTCCGAATGTGATTGAACTCAGGTCAAGGAGTTTGGTAGAACAGCTGTCTACCAACCTTATTGTCGCAGCCTCCAATCGACAAAGATAGTGAAGCAGCATAATTATAAACTAACAGCCAGTTTCATATTATCGATTTTTGGGAGGAGGAATATAGTGTTAGGCTAACAGTGGTCATGATCCTTTAAGGCTACTCGACCAGCTCATGTCCCAACATGCACCGTGAGTTGTAAAAACTCCAGGGGCATCATAAAGATTCCAGCAGAAGCCTACACCATCTGACTTTCAACTCGATTAAGGCTTAAAACAGGTAATGAGACAAACTGGCTCAGCGGTAGGTAGCATTAGTAAATATGGAATATAAATGAATCGGAAAACCCTGAAACCTCGGGAGGCTTCACAGTTGCGAGTAAAATCATGGGGCATTAGCCAGAGTAACATAAACAGTCGTTTCATTAAGTCTAATGGCTAATATTTGAGAACCTAACTTACATCGAATAATTTTTATTTACGTGATTCACCTCGTTACAATACACACACACACACACACACACACACACACACACACACACACACACACACACGCACGCACACACGCGGCAAAAGATCCGTATACACCTAAGATTCTGTCGTATATGATTTACACATCCACTATACCCCATTCACTGATGCTAGTCACGAGGAGCCCAGAAGCAGTTTGAAGGTTGCTGCTGATTGGCTGATACAATACTATGGTGGTACCAATCTTAAGTGGCGGTTTGGGTGGGGCACGAACCTCTGTACAGTGATGCCACGTGTTCCATACCTGCTATGTGAACGGCTCTGATATATGTAATAGGCATCACAATAAGATAAACACATAAGAATATAATGGTAACGTGTGTATTATAATATATGAAAGAACAGTAAACTGATTATGCGTAAAATATTTATACAGCAATACAGAAACGTGGCATAATTATTTTACAGTGTTGCTTTAAAAAAAAGTAGTCACTTTTATTGGCTCTTACCGTATTTCTGGGGTTGGCAATAATGTCACAATTATGATTATAAGATAATGTGCAGGAATATAAGCAAAAATATGCCAGTTTCTTAGTAAAAAAATATATACATTAAACCCTCGTGAGCGGCAACACTCACACACACCCAGTCCGACCTGGTCATCTGTGAGGGATAGAGGAATAGGTCTGTTTGGGGACACCTCTTAAAAAAAACGCGCCAAGACTTTAACCTTCTGGGTGGTGTGGAAATAAAGACAAATTTACAATATGTACATTATAACGTAAAAGAAAATAACCAAAATGTATCCTAAAATACCACAGACGAGAGAGAGAGAGAGAGAGAGAGAGAGAGAGAGAGAGGGGGGGGGAGGCAGACCAGGGAAAGTGTTGAGTGCAGCTTAGTGAGAGATGAAGGAAGGGAGGGAAGGAAGGAGGGAGAGAGTGATTGAATGAAAACAAATCATGGCGCCACAACAACGAGGTCATCTGGCGCCATATGTAAAACTTGTAATATTTTTAAACATAATTAGATATAATAAACACAAAATAAAGAAATGAAAGCACAAGTTTATAAGTCACTCATAAAAGAAACAAAATTCCCTAGGGTGACGCACATCTACCCAAGGAGAGAGAGAGAGAGAGAGAGAGAGAGAAGGCAGGCAAGGGGCAGTGTTGAATGCATTGTCAAGCTGAGGGAAAGATGAAGGGAGGGAAGGAAGGAGGGCGAGAATGATTGAATGAAAAGGCGCCGTAACACCGAGGTCATCTGGCGTCATATGTAAAACAATACTATAATAAAAAACAAAATAAAGAAATGAAAGCACAAGTTTATAAGACAAAAGAGACAAAATTCCCTAGGGTGATGCACATCCCCCCAGGAGAGAGAGAGAGAGAGAGAGAGAGAGGCATCGCGAGTATGGAAAACGTGGCAACACTGTACAGAGGTTCGTGCCCCACCCAAACCGCCACTTTAGAATGGTACGACCATAGGCGTGGCAGCGGACAGTGAGGTGTCCTCGATCAGCCTGGCTACGGTGTTCTCCGGTGTTTCACACAGTTCATTCGAAACGAACACTATTTGTTTTTTACTACATCCTTTCTTTACATACATTGCTATGTGCAAGTGACAGTTTCTGCGACACAAGGCGTGAGAAGCGCCGTGAACAATGGATATGGTATGGCGGCGACCTCTGTCCCTCAGTCAGTACTACTGGTGCGGTGAGTGTTCAACCTGTGGTTCATTGCCACACTGACTGCTATCCTACCATCCTCCCACCAACCCTACCATCCCACTTTTACCCCGTTGTGTTGGCGAATCATGGGCGTCCATTCATTCGTCTCAAATGACGGAGTTTTTTTCTTTTTTTTTATGTGTCCGACTCTGGGCATAGGCTTCACAGTCTGCTTTCAAGGCCCAGTAGCCCTCCTACGTACCGCACACCTCTACATGTCACCACTTCGGCGCTAACACCCACCGTCCATACTGAATACATGCTAGGGCTGTCTCATGCAGGGCTGGTGTATTGGTATTAGCGGGGGTATTTTTACGACATGTCGGCGGATCTTCTGGTGGATCAGTAAAGTCTGATTTTTATGAAATTCAAATCCTTAAACTGTTCCCTGCATCAGCGGGATTTGAAACCAGGTCCGTTAGGACTACAAGCCACCTCTCTACCGGTTGAGCCACCGCCTCCCCCATGTCGTGTAATACCTCAAATCACGTTTAATGTTGTTACCAATCTCTTTAGAACTGCTTTCATATCATGATGGGAAAATGCTTTTCGAACAGTGTTATAATGTGGATGGTATTGAATTTTGGCCTGTAAATAATTATGGGTGAAATGAAGTGTAGGCAACTGCCAGTGTCACCAGCGATGTGGTGAACACTAATTCCAACGACTTTTAACTGCTTCACATGATTCCCCCACAATCCGACTCGATGTTCGATTGTGCTGTCCTCTGTCAAGCGAAAATATTGGCTCGCCCCTGGCCCGAAATTACTGTCGTGTGCGTACATATGCACAAACTACGAATAAAATGACCTGCTGGTGATATTATTACTATGTTCTTACGCTGTTTCCTTATGAACCTACTAATGTGTAAGTACATATTGTATCTGATGTGCGTATTCGTTTTACTTACTATTTAAAACTACACAAGTAATTACTTGATACTTAAAGAGCTGATAATAGTTGCTTATATAGGTAATGTGGGTCAGAGAGAAATGACAAATCATCAGTAGGTATTTTATTTTCATTCCCTCTCTCTCTTGGTGACCACTTATCATGCTTTAAGGGACTGACATTTTTTAAGACATCAAAGGTCAAGCTCACAATGAGAGGACAATACCTGACCTAGTACAATCGATTTGCACAGTTTTTGTCTAATTTCGACCAAACATAGTTGAAGAGCTGACATCAAGAATCAGTCATAGGTCTGCGCACAGGACAAAGTCAAATTTCGACCTGTGTGTCTGTGAATGATGTGTGTCTGTAGGTGAACGAAGTAACTGAAACACTTCCGATTTGAACTGAACCTAATTTGGCAGAACGGTTGACAGTCAGCCTTTAGTTTTTGAGAACAGTAAGTCAAAAATCATGATCATATTGTATGGTTGACTTAAACAGTTTTTATCCCATTTAAACCAAACATGCTTAAAGTGTTCATGGTAAAGCGAGAATAGTGAGACTCGTTTTTATTTAAACAATCACCTAAATGTCAAGGTCATCTGACAATGATGATTTAAACAGCTTCGACTTGACTTAGAGCAAGCATTGTGGTCGATAGCAGGGTAGAGCAACGATGAATGGATTCGATTTTGAGAGTAATTGGTCAAAGGTCAACGTCACAAGGTGAAATCAAACGTTTGGCCCATAGTCCGACTGGTGAGCGCACGAGTACTGAACTGTTTAACCCGAGACGTCCCATCGACGTATGGGTACATTGCAACATTTTGCATTTGCCAGTCCCGTCGATGTACTGGTACGTTTTGCAATTGCAAGGTCCCTAACTTGCACAATTTTCAATTTTCGCAAGTGATTTTTCGTACGTATACACGGGACCCCTTCCTCTATTCCTCTACACCGCATAACCTCCCCCCCCGCACGCCATCGTCTCGGCAATTCACTGTTACCAGTGACCCGGCCAGTAAAGAGATTCAGGACCAGAGTTATTCCCCAATCGATGACAATGTGGACGACAAAGTTTACATAGCATTAGAGGAAGAAACATTCAGAGATGATGATCAGGTAATGTGGCAAAAGAAGGTCAGAAATGGTGATGAGTTAGTGAGTGAAACAATGGTTATAATGCCTATATTATTGTTTGAAAACCAATATACTCTCATACTACATATAAATTCGTACCAAATAAATAAATAAATACCGTTTAGGAGTGGTGTGGAAGAGTTATCCTCTCATAGAACTCGTTTTCTTTGCAGCCAGCCTGATAGAAAACCCTGTAAGGTAAGGAGGTATTCCTACCTGTATCGAGTATTTTAAACCCCAGGTGAGCGATTTCTCTATGAATTTTCGATGTTTCTCACCAAAAAGCGGAGGTTTTAGCCAAAAAAAACATTTCCAAAAATGGCCGGGACTGGGGGGTGTCGGAGGTGCGAAAGTAGTCAGGACGTGACGTGTTAAGTATTCCGTCTTTCCGTATGTCATTCCCTCGATAGTGCTATTTTCGCAAATCCAAGACATTACCACTGTTTATGAAAATAATATGAAACGTGTTAAATGACACGCACACATACACACACACACACACATATATATATATATATATATATATATATATATATATATATATATATATATATATTGTTAAATAGCCTATGATTTCATCATCCTTTGTATAATTCTAATGTACAGTATGCTGCATGTTTGATCACGATTTGCCACGTGGCTTCCATAGTGACCAGGCTTGCGTGTTCTACCTCACTCCCCCCTTCTTCCCCTTATAGTAGAGTAAGTCGTTCTTTCTGTTGTTCAGAGCAGGAGTGTCAACTCTTCGTCCCCTGTGCCTTCATTTGGGCGTCCTTCTTGCAAGTTGAATCAAGCTCTGCCGGCCCCCTATACAATGAGCTCAGTCTCTGCATTAGTTGCCACTTAGATCTACTCCTCATTTTGTTCACATCTCTGTCCTTCCCTGAATAGTGTATTATTATTTTTGTGAGTGCTCAGGAAATCTCCAACCATCTAGCTGCTATATAATTTGAGTATAAGTGTTATTACCATTTTTTCTGTATAGCATAAGGCGTTAATTCGTAAGCCTGTTAGAGTTTTTACTCTCAGCCAGTGTTAGTAATATTTTGTATCTGTAATGATATTATATCTTGCTTTAACTGAGCATTATCCGGTTTTCTCATTTTATCAGGGCTGACTTAGATAAATTTGCTCTTGCTAAATTCGTGTTAATAGAGGCTATTGCAGTTAACCATATATGTAACCTGTTTTGCCATTATATTATCCTTATGAGTCCTGAATGTTTAGTTGTTAGTTTGAACATTAAACTTTAACTTGTAATTTTACCTAAGTCTTTTGTTTTGAACCTGGAACTTTGTGGGACAGTAGTGATTTTAGTATTCTCACTTGAAGTGTTCATTATCTCTCTGTTCCGTAACATAAATTTGGCGACCTCGTATCAGGATATTCAGGATATTATCATAAGGATATTGCTTAATATTCTGTGACTGTGATTTATTCATGATGTCTACTATTACTACTCTTGATGAAGCCAAAGATTTTTTGTCAAATGTGCAAACAGTGTGTGATGTAGAAAACAGAACAAAGAATGAACCTAAGCTTGTTGCTCAACAATTGGGAATTGCTGTTCACTCTCATCATTCTAAAGATCAAATTGTTGGCATGATTAAATAAAAGCTTGTTCAATGTAACTCCTGCAGATGAGCAAATGCAGATTGAAATAGCTAAGTTACAGCTAGCCCTGCAGGAGGCTCGTGCTAAGGAGGCTGAGTTTCAGGCTCGTCCTAAGGAGGCTGAGTTTCAGGCTCGTCCTAAGGAGGCTGAGTCTCAGGCTCGTATTCAGGAGGCACAGGCACAGGGTCAGGCACAAATTGAACTTGCCAGACCATGAGTATCGCATGAAACAAGGTGGAACTGGATCATCTAGCTCTGATGATTTTGATGTCGCTAAAAATGTTAAACTTGTCCCTCCTTTTAATGAATCTGATTTAACAAAGTATTTTCAGTTGTTTGAGAGGGTAGCTACAGGTTTTAATTGGCCCAAAAAGTATTGGCCAGTACTCCTTCAAACTGTTCTCACTGGTAAAGCTCAAGTAACTTATGCATCTTTGCCTCAGGTTCAATCTGATAATTATAATGTAGTTAAGAGCTTGATTCTTAAGGCCTATGAGCTTGTTCCTGAAGCCTATAGAGTAAAATTTAGGACAACTTATAAGAAAGATAAGCAATCCCATGTTGAGTATGCAAAAATCAAAGAAGATCTCTTAGAGCAGTGGTTAAATTCTAAGAATGTAAATTCTGATTTGATAAATTTAAGCAGATGATTTTGCTGGAGGACTTCAAAAGGTGTATTAATAAAGATGTAAGCCTATATCTTGATGAGAAAAGAATAGATAATTTGTCTGATGCTGCAGTTTTAGCTGATCAGTATGTTCTCACTCACAAGAGATATTCTAAAAAAAAAAAAGGAAAGCTGAGAGTAAGTACGTTGCCTCTACTCAGAGTACAGGTAACAGGAAAGAGAATAAAGATGATGTTTCTCAGGAAGTAAATACCAGCTTCACCTCTAGATTTCAGAAAAGTAAATGTACTTAGTGTAGTAAGCTTTGTCATACTACGGAGAAATGTTTTAGGAGACAGCGTGATGTGAACAAAAAGGAGTCTTTAAATATTCAGTCAATTAGTCCAGTGTCCACCCTTGAGAGTTCCCAGAATTCTTTCACCGAGTTAACTGAACCTGCTTTGAGGGGTAAATTAAATTCTCATGATGAAGCTCCTCTTTTGAGCAGTAACGTTGGTGACATTCTCAAGAGTTCATGTGCTAATTTCCTGTCTGATGGTTTTGTCAGTCCTCTGGACAGTAATGACAGGAAATCAGTTAAAATATATTGTGATACAGGTGCTTGAAAATCCCTTATGCTGACCAGTGTTCTAGGCTCTAATGTTAATTCCTCTGATGAATCTGTAATCTTACAAGGTGTAGGGAATAATTACTTCTCTGTCCCTCTGTGCAGAGTGAATTTAGAGTCTGGTTTTGTTAATGGTTCCGTTATGGTTGGGTTGGTTGAGACACTCCCAGTGTCAGGGGTAACTTTCTTACTTGGAAATGATATTGGTGGAAGTCAAGTGTGTCCAGCTCGTCAGTTGTCTAGTGAACCAGTGACTGCGACCCAGGATTGTGATATCCCTGATGTGTTCTCTGCGTGTGCTGTCACTAGGGCTAAGTCTAAAGTTACTAGTGATTTAGAGGATAATGATGATGATGATGTTATCCTAGCTGACACTTTTCTTGCTAATTTGGACCACTCACCAGATGAGGCAGTACCGCGTAGTGATGATAATTTGTCTCGTCAAGAGTTGGTTGAGTTGCAGGTTGCTGGCCCTGAGTTGAAAGGTCTAGCTAACTCTGCTTGCAGTGAGGAAGAGTCAGCTGGTGCTTCTACTTGTTATTATGTAAAGTCAGGAGTACTTATGAGGAAGTGGAGACCCCCAACAGCATCAGCCGACTGTGAATGGGAGGTTGTATATCAAGTTGTCATCCCTCGTGTTTGTAGGCAGGATATCATTAGACTGGCTAATGTTTCCAGTTTGGCAGGACACCTTGGAGTGAGGAAGACTGTGGCATGCATTTTGAAACACTTCTACTGGCCAGGTATCTTCAGAGATGTTTCCTGGTATTGTAAGTCTTGTCAAACCTGTCAAGTTGTGGGGAAGTGTAATCAGACCGAAAAGGTTGCACCTCTAGTTTCCATTCCTCCTTTTGAGGTGCCATTCACCCGTGTGTTGGTGGATATTGTGGGCCTTCTTCCTAAGACTTCTTCAGATTATCTTATGTGTTGACCATAATTGATATGGCTACTCGTTATCCTGAAGCCATTCCACTTAGAAATATCTCAGCAAAGAACATGGTTAAGGAAATGATAGGGTTCTTCACCAAGTTTGGTCTGCCCAAGGAGGTACAGTCAGACCGGGGAAGAAATTTCATGTCAAATGTTTTCAAGCAGTCTCTGAAAGAGTTGGGCATCACCCAGATCACATCTTCAGCTTACCATCCCCAGACCCAAGGAGTGTTGGAGAGATATCATCAAACAGTCAAATCGATGCTCAGGAAATACTGTTTGGAACATCAAAAAGACTGAGATAAAGGTCTTCCATTCTTTGTATTTGACACAAGAGAATCTCCAAATGAATCACTGGGCTTCTCACCCTTTGAACTACTGTTTGGCCATGAAGTAAGAGGACCCCTTAAGCTACTCAAGGAATGCTGGCTGTCGGAGGAAGATGACGTCAACCTGCTGGAGTATGTGATGAAGTTCAAAGAACGGCTGTCCACTGCTTTACAGCTGGCGAGAGAGAATTTAGGAGCAGCTCAGGAGACGATGAAGACTTGGTATGATAAGAAGTCCAGGTTACGCCACTTTCAGCCAGGAGATCAGGTTTTGATTCTGCTACCGGTGCATGGGCAACCTCTTCCAGCCAAGTTTAGTGGTCCTTATTTCGTGGAGAAGAAACTCAGTGATGTCAACTATGTCATCACCACACCAGATCATAGAAAGAACAAGCAACTTTGTCACATCAACATGCTAAAGTTACATCATAGGCGGGACGAAAATAACCCAGTCTGCACTGTTGCTGTTCCACCCGAGTTTGCAAGTGAAGTTCTCCCATGCAGTATGAGCCTGAGTGATAGTTTGGGGAAGAATCCTGATATCACGAATCATCTGCAGACTAAGCCTTCTCATCTAGCTCCCGAGGAAAGGCAGGAGTTTTCGGGATTACTGCAGAAGTACCCGCAAGTGTTCCATGCCACTTCAGAAAGAACCACTGTGTTGATGCATGATGTCGATGTTGGAGACGCAACGCCAATTAAACTGCCTCCTTACCGTGTGAACCCAGTGAAAGTTCCTCTCATCCAGAAGGAGCTTGGCTACCTGTTGGACCACAAGATGATTGAGCCCTGTCAGAGCGAGTGGAGTTCTCCTGTCACTCTAGTCCCTAAGCCAGGTGGGTCACAGCGGCTTTGCATCGACTACAGACGTGTTAATCAGATAACCAAAATAGACACTTACCCTCTCCCTCGCGTGGAAGATTGCATAGACAAGATCGGAAAGGCTAGGTACATAAGTAAGTTTGATTTGTTAAAGGGATACTGGCAAGTACCTATGACTGAACGTGCTAGGGAGATCTCATGTTTTGTAACACTAGGAAAGACTTTTGCATGTTCTGTGATGCCATATGGTATGAAGAATGCACCAGCCACTTTTCAGAAGCTCATGAATGTTGTAACAGAGGGTATGGCAGGGTGTATTGTTTATATTGATGATGTATTAATCTTCAGTGACAACTGCAAAGATCACCTATGCCGTGTCAGTAAATTTCTTGAGCGTTTGGTTCAGGCTAATCTTGTAGCTACTTTATCAAAGTATGAGTTTGGTCAAGCTAAAGTTCAGTACCTTGGGTACGTAATTGGTGATGGACACGTTGCACCACCAGGAGCTAAGGTTCAGGTTATAAGTGATCTTCCCAGACCTAAAAGCAGGAAAGAGCTACAAAGATTTTTGGGAATGGTAGGTTATTACAGGAGATTTGTTCTTAATTTTTCAATTCTTGTATCACCACTTACAGACCTACTGAAAAATGGAGTTAAATTTGTCTGGACCGATAACTGTGAATCCTCTTTCAGTAAACTTAAAGCTATCCTATTAAGTCAGCCAGTGCTCGCTACTCCAAATTCTGCTAAGCCTTTTAAGATGGCTGTTGATGCAAGTGATACAGGAGCTGGGGCTGTTTTGCTGCAAGAGGATGATCAGGGTATTGAACACCCTGGATCTTATTACAGTAAGAAGTTCACTCCACCTCAAAAGAACTACTCAACTATTGAGAAAGAGCTTTTGGCCTTGATTTTGGGTTTACAGCATTTTTCATTTTATTTATGTTCTGGTTTTGACCCCATAGTCATTTATACCGATCATAACCCACTGAAATTCCTTAGTAAGTATAAAGATAAAAATCAGAGATTGACAAGATGGAGTCTACTTCTTCAGGAGTATTCATTAGACATACAACATGTCAAGGGGAAAGAAAATGTTATTGCAGATTGCTTATCTAGACTTTAGACAGATTGTTTTAGAGTGATAAGAAATTTCCTTTGTAAATTTCTTTTTCTTTGTGGGGAGGTGTTACATAGCCTATGATTTCATCATCCTTTGTATAATTCTAATGTACAGTATGCTGCATGTTTGATCACGATTCGCCACGTGGCTTCCATAGTGACCAGGCTTGCGTGTTCTACCTCACTCCCCCCTTCTCCCCCTTATAGTAGAGTAAGTCGTTCTTTCTGTTGTTCAGAGCAGGAGTGTCAACTCTTCGTCCTCTGTGCCTTCATTTGCGCGTCCTTCTTGCAAGTTGAATCAAGCTCTGCCGGCCCCCTATATAATGAGCTCAGTCTCTGCATTAGTTGCCACTTAGTTCTACTCCTCATTTTGTTCACATCTTTGTCCTCCCCTGTATAGTGTATTATTATTTTTGTGAGTGCTCAGGAAGTCTCCAACCATCTAGCTGCTGTATAATTTGACTATAAGTGTTATTACCATTTATTCTTGTACTGTACAGCACAAGGCGTTAATTCGTAAGCCTGGTAGAGTTTTTACTGTCAGCCAGTGTTAGTAATATTTTGTATCTGTAATAATATTATATCTTGCTTTAACTGAGCATTATCCGGTTTTCTTATTTTATCAGGGCTGACTTAGATAAATTTGCTCTTGCTAAATTCGTGTTAATAGAGGCTATTGCAGTTAACCATATATGTAACCTGTTTTGCCATTACATTATTCTTATGAGTCCTGAATGTTTAGTTGTTAGTTTGAACATTAAACCTTAACTTGTAATTTTACCTAGGTCTTTTGTTTTGAACCTGGAACTTTGCGGGACAGTAGTGATTTTAGTATTCTCACTTGAAGTGTTCATTATCTCTCTCTATTCCATAACAATATATATATATATATATATATATATATATATATATATATATATATATATATATATATATATATATATATATATATATATATATATATGGTACTCTTACGTTATGAATTTCTCTGGGAAGAACTGGATACCAGAGACGCGTGTCATTTGGCTCTGCTCTGTCCAGGAAGCCACTAAAATTGGCCTGACCTCTAGGGGACTGTAGGGCATCTTCACGTACACGTTACACCTGAGGAATTATATTCATTAGTAAGGGCATTTGTGGTTGGTGTGGGTGCCCATCATCCATACACTCAGTTTAGTGCAGCCTTCAAGTGACTCTGCGCTGAATCAAGCCAAATGGTTTTCGGTAACCCTGGAAACCATTTGCTACGCTGGGTGGTAATCATGTAGCCAAATGAGGATTTGGTGTTGTGAGTGGATGGGCCCTGTAAGAATTTTCATCTGAGGGGAGGTTAGGGTTTAATGCCCACATAATGTTAATTCAACGGCAAGTGAGGCTGGTCATTCTTGCCTTAAATGTCGCGACTGATTAGCTTAGCCGCGCCCCCTGGGCTCCTTTTCGGGCACAGAAGGATTGAATCATGGATGAATGGATGGAGCAAATGCCTTTTCCCCCTCTATCTGATGTAATTTCAATTTTAGTCCTGTAGTCTCCAGACAGTATTGTTCTACCTAGCTGAGATTTTTCAAACTGGTGTGGCTGAATATAGACTTCATTAAATACTATTGTGCAAGTCTGTCATGAGTTGAATACAATTGTCTGGAGATAACAAGAATAAAAAGAAAGTCAACACATTCCAGGGGTCAATGATACTGCCTACTCAAATGGAGAAAAGTGTATACTGCAAAGTGCATACATTAAATCTATGCTAACCTGTATATCGGAATGTGTCCCAAATTATAACGTTTTATTATGTAATTAATACTGTAAATTATGGGAACCTAGCAAGTCACCTTTACAGGTATTAATTTAGTTTCACTAGAACAATTATCTTTACATTACTGTCAAAGTAAGAGCAAAAAAAAAAAAAAACATCAGAAACGGATTAAAACGAAGAGTTATTGTACTGATCTGAAGAACTGAAAGTCATGTTATGTGTATCATGATAAGAAGAGAAATTCGTAAAACGAAGTTTTATCATTAATGATTATGAGGACGATGTGGATACGTCGCTTCACAAACTACTCTGAAAACATTCATATCTAACTAGAATAAAGCTTACCGATACTCATGCTCATAAAAACCAATGCATATGTGCTGTGTAATGATGTAGAATGGAAAATATGGACAGACTCTTCTTTTCACTGACTCATATGATTTTTGCATTAAGGGCTGACATAACGGTCTACAACACTTGTATGTATTATTAATCAATCGGCATTTTACTTAAATGGCATCATTATCACTGCATTACACACAGCAGAGCATCAAATACTTCAAGTAAAAATTACTCGAAGGATCAAAACATTAAATATATGACACACAGAGGTATATACTCGTACAATACTGTATAATTCAGAATGTATAACGTTCAGATTTTGAAGGTAATTTTTGTGCAGTAGCAATGCAACTGATGATCAAAATGTTTACAGAACAGTTACAAAAATCATATCAACTAGTAACATCTATGGAACAAGTAACCTACTTTGAAAAATGCTTATTTGAAATTACTGTTTCTTTCAGCTGAGAAGATTCTAAAACTGTTAAATTTGGATCAAATTCTAGTCTCACCGGAAAGCTGGAGTGTACGTAATCTGAAGTAACATTGAATTGGTCATGGTGAGTGTGTTGTGGATGTAATGGAGATGATGGAGTGGGAGGCGGGTAAGAACAAGGAGCCTCGTCAACCACACCAGAATGCGGCTCTTGAGGGACCATTCGGTGAAGGCGGCGAGGAAGGCTGGGTCGTCGCTCACCACCACCACCGTAATGGATATTGACACCTGCCGCAACTTAAGAGAGATCATATTCCGTCAAAGGCCTAGCACCTACCTCCATATTTTGATTATATGTCAAAAAGGGCCACTAATTAGGCTTTAACCACTAGAATCCAGGTAACGTCCCTATTCTTACTGCTACCAGACAGTTTTATGCAGTTTAGGAAAGGCTTCACGTAATGAAGGGATTAAGGCTATTTCTAATATCTAGCCCCCTAGTTTGGAAGGTGTATCCCGAGAAGAAAAAATGTAAATGACAAGAATAAAATGAAAAAGACGTTCTGGGTTCAGTGGAATAAGGTAAATGCAATTTCAGTTCCAGATATTTCTAAACTGAAAGGTTTATGCTACTGTTACTAGTATGTTGACCACGGTAAATCGGTTTCGCCCACCTCCAAGTTATATTCTGGGCAACGATCATATGATATTTACTTGTCAACTAGATACATTTTGGAGGCTCTAAACCTTCGTCACATAATATCTCTTTCTTAATTCCATTCTTAATACTATAGTGGGCTAAGAAGCATGACAGGTGAGGTATAGGGTAAGGATATATCCACCATTTAAAGCACCTCAGGTATACAGCACTAATGCATCTCTCATGCACGATAATATCAAGCACTTCAGAAACATAAGGTACTCCGTACTCCATATTTTGTAGCCTTCCTCCATACCTTAACTGTTTCACTGCAAAGTCATCAAAAACAATTTCAGCACGTAATCATAAATAAAATATAAACTCTCAGATCATAAATATATGCAAGGATATATAAAACAACAAAGAATAGCCACACTTGTGCAGTTTAAGCAACCTACCAGGAGAAGATGTTGGACCATCCAAGAAATCTGTGTTTGTGTTATGTTTGCATCCTGGCTGTCCCACACCACCTCGAACACCGCGACACCCAACGGGGCTGACACCTCATTCACACAACCAAGCTGTTATTCCAGTGACATGATATTTAGTTTATTAGTCTCTTCAAAGGATATTATTCAGCCAAGGAGAGTTGCGATATAGTGTGAGGGTTTAATGAATGTTATATCTAAATCCTTTCAGATGGAAGTATCTCTTAATCTGAATATAATTATTTAGAGGTTGTGGGAACAAGTACTTCATGAAACCGAAGAGGTTTAAGGAAATATTGCAGGAATCATTCAAAGCACTTTCATTTTATAAACAGGCTAGTTATACTGAAACAAATTTACATATGTGCGGTTTAAGTATTTTGCTTTCAAGTACCGGCCAGGTTCTGTCTGTGACGAGAACAACGAAGGGCTCAAATCCAACCGCAGCCTCAAGTACTGCATTCAGTGCCTTTGTGGTGTTCCCTTCACCAACTCTGTCTGTTGATGGAGAACTTCATCTTAACCTCACGTAGTCAAGAAACTAATTATGGTAATGCAATTTATAAGTTATGGATGAAGCTAATGAAGGCTCTATCTAACCCATCCAGTTCAAAAAATCCATGTTAAGGTGAGTAATACTGTACAAATTGCAAGAAAAAAGAAAGAATACGTCACGAGACTGAAGTATTTAAGGCTATACCTACCTATGTGTGGAAGTACTGCGGCAGAGGGCAGTACAAATAATGCCGCCAGGTGAAGGCATATTACCATATTACTCCTTAACATCATCTCTGTAGCTCACTGCCTGCCAAGAGCAGAAAATAGTACATAATAATACTTTCACGTGGTGGCACCAATCTGTCATGGTGGTGGAGTTGAAAGGTTTTATAAACGTCCTTTCATCCCCTTCCGATCCCCCAAAAGAGAATGGTGAACTTCAGGAGAAGGGAGATTCAGCCTGAAGTCCATCAGGTTCACGTTCAGATAAATCGGGAGTTGCAACTACTGCTACCTACCTATCTATCTATCTATTGCCAGACGCCTCAATCCCGTTTGGGGTGGCCACAAACAAATCGCCTCCAAGTCGCCATGTCCCCCGCCATTTCACTGCCCTGCTCCCAACTCACACCCCCCTCTCTCATATACCTCTCCACCCCATCCCTCCATCCCATCCTCGGCCTCCCCCTCCCTCTTCCCCCCTCCACTTCACTCACATACACTCTCTTCGTCAGTCTTTCACCCTCCATCCTCTCCACATAGCCAAACCACCTCAGTGTGTTCCTCATAACGCTTCTTATCACATCCAGATCAACACCACAAAGCTCCTTTATATCCTCATTCGTTAGCCTGTCTCTCCATGTGACTCCACAGGCTCCTCTTAAATAACTCATTTCCACTGCTCTCACTCTTGACTTGTGTCCTTCCAACAACGTCCAAGCTTCACTTCCGTACGTTAGAGTTGGTATCACAATACTGTCATGTAGTAACTTTTTCACTTCCATGCTTACTTCCCTGTTTCTTATCACTGCTTTCAAAGAACCAGCAACCTTTCTTCCCTGCTGTACCCTTTCAAGCACTTCACCCTCCAAACCTCCATCCTTACTCATCACACTACCCAAGTACTTAAACGTACTCACATTTTCCAATTCCTCACCATCCAACCTCGCTCTACATTCACTGACTTCACCTCACTCAAAGACCATCACTTTACTCTTCCCTACATTCACCTTTAGATTCCGTTTCTTACACACTCTCTCAAACTCATCCACCAAGCCTTGCAGCTCCCCTTCGTCTTCACTCAACAACACAGTATCATCTGCAAACACCAGTACAGGGAGTTTCCAAACATTATCCTCTCTCACCAGGGCCACTCCAACATCCACTACCCTACCTTGTACCTCTTTTATTACCCCATCCATGTACAGATTGAACAACCATGGAGACATGACACATCCCTGTTTCAAACCAACTTTCAAAGAGAAAAATTCACTTAGTTCACCATCCACACGCACTGCAGCCTTCGCACCATCGTACATACTCTTCACAGCATTCAGCAACTTCCCATCTACTCCATATATTCTTAACACTTTCCACAATCCTTGTCTATCCACCCTGTCATATGCTTTCTCCAAATCCATGAAAGCCGCATACAACTTCATACAACTTCTTTCCCTTCCCTAGAAACTTTTCCACTAAAGATCTAAGAATGAATACCTGATCTACACAACCCCTTCCCTTCCTAAAGCCTCCCTGTTCTTCTCCTACTAATTCCTCTGTTCTTTCTCTAACTCTGTCTATAAGTATCCTACCATACACTTTTCCTATTATACTAAGAAGACAAATTCCCCTATGATTACCACATACTTCTTTTTCCCCTTTTCCTTTGTACAAAGGAATAATTATACCTGACTTCCAATCCTCCGGGACTCTACCTTCCTCCCAGGCCAACCTGCACATCTTCCACATCCATTCTACTACTATCTCTCCCCCATGCTTCAGCATTTCACCACACACTCCATCAATTCCTGGGGCTTTCCCCGATTTAACTTTCTTCATTGTTTCCACAACTTCTATCCTACTGATTTCTTCCTGTCTTCTCACCTCCCTCCTTCTCCCAGCCATTCCCCAGCCACTTTTACTCGCATTACTTCCATCCTGTATGTTCAACAATTCCTTAAAGTGTTCTCTCCATCTGCTCACTTTTTCTCCCTTCTCCACTAGTAATCTACCATTTTTAACTTGCACTCCCCTGCTAACTTCACTTCCACCCTGTCTTACTCTTTTCACCTCTCTCCAGAACATTTTCTTACAGTCCCTCCACTTTACACTCAAATTCCTTCCAAATTCCTCATCCACTCTCTTCTTACTCTCTCTTACTAATCTTTTCACCTCTCTCTTTCTTTCTACATATAACTCTCTCTTCCGCCTCTCAACTTCTTCCACGCCCCTATTTCTCATCGATTCATTGTATGCTCTCTTCTTTTGTGCCACAGCCTGTTTCACCTCTTCAGTCCACCACGCTGTTCCTTGCACTCTCCTCCATTTTCTCTTCCTTCCACACACCACATCACATGCTGCACATATTTCTTCTGTAAATATCCTACACACACCTTCCACGTCTCCAATCTGCTCCAATTCATATTTGCCCAATCGTTCCTCCACTTCTCTCTTATACTCTGCCTTTTTCTCATCCTCTTGTAACCTTTCCACTCTCCTTGCAACTACTCCTTCCTCTCGTCTTTCCCTTCTTCTATTCCTCCATCTTACTTGCATTCTAATTCTGGCCACCACCAAGTAGTGGTCAGAAAGTCCACTCTCCCAACCTCTATAAACTCTTGCATCCATTACACATCTTCGCATCCTTTCATCCACGCACACATAATCAATCATTGCCTTCCTTTCATTCAGTTCACCACCCACCCTTTTCATCACTCGCCATGTTTACCTGTGGATCATTTTATGCCTGAAGAGGGTATTGGCTATCACCAACCCCCTCCCAGCACAAAATGTCCACTAACGCACTGCCATTCTCATCTACCTCAGCAGGCACACCCCACTCACCAACTATTCCATCCACCTTCACATTCCCAACTTTACCATTCATATCACCAATCAAAAACACTCTCTCATTCCTTCCAAACTTTTCCATGCACACTTCTACATTTGTCCAGAACTCTTCTCTCACTCTTCTAGCACGATCTTGCGTTGGCGCATACACACACACAATCTACCTAATGGTAGATAAAACTAGAGTACTCCTTTCCAGTTGATGCCGTATGATTTTATTCACCTGAATCATAAGGCCTGAGTTTAAAATCTGTTAACAAAGCTGTTTCTTGGTCGTTTTCTCCCTAGAATTTTATTTCAGTTGAGGCTAGGCGATTTTGCTCTGCTGAGAACGTGTAATAGGAACCTAATACCTTTAGCTAGCTTTGTCTCTGAAAGGTAAGCTCCGCATGAGTAATACACAAATAATTTCTTTGGGTAAGTCCTTTTGTGTATTTAAATTATAGTTAATACAGTACAAACAACCACCATCAACATAGCTATCACCACCACCACCACCACCATCATCAGCACCACCAAAACTACCACCACGGCTAGTGCCACCACCATCATCACAACTACCATCACCACCACCACCACCACCACCAAAACTACCAACTATTTTCTGCTGAAGAAAATCGTCTGTTCGTAACATCATTGAAGTAAGAGACATCCGACTGTATATGGATGTGAACCCCCACCTCTCAGCTCTCTCTCTCTCTCTCTCTCTCTCTCTCTCTCTCTCTCTGCAGAGACATGAAACTCTACGGAAATGAACCACTGCATTTTCTGCATTATATCTGGAATATTACTGAAGAAAATTAAAAAACTTGAGGTATGTAAGATTTGTACACAAGAATTACTACCCTCACCCTTAACTACGAATATATATTAATCATTGGAGGCAGTTCTCAAAGTGCTCAGCCTCAGCACTAAAGAGAAGAATCCTCTGATAGTAGTCACCCGAAACTGCAGAATACAATGTTGAGAAGCATTAAATAGCTTAGTCTGGAAGTTTCTCAGTGTTTCTGGTAATTTACCACTGCATGTCGGAGTTGCCAGTTAACTTGCTATTGTAAGCGTAGTTATTCAGTAAGTTGTACATTAATTTTTGTGTTTTTTTTCTCAATAATGTTTTATGTGATTGTTAAATTATGTAATTTTATTTAAGTTTGTATGTTAAATAATTTAGAGTGTTATGCGAGTGAACGTGTTTTGAGTGGATGAGTAAATTGGGAGTGTGTCATCCTGTCGCGGCTACCTCCTTTTCCTTGGGGGAAGCAGCCTAGGTATATAGATAGACAGACAGATGTAGTGTGAAAAAAACTGGCATGTTTTGGGTGTCCCCCAGTTGGTAACTGTTGTAACCGTTGTCCCCTTCGGGAATTCAAAAAAAAAAAATTTTGTAGAAGTAACAAAACACTCTAGAACAGAGGAAGCTTATATAAGGATGGGGAAGAGACTAGAGCAAGTTCAGTCGATTTTCAGTTCAGTTTGAGTGTAGTGCAGTGTCAGTGCAGTTTGTGTATTGTCGGTACTTGTAAAAATAGTGAAATGTTGTTGGCGAACAGTGAAGTGTTATTGCAGTTTATGTATCTTTGGTGCTTGTGAAAACAGTGAAGTTGGCAAGCATTAAGTGTAATTATTTGGAAAATAAAGACAGTGAACTTAAGAAGCCAGTGTTTATTTTACAATACCTCAGCTGGACTACAGTTGCACACAGAAAAAGCTGACCATAGGAGGAACAACTCACAGGGCAACGTCCTTCCTATACTATACTACTGTTGTTGGAGCCTGTGGCAGTGTGGGACGGGGACAAACAATAATAATAATGTTTGCTGTTTGAAACCACATTAGTCTGTAATACTGACCGTCAGCCTGCATTACCTACATTCTGACCAATACTTCTGATTCCTCTACTGATACAGATGTTTTGAATGGGAAACATGCTGAAAGTAGTTTACTTAGTTGTGACAGTGGAAGAGTACTTGAACCTAAAACTGTCTGTCGGTAAGAAGCTTCATGAACTGAAAAAAAAAATAGTCTAGCATCAACCAAAGTATATGGTTAAATATAATCTGCTCAAAGGTAGTTCATGAGTAAAATTATAAACATCTGCAAATATAATCAAGTTCAGTTAATCAAACTTTTTCATTATTATCAGTTGTACCGGCAACTTACTTCGGCATATTCAGTGTCCATAGATTCTCCCTGCTAAGGCAACTTTTCCAGCCTGTGAACGTAACTGAATAGATTTGCATAAAGCTTTCCTATTCTTTTGAGAAGCTTTGCCGACTTCCAGCAAAGCAGAAACGTCTCCTACCCATTTTTTTTTTCTATAATAACTGGATCTCCCTGTTGTTTTCCCCGAATGTTATTTTCCTGTGATACAATACCCTTTCCTTCCTCTCTAACCATTTTTTCCTTTTTTAGCTCTTTGGGTCTCTGCCAGGATCTGAGTCTCTGGACCTTTTAGTTAGCAAAAAAAAAAAAAAAAAAAAAAAAAGATTACGTTTTCTTTGTTTTAAAGATAGGAGAAGCAATGGAAGTTCCATATAGTAGACTGCACTGTAATATTTTTTATTTGATCTTAATTTCCTGAAAAGAAGTATGAGTTGCCTGTCATTAACTAGCTATAATATTCCATAATACATGCCATCTCTGATTTCACTTCTTATCTAGCAGAAGCTGAACATAGCTACCTAACTTTGGCATTAACAGAAAAATACAAGATCACTCATCTGTTTTAAATCCTTATCCAAATTGTTGAAAAGAGACTATGGTACTAACAGACTAAATTTGTGAAAAAGTTTTCAAAGCATGATGAAGACACCTTTGGGAAACGTTATGTCATTTTTCTCTAATATCTCTCGTTATAATATATTACTTGGACAAAGCCAAGTGCGAAACTTTTTGAGGAGAGCATTGGAGATATTTCTAAATATTAATTTGACTAATATTTATTATTATGGTCTAATATAATTATTTTAATATTGCACAGAGAGGAGTGTATTTATATATCTGTCATTATTACCGTGTTTGAATTCATAGCCTACTGTTGATATCAAGTATATCTACACCGTAGTTACTAATCCCAACTTTTTGTCCACCATCGTCAGTTAGAAGGATAATGAAATGTCAGTGAAATTTTGGTTCTTATATTCAAGAAGTACCGTTAAGTCTTTGTTTTGTTGATTTTGAAAAGGCTTTTGATAGTGTTTCGAGAGAGACTATGGGGAAGATCATGAGACATTATGGAATACCAGAGGAGTTTGTGAGGGTCATTATGAACATGCATGAGGACACATTTTGTAAAGTGATGGTTGATGGTTGTCTGAGTGATTCGTTTGAAGTCAAGTCCGGAGTAATTCAAGGTGGTGTTCTATCGCCTTTACTATTTATATTGGTCATTGATTACATTATGAAACGCGTTGGAACAGAAACCGGTGCAGGTATACTTTGGGGAGAGAACAGGAAACTTTTGGATTTAGATTATGCAGATGATATAGTTTTGATTTGTGATGGGCCAGAAGAGATGCAGAGAGTGTTGGACTGTTTGGTGAGTGAAGGTCGCAAGGTGGGTTTGGTTATTAATTGTGGAAAAACTGAAATAATCAATATGAATATGGAAAATGCACAGGAATGTGTAATTGGAGGTATGGTTCAAGGATGGTTCTTTGAACTTTGAATTCGAGGAAAGGTTAAAGAAGGCTAATCAGGCAATGGGAATGCTTAAAAATATTTGGAATAATAACAATTTCTCTGTGCATACAAAAATCAAACTTTATAAGGTAATGGTTAGGAATATCTTAATTTATGGACACGAGTCTTGGTATAGCACAGTGACTATGGAAAATAAATTCTTGGTGTTTGAAAATAAAGCACTTAGAAGAATATTAGGAGTTAAGTGGTGGGAAAGGATACCAAATAGTAGAATTAGAGAAATAACGGGAGTGCAGCCGATCGATGAATATGTTAGATTCTCACGATGGAAGTGGCTAGGACATGTGTATAGGAGACAGGGAATAGTACGAGGTACACCAGGGTGGGTGGCACTTGGTAGGAGAGGTAGAGGAAGGCCAAAAGAGACGTGGGTGAGGACAATGAGACGGGAAGCTGGAGATGAGTGTTGGGGAGATCTTGAGGAGTTAGCACAAGATAGGATGTGGTGGTGTGAGTTCATCGAGGCCCTATGCATCCCCGAGGGTGCCACAGGAAATGATTGATTGATTGATTGATATTCAAGAATTCACGTGCTGAGTATTTGTCTTAATTAATGGTATGACTGTTGCCTGCATTAGTCATCAATGTTTACCATATTATAAACTGAAGTAGATTCTGAAATGTTAAATTTAAATGGTGAAGCTATTTGTTTAATTGCAGATAGAGAATGGTTGATATAATTTTGATAATATGTGTATCTCCTAAACTGATCAAAGTCTCGCATTCTCAAAGCCATCTCCGTATCGTATACCAGAATTTTTGTTATAAGTCCAGATTCTTCTCTATGCGAGCCCAGTGGACCAGAAGAAACTGACATTCTATGGTCATGCAGTCCTTTTCTGACAGCAGGTGGTGTGCATGGGTAGCACCTAGTTGTGGTTATGGATGCTATGGGCAGCTGAGAACTGCAGGTACTGACCCTGGACTTCTTATTTCTCAAGTCACCCTCCTCCTGCCAGCGTCGCACCCACCGCCGCACCGTGGTAGGGGTGGTACCTGTTTTCCCGGCTATGGCTCTTAGGGACAGGCCCTCCAGCCACAGCCATATGAATCTCGTTCGCTCAGTCATAATGGTTTTTCTAAACGACCGTCGACCTTTCATAAGCATAATCTGTGTATAGATAAATTATTGGAATTAGAACAAAATGTTAAAGCTCAGTTTGTAATGATTTCATCCACAGCCTTATGAACCTTGCACATCCAGTCAGTGTTTTCTAAATGACCGTCGACCATTCATAGTACTATGTGAATGGATAACTATATAGGTTCCGAAAACATGTTAAATGCTGTTTCAGTTTGTAATAACTTCTCATAATGTTACCTGTGTAAAGAAAAATTACACAAACCTTCATTAACCCCTTAACCGCGGGGCGTCACTTTCGTGACGCTTGGGAGCAAGGGATCATACCGCGGGGCGTCGCTTTTGTGATTCTGTGTTATTTTGAATTCACCCGGGCTTCCAAGTGGGGGCTTGTATCATCTATCAGTACTGCCAATGTCCAACACTAGTCAGCACTCCTAATCTCATCTGTACTCCCATCCATTGTTGACAATTTAGCCATTTCTCCCCGTTCTTGACTGCCCTCCCTACCCCCCCTCCATTACCCTATCCTCTCGCCTGCCCGGCCGTGCTACGCTAAGTAAATCTTCCCTGGAATTTTTCACTGATTTCATCCATTGAAATAAGCCCTATGTCCTATTCTTATACCAAATAATATATACAAGAAAGAAATAAGGTAAGTGAGAGTGCCATACACCTGGAATTGGCTAATTATCACCTGACAACACCTCACGTGCACTCGTTCGCTAATTTTCGCTGTTTTTTTCCCCTTGAAATATGCCGTATAATCCATTTTCGTAATAAATATACATGTAAGGAGGGAAGGGAGAAGCCTAAGTGATATTTACATTCACCTGGAACTACCTAATTTATAATGTATTGTCTAGATTTCCTGCCAATCATATCAGTGCTAGACAAAGCTGTTTCAAGATCTAACATTGGTAGCTCTGAATATATATCTCCTAAGTAGGCCTCTAATCTATTTTCGTAATAAATATACATGTAAGGAGGAAAGGGAGAAGCCTAAGTGATATTTACATTCACCTGGAACTACCAAATTTATAATGTATTGTCTAGATTTCCTGCCAATCATATCAGTGCTAGACTTAGCTGTTTCAAGAACTAATATTGGTAACTCTGAATAACCCCTAAGCAGGCCTCCACGCTGGCCCTCGGTTATCAGTTTACTCTCATCTTCTGAAGCGAGGGTACGTATGTTTCTTCTTGCTTACTTCAAGGCCTTTTTTCACCCCCATGCAAATGGCCCTGTGACCTTTACCCCCTACTAAACCTCGTGTGGAAAGAGGTAAAGGGCTGACAATTGATAAAAGAGTGACTACGATCTTTCTATTGAGTAAAACAGTGCAAGTGGAATTGTAAATAATGGGTAAATAATGTGTAAACAGCAAGTGAAAGTAATGAATGTAAATATACGTGAACAATGGAAAATAGTTTTATAAGTTATTTCAAGTGACAGTGCACAACACAGTGTAAATAAAATAGAAATGTAAATAATGTAAATAAAATAGAGAACGTAAATAGAAATGTAAATGAGTAGTATTATAAGAATACGAGTATATACCCTAGGAGTAATGAAAGTGAAAGTTTCACTCTAGCATGTCTGAATGCTGTGAGTTATGAGAGTGAAGATGAAAGTGACATTCACTCTCAATGCCAGTATACAGGACGAGAAAGTGAATGCTACGTATTTTACTGAAAGAAATTGAATCCCTACAGTGACAATAAACTAATACCACTGAAGGAAACTTATGGATAAAGACTGTAGATATATATAAGTGTTATACAGTAATAGAAATATAAAGTGTGAGGGGTTTTATGAATAATAAATGACAGATTACCAAGAGCGAACTAGTGCCAGTGCGACGATCAGACGCGCTTGTAATTTCCATTGCTTTCACTGTTTTTTTTTTTAGTATGGATCCCAAACTACTTGAAAATTGTAGAATAGTGTTTATAGTGTTTGTATCTGGCTGTGGTAATCATATTACGGGTTGTCGGGAAGTGTAAAGTGGAGACTTCGTTACCCTACTTCAGAGGTCTCCACAAGTCCTACGGTAACAGACGAAGGCTCAACAATCATTCCAGAGAAAGCTGAAGGTATGTGCCATAAGCATATATAATTTTATTATTCTAGGACTAATAACTGATTTTTGGCAAATATTTTTTGAGAGTCTGTCGGAGCCCAAATAACCCCGCGGCACACGCAAGTCATTGGTAAACAAGCCCGCAGTGTAGGGGTTAATCAATTTTGTTGACTAACAAACAACATTTATTAGGTCACTGATTCCGAAAATGGCGTAAGTTTTAACCTAGCATGTCACATTTAACCCGCGGCGTCCCGTCGACGTACTTCCACGTCCTCACGTTATGTCACTGCCAATCCCGTTGACGTACTTCAACTTCCTGCAATTGCAAGGTTCATAATTTCCACAATTTTCAAAATTCGTGCGAGATTTTCGATTCGCCCACGTACCCAAGCCTCCCCTACCTGCCGCCAGGTGGGCAGCGTCCCAGACCCCGCGTGACCTGCGCTCGCCCTTGTCTCGGTCACTCACCTGTTAGCAGTGACCCAGGTCAGACATGGCAAGTAAAGGTCTCTCAGACGATGAAATACAATCCACCCTGGATGCCTTCACTGGAGATAGTGATTCTCCACTTGATGATGATGTGGTGGATCGAGATTATGTGCAGCATGAGGAGGAAATAACAAGCAGTGATGAGGAGGTCCCTTCGCCCCAGAAAAAGCGGTATGTCACATATCGTAAGGCAAGGGAAGGCCAGCCTGCACCCCAACCACATGCATGGACCTCTCTCCATCCCCTAGAGAGAGATTCTGATGAGGACGAGGATGAGGACGATGACGATGACGGCGGCTTAGGACGTGATGTTGCCTCGTGGTTGGGGAAGGAAAAAATCTCACCCCGAGGATCAGAAGGTGGGGCGAGAAGGCAAATAAAGTATGGCCTAGTGTTTTGTCTGGGGAAGGCGAAAGTGGTGTGGTGGGAGTGCAGGGTGAATGGGAAAGTGGTGTGGCGGGAGTGAGGGGTGAAAGGGAAAGTGGTGTGGTGGGAGTGCGGGGTGAAAGGGAAAGTGGTGTGAGGGAGGCAGCATGAGCACGTGGTGCACGTAGGCCTAGGGGAGAGGAGGTGGAGCCACTCCCCAGCACGTCTTTCGCCATACAATATTCCCAAACTTCCTCCACACAGCCCCAGGATGTGGGGAAAGGAAGGAAAGGGAAGGGAAAGGGTAAAGGAAAAGGGAGAGGAAAGAGAAGTGCGAGTGATGAAAGGCGCCGCACTCCACCTCCCCCACCACCATCAATGTTGCGTTGTGCCTTCAGCCATGTTTCAGAGAGTACCATAACTTCCTACACTACTGAAACTGTGTGGGATGGCGATATGACGCTCAGTATAATGGTAAGGCCAGTCAGTATGTGCTAAGTCTTATCTAAACTTGAAACGGGTGTAATGTTTGCAGGAAAGTAATGTATAAGTTGAGAAATAGTGTAAGTTGAACGAAGTGATATGAAAACTACACCCACTGTATAAATCTGCGAAAATATGACGCTCAGTATAACACTCTGGTCAGTAAATATGTGATAGCAAGAATATAAAGTGGAAACGGGTGTAATGTTAGCATGAATAAAACGTATAAGTTGAAAAATAGTGTAAGTTGTAATAATTGATGTCACGAGTACACCCACTGTGTAAATCTGCGAAAATATTACGCTCAGTAGAACATTCTGGTCAGTAAGTATGTGATAGGAATTATATAAAGTGGAAAAGGTTGTAATGTTAGTAGTAAGGTAAGTTATAAGTTGAATACTAGTGTAAGATGAAACAAATGATATCGCGATAACACTCACTGTGTAAGTACGCGATAATATGACGCTCAGTAGAATCGTAAGGTCTGAAATTATGTGATATCAATTATATCAAGTGTAAACATGTGCAATGTTAGTGGAGAATTATTATATAAGTACAAAAATAGGTTGTAAGTTGAAATAGTAGTCATAGCGACTTCACCGTCTGTGTTATTATGCGCTATTATTACGCTAAATATTTACGTAAGGCCTGAAACTATCTCAAAACAGTTCTCTACAGTTGAAAAGTGTATAATGTTATTAGGAAAGTATTATGTAAGTAGAAAAAACACAATACGAGTTGAAACAATAGTCACAGTGAGTTCACTCACTACATAAATAAGCGCTAACATTACGCTAAATGTTATTGAAAGGCCTGTGAATACGTAAAAACAGTTCAATAAAATGTAAAATGGTATAATGTTATTGTAGAAGTATTATGTAGGTAGAAAAAATGATATGTATCATGATTCAGGAATGTTAGTGATTCATCGTGACCAGTCTGCCCAATTTTGCTCGTTTCGCACGATGGTACAATGCTTATTTCAGCTCTATTTTTGTATAAAATCCAATTTACTCTTTTATCACATGTTTTTATGTTTGTAATAAATACATATCTACTTACTTTCATTGGTTTCCCGGACTTATAATACCATAGAAAACGTTAGAGGCTCAGACCACCTACAGAGAACACGGTGCCAGGTGTGACGAAGGTATACCTGTTTAGGCAACTTATGGACCCCGGTGAACACTTTCTTCGTGATTGACCATTGTTTCTGACCAAAAACGAAAGTTTTAGCAAAAAAAATTTTGTCCAAAAATGGTCGGGATTGGGGGGTACCAGTGGTGAGAAAGTGGTCGGGACGGGGCGGGTTAAGTCACAACATACTGTCATATTTTATTGGCAAAACACTGTTCACTTGCATGATTCACATTTGCTCATTATTATTTCTGTTTCTGTTAACTGTTTTTATTATACCTATATTAAATATTGTTTCTCCTATATATTTTATATCTATATATTTCTCTCTGTATATACCGTCTCTCTCTCTCTCTCTCTCTCTCTCTCTCTCTCTCTCTCTCTCTATTATATATATATATATATATATATATATATATATATATATATATATATATATATATATATATATATATATATATATATTCAGTTACTCATATTAATTCAATCAACTGTTGTGAGCTGCTGTAGTTGCTCAGATAGCTCCATGTTACTGTATTGTTCAGTTCATTTGTTTTTCATTCGCAGGTTGTAATTATGGCAGCTATCCGGATAAAGTGTAAACTTGACCTAGATATCTTTTGTTACATCTGTGGATGCTTTGCTGTACGAAAACAATGGACCGAAGATTTCAGGCTATTTTAGAATAGCTTATCACGCGTATTTTGGAATGATACTGGGAGACAGATAAACCTTTGAACCCTCATTCAGTCTGCCGATCATGTATTAAAAACCTAATTGACCAAAGGAAAAAGAAAGATTCCACTGGTTTGGAGGGAACTGCAAAATAATTTCGATAATTGTTAGTTCTACCTTGTCATTCCTTCAGGATTCAGTGTTCAGAAAAAATCTGCCATACAGTATTCAGAAAAAATCTGCCATTAATATCTTGATCTCCCATCAGTCACAAGGCCTGTCCCCCACTCAGGTGAAGTGCCTGTCCCGATGTTCATTACATTACGTTTTCCTGAAGTTAAAATGGATCTGTGTTTATCTAAAGAAAATGATGATCAGGACTGTGATTTCAGTGATCCATGTCTTGATCTTTTTAAATCATTTTTTTCCATAGGAAGGCTGATTTAAGTAATTTAGAACGAGATCTTGATATGCCCAAGGAGTCTGCTGAATTGGTGGGGTTAAGACTGACTAAAAAAGACAAAAATGTTAGCCCCAGAAACAACATTTTCTTTCTTCAGAACCATGAAGGGAATTTCTTGTAGTTCTTCAAAGCGGAGGATGAATTTGTATATTGTGATGACATCAAATGTCTTTTGGAAACAATGGGTTGTAGTAGGTATCTGGCAGATGAATGGAGATTTTATTGCTGGCTCAAAGAGAAGGCTCAAGCGTGTTTTACTACATAATGGACATAAATATAAATATTTCTAATTGGGAATTCAGTTATTCTTAACAAATGCTATGAGAATATGAAAAAAAAAAAAAAAGTATTGGAAAAGGTAATATACAAAGAAAACAGCTCGATTCTCTCCAGGAATATAAAAGTATGTCAATTGTTCTTGGATAGCGAGGTGGCTACATCAAATTCCCTTGTTTTTTAGGTTTAAAGGTCAATAAAGCAAGGAGTTAATGTTGGATAAAAGTGCGGCCTAAAAAAAAAAACAAAATCGCAGTTGGAGAGAGAAACATTGCAGTGAGTAGATTGCAGCACCAGTCGAACAGGGCGGTACCCCCAAGGTGGATGGAAAGCTGATGACAGGGAGAGCTGGAACTTCCGTTTCATCAGCCCTCTGTACTAGCTTCTAACCATTCCCCGTCATTGAACTTTTTCAGTGGTTTAGCAACACAGACAGTAAGCCAACATGCTCTTCAGTACAAGTTTATCTAACTGTCAACACCAAACTACATGCACATTGCACAGTATATACTTCCTATTCAAAAAAAAAAAAAAAATCACATCACTAAACCTCAGAGTCCCCAGGGGGAGGGGGGAGCATCAAAGCCCCCATCATCTGGCCCTCTCCAGGTGACGACCAAGTGAGATGCCTGGAACCACTGTCTGACTCACTTCTTCGTTTCTACAGCACTTGTGGCGTTTTCTTTAACTTCCTCTCTGTTGAACCCCACCACTCCTTTATACCTCGACTTCTCATCCTCACTGAGACTCTGCTGCCTGAGGTGACTGACAGCAAACCCTTCTCTGTACCCTCCTACTTTCTCCATACTCATTTCAAAGTCAAAGGTGGCTATTGTGTATATATATGCAATAACATACCTTGCTCTCGTGTTCCTGAACTTGAGTCTTCTGAATTCTCTACTCTCTGGCTTTGACTTTTTTTTTTTTTTTTTTTTTTTATGTGTCCGACTCTGGGCAAAGGCTTCAGGGCCTATATCTCGGGGGCAGTAGCCTATCCCAAGGCCCAGTAGTCCTCCTACACCTCCACATGTCACCACTTCGGCGCTAACACCCACCGTCCATATTGAATACATGCTAGGGCTGTCTCATACAGGACTGGTGTATTGGTATTAACGGGGGTATTTTTACGACATGTCGGCGGGTCATCTGGTAGATCAGGAAAGTCTGCTTCTATGAAATTCAAATCCTTAAACTGTTCCCTGCCCCAGCCGGGATTCGAACCTGGGTCCATCAGGACTGCAGGCCGCCTCTCTGCCGATTCAGCGTATCATTCTCTAAATATATCTGTGCCGTTTACTTATCACCTAACTCTACTATGAAAAATTCTTCGATTACCTTATTTCTAAGAGGGAACACATCGTATCAATTTTTCCTCACTCTGATCTCCATTCAGGTAATTTCAATGTTCACCACCACCACTGGCTTTCCTCTCCACTCACTGATCCACCTCGTGAAGAAGTCTACATCTTTTCTATCCTTAATGACCCAGAGCAGCTTGTACAGCACCCTGCCCATATCGCTGACCATCTTGTAGAGAGTT
Organism: Coenobita brevimanus; assembly: GCF_032717465.1. Classification (NCBI taxonomy): domain Eukaryota; kingdom Metazoa; phylum Arthropoda; class Malacostraca; order Decapoda; family Coenobitidae; genus Coenobita; species Coenobita brevimanus. The sequence goes on from NC_137011.1 coordinate 16,827,710, forward strand.
CCAACATACTTGACTTCCTTACAATTAATCCTTGTGCATAAACTATTAATCTTTTCTCCCTGTTGGGCTCCTCCAATCACAACCTTATCAACGTAACTGATTCTGTCACTCCAGTAAGGCATGAGGACCCTCCCAAGGAGTGGCAGCTGCGGCACTTTGGAGCTGCTAATTTGGAGGCCATCAACCAGTCCTTCTTTGATTTCCCCTGGAGTGATTATTGCTTCTATGGCCCAGAGCCACCTGAGTGTGCCTTGCACATCACGCAGATTACTTTCTCGGGCACAGAAGCATACATTCCTCTCTCATATTCTTTGACTAATGCAGCAAATCCTTGGTTTAATAACGCTTGTTATAATGCTGTCCACAACAAGGAGAAGGCCTACAAAAGAGAGTGTATTCAACCCACCCCTGGATCTCATCTTTTTATATTTCTGCCGATAATTATTCTAAGTATGTTCTTCGCTCTGCTAAAAATTATTTCATTCATACTAAATGCTCTGAACTCTCCAACTCAGATTCTTTCTGCCCCTTCTGGCACCTTGGCAAAAACTTTCTAACAACTGTACCTTACCATCCTTCTCCCCTCTTTTCCACTCAGATGGCTCTGCAGCTGTTTCATCTTCTGATAAAGTAGAATTCTTTGCTCAGACTCTCACTTCCAGCTCCACCTTGATGACTCTGGTGCTGTTCTTCCTTCACTTCCCCCCTCAGACTTCCTCATGGAAGACATTAAATTTTCTTTAACTGATGAATTATCTGCCATCACTGGTCTCAATACTAAAAAGACATATGGGCCTGATGGGTTCCCTTCTGTTGTCCTCATGGACAGTGCTTCTGTGCTTACATCCTGTCTAAGTAAACTCTTTCGCCTTTCTCTGTCAACTTCTACCTTTCTTTCTTGGTGGAGGTTTGCTCTCATTCAGCCTGTCCCGAAGAAGGGTGACCATTCCAAGCCCTCTAACATTCGCCCAATTGCTTTAACATCTTGTTTTTCAAAAGTTTTTGACTCTATTCTTAAAATGATTCTAAAACACCTCTCCTATCACCTACTTTTCGATCGTCAGTATGGGTTCTGCCAGGGATGCTCCACTGGCAATCTTCTCATCTACCTTTCACACTGCTGGTAATTTTTCTTTTGGGGCTTTGGCGAAAGCTTTGCCATTGTACTTGACATCTCAAAGGTTTCTGTCAAGTCTGGTATAAATCTTTAATTTTCAAACTGCCCTCTACGGTTTCTATCATTCTATCTGTGCTTTCATCTCCAGCTTCCTTTCTGGGCATACTATAGCTGCAGTGGTAGACGGCCACCATTCCACTCCTAGAGCTATCAGTAATGGTTTTCATGAGGGCTCTTTCCTATCACCAAGTCTCTTCCTTCTGTTCATCAATGATCTTCTAGGCTATACATCTAACCCTATCCACTCACATGCTGAAGACTCCACCCTTCACCTTTCCATTCACATACCTCAGCACCCATCTGTGCAGTTACTTCAACAAACATGGAATGAGGTTATGGTACACATAATGCCTAACTTGGCTGATATTTCTGACTTAGGGTACAAGTAATCTTTCCTTTGTAATGCATCAAAAACACAGTTCTTACATCTTATCAGCCTGTCAAAATCTTCCAGGGGAGTATCCTATAATCAATCCAACTCAATCCTGCATCATCTTTAACCCTTACACCGCGAGCATGTTTCCCAATGTTTTGCGTCTCCCGCGGAGTTATTCGGACTCAGACAGACTCTCAAAAAATATTTGCCAAAAATCAGTTATTAGTCCTAGAATATTAAAATTACTTATGCCTATGGCACATACCTTCAGCTTTCTCCTGGGATGTTTGTTGAGCCTTCGTCGATTACCGTAGGACTTATGGAGACCTCTGAATTTGGGTAACAAAGTCTCCACTTTACACTTCCCGACAACCCGTAATATGATTACCACAGCCAGATATTAACATTATAAACACTACTCTATGATTATCAAGTAGTTTGGAATCCATACTCCAAAAAAAAAAACACTGTGAAAGCAATGAAAATTACGAGCGCGTATGACCTTCCCACTTGCGCTAGTTCGCTGTTGGTATTCTGTCATTTATTATTCATAAAACCCCTCACGCTTTATATTTCTATTACTATATAACACTTATATATATCTACAGTCTTTATCCATAAGTTTCCTTCAGTAGTATTAGTTTATTGTCACTGTAGGGATTCAATTTCTTTCAGTAAAATACGTAGCATTCACTTTCTCCTCCTGTATACTAGCATTGAGAGTGAATGTCACTTTCACCTTCATTCTCATAACTCATAGTATTCAGACATGCTAGAGTGAAACTTTCACTTTCATTACTCCTAGGGTATATACTCGTATTCTTATAATACTACTCATATACATTTCTATTTACGTTCTCTATTTTATTTACGTTATTTACATTTCTATTTTATTTACACTATGTTATGCACTGTCACTTAAAGTAACTTATATGACTATTTTCCACTGTTCACGTATATTTACATTCATTACTTTCACTTGCTGTTTACACATTATTTACACATTATTTACAATTCCACTTGCACTGTGTTACTCAATAGAAAGATCATAGTCACTCTTTTATCAATTGTCAGCCCTTTACCTCTTTCCACACGAGGTTTAGTAGGAGGTAAAGGTCACAGGGCCCTTTGCATGGGGGTGAAAATTGCCTGAAGTTAGCAAGAGCAAACAGACGTACCTTCACATTGGAAGATGAGAGTGAACTGATAAGGGTGGGCCGGGGTGGTGGCCTACCTGGGGAAATGCATTACTGCCAACGTTAGCCTCTTGACAGCAGCTAATATATAACAGCGAAATGATTGGCAGGAAATCTAGACAATACATTATAAATTAGATAGTTCCAGGTGAATGTAAATATCACTTAGGCTTCTCCCTTCCCTCCTTATATGTATATTTATTATGAAAATAGATTATACGGCATATTTCAAGGGGAAATAAACAGCGAAAATTAGCGAACGAGTGCACATGAGGTGTTGTCAGGTGATAATTAGCCAATTCCAGGTGTATGGCACTCTCACTTACCTTATTTCTTTCTTGTATATATTATTTGGTATAAGAATAGGGCATAGGGCATATTTCAATGGATGAAATCAGTGAAAAATTCCAGGGAAGATTTACTTAGCGTAGCACGGCCGGGCAGGTGAGAGGATAGGGTAATGGAAGGGGGGGTAGGGAAGGGAGTCAAGAACTGGGAGAAATGGCTAAATTGTCAACAATGGATGGGAGTACAGATGAGATTAGGAGTGCTGACTAGTGTTGGACATTGGCAGTACTGATAGATGATACAAGCCACCACTTGAAAGCCCGGGTGAATTCAAAATAACACAGAATCACAAAAGTGACGCCCTGCGGTATGATCCCTTGCTCCCAAGCGTCACCAAAGTGACGCCCCCCGGTTAAGGGGTTAACCTGCCAAGTGCCAGGTACTTTTAGCCCTAATGGTCACCCCAGTGCCAGCCATTTTTTGACCTTTTTTGGGGGGGCTAAAAAGATAGATTTTCATGTGGAAACAACAAATTTCATCATTAAAATGCTCATCGAGGCTCGAAAAGGATTTTATTGAGTCTTGCATATTCGTATACAGGTATAGCCGCCCTCACGCTCACCACGTAAGTGAGAGAAAACCGTTTTCTGTGTAAGGTATACTCAGGTATTTATGCTGGGAAGATATAGCAATGTTCAGTACACTTTTCTGATTACTTATTACTTCAACATCTATCACAATTTGTGTGTCTTTCTCACTGTGAATGCATTATCTTACACTTACTTGAAGATGGGTACAACCTGACTTCATTACGTACAGTCCTGGCACTTACAAGAAGGTATTAACAACTTGACTTTACTATATAGTCCTTACACTTACAAGAAAATATTTACAACTTACATGAAAAAATTTACAAAATGCCTTCACTATGAACAGCACTGGATGAAGCACACAGGCAGAGTGAGGTAGAGCGAGCATGAGGGGGGGAGCGAGTGAGTGTATGGCATTGACAGCCTGGGGGATGGTAGAGGAACAGTTACCATATATGTCTGCCAATTTTTACCAGCGAATCTTGAAAAATGCAGTCACAGTTATTTTTTTTTTTAAACCATAATAATATGACATTGGCACTGGCTGCGGAATTATGTCAGACCATTTTAAAACAGCACTGGCACATGGCAGGTTAAACATACTTAGGGTTTCAGTCTCTCGAGATTTATTTGGAAAGTTCATATTACCTCTCTTGTAAAAACTGCTTCTAAGAGATTAGGTGTTCTAAGCCGACTCTGTGCCTTCCTTACCCCTGCATAGTTGTTGACTTTATACATGGGTTTCATTCTCCCTTGTGTAGAGTACAACCTTCATGTGTGGCAAGGCTCCCCTCATACAGCTCTTCTCAACAATATGAAGCCAAAGGCTTTTCGTTTCATTGACTCTCCTTCTCTTACTGGCTTCCTTCAACCTCTGTCTTTTCGCTGCACTGTTGCATCTTTATCTCTTTTCTATCGTTACTTATATGGTCACGGCTACTTTGAATTGTCAGCTTGCACCCCTCTACCAATACAGTGGGTGCATACCATCCGTCTAGCCACAAACTCTCATCCTTTTTCTGTCCAGCTCTCTAATGCAAGAGTTCACCATTACTGTCAGTCTTTCACGTACATACCAGGTCAAGTCTGGAACTGTCTTCATTTGTCTGTATTTCCTTCTGCCTACGGGGTATGATCTTCAATCTTTCAAGTGCAGTGTGTCCAGGCATGTCGAAATGAACGGATCTTGAATTTGGCTGTTATTTTTTTTTTTTCTCCAAGGGAACAATTTTGCCGGCTCCTAGCCTTTGGTTCCTCCTTTCTGGTTAAAAAAATGAAAAAGTATGAGCCTTTAGTTGATCCAGAGTAGATCCTGCTTCCTCCGCTGCACGTTACGGTTGGTCTAATCAAACAGTTTATGAAAGCTTTGGATAATTAAGGAAACTATTTTAAATATCTCTTTCCAAAATTCCCCTGTTATAACGGTTAAAAACTGAGAGTTTGTATATTTCTTGACCATTAGAAAAAACTACTGATGATGATCCAGCAGTTCCCGAACTCACTGAGAACAGTTGAAAGAAATTCATTGGAGACATTTGCTGCAGTTGGATCAGATTTTCTTGGATCTACTTAGGCTGAATACTATCACCAACTTGTTGAGACAAGTATGCATTTTAATACATACATTATTTGAAGATATGAATCATATCTGCTTTTAATTTGACAGTCAGCACACAGACTGTATTTACAGTATTTAGCTATTCACGTTGTTGATCCAGTTAATGATTCAAAATTAACCAAATGTGTGACTCAGGGACAAGTGAGGAACACAGTGAATTACAAAGTGTTTGGATAAATATGGTTTCTCCTTAAAATCAGTGTTATAAAAGAAAAAATCTGATGTACAGTATTAATTGTACAGGAGAGTTTTATAACCCAAACAAAATAAAAGTATGTTTTTAACTGTATCATGAAAATCCATCTTACATCTTTTCAAAGCGTACCTAATAACCTGGAGAGAAAAGCATAGTATTCGTTCATAAAGTGTTAAGTGTGAGAGCTTTTTATTTAATAAAATTATTAATTAGGTGAAGAAAGTAACTTACTTTAGTCAGACAAAGCTACCAGAATATTTATCAAGTTTTAAATTATATCGTGATTGAAGCACATTATCAGGACTATAAATATAACTTTTTATGAACAGAACCTGGGAACGAAAAAGCTCAGAGTGAAGCCATCATTATTAACACAAGTATGCATCAAATCAACACCTTCATAACTGGAACAACTTGACAATTCTATTCCAGTTAATGCCAGATTATTTTTATTTATTTCGGCTGAACGAGTCATAGAATCATGAAAGCCAGTACTGATCATGTCACTATTACACTACCCATTTCACAATCAGAGCATTAGTATTATTTTCCAACATATGCAGTTCAATTTTACTCACAGAGGAGCGAGTCGTACGATGCTGAGAACTAAACGTTTGGATGAACCTGTCTTGAAGGGAGCTTATTAACCTGTTCTGAGTAATTTAAGTATCCTATATAATGCAGGTCAGACAAACTCCACACTGTTCTATCTATCTATCTATTGCCAGACGCCTCAATCCCGTTCGAGGTGGCCACAAACAAATCGCCTCCACATCGTCATGTCCCCCGCCATTTCACCGCCCTGCTCCCAACTCACACCCCCGTCTCTCATATACCTCTCCACCCCATCCCTCCATCTCATCCTCGGCCTCCCCCTCCCTCTTCCCCTCTCCACCTCACTCACATACACTCTCTTCGTCAGTCTTTCACCCTCCATCCTCTCCACATGGCCAAACCACCTCAGCGTGTTCCTCTTAACAATTCCTATCACATCCACATCCACACCACAACGCTCCTTTATATCCTCATTCGTCAGCATGTCTCTCCATGTGACTCCACAGGCTCCTCTTAAATAACTCATTTCCACTGCTCTCACTCTTGACTTGTGTCCTTCCAACAATGTCCAAGCTTCACTTCCATACGTTAGAGTTGGTATCACAATACTGTCATGTAGTAACTTTTTCACTTCCATGCTCACTTCCCTGTTTCTTATCACTACTTTCAAAGGACCAGCAACCTTTCTTCCCTGCTGTACCCTTTCAAGCATTTCACCCTCCAAACCTTCATCCTTACTCATCACACTACCCAAGTACTTAAATGTACTCACATTTTCCAATTCCTCACCATCCAACCTCGCTGTACATTCACTGACTTCACCTCTCTCAAAGACCATCACTTTACTCTTCCCTACATTCACCTTTAGATTCCGTTTCTTACACACTCTCCCAAACTCATCCACCAAGCCTTGCAGCTCCCCTTCGTCTTCACTCAACAGCACAGTATCATCTGCAAACAACAGTACAGGGAGTTTCCAAACACTATCCTCTCTCACCAGGGCCACTCCAACATCCACTACCCTACATTGTACCTCTTTTATTACCCCATCCATGAACAGATTGAACAACCATGGAGACATGACACATCCCTGTTTCAACCCAACCTTCAAAGAGAAAAATTCACTTAGTTCACCATCCACACACACTGCAGCCTTAGCACCATCATACATACTCTTCACAGCATTCAACAACTTTCCATCTACTCCATATATTCTTAATACTTTCCACAATCCTTGTCTATCCACCCTGTCATATGCTTTCTCCAAATCCATGAAAGCCGCATACAACTTCTTTCCCTTCTCTAGAAACTTTTCCACTAAAGATGTAAGAATGAATATCTGATCTACACAACCCCTTCCCTTCCTAAAGCCTCCCTGTTCTTCTCCTACTAATTCCTCTGTTCTTTCTCTAACTCTGTCAATAAGTATCCTACCATACACTTTTCCTAGTATACTAAGAAGACAAATTCCCCTATGATTACCACATACTTCTTTTTCCCCTTTTCCTTTGTACAAAGGAATAATTATACGTGACTTCCAATCCTCCGGGACTCTACCTTCCTCCCAGGCCAATCTGCACATCTTCCACATCCATTCTACTACTATCTCTCCCCCATGCTTCAGCATTTCACCACACACTCCATCAATTCCTGTGGCTTTCCCCAATTTAACTTTCTTCATTGCTTCCACAACTTCTATCCTACTGATTTCTTCCTGTCTTCTCACCTCCCTCCTTCTCCCAGCCAATCCCCAGCCACTTATACTCTCATTACTTCCATCCTGTATGTTCAACAATTCCTTAAAGTGTTCTCTCCATCTGCTCACTTTTTCTCCCTTCTCCACTAGTAATCTACCATTTTTATCTTTCAATCCCCTGCTAACCTCACATCCACCCTGTCTTACTCTCTTCACCTCTTTCCAGAACATTTTCTTACAGTCCCTCCACTTTACACTCAAATTCCTTCCAAATTCCTCATCCACTCTCCTCTTACTCTGTCTTACTAATTTTTTCACCTCTCTCTTTCTTTCTACGTATAACTCTCTCCACACTGTTGCATGAACCTAATCAATCATCTAATGCAACAACACTGTTTTTTTTTTTCCCTGCAACATATTTGTAGATCAGTACAACTCCATCCAATCTCTTATTAATTGGGCAAAAATAATCTGTAAACTTAATTCTGAAATTGTACCCACTCTCTTCACTAAAGGTGCATTCCCTTACGGAATATGTGTTGGCGGAATATATGTTGGCGACAGTGTTATAAAGTCGAGACACACACACACACACACACACACACACACACACACACACACACACACACAAACTTGAAATATCACCCCACATCTAATATTCCCTTCACTTGATAATTACCTTCCGATTCTTCTATGCCAGCTAAGCCTACTTCTTTTAGTCTCTCTCTCTCTCTCTCTCTCTCTCTCTCTCTCTCTCTCTCTCTCTCTCTCTCTCTCTCCACTTATCCTCACTGTTTTCTTCCTTCCTTCTCTATCTCCTAGCTAAACTAAACCTACCTAGTTTAATCATCAAACCCCAACTAAATCTACTCTTAACCAAACCTCACTATAACTAACTCCATCCAACTTTACTTGTTATTGTAGTTTAGTAAGCAGTAAGAATCTGGCTAAGTTAGGTGAGGCTATGTTAGAAATTAGAGCAAATTAGTGTACATTAGACAGTTTGCTTCAGGATATGTTAGGTTAGAGTAAGTTCGCTTGGCTAGGTTAAGTTAGTTGGGTTGGTCTAAGAATGTACACATTTTGGTATTTAGTAAAACTGTGCACTAAGCATCGTGGGACTTTTCTGTTTTAAGGGAAATGTTTTCTCCTTGTTTATAATTATATCTGGGGTACGTCAAGCCCAAACTGTTGCATCCTTACAATAATATTACGGGGCATACTACGTCGGCGAGTTTCCTTATACCAGTTTTAAAATCACAGACTTCAAGTGTTCATTTTAACGCTGCGTTTGTTTAATATCTAGAATAATATGGAAAAGTATCATTCAGTCTCGGGTGGTGTAACGGATATATGTTCCCTGGTGTCATATTATCATCAATAAATTAACACTGTCAGCAACACCAGCAACACACTAAGACCGTCAGCCAGACTGCCAAACTGTCATTCAAACCAGCACCGCACTAATACCGTTGGCCACACTACCAAACAAACACCGTCAGTCACACCAACACCGCAATAAAACCGTCAGTGAAACCAGTACCATACAAACACCGCCATACACACCAGCACCACACTTACATCCTCAGCCACACCAGTACCACAGAAACACCGCCAAACACACCAGCACCACACTTACACCCTCAGCCACACCAGCACCACAGTAACACCGTCAGCCTCACCAGCACAACACCAACACCGACAGCCACACCAGCACCACACCAATACCGGCAACCACATTAACAACACACTAACATCGTCAGCCACCCCAACACCATACTAACACTTTCAGTTATACCAGCACGGTGCCATACTCTCAAGACTTACCCTAAGAGAATAGATGATCAGACCGCGATTCTTTAGGTAGCTGTCCGCGCAGAAGTAAGCGGGAATTGAGTCAGCCAGCCCGGGGGACTTATTATTGTCTACCAGCCATGGCCACACTCTCGTACAGATTACATACGTTGTCCCGCCCTCCCCCATTTAAGCCTTGGGAAGGGGAACTTTTTTTCATTTTTTTCTCTTCAGATTTCCCTCCCTAGGTAATGGTTTGAACATTTGTTGATATAATGCTGAATCAAATACTTATTTTTAAACTTTCATTCGACCTGATAATTTTCATAATTTAATACCTATTTAATTATTTAAATTCCACAGTTTTAGGGGAGACTAACTCGTACATAATTTATCACTGACTGAAAAAATAAAAGTCCACTTATTCAAGTATCAGCAGTTGTGTGTGTTCAGTGTACACACAACCACCAGTTCGCATATTATTTCAAAATGTACTACAAACACTAGATCTGTAGTACAGATAACCCAAACCAAAGGATCAACTGTGCAGCGAAACTGGGGAGACATTCATGTTATTGTTGACACTACGAATTAATCTACACTGATTAAACTGTTTTAAGCTTCTGCTGCAGATTTCTTTTCTATTTTTGAACATATACAGGACAACATAATTTCATTTCATTTACATATCATTTATAACTCCAGTCCAAGCTGCTTTTTGTTTTACCGTTTTTCTCTTCTGTAATATTTAATTTGACTCTGAAGTGCTTGTTACCTACTATGAATAAAGAGAAAAACACAAAGAAATATTTTTTGTACAAAAATTAAAATCAAGAAACTTTATGAATATGGCTGCAGTGTTCCATCATAACCCACAGAGAAATAATTAGGTTCTTCGTGCTTCATGAAGGCCATATATACTCCTTCTGAGACAATGATGTTTATACTTTCTTGATCCTGTTGTGTATGTTATAAATCTCATCCTGCTGTGAGGCACGCACTATTGATAAAATAGTATTATATGCCGGAGCGGTTGAAGTGTGGTATGTAGATGTGTGGAAATTAATCATACTGACGAGAAAATTAGGAAAAGTATTCGATTATTGTATGCCAGTTTTATTTTATTATGTCCAGTGGCACAACTACCATTACAAGAAAATGTTCCATCAGAATATGTATTACACGTTCAGACAAACGTGTAATACATATTCCCTGGTGTCATATTATCATCAGGTTTACAGAGATTTTACGGCATTGCAGTTTTTACGGTTTATAGCTGAGTTGGTAAAATGAAGACCCTGGGTTTTACGCACATAACCCAGCACTTCTTGAAGGTGGATTCTGGTCAGTTTAGTAAACTTTCTAGTACCTCTCCCTTAGCGATTTATTTTGTATACTACATCTTATTGTTCTCTTCAGTATTAAGTATGTGCTTTAGATCTTGACAGATTAAATATCACAGATGAAAATATTTATAAGCAGTATTCAGAAATGAGTAGGTAAGGATGAGGTCCTAGATACCCTACTAGTGGCGGATTCTAAATGGCACAGAAGACTGCGTATCAATTTTTTCCTTGGCGAATCATTCTTCAGTTTACACCTCAACAATCCCATGTATGATATGTATACTGTTTTAATATCGACACAGTCCACACCAATAGTATACAAGATGGTATTCAGGTGTAATGAGTAGAGTGAGTCGCTATGGAAGAAGTGTTAACAAACCTTAAACACTAAATAGAATGCGACCCAAAAGCTGAAGATAACACGGTCCCTGGTGAGAGGTATAGGGGAGCTGTAAATTCTTTCACTTTATCCTGGTGGAGTTTTTCCGTCCCTTTCTGACACATTTCTCGTTGCTCTGCATCAGTTTCATTGCACTTCTTCGTTACTAGCACCACCTTCTAGTTTTGATCTTTTGATATAACTAAGCGTCCTATGTGGAGAAATGTCAATTTCATTTCTAGTTAAAATGAACAAAGTATATAAGCCTCTCAGTTCGACCTAAAATTACCGTTTTTTCCATCTTGAATGCTTTGTTGCAGCAATAAATAAACACTAGAATATGATGCTAGTCACGATGTAGTGGAATGTTAGGGACGGATAGCCGTAGCATGATCTTTTTCTCCCACTGAACTACGTGAAGTAAGTTACAAAAGGACAAAAATTAGAGCCAAGACAAAGTGTAAAGGGTACAATGGCTGTGCGTCAGTGGAGACGACGGCAGAGGAGTTCCATCCAGAAGATGATGAGACTGGTGATCGCTCCCCCTGCCAGCACCACCAGCATACCCTGTAGTGAGAATGAGTACTTGGTGTATGGTTTGCCTTACTATTATTATTTTTATTATTATTATTATTATTATTATTATTATTATTAGTAGTAGTAGTAGTAGTAGTAGTAGTAGTAGTAGTAGTAGTACTTCCATCTACGTATTCACGTGTCTGACTGTTTGCGTAGAAGATATCTTCAGGAGGTTTTATTGGATTTCAATGAAATCAAATGGATAGGTCGGCAGAGGAGGACAAGATTTATATATTGTGAGAAGGATCCATATCCGGATGCGGGAATAAATAATAAATTGCACAGGCATCCGCGGGGATGTCTGCCCTCTTCTCTATGTAACAGGGCAGTCTGAGAATGTAAAAATATCTGACTGACTAAGTGAGACTAAAAGTGTTCTTCTAGTCACACAGAGCAATTACAGCAACAGATCATAAATTTCACTGAGGCTGGTGGAGACGCTATTCCTGAGTGCTTCCTAGTTTGTTGTTTTTGTTACTGTTTTACCCTCTTGCGGGAATAATTTCAAATTACTACTACTGCTACTACTACTACTACTACTACTACTACTACTACTACTACTACTACTGCTGCTGCTGCTGCTGCTGCTTCTACTACTACTACTACTACTACTACTACTGTTATTATTATTATTATTTTTATTATTATTATTATTATTATTATTATTATTATTATTATTATTTAATCAATATCGTTATTCTTATTTATTTCAACATTCCGATTTGGAAAGGCAATTTGGTCTAGACATGGTCAGTTCAGACAGACAGCCGTCTGCTTGTTTTGGCTAAGTGTGGTGGTAGTCCATCAACCAGATCTCCCAGTATTATCCGGAACACAGGAAAATTAGCCAGCGACGCTATCTCATAAACAACTTAAGCTTGGAAGCTGAAATTTAACTACAAAATAGCTTTAAGGCGGTCACAGACCGCCTTAAAGTTATTTTCTGAGATCGCCTGGGGTAAAAGATTGGGACTTTTCTGGATATTCTGGATATCACCTATTTTCCATGTAGAAGTAAAGCTTGAGCCACCAACCTTGGTGGACTTATGTAGACTCTAATGACCTAAGGTGACATGCGCAAGATAAGTGACCTTCATCTCGCCTATGGTAAAAATTGTAACTTTTCCAAATATGCTGGCTGTTACCTAATTTTTCATATAGGATTAAAGCTAGAGCCGCCAAACTTCTTTGACTTTTAGACTGTGACGACCTTGGGTGACACGCACAAGATCAGTGACCTAGACCTTAAGGTCCCTTTAAAACTCGGCCTCTAGTAGGCAATGGCTGTGAGAAGTTTTTTTTATCAAAACTGTCATTAGACAATTATAAACTGTTCCAGCTATAATTATTATCTATCTATCTATAGCCAGACGCCTTAATTCCGTAAGGGATGGCCACAAACAAATTGCCTCCATGTCGCTCTGTTCCCTGCCACTTCACTGTCCTGCTCCCAGCTTACACCCCCATCTCTCATATACCTCTCCACTCCATCCCTTCATCTCATCCTTGGCCTCCCCCTCCCTTTCCCCCCCTCCACTTCACTCACATACACTCTCCTCGTCAGTCTCTCATTCTCCATCCTCTCCACATGGCCAAACCACCTTAATGTGTTACTCCTAACGCTTCCTATCACATCCACATCAACACCACAACACTCCTTCACTTCCTCATTTGTCAGTCTGTCTCTCCATGTGACTCCACATGCTCCTCTCAAATAACTCATTTCCACTGCTCTCACTCTTGACTTCTGTCCCTCCAACAAGGTCCAAGCTTCACTTCCATGTGTTAGAGTTGATATCACAATACTGCCATGTAGTAGCTTTTTCACTTCCAAGCTCACTTCCCTGTTTCTTATCACTGCTTTCAAGGAACCAGCAACCTTTCTTCCCTGCTGCACCCTTTCAAGCACTTCACCCTCTAAACTTCCATCCTTACTTATCACATTACCCAAGTACTTAGACGCACTCACATTCTCCATTTCCTCCCCATCCAATCTCACTGTACATTCACTGACTTTACCTCACTTGAAGACCATCACTTTATTCTTCTCTACATTCACCTTTAGATTCCGTTTCTTACACACCCTCCCAAACTCATCCACCAAGCCTTGCAGCTCCCCTTCGTCTTCAGTTAACAACACAGCATTATCTGCAAACAACAGTACAAGGAGTTTCCAAACACTGCCCTGTCTCACTAGGGCCGTTCCAGCATCCACTGACCTACCTTGTATCTCTTTTATAACCCCATCCATGTCATATGCTTTCTCCAAATCCATGAAGCCTGCATACAACTTCTTTCCCTTCTCTAGACTCTTTTCCACTAAAGATCTAGGAATGAATATCTGATCTACACAACCTCTTCCCTTCCTAAAACCTCCCTGTTCTTCTCCAAGTAATTCCTCTGTTATTTCCCTAACTCTGTCAATACGTATCCTACTATTCACTTTTCCTATTATGCTAAGAAGGCAAATGTCCCTGTAATTACCACACACTTCTTTTTCCTCTTTTCCTTTTTTATAGGGGAATAATTATACGTGACTTCCAATCCTCCGGGACTCTACCTTCCTCCCAGGCCAATCTGCACATCTTCCACATCCATTCTATTACTATCTCCCCCCCATGCATCAGCATTTCACCACACACTCCATCAATTCCTGGGACTGTTCGCATTTTAACTTTCTTCATTGCTTCCACAACTTCCATCCCACTGATTTCTTCCTCTCTTCTCACACCCTCCTTCTCCCAGCCATTCCCCAGCCACTTTTGCGTTCATTACTTGCATTCTCTATATTCAACAATTTCTTAAAGTGTTCTCTCCATCTGCTCACTTTTTCTTCCTCCTCCATTAGTAATCCATCATTTTTATCTTTCACTCCTCGACTAACTTCTTTGGTACCCTGTCTAACTCTCTTTACCTCTTTCCGGAACATTTTCTTACATTCCCTCCACTTTACACTCAAATTCCTTCCAAATTCCTCATCCACTTACTTCTTACTCACTCTTACTAATCTTTTCTCCTCTCTCTTCCATATATATATAATATATATATATATATATATATATATATATATATATATATATAGAGAGAGAGAGAGAGAGAGAGAGAGAGAGAGAGAGAGAGAGAGAGAGAGAGAGAGAGAGAGAGAGAGAGAGAGAGAGAGATTTGTCTCTCCGCTTTCTTAAAAGAGAATTACCTGAGCCTTGGCTGCTTGGTAATTTGTTGGTAACACCGAATGGTTTAGTTTCCATGGTAATTCTGCCTAATACTGTCCATCATTAAATTCCACAGACTGATCATACAAGTCCATAGATGTTTTTTCCTCCTGGTTTGCTTCGCCGCAATGTATTCCCACACTAAGTCCCACAATTTGTGTACAGGTTCAGTTTTCTCAACTAGTAAGTCATTTGCTTGAGTAGGTTCTAATTCTGCACATATTCTAGCTACCAGCAATGACTTTGTGAGGACAACAAAGGCAGTCTACCAATTTGGCCTCTCCTCTGGCTTGCTTTGCAAAAGAAAATTGACCCATAATAAGGTTATCTACTGGACTCATGAACATCTGTACTTTATTTTTCTTGAAAGTTCTATATAGGAATATTCAACAGTAATCTGACTAATGATTATTTTTAAGGGACCCACAGTATCTGATTTCACAATCTGTTTAGCCAACTTTATCTCCATGCTCTTTACAATATCAGAGGTTTCTTTCAGCCCTTTGATAAATATACTTGTTTGCATCTTATTCAATACAGTTGCTGTTGTAAGGTATTTATGTCTGCCAGCTTGTATGAAGGGTCTAACTAAGTCAAAGGATTGTGCTTCTTTAGTAGTTAAAATCCCTGAAATGGCTAGCTATACTTTGCCTATAATGGGTGACTAATTTTTCTACAGTATCAGCAGAAATGGAGTTTTCTGCGCATCAGTTCCAAAACCAGTACTTGCTGATACACTCGTATTTCCCATCATTACCATCACATCTGCAATTGGAACTGCAGCTGGCATTGTTACTAGACTATTTGATTTTGCAACAGTCATATTGACACTTGCGGGTTTACAAGCCTCATCTTTGACCATCCATGGACACAGAGCACTATAATGGTTTCCCTTTTTACACATGAAACAAAGATTCAACCTACTTTTACAGTCTGTGGATGCGTGCCCTGAATTCAAATAAATCATACAACATCCCAATTCGTTCAGCCTCACTATTATAGAGGCAAAATCAGGTAAATTTTAAAAAAATACAGTCGAATGTTGTTCACTACAAAATGCATACCCTTCCTTGTCCTTCACCATGGAAGTTTTTACCACTATATTATCATCCGCTTGTCCTTTCGTTGTCTTTGGTAATTTCTCTTCAGATTTTAAGGAGCTAATAAAAGTGCCAACTTTCTCTTTATTTACAGGCTTAACTGAGACTTAGGTTTCACTGCCAGTTGGTCAGTGGTCCTCTTCTTTACTTCAATCTTCGGTTTGCTTCCAGCAGACTTCACTGTTCCTTGCAAATGTTTGTAAAGTTGCATTAAGCCATCCTCAGTTTCGTTACTGAAGCAATAATCTATCTGGTGCCTACCATACAATGCATCCTTGGTTCTAGATATTACCTCTAAGGATGCAGTTCTCGAAAGTGTCCAATCTGCTGCCTTTACATCCACATAAGTACCTAAAGCTTTTAAATTATATACAATTCACTGCAATTGACTCAATCGGATACGATTATGTGAATCTGCAGAATGTGGTGAATGTTTCTGGGGTATCCGGTAGAGCCAGGATTCCGGGGGCTTGAATGATGAATGAATGGAAGTGTGACCTATTCGGATTGGGCAAGTTTGTGCTGTCTGGACATTGCTACTCCTCATCCTGCCCTTGGGTGGGAAAGGCGGTCCGGATGATGATGGTGATAATGATTCACTGCAATCCGAAGGTTTTGCATAGAATCAAAATCATTTTTAGGCATGGGTAATTCAACTAGAGCTTTCAGCAGCTGGCTAATGACTTGCTCCCTATCCTCATAAGTCTGTCAAAGGATAGTCCAAGCTGCCCCATAATTATGCTCTTCAACAGGAAATTCTCTTATCAACTTTATAAGGCATGCCCTTGACCTGTCCTAACAGATAGAAGAATTAACTAACCTAGGTCTCTTCTGTCATGGACTAAGTGTTGAACTTACCTAAAAAAAATTCCAATTTTGCTCCCCATCAGACTCAGGGTGCGTAACTCTGGTAGTGTTGTTTTACAACACAGGTCTCCACCTCGTGTTTCTGCACAAGAAATAGCTAATTTTGTTTTAAGCAACTTTACGATGTTTAAATATTCCTTGAGGTTATTTTCATACTTCGTACCTTCCGATTCATACGGATCTTTAACTTCTTTCGCAGTAGCTACTTCAAAGCTACTATAACTTTCCTCATTCCTAGTCCATCTGTCCTTTAAGATGTTCAAAGACTTCTTAACCCATTTGCACCCAGCGTCCTCAATGTAGGATGGAACTGGGCATTTTCAGAATTTAATAAAGAGGGGAACCCGGGAAAGGGACCTATGAGCTTCGCGACTATGAGCTGATATCCGGAGGGTGGTACACTTTGTGCCTTTCTGACAAAATCCCTCGCACAGGAACACTGGGAGTTAATGGGTTAATTTCTTACTTGACAGTGGCCCTCTACTGAATCCTTACAGTCGCTTATAACGCTTGTTACCCATCCTGCCTTACCACTTGTTAATTTCTTTAACAATGAAAAGGACATTCTGGATGATTAGCTTAAGTGAATATTACAGCCTTCGAAATTCCTATATTTTCAGTTTAAATTTAGATGATTGTGGGCATAGTTTTAAACCGCCCTCCACGGTTATTAAACCGCTTGGTTTGTACCTTTCTCACCACAATCAAAATCCCACAAAGCAAACAACTAAATTCATTATCTAGAGCACAGATGCAGTTGGTTCTTCAGTATTCCATTGGATCACCCATGGTTTCTGCCGTGTAGTGGGTGTCCCTCTTACGTTCTGTGTAATTTATGAATTTCATCTGGACAGACTACCTGGACGGTTCCAGTGAATACTCTAAGCTTTAATGGTTGCCTGGAATAGTTTGGCATTAAGAAGAATAAAGTTCCTTCTGCTACATATTCTCTTCAACTTCATATTTACTGCTCTGCTGACCAATATATGTGAAGTAACTAACTGGTGCATCATAAGGTAGATTTCTAGGCTCGAGGAGAGTCATGGCTACAGAGGAGTTACGCAGTCCTTCAATAGTCCCAATCACTGCAGTAATATTCTCCATGATGTCATTCACTTCGACATCCTGATAAATATCGTTACCTTCCAGAAAAAGGCTGGTATGGTGGTGTCCCCAATCCAATAAGGCATTTAGCCGTTCAGTACTTGAAAAGGAGCTAGCTTTTCCACTCAGAGCCTGGTTTATATGTATGGATATGCCCCACACATGCAACCTTAAGCCCACTTAAAGCCTATGCACACATCTGTATTCCTCACTCAAGGAACCAAAATGTCAGAAGATTCTCTGGGTACTCTCCTATCAAGACACCATGTGTTAAAATTAAAGTAACAGGAGTCTCTTTGAATGAGTGGATTATTAACTGACACTCTAACCCACCTATTATTATCTCCTTTGTCCTTGGTAGCTCCTTGATTTGGCCAAGTCATAAAGGATACTTAGCAAGATAATACGGACTGCAAGATAATGATGGGCCTGAGGTTGCATGGGTCAAATCCAAGCATCGTTAACTCCTAAATGCTGGACATATTTTTAGCCAGGCATGATCTCACTATCGGCATTCCTGGCTCGTTTTTAATCATTAATGTCTGGAAAAGAATAATAGTTAGAGAAATATATTTAAAGCTGTATTACTCACCAACTCTTCTTCTTGCAACTGAAACCCTCCCCAGGTCTCTAGGCTGTCCCGTTGATGGGCAAGGACGAGTAGAAGATGAGTGGTTTTCGTTTTTTTTTTTTTTTCTTTTTTTTATGGGGAGTCTTCGAGAGCGTGCTGCTGACGGAGGGCTTCACAAGCCTGGCTAGCACTGGCAGCACTGACAGGAGTGGTGATTGTAACACTGCCTGACCTTCCTTTGCAAACACCTAAACTTTTTCATTCTTCATGGCATTTTTCATTACACGTCATCATAAGGATGAGTCATCACCCAGTCCATATGGCTTGCTGTTGGTTTTCCAGTCGAACAGTGCCAATATGCCCTGTTGCTGTGTGGGAAAACTTACGCTTTATATTTTTCTTTATTTTTTCATGCATCATTTATAATACTTACCCTAGAAATTATGTTCAGCATCACTTATAACGTACTTCGTATCACAGTTACAGTTTACTGCACTTGAAAAAATAATTGTTCAGCATATTGAACGTAGTAAAGTTGAGGACGAGGTTTGCATGTTTATGTAAATTTTGGCTTTTTTTCTACTCTGCTTGCATCGTGAAAATATTACTTACGCTCTCCACAACTTATACTATTTGTGCTTCAGCTCACTAATACACATTATATCACATCTTTGCAAATATTTCAAGAGTAAGTATAGAAAAAATCTTGTTCTGCCCAACAAAGTATTGCACTTGAAAACATAATTGCTCAACATATTGCACGCAGTATGGTTCAGTATGAGGTATACACTCGTACATAAATTTTGGCTTTTTTCTACAATTCTCAGGCATCATGAAAATATTACTTATGTTCTACACAACTTATAATATTTGTACTTCTGCTCAAAAATACTTTCATGTCACATCTTTGCAAATATTTCAAGAGTATGTGAAAAGAAATTATAGTTCTACCCAATAAAGTCATTTTTTTATACATGTACTCTTGGTTTTCTTTCATACATCAGGTAGGGTTACTCAAGGTATTATCAAGCATGGCATCATTCATTCATTGCCAGACGCCATGTATCCCAAACGGGGTGGCCAAGGGCTTAGAGTTAATTGTTTTACAGGGAGAGGCACTAATCCTCCACCAACCCCACTTGACACGTAGGGATGCCAATAGCATCTGGTGTTCCCAAGCGGTCACCCATCCAAGTACTAACCAGACCCAACGTTGCTTAACTTCGCTGATCGGACGGGAAGCGGTGTACTCAACGTGGTATGGCATCACATTATCATAAAAAAATTATTTTCACTTTTCTATAAACCACACCAAGAAAAAGACTGCGCACACCTGTTCACGTTTTACACTTTCCCACACACCTTCTCAATAATCACGTTCAGAGTGATACTCGAAGAAGCATTTAGGACATAGCGGGCTGTTGCATTCATCACATTGGTAGAGTTTCTTTCCATGAGGGGGAGCAGTGTATTGTCTTGCTGCACACATGGCAGCACCTGTAGGCTGGCCAACCTGCAGGTGTACACTGTACGGCCTACGGCAACAAGATGATGATGCTGTAAATACTGAGCGCAGTTCAGTCTGTTTGCCGTTGCTGCCTAGTATGTCCCCCACCTCCCAACTGTTAACTAACTGTGCAGTTGCATACACTGCAAGTAGCTCGTATGCTAGCTCTTTCTCGGAGAAAGATTCCTTCTCCAAACTTTATTAAAGAGTACGTAACTGTCAGGACGGCAATATCAAGAAGGTGTAAGAACGGCTTTATATACCACCGACAGAATTTACAGAGGCAATCAACTTCCCCTATCTGCATGTCCAACTTATCAACAAGCCACATGTTGATTTTGTAGTCGTTGACAGCACTAGGCTTGAACATGGGTTCCCTGGTCCTGAAGCCTGCAGTCACACAGGACAAAGAATTTCAGAGAATATACTGAATAAATGCTAAATGGTCCTGGAACAACATAAACATCTCGTCGATAACCATTTTCTTAAGGCTTGCAAAAGACTCCTTGAGCATGGTCAGAATGGCCCTTATTTTCCGTAACCTGTAATTGGGTGCTGGCCTATAATTCCTGTTTAAATGCAGGAACTGTCAAATGGCCAGGTATCTATCATGGGCCGTATATTTTCCGTTCAAAGACAGGTGTGCCCACAAGTTCGTCTATGGACCAATAATCATGGAGCACACTGTACTGGTTGGAAATTAAGGTGCAAAAATATTACTAACAATAATTTCCAACCCGTTGGAAATTAATGTCAGTAATATTTCAAACCAGTACAACATGTTTTCATCATGGTCAAGGCAAGCCACACAAATAACTCCCCCACGTCCACTGGAACCCAATCCCTCATTTTTGAACTCTCGCTGGCCAAAACCTCCAGCCAATGCACACTTATAGCCTAATGAAAGTTGATTTCAACAACTACGTACTACCTAATGGCTGTGGTGAAGATTGCCTTCAAAAAAGATATCATAGTCCTGGGTCCGGGCAACAGCTCTCCAAACTCCACACCTGCTCTTCCTGCATCAAAGGCAGACACAGAGGGCTCGAATCCTGTCCCCTCCTCCCACACAAAGGCATCCACTTTCCCAATAAGGCCATCACATCTTTACACACTACGTGCAGCATGCCCTCGCCCACGTGCACGCCCACGGGGTCGGCCATAGGCAGGGGTGGAAGAGGAAACAAGAAGCTGAAGTGGGAGAGTAAGGGCATTATGACTCACCTAACACAGGCCTTTCCTGGGGAGATACTGGCCGCTCAATCACACCACGTGAGAGCTGACTGGAAATTTCCATATGTGAAGGGCTAGGCTGGGAAGACTATGCCCTCAAAGGGCTGGGTTGTGATTGCGATGGACGTTGGATGGAGAGACTGAGGCGAACTGGCCGCGAGAGTGGTGGTGAGATGCTGTAGTGGAGTTTATGTAGATGACCATCACTATCTCGCTCACTTTCTCGGTGGCCAGGGTCATCCAACTCTTCCTCTGACGTAAATTCATCACTGCCATAGGCCCTGCCCTCCTCCTATAGCAATTGGAGTGGCTTTTCAGGCGTTTCAGGGAGAGTATGGGTGGAGGGTTTGAGACTTCACTCACAACATGGTAGCTTCCCCCTCCTTCAGAGGAATACTCACCACTCATGCTCATGGAGGAAACAGTTTCCTCCAGGGCACAACCTATGGCACTGTCATTAAGCTCTCTCCCCACTGGTAAGGTCTGAACTTTGGCGGGTGTAGGTGATGTAATCGGCCCGGCGGGTGAGAGGATGGAATTGGATGAGGAGACTGAAGACATCACTCCACACTGTTAAAAACCTGTGTACAGACTGAACAGCGTATCAGTGGGGTACCTTTGGTACCTACCTACCCCATGGTAATGAGAGAATATGGTCACGGGTTCAAATGGTGGCGGGAAGACACTTGCATGTATAACCGCTACCCAGTGGCCCTGTAACAGCCCAGTTGTGATGTGTATACATGTTACCCGGCAGATAGAGGTTAAGTGCCGTCAGTTTATACAGTGCTCTCCCGTCAGCTAACTGGCTTGAACTGAACCAGAAATGGGTTCAAAGATGTCAAGTATTATTTAATTACAATTACTTACATACAGTGAATTACTTAATGAAATTTACGAGGAAGGTCTAACTTAACAAGTAAATCTTAGTTTTACATGAAAACTTGAGCCAAATATTCATATTACCTATGTTAAGATATATATAATACTTTCTTCCATTTTCCACGTCAGCATATGCTACCATGCATGTGCAGTCATGGTCATGGAATATTCCTATAATTATAGTAAATTTATACATGTGTTTATAATTGTACATAAAAGGTTAAACACAATACCATTTTATTTATTAATAATGGAGACGATTAACAAGAAAACTAGAGCAAATCCGTGAGTTTTTAAAACACTTTGAACAAGCACAATAAGTTCTCCAGTAAATTCCTTTGCTTTTAACAGGGAAAACTATATCAAAAGGTGTGCATGCACCGCTACTCACTGGATAGCTCATTCTGGGGGAAATAGTACCACAATGACATTGGTGTATTTATGAGGATTATGTAGTCATTTTTGGTACAAAAGCTGCCTATTTGATATTGCAGTATCTCAGAAAATAATTGAGATACAGCTATTTGGTTGTAAATCCTATGATAAAAAGTCTGCTGAGAATTTTCGCTGAAAATTTTGCCATATAGCCTAGTGGAAAATACCAAATTCAAAATTTCCTCAGTGTTTTCTTTGTAACACATATTAGAGAAAACCACAAAAGCTGTAAAGCTGTAACTTTGCAGCAATATAGCTTTGGTCCCTCTCATTAGCTGGCAGGAATATGGATACAGTTAAGCTACAGTTAGCCAGTAATAACTGTGCAAATATCTATGTTGTGTTTATATGAATTTTTTAGGCAGTGAACATATCTGCCAGCGAAGTTGGAAGAGGTTATGTATTCACCTGTGTCTGTTTGTCTGTGTGACTGTGGAGAAGATTTTTCAAAAAGCAGTTATCGGATTTTAGTGAGAGCCAGTGGTTTGGTGATCATTGTGTCAAGGAAGGTTATAATTGATGTTGAGGGGGATCCTAATCTTGGAGCAAAAATAAATAATAAATTTAATCAGTGTCAGGGTCGGTATGTCTTCTCAAAGTTCGTGTAACAAGGGAGGACTGATACTGTAGAATTAATTACCTCGGCTAACGACGTTTGACGGAGGTTGATTTATAAATTATAAAACTTGTTTTAGTTTTTCCCGGGAAATGAGTCCCCTGAGTGCTTTCAGATTATTTGATTATTATTATTTTTGTTATTATTGTTATTATTATTAATTATTATTATTATTATTATCATTATTATTATTGTTGTTGTTGTTGTTGTTGTTGTTGTTAAAAAATCTTTACCCATATATTCTTAATGCCAAGCGATGATTTGACAGCCACTTTCTTGGGAAGGTTGAGACACTTGGTCATGTTGGATGTGTGGAATTTTGTCCATTGTTGGTAGAGATGAGCCTCGGCTATCTGGAGAGTCCTGTGTGGAAGAAAACTTTAAGGAAAGAGGTAAACGTGGAAGAAAGGTGAATGGATGTGGTGAGTGAAGGTGTTAATAAACAAGATTAATGAAGACTGAGAAAACTAAAAAAAAAAAACTATCATATCTCTCCGTGTTGGGTAGAGCTTTGTCTCTTCTGTCTGCAGGGTCCTGTAAGGCAGAAGAGTTCAAAAATGGGAAGCGATGTGGCTGTCAAGGAAGCAGGTGAATGGATGTGGATGTGGTAATTTAATGTGTTAAGAAGAAAATAAGACGATGAGGAAGCTAATCTCTTGACTGATCTACATTCTGCGAAGGTATGTGCCTCTCCTATCTGCAGCATTCTGTGAGAAAGAAGAGTTTGAGGGTAAAAGCATAGTGTGATAGACAAAGGAGAAAGCTGAATGGGTACGGTAATTATTATGTGAATAAGCAAGGTACTGTATGTACCATGAGGATGTTTAACACCTGACTGAATTCCAGTATGGGTATAGATGTACCTTGCCTATCTTCACGGTTTAGTAAGGAAGAGTGTCAGGATAAGAGTTAGAGTGGAAGGAAAGGAAGAAGTTGAATGGATGTGATAAGCAAATGTTTGAAAGGCATGACGTTAAGGAATCTAAGGAACTGACAACTGCTATGGGAAATTTGTAAAATTTTAAAATCTATTTTATGCACCAGAAAAGGAGTGCTACGGCTGTACAGCTGTTCCACAGGACTTGTTCGTGACCTGCACCACGTTATAACGTTTTTTGTTACACATTAACGTTCAACGAGAGATGGCAATTTTAGGCCAAATTAACATGAAAGTTAGTCTGACCTGCGTGAGAGGGCAGGGATGAGTGGACTACCTTTGGGAGCGCCTATACTGCCCATCCAGGGGATAACCATTTCGTTGGCCAGGTAGAAGTCACATGAACCTGTTGAACAACAGGGGATTAATGGCCTGGTGTCATGTTTACAAGTCTCCATAACATTAAATTTTATCACAGATTTGTCGTCCTGATTTTGAGATTTTAATATACTGTACACTTGTTTAATTTGGAAGAAGTCTTATACACAGCATAAACTCAGGTGCTGTAAACACTTTCCCTGGTACATGTGCTTGAAAAACATTGCCAGCCCAGTTCTTGTCTTATATTAGCTAATTTATGTACGAGATCTTTCATTATCATGACCTCTTTTTGAGAAATCCTCAGCCATCACCATTCTGATGATAGTGTCTGGACTGATGTAGATGTGGTCACCCCGCCTCACCAGCGTGTCCAGGTTATTCACAAGGTCCTTACTCGGCAACTGCTTCAGTTTGCCCATCTTGTCCAGTGACTTGCCAATGTCCAGTTTCTGATATGAAATAAGCACATGAGAGAAATATATCAATTTTTTAAAAAGTTCTTAAAGTAGGATAGGCAATATTATTTTGCCGTACTGTTTCACCTCTCCACTATATAACAATTTTTTAAACTGTGTGTGTACCTGTAAAGTGCACTTTGTGAGTGTGTGACGAGCGAGCGAGCGTTTGTACATATGCCTGTCATCATAATTTCATCTTGGTGTAAACTTTCAACATATCTGGTGAGACAGTTAAACAGTAACAAAAGTATAACTGAGCTAAAATATTTACTTTCTCATGTTTCTCTCACACTGTTTCGATGGTTGAGCATACAGCGAGGCGTCGTAGCCTTCATCACACATGCAATATTGAGGTCTCTGCTCCTGACTTACCGTTTCAACGAACTGCGTCAGTAAGTGCTTGGCTATTGGTCAAATGAAAAAAAAACAGAAATGGGATGATTACCCTTGCTGATTTAACCCCTTAAACATAGAAACGATGTTCATGTAAAATTACGAGCATAATATTAGATATTAAATTATTAGAATTCATTCAAGAAAACTTAGTGTTACAAGAGGAAATCTTTTTAAATTCGATTTCATAGTGGAGTATGTCAAAGCCCACAGTACATTGCTTTGGAAAACAGATTCCAAGGGGTCTATTTGGTTTCATAAGTAAATATATAGCTAAAAACATAATTTCATTAAAGTATCTACTACCTGCTGACAGCATCTCTTCTCTATCTCACAGAGGAGAAAAGTTATTGTTCTCTGACAACCATCACAGTCGTGCTGTGTCGTGTCGGGCCGGGCCGTGTCAGATTGGGTCCCTCAATTCTCAGCTGAACGTAGAGTAAACATCGCTTTGCTGCCATCCAATATATTACCAGTATGCCGGAAATCGAACCTGGGACTCTAAAGTGATAGACAGGCAGCACACCATTACACCAAGACTAGGTAAAAGTTATCTCACATCGTCACAATATTTTTACCAATGTCCCTCCACTCTCTCTGTCCTTCCCCCCCCCCCCCGTGTGGGCCTGAAGAGAATGCACTCGGGCAAGTAGATACTTCTAATCTATCCTAAGCATTTACGGCAAGCCAAAATGAAGAGAGAAACTGCTTGGGAGAGATACTAGCATCTACTTGCCTGAATGCCAGAGGGTTATCTCATCCTCTTCAGGCCCAAAGTGGGGACAGAGAGTCATTGGTTACAAGTTTGTGACAATGTAAGATAACTTTTACCTGGTTGTGGTGTAGTGGTATGCTGTGTGGCTCTCACCTGAGTCCCAGGATCGATTCCTGGCATACTGATAATATATTGGATAATTTTTCATGTGTCCCGTACAGGTTTCTCTCATCGTTCTGACTTGCCGTAAGTGCTTGGGATAGATTAAAAGCACCTACTTACCCTAGTGCCAGGGGGTTATCTCATCCTCTTCAGGCCACCACTAGGGATGGAGGACATTGGTTACAAGAGTGTGACAATGTGGGATAACTATTACCTGGTTGTAGTGTGATGGTATGCTGCCGCTCTCACCTGAGAGTCCTGGGTTTGATTCCCGGCATATTGGTAATATATTGGATGATTTTTCCTGTGTACTGTACAGGTTTCTTTCTTGATTCTCACTTGCCATTAGTGCTTGGGATAGATTAAAAGCATCTACTTGCCCGAGTGCCAGGGGGTCACCTCATCCTCTTCAGGCTCACAGTGGGGGCGGAGGGACGTTGGTTACAAGATTGACAGTATGAGATGACGTTTACCTGGACGTGGTGTAGTGGTATGCTGCCTGTCTCTCACCTGAGAGTCATGGGTTCTATTCCTGGCATATTGGTAATACAGTAAAAGTCCTTTCATCCAGAATTCAGTAGCCCACAGACCTCTCGGATTATCAGATTTTCCGGACTATTAGACAGGTACCTGAAAATGTTCAAAACACACTCCAAAAATAATAATAAACTATAATAATAAAAAAATTATAGTTATCTCTATTTACGTTTTTAGTGTAGTGCAGATGTAGGCTGTTTGAGGTCATATTAGTGCTAGTAGTGTTGGGGTGGTACAGTAGTAAATCCAAGGGGCTGGTGGTGCTTGTGGTACTGTATTGTACTGCACACTGATAACTCCTCACTTCTACACTATTGTACAATACTCAGTATCACTTAGTAGCTTAGAATAATTAATACAGAATTGGATAGTTCGGTGCTCCGCTTTCGGCTGTTTTTCGATATTATTCGATTTTTTCCTGATTTTTCTCGATTTTCTACCCCCCAAAAGCTAAAAATGACCCTGGGCTGAAACTTCCGAAGCATCGGGTTATCCGAACCATAGGATGTCAGATTATCGGAAGTTCACTGTGTGTCGGATGACTTTTCCGGTGTACAGTACAGGTTTCTCTCTTCATTCTGATTTGCTGTAAGTGCTCGGGATAAATTAAAAGCATCTACTTGCCCGAGTGCCAACGAGTTATCTCATCCTCTTCAGGCCCACAGTGGGGACAGAGGGACATGGGTTACAAGATTGTTTCAATGTGAGATAACTTTTACCTGATTGTGGTGTAATGGTATACTGCCTGACTCTCACCTGAGAGTCCCGAGTTCGATTCCCGGCTTATTGGTAATATATTGGATGATTTGTTTTCCCGTGTACAGTACAGGGATCTTTCTTCATTCTGACTTGCTGTAAGCACTTGGGATACATTAAAAGCATCTACTTACCTGAGTGTCAGGGGGTTATCTCATCCTCGTCAGGCCCACAGTGGGGGCGGAGGGACATTGGTTACAGGATTGTGACAATGTACGATAACTACCTGGTTGTGGTGTAGTGTTATGCTGCCTGGCTCTCACTTGAGAGTCCGGATTCGATTCCTGGCTTATTGGTAATATAATGAATGATTTTTCCTGTGTACAGTACAGGTTTCTTTCTTCATTCTGACTTGCCGTAAGTGCTTGGCATAGATTAAAAGCATCTACTTGCCCAAGTGCCAGGGGGTTATCTCATCCTCTTCAAGCCCACAGTGGGGGCGGGGGGACATTGGTTACAAGATTGTGACAATGTGAGATAATTTTTACCTTTTTTGGTGTAGTGGTATGCTGCGTGGCTCTCATCTGAGAGTCCCGGGTCCGATTCCCGGCATGTTGGTAGTATATCGGATGATTTTTCCTGTGTACAGTACAGGTTTCTCTCTTCATCACTTCACTTCCTGCGGTCACTCGCTCGTAGTAGATCGTCCAATTGAACAGTCCATTGTGCTGTGATATCAAGACATATAGCAATTTCCATTGACCTTTACTACCGACGACGTCTTTATTATTGTTTTTTTTTTTCCGTCTCCAGACGATTTTACTCAGGTAAAGAGAAGTTTTTTAATGAGAGGGTGCTCTTCAGTAACCTAAGGTGAATAAAATCGCCTGGTAGTTTCAGGAATATGCTAAAATCGTCACCATATCAACAAGGTTATATAAAATATATATTTTAAACTGAATATTATCATCTAATCATCTACTATACCACAGTTATGGTTGTGCATTTGTGTGTGTGTGTGTGTGTGTGTGTGTGTGTGTGTGTGTGTGTGTGTGTGTGTGTGTGTGTGTGTGTGTGTGTTTAAGTCAACCGAAAGGATTTCAATGAAACTGGCAAGATGGTTGGGATTCGGTCACAGACGGCCTCGTTCCATCTTCATGTCGATCGAAATTTTTTATAGGAGTTTAATGGCCCCCAGTGATTGTCCCTATTCGTGCTGCATTACGCCGAAAATGCGACGCTCCTTTCTGTGGAGTTCCAGGGGCCCCCTCAGGAGCAAGTGAGCACTTGCTCCTTTGACGATGTATAAGTTGCTGGTTGAGAGCAAAGCGAATCATGGTTCAAAAATAGTTATCGTTTGGAATAGTGCTGAGCGGCCCACTAGGGCTGCGAAACACTTGCATATATTATAATCCATGGCATGTGTGTGTGTGTGTGTGTGTGTGTGTGTGTGTGTGTGTGTGTGTGTGTGCTTAGCACAGCACAACCTAGGAAAAGGATTTCAATGAAACTTGGCAAGATGGTTGCAAATGGGTCAGTTTCAATTTCATGTCAGCTGAAATTTTCTAATTGAGCGTTTTGACTCCTAATTTTTCCCAATCGTATTACAGCTGAATGGCCCGATTGGGTCGCGAAGCACTTGCTCCAACATCGAGACATAAATTGTTGATTTCGAGGAAAACGAAGTGTCATCCAGAAATGGCTCTGATACGAGCAAATGCTGAGCAACCCAGTAGAGTCACGGAACGCTTGTTAAATACCTTCATGTATGCCACTGTACTGTACTTACAAATGGGAAACAACGTACTAGATTTTGTTCATAAAAATCTAATATGCACACCTAATGAGGCAAGGACAAATTTGACTAAAAATGCAGTATTTTTAGTGGACTGAATTTTATGGATGCGAACAATTTTACTGCTTCCTTTTACTCATACCATCCAAAAAAAGGCTGCTTTAGATGAGGGAATCTGGTGTCTGATATGACTATGTAGCTACGTCCATCTCAAAGTTTCTAATAAATAAGCACTTGATTTATGTTTTTCAAGCAGTCATACACATTGACATCAAGTACTGGGAAAAGCTGTGTGCAGTTTAATGGAGGACTGTGTGTATGTGACTAACTGGTATGCCTCTAAGAATACTTAAGAATTTCGAGCACCTGCTTTGTGTAAATTGATGTCTGCACCAGCAGGACATCGATGTAGATTTACGCCATGTATGTCGAGTCCATCACTTGGTAAAAGGTTGTCACAGTAATTATCTTGAAATGGGTATCAGGTAGTTATTCAAAAGATGGCAGATTAACCTTCTCAGTCAATAACCAAACCAGTATGAATCAGTATACCATGACTGTATGTAATGTAGTCCTTATACCAAACTGTTCTGCGATCACTTAGCATTGTAAATCAATAAGGGTGGAGAATGTGACACGACACATAATATGGCACGGCCATTTGTTCCAGTACTAACAGGAACTAGGAGTTATTACTTGCTGAACTACTGTTTACATATTTCATCAGCAAATTACCAGAAAAGCCACAGTGTGAGCTGCTCCCCTTGGCATGATTATAGTGAAGGGTTTATCGACGACATCCTGGAGCGACTGTATGGGCAGTGGGATGTATCTAACGGCCAGGATGGACATCAGAGTACCATTGTAGCTGCGTGTAAGTACCACCATGGCCAGCATCCACACCCCCAACACTATACGCTCCCACCACCACAACTCCTCAACTGCCAGCACATCTGCCTCAAGAACCATTGATATAGAATAAGTACTCTAGCCATTACATCATCACAGTCCCACTGCTGCCACCATAATCTCACTGCTACCACAATAATCCCACTGTTGCGACCACACTGCCACCACTGCCACCAAACTCCCACTGCTATCATCACAGTCCCATTGCTACCATCATAATCCCATTGCTGCCATTGCAGTCCCTTGCTACCACCATAATCCCACTACTGACACAACACTCCTATCATTTCCACCACACCCCTCCTGCTGCAACCCCGGTTCCAATACTGGCATCATATCAACCTTATATTCATACATCAGAGGAGAAAATAAATACTCTAAATTGTAAGTATACCTCAAGTTCGATACGTTCCCACTGTCACCGCCTCTCAGCTGCCTAAACATGTCATACACACACAAGAACCGTGAGAGAAAATAGATACTCTGAGAAACGTTTCATCACGTTCTCACTGCTGTGATCACATCTGCCTGACACTCAAACACCTGTGATAATACGTGATATGGTCAGCATTAGCATCCCAGTAC
Source organism: Coenobita brevimanus (assembly GCF_032717465.1). NCBI lineage: Eukaryota > Metazoa > Arthropoda > Malacostraca > Decapoda > Coenobitidae > Coenobita > Coenobita brevimanus. The sequence continues at coordinate 16,858,535 of NC_137011.1, forward strand.
TATATGAGTACTCCCTCCACCACATCCTCCAGCTGCTGACACGTCTGCTACACACACACACACACACACACACACACACACACACACACACAGCAGTGAGTGAAGTATGAGGTGGTCAGTATATTGTCCACTGCTTGTCACCAGACTTAGTAGCTTGTGTTGCTGAGTTTGTTGAGGCAGCACTACTACCAGTGTCTGCTTCTATCATTTTCTGTTCCCCATAATCATTTTCATGCATTATATTGTAAGCTTTTTTTCTCCTGTTAGAGGTGGATACATGGAAACGAAAAATACAGATGAATGAATCTCACCCTGCTGAAGGAGCACACGGATACAACTGAACGTGTTAGACAGTAACTTGATTTGGCATGGTGTCCTGGGAGGAAGGTAAGTATGCATCAGCACCATGACAATCAGCAAAACCAATAGTGCCGTCAGGATGACAAACCACACTAATGGCATAAAAGGCAACATGAAGCTCCAGGGATCCACCTCGGGCCTTCCTCTGCTCACTATCATCCTGTTTTGTCCGACGCTCACGGGGAAGGGAAAGTCCATTACAGTTGCTCGGTCCGGAGTGAAAATGAAGATTCCTTGGCCAAGATCGACCTCCTGTAACAAATTGGTGTTGTAAATGTTTGAACATTATTTTTTTAAACAGTTGTGTCTTATTGTTTTAATATACGAGTATGCCTCTGTGTAAAAAAAGGTATTCTTGTGTCAGCTGCTATGCTCCACTCCAGCCAATTTGTCCTTAGATTTCTTCCTGACACTCACCTGGAACTCAGGCATTTTTCTTCCTACTAACCGAATTATTATTATTATTATTATTATTAAGATGTTCACGTTCTGTGGAGTTCTTATTGGCACTGTGATATTATTATTTTTTTCTAGATCTAGAAGGCTGGCATTTCAAGACTCTTCGATATAAAGACCTGAAATTTTCAGGAATGGTTTATCTTAGCTGCAAACTTTTTCTAACACATTTTTCTTCCTAGCACTGGCGCTGCACTAGCACTCTCTATATTATTTTTTTCATTTTTTGCCCTCCTGTGCAGCAAAAACTACCAAATCGATTGCTTTGTAAATATTCTAGTATGAAGTCATCAACATATGCTAGTGCATCTGGTTTTGATAATGAGATCCAACAAATATTTTTTGAGATATTGAGGAAAATCAAAATGGCCACCTTATACCCAAAAGTATTAAATTGGAAAGTATTTGGCTGTTTTTGACCAAACTCTGTGAAAATGTAGTAGGTTGTGAGTGAACACGATTTGCTTAATATAAATGACCTTGGCCTTTATCTCAAGGTCACAGGTCAAAATCTGTAAAACTTTTTGAGTCATACCAAAAGTCCCTTAATATTAGGTCTACAATGATAAAAGCATTTTCTTGTGGACTGTGGATTTCTTTGAATATTGATTCAGCAATTTCAGATTAATAGTTATTATTATTATTCTTAGTAGTAGTAGTAGTAGTAGTACTAGTTACGAGCGAGCGAGCGATGTTTACTTTCAGCTAAGTTTGGAAATGAGTGGCCCAGCTAGACCCGACTGTCACGCTAAGCAGAAGCGAATAACGTTAATCCTATGTGATGTAGAGTTAAAATTCTGCATACGATACATTCATTCAATAAATTTTGTTATCAACTAAAAACAAACCCATAAAGGTGTAGAAACCCTTTGGAATCTGGAAAGTTTAAGGGTAGTGTCCGGGTCTAATCGGTGACTGCCTCAATTGCGAAAGCAAATTAATACAAATTTTTCATCGTAACACTGTGAATTTCAGAGAGAAATTGTGATAACGTGGCACTCGCTCGCTCGTCATGCACTCACAAAGGATACTTTACTAGTAGTTGTTGTAGGAACCCCAGGTTCATCCGATATGTGAACCTTGTGAAATGCAGGTTGAAGTTCCCCTCCTTTGGCAGTCGACCATTCTCCATTTAGGGGGTAGGGATTGAGTTAAGGGATGTTTGTATAGTTAGGCAGTGAAGCCAACTAGTTATATCTGCGGCGCCACCGTATGAAGGCATCTCTCACTAGCACCATTCCTACTGATAAAATGATGATCTGTACACAGACTACTGGGACTTGGAAATAGGCCCTGAAGCCTCTGCCCAGGGTCGGACACGTATTATATATATATATATATATATATATATATATATATATATATATATATATATATATATATATATATATATATATATATATATATATATATATATATATATATATATATATATATATATATATATATATATATATATATATATATATATATATATATATATATATATATATATATATATATATATATATATATATATATATATATATATATATATATATATATATATATATATATATATATGTGGGAGACAGGGCGACTTTGAGACCCGATTTGTTTGTGGCCACCCCAAACGGGATTGAGGCGTCTGGCAATATATATATATATATATATATATATATATATATATATATATATATATATATATATATATATATATATATATACATATATATATATATATTGCCAGACGTCTCAATCCCGTTTGGGGTGGCCACAAACAAATCGCCTCCAAGTCGCCCTGTCTCCCACCATTTCACTGCCCTGCTCCCAACTCACACCCCCTCTCTCATATACCTCTCCCCCCCATCCCTCCATCTCATCCTCGGCCTCCCCCTCCCTCTTCCCCCCTCCGCATCACTCACATACACTCTCTTCGTCAGTCTTTCACCCTCCATCCTCTCCACATGGCCAAACCACCTCAGTGTGATTCTGATAACGCTTCCTATCACATCCACATCAACACCACAACGCTCCTTTATATCCTCATTCGTCAGCCTGTCTCTCCATGTGACTCCACAGGCACCTCTTAAATAACTAATTTCCACTGCTCTCACTCTTGACTTGTGTCCTTCCAACAACGTCCAAGCTTCGCTTCCGTACGTTAGAGTTGGTATCACAATACTGTCATGTAGTAACTTTTTCACTTCCATGCTCACTTCCCTGTTTCTTATCACTGCTTTCATAGAACCAGCAACCTTTCTTCCCTGCTGTACCCTTTCAAGCACTTCACCCTCCAAACCTCCATCCTTACTCATCACACCTCCCAAGTACTTAAACGTACTCACATTTTCCAATTCCTCACCATCCAACTTCGCTGTACAGTATATAGATAGACAGATAGATAAATATAGATATAGATATAGATAGATAGATATAGACAGATAGATAGATGTATATAAATATATAAATAAATAAATGTATATATATATATATATATATATATATATATATATATATATATATATATATATATATATATATATATATATATATATATATATATATATATATATATATATATATATATATCTCTCTCTCTCTATATATATATATATATATATATATATGTCCATCCATCCATCATCCAATCCTACATTGCCTCATGAGAAGCGTAGGAGCCCGGGGCTAGGCAGTTCGTCCCGATATTTAAGATGAGAGAGATCAGCCTCACTCATCCCTGAGTGGTATTACATGAGCAATCAACCCCAACCACCCCTTGGATATAAACCTTCACAGGCTCAATCCGATTGGAGCGCAATAATTACCCACTAAACCACCAGGCGCCAAAATCTGGTTATATGGTTACCACCCAGCGTAGAAAATGGTTTCCTGGTGTACAGGAAACCATCTGGCTTGTCACTCAGTGTTGAGTCACCCACAGGCTGAAGGAAGAGAAAAGAATGAAGGAAAGAAAGACAGAAGAGGGAGTGTAAAGTCACCCGTAGGCAGAAGGATAAGGAAAGAATGAAGGAAAGAAAGACAGAAGAGAATGGAAGGAAAGAAGGATGGAGGGGAAAGGGCAGACACCCGAGAGCAGCACTACATCGAGTGAGTGGATGGTGAGCGCCCTCACCTACCACAATATATATATATGTATATATATATATATATAGATAGATAGATAGATAGATAGGTAGATGGATAGATAGAGATAGATAGATAGATAGATAGATAGGTAGATGGATAGATAGAGATAGATAGATAGATAGATAGATAGGTAGATGGATAGATAGATATAGATAGATAGATAGATAGATATTGATAGATAGATAGGTAGATAGATAGATAGTTAGATAGATTCATATTCTTCGTAAAATTCATGTTCACCCCTAATGGATCCTGGATGGTGGCTGACTGGTTGCGGTTCCACGGACAACCTGGCTGGTGCATAGTACAGTATTCCAGTGTTTTAATCCATTCATCCGTTATCCAATCCTACGTTGCCCCATGAGGAGCGTAAGAGCCCGGGGCTATGCAAGTTGGTTCTGACATTTGAAAGGAGAGTGACCAGCCTCACGCATCCGTGAGTGACATTACATGAGCAATAAACCAAAACATCCCTTGGATGTAAACCTTCACCGGCTCCATCCGATTGGAGCACGTTAATTGTCTACTAAACCACCAGGCGCCAAATCTTGGTTATATGGTTACCACTCAGCGTAGTAAATGGTTTCCTGGTGTACAGGAAACCATTGGCTTGTCACTCAGTGGAGAGTCACCTACAGGCAGAAGGAAGAGAAAAGAATGAAGGAAAGACAGAAGAGGGAGTGTTAAGTCACCCTTAGGCTGAAGGAGGAGGAAAGAATGAAGGAAAGGAAGACAGAATAGGATGGAAGGAAAGAAGGATGGACCAGAGGAAAAGGCAGACACCCGAGAGCAGCACTACATCGAGTGAGTGGATGGTGAGCACCTCCACCTTCCAGTGTTTTGATATACGGAAATTAAAACGGCACGTCCTAATATTTGTATTACATACTACCCTTTGTGTTTTATTGCCATTTCTTCGTCAAATAATAATTTTGTAGTTCGTTTCAGTATTATACAATGATCGTATAGGAAATTTTATATATACTACTTGTACTAAAGATCTTCTCAGTATTTATTTTCTGAAATAATGGAAACAACCTCAGTAATCTTTCGTAAGACGAAAAGTGCATCCTACTCGAGATATGGCTTAAATGATAAGTATTCAGTTTGCAAGTATGACCTGGTGTTGTCAGATGTGGGTGTGGAGAGGAAGGCTAGTGAGGTACAGACGCTAATAAAAGCTATGAAGATCAATTACGTGCTCAATACTCTCGTCAATATGTATTTTCTAGACCACAACCGATGCCAATCACAAGCCAGTCAATGACACTGAGCGAACAAATACCCTAGTCTGATTTAATAAATTATGGCATTTCTTTTCAAGAAAAATGTATTCCTCACAGACGTACGGTATCAGTATATGGAATGATATAATAGATGCTTGTATAGTATCTCCACTCACAAACAACACACTCTCTGATCTCCGTGGGTCATATTTTTACCAGTGAGCGGAGATTTGCTTTTACTGGTGCTGACTGGTCCGAGATTCACACTGACCTCGCGTCTGTAATCTGGACGGTACAGGAGTCTTTGTGGCACCTCTTTCTTAGCGATTTATTTGGTATATTACACTAAATTGTTCACATGGATATAATTATATCGTTCTGTTACACACAGTTTGCATAAACATTAATAGAATTGCTACGAGACCTGTGGCGAAGCTCTTGTTTCAAACAATTTGATGCTCATCGGAGACCGCCCACTTTACTCAGTCCTTCACCTTCGAAGGACCTACTATAAGTCACCGGGTCCACTTCTTGCCTGTACGAGGATTTTGTGGCTTTCTCCTTCAGCCAGCGTCTTTGACTTTCTTCTCCAAAGGCCTTTTTTAAAAAATCCGTAGGAAGTAGAAGCTGAAGAAGAACACTGGCCATTCATAGCCCTGCTGGCTATTGCCGAAGGTAAAAACATACAGTACAAGGGGAAATTGATGTATAATCTGCAGAAATATTCGCTAACTTAAAGTTCTACAAAACCTCTTATGCTGCAAGAACTGGCTCTTGGTGTTAATTAGTCAACACATGTGTGGATCTTCACAACTTCTACCACCATCTATATCCAGATGGACGGGAAGGTAGGGTTCATGAAGAAGTATAAAAAGAATCTGGGCAAGGAAAGGAACAGAGGAGAAAAAATCCTCATGGAGACTGTACCCAGCAACATCAGCATCAAGTTACCTACAACATATTATGAGTACATACATGTTAACCTGGCGGACTTTTTGTCATTGACAGATTTATTCCCTCAATGGTAGAATACGAAAATACTATGGCTGTATAACTTTTTCATAGCACTTCCATGATTAACACCATATTCTACTATTAGCCTCTTGTTACATCTCAGCATTCAAGACGGAGATATCTCAATGATAGGCCAAATTACTGTGAAGTGGACGAACTATAAAAGTGGACATGGTTACCAATCAGTTAATCAGAATTCACTTACCTTTCTGTGAATCATACCAACCATTCCGGACCAGGATCCATCAGGCTCTGGTGCACCAAATTTTCCATCAGCAGGCTGGACATACTTAATTCTGGTGAGGGTAGATGAGTGTCAGTCAAATTAATGCTATAAAAATAAGATGGGAAACAATGTATTAGTTCGATGTTGCCTATTGTGTCATTTACATTTTAGTCTTGTTCACATCAGGAAGGAGTAGACGAACCAGAGGTCAGACTGACTTGTCATTAAATCCTTTCTAATAAAAATACAATGGAAGTTACAAGTATAAACGAACAATATATGCCCTCCTACATCAAGAGATTACTTAAATTCTATCAATCAAGCTATTCCAATATAAAATAACTGAGATTGCATTATGTAATATGTAATATAGTACTGTATGTAAATTGCAACTTACTAACTTGTGTATTGAGGGGACGGCCCATTCTCCTTCTGTGAGGAGCACAGACATTTGGACTGTTGTACTTAATTTACTAATCACTCATGCAATAATGGCAGTATATCCTCTTCCTTTACTGCCCAGGTCTTGCTACCATTCAAATTACACTTGTAACACATACCACATACAACAATCCCTTAGCATAGAGGGAGAGCCCAATCAGTGTCAAGAGAGGCCACAGCTCACTGAACTTCTTCCAACCACTCCTCACTCAAACCACAGAGCTAGCTCCATCTCCATCTCCAGTAAATAACATGTCTTCCAAGTAACAAAACTCTTCCACACACTCAAGAGACTCACCAGCAAGCTCAATCCTTTTGCACCTGACAGTCTCCACATGCTGTTCCTGACACACCGCAACACACGCAACCCGCTTTATCTCGCAGTCTATCTCTAGTACCACCACATCTCTTACGCACCCAGTTATCACAAATACTGAGCAAGATGGGGTTATTATCCACACCCTTATGGCAAACTGTACATGACCATTATCCCTCTTCTTTGACAGTATTGCCACTCGTCCAAGAAACCATCACTTTTGTTTTATCTTTGTTTACTTTCAAACCCTTGTCCCCCTTTACCATCCCTCCACTTGTTAACTCTTTTCTCCACCTCCCTTTCATTCTCAGCAATCGATACCAAATCATCAGCATATAACATTCCCATGGGAGTCCCTTTCTAAAGTCAGGTGTTAGGGCTTCAGGCACCATGACAAACTGTAATGCTGGGTTGAATTAGGCTCGACTTCTCGTACCTATTTCACCCAACGTGGAGCGGGGTCCTCTTTCGAGACCGGAGCTAGTGCAATAAAGAGAGGTAGGACATAAAAACCTCCGGCAACACCATACACGTATATTACCACAGTCAGACACAGGACACTTCAGCAGACATTACACCACAATATAGAGCAATACAAAAACCTTATCTAAAATATTGTGTATCTCGCAGGATACTAGCTTTCTAGATACTAATGACAATACAACAAATCTTAGTACTAGGAGTGCAGTAAATACAAGTGCGCGTGGAGCGCGTGAGGGGGGAGGGGTTTGTGATCCACTAGGAGGAGGTAGGGGAGACACGGAGAGTGACTTAAAACGGAGAGGAGGTAGTTATGGTAATATTGAAGAATGCCCGATGTTAGCAAGGGAGTTTAGGTGTTTTCTGTTGGCGAAGATTCTTTGACAAATAACTCTGATTCTTACTTTGACTTTAAGGGCGGGAGCGAGGAATGGAGAGAGTTTTTAGGAATGGCGGGCGGAGGGGGGGGAATATCGTTAATGCTCATCTTCCTTGATATTTTGGTGGAAATATGGTTTTCTGTAGGCACCACTTATTCGTCACACATCTCCTCGGTATGATATGTAGACTCTCGCTTCACAGCGCGTAACAAAGTCGGAATACTCGTAAATACTATTTCACCATATTACTTAGAGACTAGCCAATAGAACTCCAGTAATATTTTAGTCTTTCTCCAGGTTCTAGAGATATGTCTTTAGAAGGATTCAGGGTGGCACTCGCACGTATTTTCACTTCAGGTCTCAACCCACATTCTCGTCCTTCAACTGAATATTGTGTTCTGATTTACCCCAATGGAGATTACATAAAGTTACTGCACAACACTTATTCTAAGAGACAGGGAGTCACACTTAACCTGCTTCACGGGCTCGGCGTGCGGCCCGTGGGACTGGGGCCGAAGAGGTCTAGGAACCTCTGGGTCAGGTCCCGGCGTCGCGGGGGCGTGGTGAGGTCTCGCCCGGGTGTCCTGGGGCGGGCCGGAAGAGGCGACAGACTGCGGTCTCCCACGACCAGGGGCGCGGTCAGGGGAGGGCTGCGGCAGCAGCTGTCATGGGGGCCCGACAGGTGTGTCTGCTCGAAGGCCACGCGTAGGGAACAGAGGCCGGGGGAAACAGGGAGGTCTCTCCGAGATATTCTGGAGCGAGACCCCTGGAGTTCAACCTCCGGTTGTGGGGACGTCCCTCTCCTCACTACACCCTGGGAGCGACCATCGATCGTCTCTACCCGGACATTGGGGGAGCGACCATTGATCGTCTCTACCTGAATATTGTGGGAGCGACCATTGATCGTCTCTACCGGAGTGCTGAGGGAGCGACCGTTGATCGTCTCTACCTGAGCTTTGGGAGAGCGACCATTGATCGTCTCTACCTGGATTTTGGGGGAGCGACCATTGATCGTCTCTACCTGGATTTTGGGGGAGCGACCATTGATCGTCTCTACCGGAGGGCCAAGGGAGCGACCATTGATCGTCTCTACCGGAGGGCCAAGGGAGCGACCATTGATCGTCTCTACCGGAGGGCCAAGGGAGCGACCATTGATCGTCTCTACCTGGGCTTTGGGGGAGCGACCGTTGATCGTCTCTACCCGAGCTTTGGGGGAGCGACCATTGATCGTCTCGACCGGAGGGCTAAGGGAGCGACCATTGATCGTCTCGACCGGAGGGCTAAGGGAGCGACCATTGATCGTCTCGACCGGAGGGCTAAGGGAGCGACCATTGATCGTCTCTACCTGAGCTTTGGGGGAGCGACCATTGATTGTCTCTACCTGGATTTTGGGGGAGCGACCATTGATCGTCTCTACCCGAGCACTGTGGGAGCGACCGTTGATCATCTCAACCGGAGGGCCAAGGGAGCGACCATTGATTGTCTCTACCTGGGTGTTATGGGAGCGACCATTGATCATCTCTACCGGGGTTTTATGGGAGCGACCATAGATCGTCTCTACCTGTTCACTGTGGGAGCGACCATAGATCGTCTCTACCTGAGGGGCGCTGCCTGGAGTATGGTTTCTGACTCCACCCCTAGCTAACTCGGTGATTCCGCCACGCGAAGGTAGTGTCTTTCGCCTACGGTGGCGGCGGCGTGGTGGTTGAGTGTCACAGGGGCGCACGGCCCGGGCTGACATACGTCGTTGTTGCCCGGAGTGGTGGTGGCTGGCGGCAGCTACCCCGTGGGGTCCGAGTGGGGGTGTCGGCATTCTTGAGGGCGAACTCCGCTGCTTCTGGTTCGCCTCGATGTCGGGGATACTACGGTATTCTCCGGAATATTCCGGAGTACTGTATGTGTGTCTGTCAAAGCCACGCATTTCACAAACAATAAGGGTCTCAAGACGGGCCCATGAAGCACGCCAACATTCACAAAAAAGCACCCACGTGGAAAGCCATCACCACTCTAACCAGCCACTCTTCGATCATAAGCTTTCTCATTGTCAATTTCTTCTCGTCCCTAGGGACTCTGTCGATGGCCCTCACAAAATCAACAAAAAACAAAGGGAAATCAGTTTTCTTTTCATATATATATATATATATATATATATATATATATATATATATATATATATATATATATTTTTCTGAAGCTGCCAGGCAATGAAAATGGCATCATTGGTCCCTTTGTCTGGCATAAACTCAAAATGTATCTCATCAATATTCACTCTTTCTCTAATTATACCTTCTAGAACTCTATGTATTACCTTCATTATTTGGTCTAAAAGTTTTATGCCACTATAATTTCCTCTCTCCAGAGTATCACCCTTCTTCTTTTACACTTTTACAGTAACACTCCTCAGTCAATCATCTGGGACAACAGGCACATGTATAATCGTATTAATAAAATCTGTGACCTAGAGGAGCACGCAGTGGAGCCCATCTCTCCGACAAGGGCAAAGTAATTTCCAAATCACTCTGCATAAGGGGTTAGGTTTTCTCATCACTGATTATGAGTTTCGTAAAAAGTGTTTTCCGGATACAGAGTCCGTAATACGATCCAGATCGGTCCCAAAAGTTAATCGATTGTTCCTTGGGGCATGGGCTATACACCCACCAAATTTCTCTTAAATTTCTCTTTTAGTTTTTGAATAATCCTGCTAACAGACAAAGAAACAAACAAACAAATAATTAAATCGATTGTTCCCAGGGGCATGGGCTATCTACCCACCAAAATTGGTCCAAATCTCTCTTTTAGTTTTTTGAGTAATCCTGCTAACAGACAGACAAATAAACAAGGGTGGAAACATACTCTTCTTGTCGGAGAGAATGCACCAACTCTTATATCTCCTGAGGTCTTTAGCATTTCAGCAGTCAACCCAGACACACCTGCTGCCATCTCCAACTGCATCCTGCCATTTGCCCTCCTCACAGTAGAAGCATCAACTAAAGGCCAAGGGCCAAACACTGGATCCACTGGATCCAAACCTTCCTTGTTTCAATCAGACTCCTCATTCTCTCCTACACCGAGAGTATGTTTTTCATCCCTGTTTGTTTGTTTGTTTATTTATTTGACTGGTAGCAGGATTACTCAAAACCAGAGGCGTCTGCAGGATTTTTTGTAAGAGGGGGCAAAATAAGAGAAATTATACAAATATGTGCAGTTATAATATACCAAAATACACACACTCCAAATAGGCAAAGGCAGCTACTTACATAAGTTACATGATTTACATTCGCTATAATTCATTATTATAATTCACTGTATAGTATCAAGATATACTTAAATCGCAGTTGAAAAGTGTTCATATGCTGATATGCTATAAATCAAAGGAACAAAACTATACATGACAACCGTGAAAGTTCCAAACACACTTTGGAACTCCAAGGGGGGCAACTGCCCCCCCTTGCCCCCCCCCCTCCGGACTCCCATGCTCAAAGCTAAAAGAGAGACTTGGAGGAAATGTGGTCGGTAGATAGCCCATGTCCCAGGGAACAGTTAGTTAACTTTTGGGACCGATCCGGATCGAATTACAGATTCTGAATCCAAAAATTTTTTTTTTGCCAAACCTTAATCAGTGATGAGAAACCCTAACCCATTATGGAGAGTGGTTTGGAAATTACGTTGCCTAGGACGAAGAGATGCGCTCCACTGAGTGCCCCTTTAGTTCAGCAAATGGTGATAATGCTCTCTCCAGGCGTCATTAACATCATCACTGTTGACCAGTACCTTTTTTCATTCTTCACACACTGCTCACCTATGTTAGCCCTGTCTTTCCTCTTCATCTAATTTAGCACCTTAAATGCCTTATTCTTCCTTTCAGTGCTATATAGGTTATCCAGTAAAAGTCTCCAAGACCAAGAGTTTGTCCTGTATACCTCTTTTCTAAGCCTATGCTTGGCAGCCAAGTATTCCTCTTTGTTGCCACCCGTTTTCCATTCCCGGAAAAAAAAAATCATTTTTTTCTTAATTGCAGCTTTTACACCCTCATCCCACCATCATGTTACCTGATGTCTTGGAGGGGGGACCCCTTGTCCATCCACACACTGAAGTACTAAATCTCAGGAGACTGTTCCTGAGAGCTCTGTGCTCTTCATTAACGTTTCTGTCAACAGCTCCCTGTTCAGCCACCACTACTCATCTCGCAATAGAAAGGACACCTTACTGCTTAGTTTTTTGACCTCGATATTTTCCTCCTAGGCTAATTGGTCCCTTTCTTCACCTCCCACTCTTTAACTCCTTAAACGCGGCCGTGAACAGTCGCCCTCCCCCCGAGTGGCAGGGTTGTATCGCGGTCTGAGTACCTGTAGGAAAATATTAGCTAAAAATCAGAGATTAACCCTAGAACATTATACTTGGTATGGCAGATAGTACTTACATTCAGCTTTCTCCAGAGACAGGTGTTGAGCCTTCTTGGACTACCCAAGGACTTGTGGAGACTTGTAAAGTTGGGTAACCAAATCTTCACTTTCACACCTCCAGCAACCCGGTTTCCCCTCTACCACAGCCTCATTCTGTCACAGTAAACTTTATTCTACAACGTAAAGGTAGTTTGGAATCCGTATTTGTACAATAAGCACTGAAAATAAGGCTAAAATCAACGGAGCGTACGGCCAACATGCAGCGCGGCGGCGGTCTTCCCATCATTCAACAAACATTTCCATTTTCACAGCTAAAAACATGTATACTACATTATTTTCAATCATATTACATCCCAAAAGATCACCGCGGCACGCTTTTTATTCTACCTTACGCCCGTCACTTTATTCTCATTCCTGTCGGCCACTTGCACTGACTCGGAAGAGCTAGAACTCGCCATAATGTCACTTTGAAAGCCTGCGGTAAACTGATGCTAAACAGGGGCAAACCGTGAGAAAAAAAGCTAGTGTTACAACTGGTGAAACAAGCGTTTCCTATTAGCATAAACTGCTTGTGAGAGGAGAGCGCAGATTTACAGTTCTGAGCACTCAGAGCGCTGCCATGTATCACAGCCAGGCTGGCAGGGGCCGTGGTGGGGGGGGGGGACGGGGGAAAAAACCCGATACTTGGCAACAACGGAGGTCAGTGGTACAAAGGTCAAGTGTGCTAAAAGTAGCTAAAGGGTGGCGGTACTGATAGACAATACCAGCTGGAGCCTGCCTCCCCGCGGTTATTCAAAATTTACTAGAATCACAAACGCGACGCTCCGCCATTATGTCCTTTTCCTCGAGCGTGGCAAACACGACGATCCGGGTTTAAAGGGTTAAGCACCATGTCACATAATTTGTGTTACTTCACACACTTTTCACTCCCTATAACTGTAACATCCTTCACCAACCTTCTATCAGCCCTCCTGACCAATAAAAAATTAATCTGGCTGCTATTTCCCCCAGACTCGAATGTAATCAACCTACTGTCTATTTTGCTGAAATGTATGTTGCACACAATCATGTACATTGCCTCCACAATTTTGAGTAGCCATTCCTCTTCCACATTCCTCGTACCACATGCACGTCCCCCATGTACCCCTTCATATCCTTAAGCTGCATTGCCCACATGACCATTTAATCCTCTCCCATAACTTCAGTCTCATCAACCCCCATACCACTTACCACAAGTATCAAGTCATCCCAGAATCTATATTTTTCTACATCATCCAAGCCAGCCTGTGAAGCGTACGTCGATATCAATGAAATCGTGAACCTACGGGACAACATTTTCACTGTTACAATCCTTTCATTCACCCTCATTACATTTATGATGTATTCCACCCATTTTTAACCCGCCCCATCCCGTCGACGTATGGATACGTTGCAACGATTTGCATTTGCCAGTCCCGGCGACGTACCGGTGTGTCGTGCAATTGTAAGGTCCCTAATTTGCACAATTTTCAATTTTCGCGCGTGATTTTTCATATGTATACACGGGACACCTTCCTCTATTCCTCTACAAGATGCCAAACAGGGGCAATGCCTTACACTGCATAACCTCCCCCCTCCCCCCCTCATGCCATTGTCTCATCAATTCACCTGTTACCAGTGACCTGGCCAATAAAGACATTCAGGGCCAGAGTGATTCCCCAATCGATGACAATGTGGAGGACAAGGTTTACATAGCATCAGAGGAACAGTCAGAAATGATGATCAGGTAATGTGGGAAAAAAAGGTCATGAATGGTGATTAGTTAGTGAGTGAAACAATGCTTATAATGCCTATATTACTGCTTGAAAACCAATATACTCTCATACTACATATAAATTCGTAAAATAAATACCGTTTATGAGTGGATAAAATAGTTACCCTCATATAGAACTCGTTTTCTTTGGTGCCAGCATGTTAGAAAACCCACTCAGGTAAGGAGGAACTCCTACCTGGATTGAGTATTTTAAACTCAGATGAGCGATTTCTCTATGAATTTTCGATGTTTCTCACCAAAAGCGGAGGTTTTAGCCAAAAAAAAAAAATTCAAAAATACCTCGGGACTTGGGGATGTCGGAGGTGCGGCAAACCTCGTGACGTGACGGGTTAAATAACCAGCACACCCACACCACTATATCCATCTGCACTTCCCTGCCAAAATAGCTTACACATTGCAGTCCCTCCCTGAAATCATTCTGGCTGATCTTCCCCTATGCCTAACTTCCTGAACACAACCAACATCCACCTACCTACAACTCATAGCCTCAGCCACTTTCCTCGCTCTACCCTTCAAACGATCCACATTTCAAGATGTCACTCTGATCCCCTTGGGCGATTTAGTTTCCTCAGGCTTGCTTTGCTTGGACTCATTTTTTGTCATGTCAGTAAAAATGAAATAATGGGACAGAAAGACCACAGGCCCCACCTACCTGCACTGTTCCAAGTCCAGGCATGAGACTTGGGACCCATAGCTCACCAGCCATGGCCCGAGATTGCGGCAGTGCCTTTGGGCACCCTGTCAGGACTGCTAAAAGGACACATTCCAGGCTCACCTTGGCATTGTAACTGCCCAGTCATAATGCACCTACTGATAGTGCAGCCTGCTGGGGTGCTGCTTCTGGGTTCAGGCCACTCTCTATTGAGTGGAAGTGGCAGCCTGAGAAGTGGATTGCCCAGTACCCTCTGGTACAGATCCGAGTCCCTTCTGATCCTGGTCCCCAAAACTACACCAGCAGAGCTTGCGTCACACATCCCCTCAGGTCCACCACTGTGTAATGGGGGCAAGGTTTTTTGGTCGCATGCTCCTGCTGGCTGTCAACCCCTGTTACATAGTGGGGCACGTTCTGTGCAATGTAAAGTGCATGTAAAATAGTGCATGAGGTATTTAAAGAAAAGTGTTTGGAAGGTATGCTGGCCTACTCTCCTTATAAGTACCACGGTGGAAAGGTCAGCAAACGGGGATGGTCAGGGTATCATGATGGCTAGTGAAACAGGAGCTTTACTTCTACCTATCACCAGCATTCTCATCCTCCTCGGGAATACCACCCAGATCAGCTAGTGCTACAGCACCAGTAGATGCCAATAAAGGTGTGTGAAGTGCCCCTGCAATACATGAGAGTTCAGATGGGCAACACATGGTCCCTATATTTTCCATACGTAAAGTTCATAGCCTTTGCGATTGCATCCAGTAGCGAGCCTCTGGGATCAACAATTCTCTTGCCCCCTGGAACATGAGGGTCGTCCACCACTCTGGTACACGGAGGCAGGAACAGACGCACCACTACCAGCTCAGGCCCCTCAGACAGTCTAACAAGAGAGGGACAGAAGATGAATTAGGTTGTGAGATAGATGCTCTCATGGAAAGAAATCATGCTTGGACAGTGTTTTGTAGGTAAGGTGCAGTGGCAAACAGACACAAGCATACCAAACAAAGAAAATGGCAGACATTGTGCGGTTGTTGCCAGATCTGAGGGAAGGAAAGGGACAGAGGAAGAATTTCGTGCAGAAGAGGTCCATCACTCTAGTACACAGGCAGCATTAAACACATCAGTTCATGATCCTCAGATAGTCTAAGAAGGAAGGGAACTGAGGATGAATTTATATGGTGAGAAACTGAAGTGCAAGGAAAAGAACATTCTGAGCACTTAACCAAACGTTGTGGAGTTGCTGCCAAAGTGGGAGAGAGATAATGGGGTGGAGGAAGAATTAGGTGATGAGGAAGTGATTTTCAGGAAAAGGAATGAGTGTTCGGCATTATACAACATGCATGGTGAGTATTTTACTTTTACGGGACAGTGACAAACACATACAAGCATGACAAACAATGAAAGCACCAATAAATACACCTAAAACATGAAACACAACAACGATTAATACTTGGAAATAAACAACTCTTTGTACAACATATGGGTCAATAGTTTGTTTCATTTTAAAGCCCCCCCCCCCTTTTTTTTATACTGCAAAGATACGTCTCATTTAGGAGACTTCCAAGCACCTCGTCCTTGCTAGATTGTTTCTGTTTATGTCATAACAACATTCTCTTTGACACTGCTTATTTGAACTATGGTGATACTGTTGTTGGTGTTGTAACTTCGGGCTCATCCGAACGTGATCCTTGTGGTCTGCAGTCTGAAGATTCCCATCTCATTCAGTTCACTATCCATCTCTCAGGGGGAAGTCGGGGGAAGTTTGAATAACTACCCACTTATATCGATGTTACCACATGAAGGCTACCCTGATACTAAATGGGTTTACGTAAAATATTAGTAACTCTGTCATTTATAATTCCAGAGGTCGATTTCAGGTAAGTTTTGAAGGCACTGTAACAACCTATCCTTAGCTGTTTATCATAGTAGATTGATGTTCTTACGTGACGAATTTCTCCGGGAAGAACTGAATACCAGAGATGAATCTTGTGTTGCCCTGTTCAGTCCAGGAGGCCACAAGAAGTGGCTTGGCGTCTAGGGAGCTGTACGGCATTTGTACATACACGTCATACCTGGAAAGTTTCGGCAATAAGAAAACTACTTTGAGGTAGATCTTACAAAGCTTTTCACTTATTTAATCGATAAGATATAACAAAATCTCT
This sequence comes from Coenobita brevimanus, assembly GCF_032717465.1. Taxonomy (NCBI): domain Eukaryota; kingdom Metazoa; phylum Arthropoda; class Malacostraca; order Decapoda; family Coenobitidae; genus Coenobita; species Coenobita brevimanus. Next base: position 16,875,590 of record NC_137011.1, read on the forward strand.
GTTAATGATTGGACTTACAGAAGGGTAAAAACTGTAATCGTATACTAAAGAGGAGTTGTGTGGAATTGCAGCTGCTTTAGTTGAACACAGTTATGTTTGGGGTGGCTGACATTTCACCATCAACCTTGCTTAAACTGTAAACAAGCTAGGTGGCAGCTGAAATGACTGTCTTAAAGTACAATCTTAACAATAAGCAACAATTATAAAATAGTAAAAAAAAAATCCTTTATCCACACAAACATACCATAAAGTTTTTGGTGAATTAAAAATTATCGGTATGTAAACTATACACCAGATAGTGAATTAGTTTATAATGACTATTCAAACTAATAATTTAAACTTTTTAAATATTCATGTAGAATCGATTTCAAATATATATATATATATATATATATATATATATATATATATATATATATATATATATATATATATATATATATATATATCATCATTATCCGTCATTACTTGTCCACTGCTGAACAAAGACCTCCCCCGACCTTGTCCACGAATTCCTTGACTGAGACAATATTTGCCACGTTTTCCCTGCAAATTTATCTATCACATCTCTCCACCTCCTGCCTGGCTTTTTTCTACTAGGCTTACAATCTCTTGCTATCCAGCCAGTCAGCCTCTTGCCACATCGGGTATCTCTTATTCTTGCTACTTAGCCTGCACACCTCCATTTCTGTTCTTTTATAACTTCTATATTATCTTTGACTTTAGTCTGCTCTTTCACCCAAGTTGATCTTTTCCTGTCTGTAAATCCAACACTGACCTTTACATTGTTCTCTGAGAACGGATTAATTTATTTTCCATTGATTTTGTTAGACAGGAGATCTCACAACCGTACATCATAGCTGGAATCATACATTCGTTATATACTTATACTTTTGGTTTCCTACATATTGACTAGCTACTTTTCATAATGTCTCTATGTTTAACAAAAGCTTTCCATTCAATTATAAAGCGTCTTTTTATTTCGCTATCGTGATCTTTCGTTAATTTCAGTATATGCCCCAAGTAATCGTGCTCCTCGACTTTTTCAAGAATTTAATCGCTTATTCTGATGACGCAATTTTCTGTATGTGGATTAAATATTAGTTTTACTCTTCTTTATCTTTTGGCCTACTTTGAGACTATTTCTGTTCAGGGTCATTTAACATTCCTTGCAATGTTTCTGCAATTTCTGAGATTAGAACAATGTCATCTGCAAATCTTAAATGGTTTAGATTTCTCCACCTATGTTCACTCCTTTGTTCTCCTAGTCTACCTTTCTGAGAATATTTTCTGGCATGCTGTAAATAATTTAGGTGAAATTGTATCTCCCTGACGTACGCTCTTCTCAACATTAATTTTTTCCGAGTCTTCATGTAACTTGACTGTAGCTGTTCCCTCCTTATATATTATGTTTTCTAAAGGGTTTACAACTCGCAATGAATTCATAAATACTATGTGCACCACTGAGTCAAAAGCCTTTTCGTAATCAATAATACATATGCACAGTGTTTATTATATTCCATATATATATATATATATATATATATATATATATATATATATATATATATATATATATATATATATATATATATATATATATATATATATATATATATATTGCCAGACGCCTCAATCCCGTTTGGGGTGGCCACAAACAAATCGCCTCCACGTCGTCCTGTCCCCCGCCATTTAACTGCCCTGCTCCCAACTCACACACCCCTCTCTCATATACCTCTCCACCCCATCCCTCCATCTCATCCTCGGCCTCCCCCTCCCTCTTCCCCCCTCCACCTCACTCACATACACTCTCTTCGTCAGTCTTTCACCCTCCATCCTCTCCACATGGCCAAACCACCTCAGTGTGTTCCTCATAACACTTCCTATCACATCTACATCCACACAACAACGCTCCTGCACTTCCTCATTTGTCAGTGTCTCTCCTTGTGACTCCACGTGCTCCTGTAAAGAAACTCATTTCCACTGCCCTCACTCTTAACTTGTGTCCCTCCAACAAGGTCCAAGCTTCAGTTAAATACGTTAGAGTTGGTGTCACAACACTGTCATGCAGTAACTTTTTTACTTCAATGCTCACTTCCCTGTTTCTTATTGCTACTATCAAAGAACCAGAAACCTTTCTTCCTTGTTGCACCCTTTCAAGCACTTCACCCTCTTAACTTCCACCCTTACTCATCGCACTACGCAAGAACTTAAATGGACTCACACATTCTATTTCTTCCTCATCCAATCTCACTGTACATTCACTGACTTCACTTCTCTTGAAGACCACAACTTTACTCTTCCCTTCATTCATCTTTAGATTCAGTTTCATACACACTATTCTAAACTCATTCACCAAGCCCTGCAGCTCTCCTTCGTCATCACACAATACAGTATCATCTGCAAACAACAGTACAGGGAGTTTCCATAGATTGCCCTCTCTTATTAGGGCTACTCCAACATCCACTGACCTTCCTTGCATCTCTTTTATAACCCCATCCACATACAGATTGAACAACCGTGGAGACATGACACATCCCTGTTTCAATCCAACCTTCAAAAAGAAAAATTCACTCAGTTCACTGTCCACTTGTACTGCAGTCTTAGCATTCAACAACTTCCTATTTTCTCCATAATTAATACTTTGTACAATCCCTGCCTCCCCACACTGTCGTATACTTTCTCCAAATCCATGAAGGCCTCATACAACTTCTCTCCCTTCTGTAGAAACTTTTTCACTAAAGACCTAAGAATGAATATCTGATCTACACAACCTCTTCCCATCCTAAAACCTCCCTGTTCTTCTCCGAGCAATTCATCTGTTATTTCTTTAATTGTCAGTAACTATCCTACCATATACTTTTCCTATTACACTAAGAAGACTAATGCCCCTATGATTACCACACACTTCTATTCCCCCTTTTCTTTTGTTCAGGGGAATAATTATACGTCACTTCCAATCCTCCTGGACTTTACCTTCCTCCCAGGCCAATCAGCACTTCTTCCACATCCATTTTACTACTCTCTCTCTCCCATGCTTCAGCGTTTTACACACACACACCATCATTTCCTGGGGCTTTCTCCGTTTTGACTGTCTTCATTGCTTCCGCAACTTACATCCTACTGATTTCTTCGTCTCTTTTCACATCCCTCCTTCTCGCAGCCATTCCCCAGCCACTTACATTCCCATTGCTTTTATTCTCTATGTTCGACAGTTCCTTAAAGTGTTCTCTCCATCTACCTTGTCCACTAGTAATCTACGATTTTTATCTTTCACTCCCTGACTAACTTCTTTAACACCCTATCTAACACTCTTTACCTCTTTCCAGAACATTTTCTTACATTCCCCCCACTGTACACTCAAATTCCTCATCCACTCTCCTCTTATTCTCTCTTATAAATCTTTTCATTTTTCTCTTCCTTTCTGCATATAAATCTCTCTTCCATGTCCCGGCTTTCTCCACACCCATGTTTTTCATTCACTCACTAAATGCTTTCTTTTTTGGTCCCACAGCCTGTGTCACCTCTTTATTCTACCATGCTGTTCCTTGTACACCCTTTCATCTTCACTTCACCCCACAGACCACCTCACATGCTGCACAGATTTCTTCTGTGAATATCTTGCACACACCTTCCACGTCCCCCATCTGCTCCAGATCATATTTACCCAATCGCTCCTCCACTTCTCTCTTATATTCTGCATTTCCCATCCTGGTGTAATCTTTCCATCCTCCTTGTATAAACTACTTCCTCCTGTCCTTCCCTTGTTCCATTCCTCCATTTCATTTTAACCTTTACTTTCACGACCACCAAGTGGTGGTCAGAAAATCCACTCCCCCAACTTTTATATCCACTTGCATCCATTACACACCTTCTCATTCTATTATCCACACACACATAATCAATCATTGCCTTCCATTCATTCAATTCACCACCTACCCATCCTATCACTTGCCACATATACCTGTGGATCATTTTGTGTCTGAAGAGGGTATTGGCTATCACCAACCCCCTCCCGGCAAAAAGATCCACTAGAGCACTGTACCTTTATCTCTGGCTTCCTTTCTGGTCGTTCTATAAATTCTGCTGTAGACGGCCACCATTCTCCTCCAAGACCTATCAGCAGTGGTGTTCCTCAGAGCTCTGTCCTATCACCAAGTCTCTTTCTTTTGTTCATCTATGACCTTCTAAGCTGTACATCTAACCCTATCCACTCATATGCTGATGACTCCATCCTTCATCATTCCATTTGCTTCCCACAGCGTCCATCTTAGCAGTTACTTCAAGAAACAAGGGATGAGGCTATGGCACACCAGATGACTGACTTGGCTCATATTTCTGACTGGGGTAAAGGTAATCCTGTTGTTTATAATGCATCAAAAACTCATTTCTTACATCTATCAACCTGGATAAATCTTCCACAGGAATACCCTCTAATTTTTAACAATATCCAGTTTAATCCTGCATCACCATTAAACATATCTGGGGTCTCATTCTCTCGGGATTTATTTTGAAAAGAACATATTACCTCTCGTAAAATCTGCTTCCAAGAGATTAGGTATGCTAGGCTGACTCTGTGCCTTCTTTACCCCTGCACAGTAGTTGACTTTATACACGGGATTTATTCGCCCCTGTGTAGAGCACAACTCTCGTGTGTGAGGAGGCTCCTCACATACAGCTCTTCTCATCAAGGTGGAGTCAATAGTTTGTCATCTCATCAACTCTCCTCCTCTTACTAGCTCCCTTCAACTTCTGTCTCTTCGCTGTACTGTTGCATCTTTATCTCTTTTCTATCTCTATTTCAATGGTCACTGCTCGTCTGAAATGTCTGCTTGCACCCCTCCTCTACTACGATGGGTGCATAGCACCCATCTAGTAATAAACTCTCATCCCTTTTCTGTTCAACTCTCTAATCCAAGAGTCACCCAATACCCCAGTTCTTCATGTATGGAACAGGTCAACTCTGGAAGTGTCTCCCCTTCTCGTATTTCCAACTGCCTATGATCTCCAGTCTTTCAAAAGCAGTTTGTTCAGGCATCTCGAAATGTACAGTTCTTGATTTAGCGCTCTTATCATTTTTTTTTTTTTTCCTTGGAGGGAACAGTTTACAGGTTCCTGGTCTCTAGTTCCTTCTTCATAAAAAAAAAATGAATAAATAAATAAAAAATCGCATCTGCTTCTGCAGGCACACCCCACTCACCAAACTTTCTATTCATCTTCACATTCCCTACTTTTCCATTAATATCTCCAATCAAAAATACTCTCATTCCTTTCAAATTTTTCCATGCATACTTCCACATTTGTCCAGAACTTTTCTTTCACTCTGCTTGCACAATCTTGCATTGGTGCGTGCAAGCACACACACACACACACACACACACACACACACACACACACACACACACACACACACACACACACACACACACACACACACACACAATTGCCAACATTTGTAGTCCGACTTTCAATCATACCCACACAATCCTTGAGTCAACTGGTCCATACACTCTTATATTCTTCTTCCATATCTTGCACACAATACACACTCCTTTTGCGCACTCATTCACACCCTCTCCCGTGCATATATCCCATCCATAGTCCCATTCTCACACTGTCACCTCCCATTTAGTTTCAGTTAATCCACATACATCTACTTTTGCACCCTTAACACCTGGACAATCTCTCTCATTCAGATCATCCTTTTCACCCCTTACATTCCAAGCCGTAATCCTTGCCATGTCCTTTGTTCAGTCCTAGTCCGAGGCTTCTTGTCCGTAGTTTTAGTTTTATCTGGTGAGGGGCACCAACCCTCCGCCAACCCACTTGTTGTCATGAAGGAAACACGTGTTGGTTAGTTATAAGGTTAGCACCCAGCGTTGTCAAAGATTTCCTGGTGTACAGGAAATCATTTGGCATGCCAGTCAGTGCACAGCAACCCTAAAACAAAGTACCACTACATAAGTGTAGCAGAGTTTTGTTTTTATATGTATCCAACTCTGGGCATAGGCTTCACAGCCCGCTCTCAAGGCCCAGTAGTCCTCCTACATACCATACACCTCTCTACATGTCACCACTTCGGTGCTAACACCCACTGTCTATATTGAATACATGCTAGGGCTGTTTCATACAGGACTGGTGTATTGGTATTAATGGGGGTATTTTTACGACATGTTGGAGGGTCTTCTGGTGGATCAGTAAAGTCTGCTTTTTACTAAATTCAAATCCTTAAACTGTTCCCTGTCCCAGCGTCCCAGCGGGGATTTGAACCTGGGTCCGGTGGGACATTCTTATTATATATATATACTGTATATATATATATATATATATATATATATATATATATATATATTGTTATGTCCTCACCCCACACTGCCACAGGCTCCAACAGCAGTTGTACAGTACAGGAAGGACGTTGCCCAGCGAGTTGTTCTTCTTATGGTCAGCCTTTAGGTGTGCAGTACACAAGATCAGCTGAGGCGAAAATAAACGCTGGCTCCTTAAAGTTCACTGTCTTTATTTTCCAAATAATTCCACTTAATTCTTTCCAACTTCACTGTTCTCACAAGCACTGGAGCTATAAACACTTTACTAACTGGTATTACACTTAATGCTTGACAACACTTCACTGTTAGTACAAGGTCTGATGATAGGCCTATACAAACTTCAATAAACACGCTACTTTTTTCACAAGTACCGAAAAACAGAAATTACACTTAATGCTTGCTAGCAACACTTCACAAACTTCACTAACAGCACCGCACTACACTCAAACCGACTGAACTTCAATCAAACTGACCTGAAACCCGACTGAAACTCAAAACAGTCTCTACCCCATCCTTATATAAGCTTGCATTACTCTCGAAACTTTTACATTTTACGAGAACAACAGTTGCCAACTCGGATATCAAAATATGTTAAGAGTTGTCTTACATTACATAACACTCTAAATCATTTACCATACGAACTTAAACTGCATTATTTAACAAGCAATCATTTAAATAAAATATTGAGAAAATGCACATTAAAGCAATGCATAACTTACGAAATAACTACGCTCACAAACAGCAGGCTAACTGGCAACTCTGACTCGTACAGGAACTTATGGTACCAGAAATGTCTGGACGGTACGAGACTACCTAACTGGCATATCTCTCTTCATAAATATATATATATATATATATATATATATATATATATATATATATATATATATATATATATATATATATATATATATATATACATACATATAATCGAGTATTACATCCTCAGACAGTGTCACAGAGACATGAGTGTGGAAGTCATAGACTCCTGCAGCAGGGAAGGGCACACGGACCAAAAAGGAACCTACCCTGACTTTGCCTTACCTCACCCCCACCACATCCTCTGCTGAATTGACTTGCTAAATAAGCGGTGGTATTCAAGTGGGTGCTGCTTCTGTAACTAACTGTCAATAATTTATCTTACTAAAAATGAACATATGTTTGGATTATCCTCTTGTGTGCCTGACATTAACGATGATTCAACTACATTTTTCGAAGCTTTTTGATCTTGCCAGACTTTTAGAACCTCTTCATTTACTGTGATGATCATTGGATGCTTTTATTGAAACAATCCACTTCTACTCTGCTGGGTGGTAGTAGATGGTGGCACCCTTCATGCACTCACTAGGTGTAGTGCCGTCTACCTTTTCCTTCACCTTTATATTTCTTTTTTCTGTGACTGCCTTACAGCCATCCTATTTCTCACAAACTTTCAGCAATTTTTATTACTATTCTTTCCATTCCAGGTTGCCTTACACAAAGTGACAATCCTATTTGTTTCCTGTAACCAATGAAACCGTTTGCAACACTCGGTATTAGTCATATAACCAAATCACAAGGTGATGTTGAACCTATCATGGTGCCCCTGTTATTTTTTTTTTTTATGTGTCCGACTCTGGACATGAGCAGTGTGGCTTTAGGAGTGGAGTGATGAGCAGTGTGGCTTTAGGAGAGGGAGGGGATGCGTTGATCAGGTGTTTGCTGTGAGACAAGTGTGTGAAAAGTATTTAGCGAAAGGCAAGGATGTGTTTTGGGCATTTATGGATTTAGAGAAAGCGTATGATAGAACTGATAGGGAGGCTTTGTGGACTGTTTTAAGATTGTATGGACTTGATGGTAGGTTACTAAAAGGGGTGAAAAGTTTTTATGTAAATAGTAGAGCGTGTGTAAGAGTGGGAAATGCTGTGAGTGATTGGTTTCCCGTGAGAGTGGGGCTGCGACAGGGATGTGTGATGTCGCCTTGGTTGTTTAATATTTACATGGATGGTGTTGTAAGGGAGGTGAATGCAAGAGTTTTAGGTGGTCTGAGTCTGGTAAATGTTGATGGAGGAGAGTGGAATCTGAAGCAGCTGCTGTTTGCAGATGATACTGCACTGGTAACTGATTCAGAGGAGAGATTGAGACAGTTGGTAGAGGAGTTTGGAAGGGTGTGTGAAAGGAGGAAATTGAAAGTAAATGAGAATAAGAGTAAAGTGATGAAGTGTACGAGGTTGATAGATGGTAGGGGGATGAATATAGTTTTGAATGGTGAGTTGCTTGAGGAGGTAGATTGTTTTAAATATCTAGGGTCACATGTTGCTGTGGATGGAAGAATAGATGCAGAAGTGAAGTTTAGAATAAATGAAGTAGGAAAGGTGCTGGGAGGAATGAAAAAAGTGTTTAAATGTCGTTCGCTTAGAATGGATGTAAAGAGAAGGCTGTATGAGGGTGTTGTGGTACCGACTGCATTATATGGGGCTGAAACATGGAATATGGGTGTAGCAGAGAGGAAAAGTTTGAATGTAATGGAGATGAGGTGTATGAGGAGTATGTGTGGAGTGACGCATATGGATCGGGTGCGAAATGATGAAGTGCGAAGGAGAACTGGAGTTGTTCGGGAGATGGCTGGTAGAGTTGAGCAGAGGGTGTTGCAATGGTTTGGACATATGGAGAGAATGGATAATGAGCGATTGGTGAAAAAGATAACTAGATCTGATGTGAGAGGTGTAAGGCTGAGAGGAAGACCACGAATAGGATGGATGGACAGTGTGAAGAGAGCGCTGGATGCGAGAGGGATGTCTGTTGAGCAAGGAAGAGTGGCTGTGCGTGACAGAAATAAATGGAGAGAAATTGTGAATGAATAAGTGATGACGCAGCCCTGAGGGGATATTCTCCCGCATTTGGTCTGATCAGCTAGTCAGGTCAGGTGCGGGTAAGGGGATGGGTCTGTTATGATGTGGCAGGGGTAAACCAGTTCTGCTGTTGGTCCCTGCTGCGGATGTCACTGATTGCATTGCCCAGTTGACCCTTGTGCGGTGTGGTGCGGTGAGGATCTGTCCGTTCTCCCCTTTGGGGCTAAGATGCAAATGAATGTGTTTGAATGGATGAGTAAATGGAGAGTGAGTCGTCCTGTCTCGGCTACCTCCCTTTCCTTGGGGGAAGCAGCCTAAGTATATAGATAGATAGATAGATAGACTCTGGACATAGGCTTCACAGCCTGCTTTCAAGGCCCAGTAGTCCTCCTACACACCACACACCTCTACATGTCACCACTTCGGCGCTAACACCCACCGTCCATACTGAACACATGCTAGGGCTGTCTCATACAGGACTGGTGTATTGGTATCAGCGTGGGTATTTTTACGACATGTCGGCGGGTCTTTTGATAGATCAGTAAAGTCTGACTTTTATGAAATTCAAATCCTTAAACTGTTCCCTGCCCCAGCGGGATTTGAACCCGGTTCCGTTAGGACTTCAGGCCACCACTCTACCGATTGAGCCACTGCCTCCCCCTAAACCCGTTAGCTGGGTAAAGAGACGTAAATGCGGCGTCCATCCAGGAACAAAACCTCTACACTTTTCCCTCTGCAATGCGGTCACTAGGCGCTGTCTGCTGCAAGGGAACATTGGTTTTCTGCACAGGACGGCCCTGCAGGGGCGGTTACTTGCCTACGATAGCCAGATGTGTAGATTCTTTACAGAGGTCAACAAATTACTCTCGATGTTCTCTATGTAAATCTTTACCAGTACATGGTATAGGAGAATACCCATTGCCATACCGAACAGGGTTGTTAATGTTGTTGATCTGTGCCTTCATCTATAGCTTCCTTTCTGGTCGTTCTATAGCAGCTGTTGTAGACGGCCATCGTTCTCCTCTTAGATCTATCAACAGTGGTGTTCCTCAGGGCACTGTCCTATCACCAACTCTCTTCCTCTTATTCATCAATGACCTTCTAAGCTATTCATCTAACACTATCCACTGGTACACTGATGACTCCACCCTTCACCTTTCCATTCGGTTCTCGCAATGTCCATCTCAGCAGTTACTTCAACAAACAAGGAATGAGGCTATGGCACACCTACTGTCTGACTTGGCTTGTATCTCTGACTGGGATAAAAATAATCTTGTTGTTTTTAATGCATCAAAGACTCAGTTTTTACACCTATCAACCCGACAAAATCTTCCACAGGAGTACCCAATAATGTTTAATAATATTCAGCTTCATCCTGCATCATCCTTGAACATGCTTGGGGTTTCATGCACTCGGGACTTGTCTTGGAAAGAATATATTACATATCTTGTAAAATCTGCTTCCAAGAGATTGGGTGTGCTAGGCTGACACCGTTCATTCTTTACCCCTGCACAGATGTTGACTTTATACACGGGTTTCATTCGCCCCTTTTTAGAGTACAACTCTTATGTGTAAGGAGGCTTCCCACATACAGCTCATCTCAATAGGGTGGAGTCAAAGGCTTTTCATCTCAATAACTATCCTCCTCTTTCTGGCTCCCTTCAACCCCTGTCTCTTCGCTGCACTGTTGCATCTTTATCTCTTTTCTGTTGCGACTTCAACGGTCACTGCTCCTCTGAACTGTCTGCTTGCCTTCCTCCACCTCTATGACAGGCGCGTAGCACCCGTCTAGCAGCAAACTCATCCATTTTCTGTCCAACTCTCTAATGGAAGAGTTAACCGTTACTCTCAGTCCTTCATTTATGCAACAGGTCAGCTCTGGAACTGTCTCCCTCTGTCTGTATTTCCTGCTAGCTATGATCTCCAGTCTTTCAAACGCAGTCTGTCCAGTCATCTCGAAATGATCGGATCTTGAATTTGGCTTTCTCTTGTATTTTGTTTTTCCCTTGGAAAGAACAGTACTGCGGGCTCGTGGCCTTTGGTTCCTTCTTCCTAGCAAAAAAAAAAAAAAGACACACCAGGGTTACTCAGTAACAATAACAACTCTGTTCGGTATGGCAATGGGTAATTCCCTATACCATGTACTGATAAAGATTTACATGGAGTACTTTCAGGATAATTTGCTGACTTCTCTATTGAATCTACACATTTTTGCTTCGATACGTGGATGACATCTTATGCATTTGGCATAAAAGCATTGCCAGTGATGATTTTCTACCTGAACTAAATTAGATAATACTGTCCATAAAATTGACTGATGAAGTGGAAAAGAATAATAATATGCCCTGAATTCTTCGACGAAATCAGTTGGCTTAGTTTTTATCATGCTATGGTGTAGTGGTAACAGTGCCTGACTTTCATCTAGATGTCTCGGGTTCGATTCCCGGCAAGGAATGTAAAAAACATCTGTACACATGCGTGTAATGTTTGTTTCTCCAGCATGCATATGTAACCCATTGGAGCCCAGTGCCCCGAGTATTGGACAGAGCTGGGATTTTTCAAGTCTTTATAAAGTAGGGAACCCCTGGGTAGGGACCTATGAGCTTCGTGACTGTGAGCCAATAGGTGGAGGGTGGTATGCTTAATACCCTCCCAGTCCAATGCCAAGCCCAGCACCCCTGGGATCCAATGGGATATATATATACAAAACTTACATATATATACAGAGAGAGAGATGTACGTTTTATATATATATATATATATATATATATATATATATATATAAATGTTAACATATCTCTCTCTCTCTCTCTCTCTCTCTGTATATATATATATATATATATATATATATATATATATATATATATATATATATATATATATATATGAAGCCTCTGTGGTACATTGGCAAAGTGTGCATTTTCGTACACTGAAGAACGAAGGTTCGCGCCCCACCAGGGTAATAAACTTTGGGAGCATTCTTCTGGCCATGTACTGCATTGGCGGAAGTCAGGGGTGCTGTGGTTGAACCAGTGTCGCATACTATAAAGTATGCTTGCACTCAAGTCGGCTTTTGCAGGCCAATTACACTTGGTTCACTGACTACACACACATCCAAAGCCACTCCAGCACTACAATACACTTACAAGCACTTCTCACCCTACATACAATCTCTACCAGATAGCCAGTTGGTAGAGATACATTGCCTGTATCGTCCCTGCTTCAGTTGGGATGGGCCGGTCCAGCAGTGAACACTCAAACGGCTGATGAGATGATATATATATATATATATATACAGTTTATATATTAGGGTGGCCACAAAAAACAAAGGAGAAACTGTACACTTCCACAAGGCTATAAATGTTCCTTATCATCAATAAAAGCATTGTGTGAAAAACTGGATGAAAATCACAATTGTTAGACGTCACTCCCGATGCCGTAATTCTGAAAAAATGAACCCAAAACACAACTTCGATGGATTTTCAGCACAAAATAAAATATGTATTTTCAACGTTTTCAAACACAGACATTCTTTACTTGAGTGCTAAAAGAACACACTTAAAATGCTAAGTATAGGAATAATGCATCACTCTGACTTCATCAAAGCAGCTTTCATCGGAACTGGCAGTCTTTTCCAGTGGTCAGCAGCGAGCTGCAGTATGACTGCTTTTGAGTCTGGTCTCTCGTCTGGACATCGTTGTACGACCAGATGAGAGCTACACCTCTCTCAGCACAGTCGTTGACAACCTTGAAATGAGTGGTAGCTAGTGCTCGCTGTATAGCATTTCGAGACTGTACTACAGACTCCAGGTTATGACCAAGTGCTTGTGCGACAGTGCCCACGATAAACATGGCTGAACGATTAGGCAGTTTGACATAGTCAAGTGCAGCAGCTACTTCCTTAGTTAAAATGGTTTTCTTAGCACTACTTTGTTGTCTAATTTGTTTGGAGTTCGATGGTCCTTGAAATACATCCTCAGACTGCTTATGACGAAGCACTACAGCCTTCAACATTAACAGGACTGGATGGTACAGTCATTTCCATCTGCTGTCCAATGAGCTTGCATTTTTCTTTTCGAGCGTTGGTTTGATCACTTCTATGCCACTTCCTTGTTTGCAACGATTCTGTCCACCCTGGACATACCCCTGCTGAAGGGATTCTGTTGTTGTAATAGCAGGAACCACTTATCCTTTCCATTTGTCTTAGTGAGCAGAGCATCCTTTTGAGAAATATCAGTTTTGTGAGTTTTTTCTTGAAGTTTTGCTCTTTGACCCGGTACCCTGGTTTCGGTAATGATCTATTGTTCTTCAATACACAGTACTCTTTGAGAAGCTTCTGGAGCTTGCGAATACCTGAGTGTACCCTTTGAGTTGCGATGCCTGCTTTATCCCAGATCACCATTACCTTCTCAATGGTTCTCTTAGCACTGCGACTGATTTAAGACCGATCTGATGGTGAAACATAAGTTCCTGAGGACATCAGCATTAGTTGGCAGGTGAGCACTCAGCATATCTTTCTCGGGCTTGCCCAGAAGCTATACTTTTGGACTGCTTCTTGTCATAGGCATGATCTGTGAATAGAACACACTGATAAGCAAGGCTTTATTCTAACTATCGATAATAATCATCATCAGAACATTATTTTGATGTATTAGCTTCAATTCGCTCTGGATATCTGGTTACTTATGATCATATGCTGGATACAACGATTACTAAACATTGTGGTTGGTATTAGGAGTATTCCATTATTAATGATTCAAATATTCATCAACAAGTGCTTGGTATGTGGAGCGTAAAAACGTAATGTATCAAAGTATCTTTTTGTTAAGTGTCATTATTAATAGTTACAATAATGATATAAATTCTACTTGACAAATCAGTATTCACTGCTCGATGTCACAACACGCTAGTCATCAATAGCACACCAGTGTACGTCCTACTGTGTGGAGAAACAGTCATTCACTGAATGACTGAGTGATCCCTGGGTCACCGATGAGTCACTCAGCGTGTGCTGCACCATGGACGTGGTGCTTTTCCAACTGTGCCAGAGTTTCCAACAGATGGTGGCAGTACGCAGCAGTGGTAGACGCATGTTGCAATAAGAATACCTACCGACTACTGCTCATGTTTTATTCAGTGTTTAGTCCGACGGCTGTCGCAGTCGTAGGAGAGTTACAGGCAGTTATCTATCTATCTATCTATTGCCAGACGCCATAATCCCATCAAGAGTGGCCATTTGACTTTGAGATATTTGTTTTACGGGGAGGGGCACTAACCTTCCACCAGCACACTTGTTGACATGTAGGAAGCATATATGGTTTGGTTATATGGTTACCACCCGACGTTGTAAATGGTTTCTTGGCTTACAGGAAACCATTTGGCTTGTCACTCAATGTAAAGCCACCAGTAAAGGAAAGAAAAGCAATAAGAAGTGAAAGGAATGATGGGAGAAATAGGAAGAAATTAGGGCAGACACAGAAAAAGAATGATAAAAGCTAAGGAAGAAGTAAGCAGCACTACATCAAGTGAGTGGATGATGGTTGCCACCACCTACCACTATATATATATATATATATATATATATATATATATATATATATATATATATAGTCAGACAGATATAGATATAGATGGATAGACAGACAGATAGATAGATAGATAGATAGTTACAAGTCATACATTCATTAGACGATTAGCTATTGGCGAACGAACATAATATTATCAGGATCACATGTTTTTCCTCCAATAAGTGACTTCTAAATCTGAGCCTATTTTATTGATTTTTCCATGAAAGCTCCTTAAATGATACGGAACAGAAGTAGCCTTGTGGAGGATAATGAATTTGAAAATATATAAGTTTTTAGTACATTTTTGGGCTACCCTAATATATATATATATATATATATATATATATATATATATATATATATATATATATATATATATATATATATATATATATATATATATATATATAATTAAGTTGTTGGATTAAAAGTGTTTAACTATGTGCTTACTAATTAATATTTCAAATTCTTTACCAAGAGAAGATGTGACAGCTATTGGTCTGTAATCAAAGGGGTCTGAGAACTTCTTTTCTTTGGAATTGGGTAGATATTAGTTTCTTTCTATGAATTAGGGAATGAAGAAGTACGTATACATAGTCTGAATAATTTAGCTAGAACAGAGGCAAGTTCTGGGGAACACTTTTTCCAAACAATTGGAGGAATTCCATCAGGGCCTGGAGCTTTGTTGTTGGTAAATTATCTAGGATGGATTTTGAGTATCTTGTCTATATTTTAAGTGGAACAATTTCGGGAGAGTCAAGTTCTAGTACTTGGACTTTCTGAATTACTTTCTCTATGGTAGAAAATCTGGCAAATGTACAGGCAATGGTATTCGCTTTCCCACACAGGTTTTGTGATGTTGCCATCTGAAGATTTTAGTGGGGGAATGGATGATGACTTGTTAAAGTTATTATTGAAAGAATTAAGAGTTGACCAGAATATACTATTGTCATTAGGGCTGTTAAGTAGTTTTGGTGCTTGATTTCGGTGAACGTTTGATTTAGCAAGATTTAGTACAGCTTTTGTATGGTTTCTAGCAATTTTGAATTGACAGTGATTGTGACGTGTTTGATTTTAAGTAAGAGTTATTGGCTAATGACTTCTGGGTCGTTGCTCTAGCACAGTTGCTATCAAACCATTTTAGAGAGTTCGATATTTTAGTGAATTGTATGTACACACACACACACACACACACACACACACACACACACACACAGAGGGGGGGGGGCTCTCAGGAGCTTTTATGTAGATTTTTCTAGTTTTTCAGTGGTAGCTTCATGAGAGAAAGACATAAGAAATCAAGTACATTACATCTTCAGCAATACTGTTGTGGGCACTGTCGTGATCAGTTCAAATCACCATGTGCACCTAGTTCTTCGTATTGATCAAGGTTTATAGATCACTGTCGTGCTTCATTTTTCATTCATACCTGAGTGAGGGATTATGGATGATCTGAAGCAGCATGGAGTTGGTCATAGCGAGTGTGTTTTGAATGTGGTGGAGGCGGTGGAGTGGGAGGTGGGTGAGGACAAGAAGCCTCGTCGACCACACCAGGAGACGGTTCTTGAAGGACCACTCAGTGAAGGCAGCAAGGAAAGCTGGGTCGTCGCTCACGATCACCACCGTCATGAACTTTGATTTCTGATGAAGCTTAAATTAATTTTTACTCGAGTCAGTCATCACCATAAAGGCAAATTGTATCATGCACCACCATGCACTTTTGTGAACAGTGTTTCACTGAGCTTTTGTAGTGTCTACTGTTATGGGGGTGTATATTACCGTGCACTCACCAAATCACCAAAAGGGATAAGGTAAAGCTTACAAGAAAACTAACTTAATTTTACTGTACATTATAACTTACACATCCAAAGAAGAAACCAGAGTTCATTTTACAAAAGGAGGATTCATATAGGCCTCAGAATAGATATAAAACAAGTTATTTCTTACCTAACCAGAGCACACTCAGTGAAGGCTAAGTACTCACAAAGCTTGAGGAAACGTAGAGACTTCAGTGAAATAATCCAGATATAAATCACACACTATACTCGGTTTCACGGAGTCTGATGCACTGATTTTACCAGCCGAGTACAGGTGGATTTGGTAACACTGCGCGATGCACTCGGGCTGTGATTGGTCGATTTCCGTTGTGTTTGAATGTACACCTAATTGACTTTTTATTCCAACCAAGGCCCTCATTGATTTGTTAGATACCAGAATATACAGATACAAATTAAAACAATGATATCTTTAATGATAAATATGTGCCTTTTAAATTACTAGAGATAAACCTGAACGACAATGATAACTAAGTAAAGTCGCGATTGGACGCATACGGACAACAGTCAACAACTGATTTATTTAAATTCATTTCATTATGTTTGATTTCGTTCACACTCCACGCGATTTTACAGTATTATAGCAGCAGAGTTCAACTATTATTCTATCATGGGTTTTGCTTTTATCTTACTTTCCTTTCTTCCACCATTAACAAAAAATTCGGTTCATTCTATAATGATTTAATCCATTACTTTCCCGGCTCTCTGTCGAGGGGACAGAGATACCACAGTCTAAGTAATATTTGCGAGATACGTGCTTGAGGAGAGGGTGCATGGTGACCAGGGATAGGGTGTCCGTCTGTCTGTATGTATGTCTGTCTCATGATACGAATATGTTAGGGAAAATCAAACACCAAACTTATTCATGTAAGAAATAATTTTACTGAATCTGACTGGGAATACAAACAAATGCAGATTTTTAAAGCTACTGTTACCTACGAAGGTAATGAAAATATGTATGTACACTATATGTATTGAGAACAGCATGTATAGACCCCAGTGAGGTGTGTGTGTGTGTGTGTGTGTGTGTGTGTGTGTGTGTGTGCGCTCACACATATCATAATTATTAGAAGACAAACTAAGTGTATCTAGAGTCAGGTTGTATATTAACAGATGAGGTAATGAAGGGCATGGTGTGACACTTTGTAGTAGTGGTGGAAAAACATTCGAGCCTTCACAGGACTTCGGGACCACCTCACTATGAACGTGACTTCCCGCCACAGTCGCTAACTGTGTTCGTATGCATCCAGTCGCGACTTTACTTAGTTGTTGTTATCATTGTCGTTCAGGTTTATCTCTAGTAATTTACAAGGCACTTATTTGTCATTAAATATATTTCATTCATTCAGTGCCAGACGCCATGTATCCCAAACGGGGTGGCCAAGGGCTTAGAGTTAATTGTTTTACAGGGAGGGGCACTAATCCTCCACCAACCCCACTTAATTTGTATCTGTATATTCCTGTATCTAACAAATCAATGAGGGCCTTGGTTGGAATACAAATTTAAAATTGGTGCACGTTCAAACACAATGGAAATCGACCAAATCCACCTGTCCTCGGCTGGCCAAATCAGTGCATCAGACTCCGTGAAACCGAGTATAGTGTAAATGGAGGAGTGAACCAAAACTGGGAAATGGTGCACAGTGTGTTTTGTAATCAAAGTCACGTTTTGAGTAATGTTGGGGAAAAGTGCAACACAATGTGACAAAAGTGTTACGTGACTGTAAATGTGAACAAATGTGTACAAATGACAAAATGTGTACAGGGATGTGTGTGCAAAATGAGACCAAAAAATGTGTACAGGGATGTGTGTACAAAATAAGACAAAAATGTGTACAGGGATGTGTGTACAAAATGAGACAAAAATGTGTCTTTTCACATTTTCCTTAGGTTATAAAGCAGACTTACTCCACCTCTCTTAGCTAATTAACCACTAGTCTGTCTTATGGACTATCTACAGCCACTCACCAAGTACAGAGGCACCTGCTACGAAGGGGAGCCAGGGGCGAAGTTACACAAATTACAGAAGACCACTAACGTGCCTATGCTTCTATTGGTTAATACTCTCTTTTAGAACTTCGCACACTATAAATTACACTCACAGTTCAAGGACAAGAGGGATTTTCTGCGTAATTTATGAGAAAAACATCTGGTGTGTTATCAGTCCAGTGACCGCTAAGTAAACGCAGCTGGGGACAAGGGTTACCCTTTACAGCCCGCAAAACTGATAAGCAAAAGAATTTATCTTCTTGATGGCTGGTCTGTCTCCTTACGTTATCACTTATTTTCTCTTTCACCCATTCGCTACTGGGGTTAACTACACCATTAACACTACCACAAAACTTTCTTCCTTTATGTAGCTGATCTTTGCCAGATAATGTTGATATATATAACCACAAAAGCAAGAAATTGACACTGTATCATCAGGAACATGATCGGTAGCAACTAACCTGCTGAACATCTCTGGCCAACCAGGACAACTCTGTTTTTGTCATATTATCACGCATGCTGTCGGAAGCAACCTCGAACATCCCGATGCCCCATGGAGCTTCCACATTATCTACACCATCGAACTGTCGATGTGGATTTAAAGAGAATCTGTCAAGAAAAAGATTTACTACACTGCTCATTGATAATGCAAAAGAATATAAAATTTAGGGTTTCATTAGTTCTTTCACAGGTACCTCTGAATTGCTGTCTGTGATGAGAACCACGAAGGGCTGGAACTTGGCTGCAGCCTCAATTACAGCATTCAGTGCTTTGTTGACATTTTTCATCCCATCACCAGTATCTGTTGAGTTATAAAGCTACATTTTTCACTTCCGAAGTTTTTTGGGGAAACAATAATTTTACCTTACCAGGAGAATAAATACATGGCTTTGTATAAAGCATGTGAGAAAGGACTGCTAAGCCGTGTGTAGTCTTTTCTTGTTTCTTTCCCTCTACTAATGATATGGCGCTTACCTGACACGTGATGCCATCACCAAAACATCAGTTTATCATCTTGTTAAGTCAACCCTCTTCTCTTAGCACTAGCGAGAAATTTCTATGAATTAAATAGAAATTATCCTTCGAACTAATATCTTAATTTTGGATACAAGATCTTCGCTTGGTGTGAAGACCTGTTTATGAATCCCCCGGCTGTGAAGCAGAAGGTTAGGAGAAACTATGATCAGGAGCGAACACTTACCTAAATTTCGGAGTGTTGCTGCAGAGAGCAGTCTAAGTACTAAAATCT
Source organism: Coenobita brevimanus (assembly GCF_032717465.1). Lineage (NCBI taxonomy): Eukaryota > Metazoa > Arthropoda > Malacostraca > Decapoda > Coenobitidae > Coenobita > Coenobita brevimanus. The sequence continues at coordinate 16,895,387 of NC_137011.1, forward strand.
GGCAGAGACTTGCTAACACTGTCCTCATCCTTGTCTCTGTTGCGTACTGACTGTTGGAAATAAATATGAAATAAGCTTTTACTGTGGGATTAGGAAGACCATTTTTTTTTTTTTTTTCACATCTGTGCGGATTCCCTCTCAGTTTTGTGTGTGTGTGTGTGTGTGTGTGTGTGTGTGTGTGTCAGTCGCTCTGTCTGCTTCATTCCGTGTCTGTCTGTCTGTCTCTGAGACGGTCGGTTTTTGTCTCTGACAGCTATGTTTTATTTCGTCTCTGCTTTCACGTGAATATTTTTCATATATCCTGTTTCGATGCTCTGTTTCTGTTTATCTATTTGATGTTTAATTATGCGCTGTGTTCTCTTCATCTTCATGGAGAGCTTCTTTTCTTCTTTTTTTTTCCTTTGTAATGTCTCATGCTGCCCATCATAACTTTTGGCATTGATTTTTTCATATCTGTGGTAGTTATTCGTTCAGGATTCTTTCTTTTCTAACTCATACCCATCTACTGTACCTCGTGTGTTTATCAGGAGTCTCCGCTTCGATCACAGTTATGATTTGTCCAGTTACCTGCTAAATATTAGGTCATTAACGCACGCTTAGGAGAGACCTTTCGTATTAAAGGTGATGAAATCTTTAGTAAAATCAAGTATTTTCAATAATCAGTGACGAAACAATTATTAAACTACATTTAAGGGAATGTCAGTTCCTTGAAGGTGATCGGACTGACTGTCTGACAGATGATGCTGAAGCACATAAGATATGACTGAGACGTATAATCAGGATAAAGGGGCTTGAATAGTGGGTGAAAGAGTGTGTGTGACCCACTTCACTGGGTATGCTGTCGATTAGTTCCCTATTATCACGTGTTTTCCTGGCTTTCTGGACTCAATATAACCCTTCCTGTGGGTGTTACTGAATGTTGCTGTTGATGGTGATGATGATAGTGGTGAATATCAATAATCTGTACAGCATTTGTAGTATCTTGTGGTGTTGACTGCATTTCCATAAAGTTCTGGCGGCGGTGAGATCCAGCCTGCACAAACTATTGCCTCATTTGCTTAAAAATAAAAAGGTCCTACAGTCACGGCCATAAAAGTATTTGCAGTAGATTTTAAACTTTTTGGTGCCTAGGTTTCTCTTAACCCTTTCAGTCCAAGGACATTCTTTTTTTTGTACTTGGTATCTCTAGACGTTTTCAGTTAAGTTCCGAATGATCTGGTGCAGGGATTGGGTTACTGAAGGCTATAGTCTCCACTGACCCTAATAAGACTCTGAAAACAGAAGAAATAGGTTAAGAAATACGTCATCAGAACGAAGGTGTTAAGCACACAATAATCGTCTGACGGTATAAGAAATATAAGTCAAAGGAGGTAAGTTGCAAGTACAGAGTTCCTCCAGTAGGATCACGAAAAGGGCAAGTTTATGCGAAGAGTTTCTGGGTTTCAGTAAAGGTGGATATCGCTGTTCTTTTACCTTGCTTCTGCGTTGGTTAGCTTGAGTAAATGTTTATAAACTACTATCGGGCAACCGCACTGGCTGATTAAACGACATGCTGTTGCTGCTCCAAGAGATTTTCATTATTATATCTATTTTTAGCATCTTCATTAGTTTCCTATGGTTTACTTTCAGAATAATAAAATCACCTATCGTTTGCACGAACAGAATATAAGTTGTTTTGACGGTGAGGAGATTTATGCAGTGGGGTTGCTAGGTCCATTTTCTGGAGGGGAACGTGGGGGGACACCTGCATTTCTGAGGGGGTCCGGCACACATACCACAAAATATTCAACTACAGTAGAGCCATGTTTTATACATTTATTGTATTGATGAAAAACTAAGGAAGTGAAAGAAAGAAGTGCTTATTTGCATAAATACGAACATATATGCGCCATAATTTTTTTGTCAGTTATTGCCGAATGCGACAGGAGTAATTTGTTTCGTGTTCATGTAAATCACGAAAACACAAAATAAATTACTCCAGTCGCATTCGGCAATAATCTAAAAAAAAAAAAACGCATGTACAGTATGTACGTATATATGCAAATAAGTACTTTATAATCACACCTCAATTACACTTCCATATGTGGCAAATGGAAATGATTTACAAACTTATGGGGAGTAAATTATAACAAATTAGTTATAAATCGGTGTTCTAGTGGACATTTGTGCTGGGAGGGAGTTCATGATACGCAATACCCACTTCAGGCACAAAATGATCCACAGGTATACGTGGCGAGTGATGAGAGGGAGGGTGGTGAACTGAATGAACGGAAGGCAATGATTATGTGTGTGTGGATGACGGAAATAGACGGTGTGTATTGGATGCAAGAGCATATAGAGGTTGGGGGAGTGCAATTTCTGACCACCACTTAGTGGCAGTGAAAGTCCAAGTTGAAATGAAGTGGAGGAATAGAAAAAGGAAGGACAGGAGGAAGTACTTCTTACAAGGAAGGTGGAAAGGATGCAAGAGGACGGAAAAAAAGGCGAAATATAAGGGAGAAGTGGAGGAGCGATGGGGTAAATATGATTTGGAGCAGATGGGGGACGTGGAAGGTGTATGCAAGATATTAACAGAGGAAATCTGTGCATGTGAGGTTGTGTGTGGGGTGAAGAGAAGACGAAAGGGGGTACAAGGAACAGCATGGTGGAATGAAGAGGTGAGACAGGCTGTGACACAAAAGAAGAAAGCATATAGTGAGTGGATGAGAAACAGGGGTGTGGAGGGAGAAGGGAGAAAAAGTGAGCAGATGGAAAGAACACTTTAAGGAATTGTTGAACACAGAGAATGAAAGTAATGCCATTACAAGTGGCTGGGGAATGGCTGGGAGAAGGAGAGATGTGAGAAGACAGGAAGAAATCAGCAGGATGGAAATTGTGGAAGCAATGAAGAAAGTCAAAATGGGGAAAGCCCCACGAATTGAAGGAGTGTGTGTGTGGTGAAATACTGAAGCAGAGTGAGGAATAGTAATAAAACAGAAGTGGAAGACGTGCAGATTGGCCTGGGAGGAAGGTAAAGTTCCGAAGGATTGAAAGTCAGGTATAATTATAAATATTCCCCTGTACAAAGAGAAAGTGGAAAAAGAAGTGTGTGGTAATCATAGGGGCATTTGTCTTCTTAGTGTAATAGGAATAATATATACAGTAGGATACTTATTGACAGAGCTAGGGAAATAACAGAGGAATTATTCGGAGAAGAACAGGGAGGTTTTAGGATGGGAAGAGGTTGTGTAGATCAGATATTCATTTTTAGGTCTTTAGTGGAAAAGATTCTAGAGAAGAGAGAGAAGTTGTATGCGGCCTCCATGGATTTGGAGAAACCATATAACAGTACTTCTGTACAGCAATGTGTGATTGAATGGAAGGAGGTGTCATCGAGATTGAATGGAAGGAGGTGTCATCGAGACTGATGTGGGTGAAAGCGAAATTTGAACGTGAGTTGTGGGTGTTTGTGAGTGCATATGGGCCTGGTAGTGAAAAGGATGAAGAAGAGAGGGAGTCTTTCTGGAATGATGTTGATGAGTGTCTGCAGAGTTTTGGAGCGAATGTGAATGTGGTAATGATGGGAGATTTGAATGTTAGAGTGGAAAATGTAGCAGTTGAAGGCGTAGTTGGTATGCATGGTGTGCCTGGAAGAAATGAAAATGGGGAACGAATGATAGCGGTGTGTGTTGAGCGAGAGATGGTGATTGGGAATACGCTGTTTGAGAAGAAAGATATTTATAAGTATACATGGGTGAGACAGGAGGGTGGAAGGGTTGTTGATAGAGCTTTGATGGACTATGTGGTTGTGTCTAGGAATGTAATAGGAAGATTGTTGGATGTGAGAGTTCTGAGAGGGGAGGGTGGAGGTATGTCTGACCACTACCTCGTGGAGGGAAAGTTAAGAGTAGGTAAGAGATGGGTGAGAGCTAGGAGGGTTAGGTGTGGCAGGGAGGTTTTGAAAGTCAGTGAGTTGGATAAAAGAGAGAAAAAGATAGAGTATCATGAGAAATTGAAACATGAGTGGAACGCAGTCAAAGATCGGGAAAATGGCAGCGTGGAGGAGGAATGGCAGTTGTTTAAGAGTGCTGTGGTGGGGCATGCAGAAGTGGTGTGTGGTGTGAGACGTGTGGGTGGTGGTGTAAGAAAAGGAAGTGAATGGTGGTGCGAGGAAGTAAGTATGGCTGTGGCTGAGAAGAGACGTGCATATGAAGTGTGGCTGCAGAGGAAGGATGAGATGTCATATGAAAGGTATAAGGAGAAGAGGAATAGAGCGAGAAGGGCTGTGCGTGATGCTAAAGTGGCAGCAGATGAGAGGTGGGTTAGGCGGCTGACAGAGAATTTTCAACAGAATAAGAAAATGTTTTGGAAGGAGGTGAAAAGGGTGTGAAAGGGAGAGTCTGGGAAGGAAGAACGAGTAAAAGCAGAGGATGGAAGGATGTTAATTGAGATGGATGCAGTAAGGAAGAGATGGGCAGAGTATTTTGAAAGATTGTTAAATGTAGAGGAGGAAAGAGTGGCTGAGATTGGGGCGGATGGAACGGTGCAAGGAATAAATGTGTTGGGAGAGTTGAATGATTCTTTGATCACGAAGGAGGAAGTGGAGAAGGCAGTAAAGGAGATGAAAACAGGGAAAGCTGCAGGTATGGATGGGTGTGCTGTGGAATGCCTGAAGGGTGGTGGAGTGACTATTATTGACTGGTTAGTAAGATTGTTGAATGTGTGCTTTGAGAAAAGGTATGGTGCCAATTGACTGGGCAAGTGCTTGTGTGGTCCCGCTGTATAAAGGCAAGGGTGATAGGTATGAATGTACTAGCTTTAGGGGTATTTTCTGTTGAGTGTTGTAGGTAAGGTGTATGGTAGAGTGTTAATTATGAGAGTTAGAGAGGGTACAGAGGGAGTGATTGGTGATGAGCAGTGTGGCTTTAGGAGAGGGAGGGGATGCTTTGATCAGGTGTTTGCTGTGAGACAAGTGTGTGAAAAGTATTTAGCGAAAGGCAAGGATGTGTTTTGGGCATTTATGGATTTAGAGAAAGCGTATGATAGAATTGATAGGGAGGCTTTGTGGACTGTTTTAAGATTGTATGGACTTGATGGTAGGTTACTAAAAGGGGTGAAAAGTTTTTATGCAAATAGTAGAGCGTGTGTAAGAGTGGGAAATGCTGTGAGTGATTGGTTTCCCATGAGAGTGGGGCTGCGACAGGGATGTGTGATGTCACCTTGGTTGTTTAATATTTACATGGATGGTGTTGTAAGGGAGGTGAATGCAAGAGTTTTAGGTGGAGGTCTGAGTCTGGTGAATGTTGATGGTGGAGAGTGGAATCTGAAGCAGCTGCTGTTTGCAGATGATACTGCACTGGTGACTGATTCAGAGGAGAGATTGAGACAGTTGGTAGAGGAGTTTGGAAGGGTGTGTGAAAGGAGGAAATTGAAAGTAAATGAGAATAAGAGTAAAATGATGAAGTGTACGAGGTTGATAGATGGTAGGGGGATGAATATAGTTTTGAATGGTGAGTTGCTTGAGGAGGTAGATTGTTTTAAATATCTAGGGTCACATGTTGCTGTGGATGGAAGAATAGATGCAGAAGTGAAGTTTAGAATAAATGAAGTAGGAAAGGTGCTGGGAGGAATGAAAAAAGTGTTTAAATGTCGTTCGCTTAGAATGGATGTAAAGAGAAGGCTGTATGAGGGTGTTGTGGTACCGACTGCGTTATATGGGGCTGAAACATGGAATATGGGTGTAGCAGAGAGGAAAAGTTTGAATGTAATGGAGATGAGGTGTCTGAGGAGTATGTGTGGAGTGACGCGTATGGATCGGGTGCGAAATGATGAAGTGCGAAGGAGAACTGGAGTTGTTCGGGAGATGGCTGGTAGAGTTGAGCAGAGGGTGTTGCGATGGTTTGGGCATATGGAGAGAATGGATAATGAGCGATTGGTGAAAAAGATAACTAGATCCGATGTGAGAGGTGTAAGGCTGAGAGGAAGACCATGAATAGGATGGATGGACAATGTGAAGAGAGCGCTGGATGTGAGAGGGATGTCTGTTGAGCAAGGAAGAGTGGCTGTGCGTGACAGAAATAAATGGAGAGAAATTGTGAATGAATAAGTGATGACGCAGCCTTGAGGGGATATTCTCCCGCATTTGGTCTGATCAGCTAGTCAGGTCAGGTGTGGGTAAGGGGATGGGTCTGTTATGATGCGGCAGGGGTAAACCAGTTCTGCTGTCGGGCCCTGCTGCAGATGTCACTGATTGCATTGCGCAGTTGACCCTTGTGCGGTGTGGTGCGGTGAAGATCTGTCCGTTCTCCCCTTTGGGGCTAAGATGCGAATGAATGTGTTTGAATGGATGAGTAAATGGGGAGTGTGTCGTCCTGTCTCGGCTACCTCCCTTTCCTTGGGGGAAGCAGCCTAGGTATATAGATAGATAGATAGATATAACAGTGTGGATAAACAAGGGTTGTGGAAAGTATTAAGAATATATGGAGTAAATGGGAAGTTGCTGAATGTTGTTAAGAGTATGTATGAGGATGCTAAGGCAGCAGTGCGTGTGGACAGCGAACTGAGTGAATTTGTCTGTTTGAAGGGAATTGTCATGCCTCCATGGTTGTTCAATTTGTATATGGATGGGATTATTACACAGATACATGGTAGGGCAGTGGATGTTGGAGCGGCCCTAATGAGAGAGAGCAGTGTATGGAAAGTCGCTGTACTTTTGTTTGCAGATGATACTATATTGTTAAGCGATGATGAAGGGGAGCTTCAGGCTTGGTGAATGAGTCTGGAAGAGTGAGTAAGAAACGGAATCTAAAGGTGAATGTTGGGAGGAGTAAAATTATGGTCTTCGAGAGAAATGAAGTCACTTCATCTACAGTGAGGTTAAATGAGGAGGAAATGGAAAATGTGAGTGCATTTGATGAGTAAGGATGGAAGTTTAGAGGGTGAAGTGCTTGAAAGGGTACAACAAGAAAGAAAGGTTGTTGGTTCTTTGAAAGCGGTGATAAGAAACAGGGAAGTGAGCATGGAAGTGAAAAAGTTACTGCATTGCAGTATTGTGATACCAACTCTAACGTATGGAAGTGAAGCTTGGACCTTGTTGAGGGACAGAAGTCAAGTGTGAGAGCAGTGGAAATGAGTTATTTGAGAGGAGTATGTGGAGTCACATGGACAGACAGACTGACAAATAAGGACGCTAAAGAGCGTTGTTGTGTGGATGTGGATGTAATAGGATGCGTTAGGAGAAACACACTGGGGTGGTTTGGCCATGTGGAGAGGATGGAGAGCAAGAGACTGACGAGGAGAATGTCTGTGAATGAGGTGGAAGGAGGGTAAGGGATGGTGAGGCTGAGGTTGAGGTGGAGGGATGGAGTGGAGAAGTACATGAGAATCGGGGGTGTGAGCTGAGAACAGGGCAGTGAAATGGCGGGGGCAGGGCGACATGGAGGCTATTTGTTTGTGGCCACCCCTTATGGGATTCAGGCGTCTGGTAATAGATAGTTATAAATCTAGGTCTTCATATACCACTGGATACAAATAGCTATATATTTCTGTTGTTATGTCTCTGTGCAAACATAGAAACAAAATGTTCCAAGTCAGTTTCGCTGGGATGAATCACAGTAACTCCAATTGACAAGAGTCTGGTGTTAGACATAAGGTTTCGCAGGTAGATTTTGATGAGTCGCATTGAGAAACGCCTCTCACGCGATGCTGAAGTTGGCGGCAGTTAATGAACTTACAGAGATATGGGAATGCTTCTTTGTATGGATTAGTTGAAAACTCAACTAGGTTGTTAACAGCAAGCCCCTCATGTTTCTTCTTTTCTACAAGTCTTCTTGCTTGTTGCAGCTGTAAATCAAGGCATTCAATGTCCACAAAGTACTGTTCAGCCATAGGTTTCAAACTACTAAAATAAAGAAGCTTGGAATTTCATGGATCTAGCACAGACATTGATTTGAGCAACTTTTTATTGGTGTCATTGAACCCTGAGTGCATTTCTACAGTAATCTATGCAATACTTCATAGTACAGGGCTATACAATACTTATGAAGTGAATTATGGCTGTCTTTTATGCTTTGTTGGCTAGTTGACTCCAGAACCACGCTGTCCTACTCATCTCTAAAGGGTCTAGTCCTCCTCTTCTGGGCTGGATCTTCAATGGATACACCTTGATTTCGAACACCTTCAGCTTTCACCCACAGTTCATGCCAGCATTCCTCACTGTTGTGAGAAGCCACGGCTTCTTCAACTGTCTCAACCATGTCTGCTATAGTTGACAACTGAAACGATGGAGGCTAGTGCATGTCCGATAACAACTTTGTTTTCTGCAAAATGCTGGTGAACACGACAGTTGAGATAACTACAGTATACTACCGTATGCTGAATACTCTGGAGTAAGCTGTCGGCATCAAGGACATGTTTTCCTGTGAGTGTCTCAGTTATCTCCTTCAGAGTTGCAATGACTGCAGGAAGTGTATCTAAAAGGACTTTACAAGATAAGTATTGGCATGACCATCTTGTTTCACATAGTTTCTTCAGTATCTTCACCAGCTTTCCAAGATACATTTCTTCTTGTTTTTAAAAGAGCAACTCAAGAGGCTCATGTGAGGACATGAAAACATAGTCTCAAGAAATCCAAAGAATTTATCGCCTAGTTTGACAGATTTAACACAATCAACCATGACCAAATTCAGTCTGTGGTTGTAGCAATAAGTGCAGTCGGGTCTTGGAGCACCTTCTTTAAATAATGCCTGAACACCTTTATGCACACCACCCATCACAGTTATTTACCCTTTTTTTTTTTTTTTTTGGCCTTTCGACCACTGGGGCCAAAGCCCCTGGTCATTAAGGCCGTATATATATACCGTATATATATATATATATATATATATATATATATATATATATATATATATATATATATATATACACACACACACACACACACTTCCATGCATATATACAGACACACTTTCATGCATACGTACATATATATATATATATATATATATATATATATATATATATATATATATATATATATATATATATATTATAATATAATATATATATATATATATATATATATATATATTTTATTTTTTTGTATTTTTTTTTTTAAATGTTTTCTTGGTCTCATATTTTTAAGACCTTATTTTATAAAGAAAAACCTATTCTAAAGACTCTAAAACTAATCACCTAACAGACAAATCGCTAACCTATATTAAATCCTACTGAGACAAATAGCTAGACCTACACTAATGGTAAAAATACCTTGACTAACTGAACACCATCGACTGCAGACATGTAATGCCTTTCTACATTACATACCTGCACTCATCACCTGCTGTCAGTCGAGGCACAACCTAATATAGGAGACATCAGTATATGAAAGGGAACCAGACGAGTCAGGAGCATTTCCATATACGTCAGCCGTCGGCCCTAATTAGCATGACTTGAATAATATGGTATAGTTCTTTCCTTTTTTTTTTTTTTTTTTCCTATCGACCATTGAGGCCGGAACCTCAGGTCATTAAGGCAAAAATATATATATGTATATATATTGACATATATACATATATATACGAACATATATACATATATACATACATACATACATACACACATCCATGCATATGAACATACACACTTTCATGCACACGTACATATATATATATATATAATAATTTTTATTTTATTATTTTTTTGGTATTTTTATTTGTATTTTTATGGTAATTTTTTATATTTTTAACCTTATATTACTTATAAACAAAAATGCCTAATATAAAGACCCTAAAACTAATCACCTAACAGACAAATCGCTAACCTATACTAAGTCCTAAGAGACAAATAACTAGACCTACACTAATGGTAAAAAAAAAAAAAAAAAAAACTCGACCAAAAGAACACCATCGATTGCAGATATGTAATGCCTTTCTACATTACATACCTGCATTCATCAGCAACTGATGTCCTTCGTTTCATCCAGTATGACTGAGTATTCAGTGCTGACATGCAGTTCTTTGAATATTTCATCTCTTATAATGCAAACAAGAATATTATTTCATTCTGGATGTGTGGGCTATGCATTCCTGTCAGCCTCTGTTTTACAATACTATAATATTTACTGACTAGCTCCAATATTTCAAGAAAATTGCCTCTGTTGGTGCTTCTACTGTCCGCCCCGTAACGTCTCTGCAACTTTCTGTCTTGTTGTTAGGCACGGCACATTCCCAACTTTATTCTGATAATGTTTGCTTTCTTTTATCTGTTTTTCTTGTGCAGAAATTAATGCAATTTTTGGTGTTCTTTCCTGATTCTAGCTGGGACTGAGTCTTTCCATGCACAAGACGTGGCCTTGCAATAATCACTTCTCTCATGCAGTGCAAATCCAGAGTCTTTCTCTATTGCTTTTTTCCTCTGTCTGTAACCTGGCACTGTGAAGATATTTCATGACGTGGATCGACCAGGAACAGGGAACAACATACAACTGAAGCGGAAAGCTGCATCTTGGCCAGCTGAATACTCAAGCCATGGGTACCATCTGGCCGAAAAACCCCGCCTCTTTTCGCCACATTCTGTGCTTTAAAAGGTTGACAGTTTTCTTTGTCTGGACTCATCAGTTCGTCCAGCACTGATGTCAGAGGGTCCCGGAGGCTCATGAATTAGTTTACATGTTGCCCTTTGTTCTTCTAGTGTTTCACATGTTGCTGCAACACTATCTTCATCAACTATGTTGTCATCATCTCGTTAAACTCTGGTTCACCGCTGTCATGTAGCCACACACTTTCCTCCTCAACAGAAGGATGTGTGTAACGAGTATCATCTGCAAACTGGCTTTGTCTTCTGGCACTTGATGCCGGTAGCTTAGTTGCATCAGCTGATCGTTTCCCAGTCAGAAAATGCTCAATACTTTCCTGCATATTGACTAGAAGTATCCATTACAAGTCTAAACCACTGAAAATATTGTTGCAAACCCCCAGCCGAATACACTTTTCACACTATCACTCGTCACCGCCGCCTGTACTGACATCATAACTTCTCTATTACTCTCTCTCACTAACTGGCCACTCGCCAAAGGCCCGTGCCAACTGTCAACTCTCCATGTAACTCCCGACCTCTTTAGTTTATACAACAGCTGCGACATCTGCGATAGAATATTTTGGAGTCTCGGATATTCTCGATAATGCTTGAACACTCAACACCACAAAACTAAACGATTTATCTAATAAACACATAAACCAATTAATTAAACAACAATGAAATACACAAAAATTAAACAGAGATTAAACTGAGAAACACAGAAAACATTTACGACATTTAACTTTTTTGAGCGTTCTAAATTATATAATGACACATTGTTTCTAGAACATTCCAGACTCTTAGATAAACTAATCCACATAACGATATTTGTCAATAAACACAAGGCGATAAACAAAATCTCATTGACGATAAAATCATTGTCATCATCCGGACCTCCTTTCCCACCCTAGGGCAGGGTGAGGACTAGTAATGTCCAGACAGCCCAGATTTGCCCAATCCAATGGGCCACGCTTCCATTCACTCACCATTCGGCCCACGGCATCCTATCTCTATCGGGTATGCCAAAAACATTCACCACGTTCTGTAGCTTCATATAAACGTATCTGACAGAGTCAATCCGGACTCTGCCACGTTAAAAAGGGGTGCCAGATCCCTGATCATGCACTTCTCGTTACAACATTTATCCAGCCAGCTCGATCTCTTGTCAGTTCCCTAGCCTCACCGACTTCCAAACCTCTCTTCATCACACACACATCCACCACATCTGTCCATATTCTCCTTAGCCTACCTCGCCTCCTCCCTCCTTCAAATTCGCTCAGATATACCTTTATCACCACTGAATTTTTCATTCTCTCCATATGACCATACCATCTCGCTACATTCCCTTCGATTCTGGTCTCCACCGACCTCCTCACTCCACATCTTTCACGAATCACATTATTTTGTATCCTATCCACCCTCTGTACTCCACATACAGCAGTCTCACCTCCACTGCTCTTACTCTTGACTTTTTCATGGCACACCATAGTTTCACAATCATACGGTATGTTTTTTCGAATCAAGACCCTGACCCCTCCCTGGATAAACAATCAGCAATTACGTTATCAATCCCCTTAATATGCCTAACTTCTAAATTGTACTCTTGCAAAAGCAAACTCCAGCGGGTCAAACGCTGTTCTTAAATTTAAACTTGTTCAAAAACTGCAGGGGATGATGGTCTGAATAAATCTTGATCACAGGGCCAAAAGGGGGCAGGTAGACAGCAAAGTGTTGCAGGGCCAGGATAATCGCTAATAACTCCTGCTCTATGACGGAATAGTTCTTCTGGGCTCTATTAAACTTCTTTGAGAAGTATGATATGGGATGTTCAACCTGGCCCTCATCCGGCTGCATCAACACTGCTCCTACCCCTACTTGGCTAGCATCAACTGCCAGCACAAAAGATTTGTCAAAATCTGGTGCACGCAATATAGGGTGGTGGCACAGCAGAGACTTAACAGTAGTAAAAGCTTGCTCACACTCGGCTGTCCACTGCCACTTCTTATCCTTGCGCAATAAGTCAGTAAGAGGGGCAAGCACTGTGGAGTAATTCCCAATAAATCGTCTGTAATAGCCAATCATGCCCCAAAATCGCTGGAGGGCACGGCGACACTGGGGTGCTGCAAAGTTGGAAATGGCATCCACCTTAGCCCGAGGTGGAGCCACTTGCCGATGTCCTACAACAAATCCAAGGTACTGGACCTTAGCACGTACGAACTCGCACTTGTCCAAGTTGACTACTAAGCCAGCTTCCTCCAACCGCTTAATGAGCATTTCCACATGATCAAGGTGCTCCTCCCACTTGGTGTCATACACAATGACATCATCGATGTAAACAACACAATTAGGTATGCCATCCACCACTTTATCCATAAGCCTCTGGAAAGTGGCTGGAGCATTCTTCAGTCCATAAGGCATCACCTGGCACTGATATACTGCACCACTGACAACAAAGCTAGCCACTTGTTTAGCCCGTTCCGTCAGCGGGACCTGCCAGTATCCTTTTACTAAGTCAAGTTTGGTGATATAAGTGGCATTTCCCACCTTGTCCACGGAGTCATCGACCCGAGGTAAGGGATAAGCATCGGTCTTAGACAGTGAGTTAACCTTCCGGAAGTCCACACACAACCTAACCTTCCCATCTGGCTTCGGCTGCAAGGTAACTGGTGAACTCCACTCACTGAAACTCCTCTTGATCAATCCATGGTCCAACATATACTTGATCTCATTATCGAGAGCTTTCTGTCTGATAGGGTTGATGCGGTAGGGAGCTATTTTACAGGCTTACTATCCCCAACGTCAATGTCATGAGTAGCCCAGGTTGTCAATCCCGGTGAATCTCCAAAAACTTTCGGATGTTTCCATAATCTGTTGCACAGCTCTTCTCGCTTTACTGGATCAAGGTGTCGCAATTTCTCCACCAGAGCTGCATAACCGTTGCCCTCCCATAGGTCAGCTGGTAACATCTCACCACGACTAAGCATTTCCTCCTGCTCCTCCAACTCACTACCAACCGCCAAAACTACAGGAGCGCTCTTATCCCTGGTTCCCTCAACGTCCACTCCAAAGTCACCTTCCAGGGACTGTTGCTGTAACCCTGGTCCACTACTCACATTACCGGCACCAACAGCTCCCTCCACAGCACGTTCCTTTGATGCCACGTCCTCCCTTCCCCGTCCTTCACATCCCAGGTGAGAGACATCAGCAGTCATCCCACAATGAGAATCAACTGGGCGGTAGTATGGCTTCAACATATTAATGTGGCACAACTGAGTACTCTTCCGTCTATCTGGGGTAACAATTAGATAGTCAAGTTCCCCAACTCTCTTCTTCACAATATAAGGACCACTGAATCTAGCCGCCAGAGGTTTTCCTTGCATGGGCAGCAGTGCCAAAACTTCATCTCCTTGCTTAAACTCACGACTTCTGACCTTCTTATCGTAATGAGCCTTCATTTTCACTTGAGCCCCGATTAGATGGTCACGGGCAAGCTCTAAAGCGCAATGCAGTCTCTCCCGAGTGCGGCAGACATAGTCAAGCATGGATTCCTGGTTGCCAGATTTGTTGTTACTCCAGGCCTCTCGCACCACATCCAAGGGACCACGAACTCTGTGCCCAAACACTAACTCATTGGGTGAAAACCCTAACGACTCAGTTGGTACCTCTCTCACTGCAAACATAACAAAGGGTACCGCTAGGTCCCAATCCTTTCCACTATCATAGCAGAAGGTGCGCAGCAGTCTTTAAGGTCTGATGATGCCTCTCCAGGGCACCTTGTGACTGCGGATGGTAGGCACTGGACAAAATGTGTTTGATGCCCAACTCTGTCACTGTCTGCTGAAACAAATTAGATGTAAAATTTACTCCACGGTCTGACTGCAACTCCTTGGGCAGGCCAAAATGAGTAAAGAACAGGATAAGTTGCTTGACTACTGACTTCGCCTGCATGCTTCTGATTGGTATAGCCTCTGGGTATCGCGTTGTAACATCCATTATGGTTAACAAATACTTGTTTCCAGCAGAAGTAGGAGGTAAAGGGCCCACGATATCAATGATTACCCGGGTAAACGGAGGTTCAACTGCAGGAATGGGAGTCAAAGGGGCCACAGGAAGAACTTGATTAGGCTTGCCCACTATCTGACACGTGTGACAGCTCTTGATGTACGCAGCAACTTGTCCCGGCATACTTGGCCACCAAAAGTTATATCTTAAGCGCTGCACTGTCTTTCTGTTTCCCAAGTGACCTGCTAAAGGTCCCTCATGTGCTAACTGTATTAACGGCACCCTATACTGCACAGGCACCACCACCTGCACTAACTCACCCACTCCTCCATCCACCGTGGCGCCAGTGGGCGTCCATCGGCGATGTAAAACATTGTCTTTAATCAGGAACTCCTCCTTACCACACTCCATACTTCTTTCTTCCCCTACTCGAGCAAACAAGGGCTTTAATGTTACATCCTCCTGTTGCTTCACCCTCAATTCTGCTGACCCAACACCCGCCAGCTCTACTGAGGACTGAGATAAGGGACTGGTCGGGACACTGGATTGCAAAGGGCGATCAATCTCAGCGTCACCTCTAGTACACTCGACAGGGGGAGGAATGTCAGACTCCACACTGACATCATCACCTCTACCCTCAACAGTGACACTCTGTTCCTCAGGCGCGTTTGACGGTGGTCCTGCATCCCCGCAGTCGACCCCAGCGTCCTGAAATTCTTCTAATTCAGTCGGTGGGCTGGGTTCAGTCTCCACACAGACACACTCAACACCACCTCTAGTGTCCTGAGTGGGAAGTGGGGCAGCGCCCATGTACGCATTCCCACTCTCCTCACCCACTACAGCAACACTCTGCTCACTAGGTTCCTCCATTGGTGGCCCTGCCTCATCACAGTCAACCCCAAGAACCTGTGACTTCGCCAGTTCTTCCTCCCAGCCTGCAACCTGTGCCATAGATCTTGTAATTGCACAGACTGGGAACATGGCTTCCACTTCTGCATCAACTTCAATACCAATTTCTGGGGCGTCAAAACACTTCTCTGCCACAACAACTGGTGGGGGAAGAGATGGAAATACTTTCTCCCCAGCCAGGTCATTCCCCAGCAGAAAATCAACCCCCTCTACTGGCATTACATCAGCAACAGCTACTTGAGCTGCAGTCTGAACAATAGGGCAATCAAGTTCCACATGAACATAATCATAGTATTCATCTGCGTTCATGCCTCTACACAGCACATACTTTCCTGAGTTTACAGGCCCTCCAGTCACGTTTCTGCACACAGACTGTTGTGCACCGGTATCACGAACCACAGTAACTGGATAACTGATCCCATGAATTTTCACTGTGCCGTGACACATGAAAGGTTTACACCAGTCTAGGGACGATTTCTGAGGCAGTTCATCCGGAGGTGGCGTAGCATGTTGGGTAACTCTTTCAGCCTGAGCTGGCAGCGAGCACAGCCGGCTACACTCCAGCTTTCCATAGACTTCTCCCTCACCGTTACCACTCTCCCAACTCCTCTCGTTCACCTGACTCGAACCTACAATTAGTGCCACTGGTTTGGCATTTTGGGAGGCCTTCCACTTAGGGCAGTTAGGCTTGATGTGCCCACTCTGTTTGCAAAAGTAACAAAGTAGCTTCGAACTGGATACAGGGCTCTTTCTCCCAGAATTCTTTCTCTCCTCTGTACTTCCCTTGGACTGATTCACGGGAGATTTATCCCAGGCAGGGCCACTCACAGTCCTCTCCCTAGAATACTGAAAATTAGCATACTTGACCCCCATACTCCGCAAGGCAAACACCCGGTCATCAGCCCACGTCGCTGCTTCCTTCACGGTCTTAAATCTCTTCTCCCTAATTTTAACACCAATTTCTTTGTCAGCCATGTTGGTAAAATGTTCCATCAAAAGCAGTTCACGCACATCGTTATACGAAGTGGCGCTCTCACTCAGCAACCACTCGTCTAACGTCTGCTCCAGATACCTGGCGTAGGCCATATAGGTGTCAGCAGGTCTTTTCCGAGCACCACAGAACAACAACCGATAAGCCTCTGGTCTAAGTTCATATGCCTTCAGGATGGCTGCTTTAAATTCATCATAATCATCTACATCCTCAGGGCTCAACCTATTATACACTTCCAAAGCTTTTCCCTTCAGCACATTAGATACCAAGCCCCCCCAGCGCTGCCTGGGCCACTCAAACTCCCTAGCCTTCTTTTCAAACCTGACAAACCATTCTGTCACCTTCAACTCATCAAATGCTGGCACTAATTTTAGACTCCTTGAGAACCAACACTCCCTATCCTCTGCACGGCCTGAGGTTTGGGTATCTGAAGTTGGTCTATTAGCAGTCACCTCCAAGCGAGTCTTCTCCAGCTCAAATCGCATTTTTTCACGCTGCATCTCCAGCTGCATCTCCATCTCCCTCTCTTCTTTTGCATGCTGCATCTCCCTCTCTTCTTTTGCACGCTGCATTTCCCTCTCTTCTTTTGCACGCTGCATTTCCATCTCCAACTTTTTCAACTCCAACTGCAACTGGGCCTCCGGTGACAAGACTCCAGGGTATATAGAAGTGGAATGAACAGCTCCAGGGAAAGCACTAGACAAACCTGGGGGAACTGCTCTAAACTGGCTCGGCGGCATCATAGATGGTAATAGTGGGGTAGCGAAACGAGGCAGCTCAGCACCATAGTCAAACTCAGGGCTCACACGGGGAGTACCTTTGCTATGTGCCTCTCGTTGTTCCATATTTTCCATATCCACAGGTGACTCAGCACGTACGCGATCTGGTGTAGACACGCGTGACTCCATGGCGACAATTCAATGGCAGTACTGAATAATGAAATACTAATGCTGACTGAGAAACTACACACACATCAACTTCACCTCAAAGCACAGAGAACACCAAGGTAACGATATCCTAGCAGGAAGAAGGCACTGTTAGGATATCCTGATGCGAGGTCGCCACTGTTACGGTAGCGCCAGCCCGGGGCTATTACAAAAAGACAACAAGTCAGCCTTAGATGATCGGCCTCCACTGCGTTGCAAAAATAACGCAGACCCCGGCACTCACACTCCACAAACTAGAGAAAAACTGCGCAACGGAAAAGTACTTACTTAAGAACGCAACATTCTGTACTTTGATAGCAAAACGGAACAGCCTACCTATAGATCTAGCCTACTATCGTCACTACCGGAAATAATACCGCCCGAGACAGTTTACAGGAACACCTCCCACTTATTTCCGGTGGTGACGACTTTCTACTTAACCCGTGTCCAAGGGGGAACGCAGTTGACGGCTCACGATAGTTCTCACTAGCCTTGTGCAAGTAGATGGGATTGAACTGTGTAGGGGGTTAGGGGTGTGTGTGTATGTACGTGTGTTGGGGAACGTTAATTAAGGCAGCGAGAGGACTACGGTGAGCCAGACTGGCCCTCCAGAGACAACAAGGTCACAAAAACAAATAAAATAACTACTTCCCTCAGTCAGCAACAAAAGAATAAACTTAAATGAAAACGCCAGCTCGGCATAAAAAAATGACTGGGGAGAGAGAGAGAGTGTACAAACACCCGATACTGAAGCTGGTTGGGAAGAGACTGCCCTGACGCCAGGCTCGTGTGCAGCCAAGCGTGAACACATGAATCAGATTAATTAACAAGGAACTTAAATTCGTGCCCCTCTCTCTCTCTCTCTCTCTCTCTTTCTCTCTACAATGAATTGGTACTTCTAATGCAAGCAAAACATCATTAAATATACTGGTAGCTCACATAAGACAATCAAAATAATCAAATGCATACTCAGCATGGTATGAAATAAAATTGCCCTCAGTGGCGGGAACGAAAGAAACAAAAGAACTTGTAGCACTCGCTAATATAAACTCCGCGAATGACACGGATACATACTGCATAATCCCCTAGCCCAGCTGTAACGGCTGCACCCGTGGGAACGGAAAGGCGGACAGCGTAACAATATATATATATATATATATATATATATATATATATATATATATATATATATATATATATATATATATATATATATATATATATATTGAGCAACATGGGGACATCACACAATCTTGTTGCACGCCCACGACGATCGTGAACCATTCACTTAGATGCCCATTAACCCTTACACATGCTTCACTACCATCAAAAAAACTCTGACGGCACCTAGCAGCTTGCCATCTACACTGTACATGCACAAAACTATCCACAATCCTTCTCTGTCCACTTTGTCATATGCTTTTTCCAGGTCCATGAATGCCATAAATACCTTATGGTCCTTCTCACAAGCCTTTACTGCTATCTGTCTCACTGCAAGTATTTGATCCACACATCCTCTGCCAGTCCTAAAGCCACCCTCTTCATCATTCACTAGGACTTCTGATATCACTCTTAGTTTCTCTATAATAATTCTTCCATATACCTTCCCTACCACACTCAATAAACTTATGCCACGATAATTCTTGCACTCACTTCGCTCACCTTCATTTTTGTACAGGGGTACAATCACAGCCTTTTTCCACTCTGTTGGCATAGTTTCACTCATCCATGCCGTCTTACATACCTCCAGCAAGCACTTCATTCCACTCCCTCTGCAACATTTAATCATCTCTACATACACCTCATCAACCTCAGCTGTATTCCCATTTTTCAGCGCTTCACAGCACTCCTCACCTGCACGAGAGTGACGTCTCCTGGCACTGCATTCCTTCTCTGCACACCCCCAAAACCACTTACGTTTACAGGCGTTCTGCTGTCTCTATTCCCATTCATCAGGCTTTCAAAATATTCTTTCCATCTGGTCCTTACTTCATCCTCATGAGTTAATAATTGACGATAAAAATATACAGTAATTAAAAACTAGCTGTCACTGTCGTAAAAAACATAAATGGAAATAGCCTAACTGTGAATTTAACACGAAACTATACACTATCAGCTCAATTCCAATGATAATGATATACAGATTAAGGTGCATATTTTGCCAGTCACAGTGTAGTCTTATGTTATTTAAACTTCATTATCAAAAAATCTTGTGTGTATGAAACCCTTCTGCCTAGAATTTTCTGCTGAGGGGGCACCTGTGTGGGCACTGGCCTTGAACGGTGGGCACGTGCCCCTCAGACCCCCCATGTATACGCCTCTGAGTTTATGGTAACGTTATTAACACCTTGATACTCCTATCACTCACACAGTTAAATAGAAATTGTCTTGCGTTAGATGGCAACGACTACTAAAGTTGCTACAACCATGGGGAAATCTTATAGGAAAAAAATGAAACGAAATTGGTAGTAGTACTCGTACTCATTTTTATTATAAAAATCACATTTACAATAGAAAAAATTGCAACTCTTGCTTGTTAGACATTCACTGTGGAAATTAAAACTCCCCTGCAGTTACTGTAATGACAATTCTAAGTTTCATCATATTAGAGTAAAAACAAAACTCTGTTAACGACTATCTGAGGCTAAATAACAGCATTTTCAAGGTATAAT
Organism: Coenobita brevimanus; assembly: GCF_032717465.1. Lineage (NCBI taxonomy): Eukaryota > Metazoa > Arthropoda > Malacostraca > Decapoda > Coenobitidae > Coenobita > Coenobita brevimanus. Next base: position 16,915,441 of record NC_137011.1, read on the forward strand.
TATTCACTAAACTCCCGACATCAATACCTACACCCAAAGAGCTCAATTTTGTCATACATGCTCATTTACAATTCTAATTCCGTATATATATATATATATATATATATATATATATATATATATATATATATATATATATATATATATATATGAGGTTTCTTACTCAACTTCTTACTGAGCACTAGTATATACGAGTATAACTGTACAAATATTTATTATGCTAAAATACAGCGATAGTCAAGTATGTGCAGTATATAATACATTTAATAAAAAAAAAAGAAAAAAAAGAAGCTGAGTAATTTTCCTCATGAACAATATACGTGAAACTACAGTAGGGCTGCCACTCGCAGATACGACTTCTGTAGCCAATCAGTGCAGCACTAGACAATTTTGTCACACAGCACTTACAGCACTAGACAATTTTGTCACACTGGGTTCCAATACTTCCTTGTTACTGCACACTCATGAGCTTAATTTCTTGATCTTTTTTTTTTTTTTTTTTTTTAACCCTTCAGGCTGCAAGGCATGGAAACATTTTATTTTCCCTTGTTTGGGTGCCAGTTCGAACCTTTGCTAGACTGCTTGTGGAAAACCCTAATGGATATGTTGCAGTGTAAAATAGCTTCCAACTATCAGCAGTAGGTCTTCGTTCCGTGTGGAAACCCTAGCTTTCCTGTCCGTGGTAAGAGTAGAGAGTAAGTAAAAACTATGGTTCAAATCGGAATTTGTAGTTGACACTGTTTTGAAGTTCAGCTAATTTGGATTATTCTCCGTCTGAACTAAATAACCTAAGCATTACCAAATATATCTGTGTAGGATACCGCTCCACCAGTGGTTCTTCAGAACCCAGTGTATTTGACTCCATATCCACACAGTTAACTAACCTTAACCTCACCCTTACCACTGAAATTACCGTTTTGGGTTATTTTAATTCATTGACTACGGTTGTATCATATATGATATCTGAGTCCAAATGGCTCTCACTGCGGCTGTATCATATATGATTTCCTGCTTTCAAAAATTCCGCCTTCAGAAATGACACGGAATAAATCAGCTAGCAATGCATGGCACCCTATAAATATTGCCATACATAGATTATACATTTTTACAAGGTGCAGACAGAGATGCCAACTTAGCACTTTTGGGGCTAGATCTAGTGCTTTTCATAATAAGTTAGCGCCAAAAAATATTAGATTTTCTTCTATATCTAGCGCGTTTTGAAGTCCAATTTAACGCAAAAATTTGAACTGCTTACCTATAGTTTAGCGCGTTTTGAAGTTGAGCTTAGCGCTTTTGAAGATTTCTGCTTGGCAACACTGGGTGCAGAGCTAAGCTCAGTTACCTACAAAATGCCGAAGGTAAAGGTACGAAATCTTCATGCCGCCGCGAGCAACAGCCCAAGCAAATATTGGATGAAATCTCTGGATGAGTGTAGTAATGATAGTGATTTGTTGTTAGATGATGACAAGGATGGTTCAGATGCTGTTTTACACCTTATCTGATTGCAAGATTGACACTGATGACACAGTGCAACCATAATACATCGTTCGCCTGGCACCACCGCACAGGGAATATTTATTACTTCACGTACCTGTTTCAGAGGATATTTTTTTGTTTGCTATATTGTGTTATATATAACTGAACTCAGGATTTTTTTCTATATCTTTTGACAATATAATTTGTTTCTATTTTTTTCTAAATATTTGAAAACTGCCACACACGGGATGTACATGTAAACAAACACTGATGCAGTGAATGTGTTAATGTACAGTAGCTCCCAAAAATATCTTTAAAGTGTGGTGCGAAGAATGACAGAATGAACAGAATGAAACATTATTCCCGGCCACCTGTCGTCTCGGTGCGGTTGGTACGCATGGTTAGGTATCGTGGGTGGTACTGCTAATAAACACATCAACGCCACTATGTGACTGCAAACATCCATCGACTTGTAAATGGTAACAGTTCAGCGATATTTATACCTCTGTGTTAAAGAATATAACCCATTACACACAATATACTGTGATAAATGTATCTTGGGAAACATAGTAACTGTGACAGGCAGAGTTGCCATGTTCGAAAACTGACTGCGATGGGCTGAGTTGTCATGTTCGAATGTAAGTGAAGGAATGAATTCTCCGAGCTAGGCCTATATTAGACCATATAGCCCTGATAGGATGATGAGAGCGCTAACTTTCAGCTGAATAGCTACTCGGGTGGGGCACGAACTCACTACCTCACGGTCTTGAGCTACGCACGCCACCATTGAGTCACCCAGCCTCCTTTGAATATAAGTGAAACTCAGATTATTAAACAGCATGAGAAAAATACCCATCACAGTTCTTTCGTTATCACAACTACAAATAGATTAATAATGCAGAGGTTAATAATAGCCTATAGGGTCTGCATGTCGGACAGTTTTAACCACACATCATTATTTATACATACTACCCGAATGTGGCAATATATCGGTGTCGGAAGGTACTGAGGTGTGGTGTTTCGTTACGTGAATGGCACAGCTTCATAGTAGGTGTCGCGTCGATTGAACAGAGGTCTGGATGCAGGCGGTGGATACAGTGGTTATTAAATGAATAAAAGGAGCCCCCCAAGGTGTGTTTAACCTTACCTTGTATTTATTTTACATATAATGTCCAATATAAGAATGAATCTCGCATGTCACCTCCACAATACGGCTGGTGTATCTGTGACAAATGGGTTTATACGCTGCTCTCGGGATTAGTTTCAGATAAGTTAATTTACTGTCTTTACATTTCGTTTACCTCTACTTGTCTCTAATATTTTTGTGCCGTTTACATTACACTGGGTGTCAGATGTCTCCCAGTCATAATCACAGATATTATATAAACACTTTCTCAAAATATGTCAGTTCTGGGAAAGCTTGTATACGATTTATCTAGAGTGCTGATAACCTTGTGCTGGCACTCGTGAAAGCATTACAGATGAACCACAGAAAGAGTAACCGTGCCTATATTAAAACAAACTAGTTGTCACCATAATAACATCATATATATATCTACATGTAACAAAGTGACTAGTACTTCGTTAGTTAGAAAACGGTATATACAATCCCAGGGCATATGCAGGTGTATGGCAACCACTCCCCACCATGCAGGTCTACCAATTTTGTTGCCGCTCACGCAACACGTGTCAGATACATCGTCCATTGTGTCAGAATGTATAGTACTTTTTTTTTAAGATACTTTTGGGAGCTACTGTACATAATGTAGGATGGTTATTGCATTATGCCAGGACTGACGATACTGGTCTGGAATGCGAGCTGTTGGCAGAATCGTTTAACCTGCCACGTCCCTGTACTGTATGGATACGTTGCAACATTTTGTCACGCTCAGTCCTAATAACGTATCCATACATTTTGCAACTGCAAGGCCCGTTATTTGCACATTTTTCAATTTTGCGTGTGATTTTTGGTACGTATATGCGGGACACCTTCCTCTACCCGCCGCCAGGTGGGGACACTGCCTTACCCCGCGTGACCTCCCCCCACCCCTGCACATTATTGTCTCGGCAACTTGCCTGTTACCGCTGACCTTGCCAGTAAAGACATGTCGCACCTCGGTACGAAATTCAAGGCGAGAGTGATTCCCCAGTCGATGACAATGTGGAGGACAAAGATTTTGTGGTGCCAGAGGAAGAAACGAGCAGAAGCGATGAGGAGGTAACATCGCCAAGGAAGGTGCAGTATGTTGATGTGTTCAGTGAGTGAAACAACACTTATATCGCCTATATTGTTGTGTAAAACACAATATATTCTTGCATTACATATAAATTTGTACCAAATGAACAAATATCTGCCACTACCATAGAAAATGCGACATCCGTAGTGTGGTTCCAGAGAACACGGTACCAGGTGTGTAAAAGGTCACTTCTTTAGGCCACTTCTAAGCTCAGGTGAGCACTTTTTCTCTGAATTGCCATTGTTTCTCACAAAAAGCAGAGGTTTGAGCCAAACAAAAAATCCAAAAATGGTCGTGATGGGGGGGGGGTCAGTGGTGAAAAATCAGTCGGGACGCGGTGGGTTAATCTCGCACAGTTGGTAAAGCAATAATTGTAATGCTGTCTCTTTGACCTATTCCTGACAAATAATCCAGATCAATATAGAATAGAACTACTTTCACCACTTGGATCCTCCGACCACAATATCTTAAAACCGTCATTATTTGGCTCCCCCAAACCTTCCCATTCTGAACCTGTCAGGGTGACCCAACGGCGCTTTGATAGGGCAGACTGGGATGGATTCAGAAATTATCTTGCTGACATTTCATGGCACTCTTTCTTCTCTAGAGACATCAGTTCTACACTGTTCCACATTAATGACTTAATACAAGCTGGTATGGAATTGTTCATACCAAGTCAACAGTTCACTAAAAGATGTGACTCCTCCAAATGGTTTGATGGCAACTATGCCAGAGCAACGGCCCAAAAGTCATTGGCATATAACTCTAACTTAAAATAAAAAACATCTGAATCACTGTCAATTTAAAATTGCTAGAAACCATGCAAAGTAGTAATAAATCTCTCTAAATCAAAGTTTATTCACATTCAAGCATCCAAACTACTAAAAAATCCTAATGACAGTGGAATATTATGGTCAACTCTCCATTCTTTTAATAACTTTAACAAATGATCACCCATTCCCCCACTAAAATCTTTAGACGGTGACATTACAAGTGACCCGCATAGTAAGGCGAATATCCTTGCCAGAAAGTCTAAGTTAGAGGAATTCAGCAAGAACGTTCCTGTGTTAAAAGGAATTTGAATGGCCTATTTAGCTGAGAATCGCAATGCTCCAGGCGGGAAGAGTTTTGCGGCTCCCGATTGGCTAGCAATGACATATTCTAAAATCCTGCCAGATGATCGATAATATTTGTGTATAAATATTTTACTCATGTTCCCTGGGAAAAAATACTCAAATGTTCATCAAAAACAGGAAGAATGTCTTTAATTTGTTCGTCAGATGCACATAAAACGTTGTGAATGGTTTATAACAGAAATAAACGACGTACTTACCATGACTCAACATATGCTTACATAATAATGTCGATGGCGACTCAAACGGCCAGTGCAGGAAAACAGAATTTGCATGCACAACACCTGGACCCTCTCTTTCTCATGCTCTTTATAAATGCTTCTTGTTTATTGTTGTTTCACCTGTTCATAAGCTGGTTTATTTTTATTGTGGCTTCACCTATTCGTAGCCTAACCTTTGACTGTTTTCCTACAAAATCTCTCTCTCTCTCTCTCTCTCTCTCATTTTTCTGTAGGAGTCGATGCCCTCACCCCTCACCTCTATTTGTGAAAAGTTTGTTTGTACGGCAAGTGTATTCACTTGCAGGGCCGAGAGCCACACCCCAGGCACGGCTGAGCGTGGAGTTTCCCTCCAATGCTATCCGTTTCTTCTGTTTCTGATATCCAGTTATTACAATCTCTGCTATCTCCTATAGCTTTGCTACGTGTAATATATGTAATATACGTCCACAGTGATAGTGTGGAACGTGTTTGAGAGGGCAAGTGAGCAAGTCAGGCAGTGCTGAATATTGTCTCATGTGGCTCATCATCTTCCTCTGATCTCCTGACCTGAAAATACTAAAAGGAGCTCATTAGATTACACCAAAAATATACCCTTACACTTCCTAAAACCAATGCTCCTCTTGTATTACTTTTAGTTCTAGGGCTTGGGACCTAGCAAGTTAATAATGACTACTTTTTGCTCACTCACAAAAAATACTTTCACCAAATGTCTCTGTGTGCTCCGATTCAAATCAGAAATAAAAAATTCAGAGTTTCATTCATCAATCACAGTATTGTATTAGTTTGACTCGGATTCTGTCAAAAAATTCCAAGAAAACTAACAGGTGTTATTTGTTTTGAAAAGGCAAAACTTGGTTGCTGTCAGCAATTGTCGGAAAATACTGCTGAGCTACTCACACAAAGTTAGACCGTTGCTTCTTGCATAGTCGTCTGTTATGCTAATCTGCCGTATAAAAACTTGTTTCCTCGGTTTACGGAAAAACTATTGGGAATTACGTGTTGTGTATGAAATGAAAATAATTGACGATTTTTATGTGATTACCAAATTGATGTCTATCTTTCTTGAACCTTCAAAATTGGCCGAGATATCCAAAAAAGTTTGCTACTGTACTTCAGAGTTTTCCTCCTGACCCCTGACCCCATTTCTTGCTGGTACTATAAATCTTTCGATCAGGTACAGTTCGCCGCACAAATGGCGTTCCTCACCCTCCAGGTCAAATCGTATATTCGGCAACGTCGTACCCGGATCCCCAACCCCCTCCTCACCCCACCTCGTAGTACTTCCAACCTCCCCCGCCTTCCACTGACTCACGTATATAGCAACTGCTGTAAATGGTTCACGAAACCTTTATCTCATATACGTGAGTCAGTGGAAGGCGGGGGAGGTTGGTAGTACTACGAGATGGGGTTAGGAGGGGGTTGGGGATCTGGGTACGGCGTTGCCAAATATACAATTTGACCCGGAGGGTGAGGAACGCCATTTGTGCGGCGAACTGTACATGTCGGGGGTCCAAACTGTGACTAAAGTTGGTGTTTTTCGCTCGCTTTCCTCGCTTGAACAATTAAGGAGGTAGATTATGTTTGTTCCTCTTAATAAGATCCTGCCAGTTAACTCTGCTCTCATTATGCCAATGATATTTTGTTTCTTCAATTGCTGTGTGCACAGCTTTGAACAAGGCATAACTTCTTACTTAGCTTTAAGTAGTATAGTGTCATATTAAACCTTGCAGTTCATAATTATATTACCATACAAACAAAAGCGAATTTTTGTGAGAGTCAAAGAATGGACAGCATAATTTATATTTCAAACTTCTCTTGGAGAGTTGCCAGTTTGTCAGTTTATACTCCTTGTTTATATCTATTATAAAACATTCACAACGTTATTATGTGCATCAGACGAAAAGATTAAAGTTATTCTCCATGTTTTTGATAAACAGTTGAGTATTTTTCCCCAGGAACAAGAGAGTAAAATGTTTATTCACAAATATCGTCGATCATCTGGCAGTGTTTGCGATTACGTCATTGCTAGCCAATCAGGAGCCACAAAACATGTCCCGCTCGAGCATTGCAATTCTCAACTGTATAGACGGTTCAAGTTCCCTATAGAACTTGACTCTCCCTAAATTGCTCCACTTAAAATACAGACCAGATCCATAAATCCATCACAGACAATTTACCAGCCAATAAAGCCCCAGGGCCAGATGGAATTCTCCAATTGTTTTGAAACTGTGCTTCCCAGAACTTGCTTCTGTTCGAGCTAAATTGTTCAAACTATCCATACGTACTTCTTCATGCCCTAATTCTTGGAAAGAAGCCAATATCCACCCAATTCCGAAGAAAGGAAGTTCCTCTGACCCCTCTGATTACAAATAGCTATCACGTCTTCTCTTGGTAAAGTATCTGAAATTGTAATGAATAAGCACATAGTTATACATCTTGAATCCAACAGCTTAATTAGTGATAGGCAGCATGGATTTCCCCACGAGAGATCCACCATAGATGTACTCAATCTCCTCACTCACACCATCCACCAGTGAAATGACCAGTGTCATTCCTCTGATTTCTTCATATCTCAGCCACAGAAAGGTAAGAATAAAAGTTGATGATGTGTATTCCAATTTTTACTCAGTTAATACAAGGATTAGTTCTGGCTCCAACCCTATTCCTAATTCATACTCTTATCTGTCATCCATAATCCCATCCATTCATATGCAGATGACTCAACGCTTCACAGTTCAATCACACATAAACACCATCTCACAAAGTTTAATATTTCCTACTCACAACTCAGCACAGCGATCTCCATAAATCAAGAATTATCTAGAATCATTGAATGGGGACAAAATAACCATGTCTCATTTAATGCCAGTAAAACCAAGTATATACAGTTTACTTATAGACAGATACTGCTAGATTCCTATATTACTTTCAGTACTATTATTATTCCTGTCTCCAAAAATAATGAAATTCTCAGTGTTTCACTTACCAATGCCCTCAACTGGACTTCTCATGTAAGGTCAGTTGCTAAAACCGCCTCAATGAAACTTCGATTATTGTACAGAGTTCATAGCTTCTTCACTGACTAGCAGTTAACTGTAGTTTAAAAGAGTCATGTGCCCTCTCAGCTGGAATAATGCGCGCCCTTATGTGGAATGGATGTGGAGCGGTTGCATTAGGACACTAGACAAAATTCAAAACAAAGCTGTTAGAAGTATTAATGACCCTGCTATTACAAATAAACTACCTCCCCCACAGGTAAGAAGCATTGTTGCCTCCCTTGCATTAGTTTACAGATACTTTTTATGGCAAATGCTCAGACGAAGCTGCATCCATTGTGCCACCTCTCCATACCTTCCCCTGTGCTACAAGGCCATCTGGCATCACTCATGACTGGAATGGCACACTGCCATTATTGGAGAAATTCCGCCTATCAGAAACCTTTTGTTCTCCGAACTGCATCTCTTTGGAACTCGCTTCCCCAGAGTTGTTTCCCCCCAGACGTCAACCTACAGCTGTTCAAGTCCAAATGTTACAGATTTTTAATGAGTGGAGGACACCAGTAATCTGGTGTATGGATTATTTTTTGTTTTGTACATTTTGTTTTTCCTTCTTTTCTGTTATTAAAAAACAAAAAACATCAAAAATAAAAATTCTCTCTCTCTCTCTCTCTCTCTCTCTCTCTCTCTCTCTCTCTCTCTCTCTCTCTCTCTCTATCAATATATATATATATATATATATATATATATATATATATATATATATATATATACGTATCTATCTATCTATCTATCTATACACACACACACATATCTGCACCCCGGTGTTCAATAGGCTTCGAAATGATAACGCAGAATGAGTCCATGTCTATTTTGAAGAGTTGGCGTTTCTGAACTGCAGGTATCTCTTCGTCGGTGATTAACAACTTGTGACCGGGTATGAATTTTCCATTCATTCATGCCATGTCCTGACGGTTTAATTAAGCTTAAGATAGAGATTTTTGAAGCTACAGGGTTTACATACATCTTTAATAAATTCTCCAATATGAGACGATTTCCTAAATTGAAACTAATTGTCTGGTAACAGCAAGATTAACAAGGAGGACATTCAATTTCAGTGAGTTAAAATCATCACGTGATAATATAATTACAGTGAATAAGCAGCCATTGTAGTGAAAGGATAAACTTCAGGGAAGCAACGACTTAAATGACAATACAGATATCGCCTGTACTGCATGAAATATTCCATTCTCGAGGTTAGCGTCAAATCAGACATATACATAGGGAACGCAGCATGTACCTCTTTCCTGACTGGAGGTAAAGGTAGGGATGGATAGCGATTCGTTGTTCCCAGGGTTGTCACGCCCAGCTGAGATCTGGGGAAGTATTGATAGTAGTAGTAATGGTAGTGGTAATGGTAGTAGTAGTTGCAACCCAAGGCTAAACTGAACGTGCACCCGCTGAACTGCTGGCTAAAGATTCCCTCCTCCTGCAAGCAACTATCTTCGTTTTAGGGTATAGGGAGGGAGATGAGGGACGTTTGTGTATAACCAGACAGTGGAGCAGCTCAGACATATCGGTGCCTCCACATGAAGGTGGCGCTCTCCTGCACCGAAGTCTTGGTAATCAGTATAAATCAGTTTTTATGATGAACAGAAATAACACTTTCTCTCTGAGTTTGTGCAGTCTATTCATTCACGTCAGTCTGATTACACAAAGTATCTGGTAGCTGAGTGAGCTAAAATAAAAAGTATAAGCAAGGAGTCTTAATTCCTGCCGTATTTTACTTTGGCTGTATATTTTCCATGCTATTATTTCCTGTACAGTTTACTCACTTCAGCGAGGTGAAGAGTTTCGTTCTTTTTCATCCTTTTTCTCGGAACTCAATGACAGATTTAGAAAATGCCAAGGTCTAGCTTACATCATATTACGCTGTTAATCTCAGCACATAGTTCAGCATTCAAAATGGAGATATGACAGTTTTACACCTATTTAAATTGAGGAGAGTATAGTTTGGCTGAGGAGTGGAGATTTATGAAAAAAAAAAACTATCAATAAAAACTCTTGTTGTATTATCAGCGGTTTTTCGAATTCTATAATACGTCTTTTGCAATTTATTCAGGACACCATACCTATGTATCCTTTAGTGCGCTACCAATACAAACTACGGCAATATTACAATGATATAAAAAATTCATACTGCAAAATAAATAGCTTAGTCAGAATTGTGACGGCACCTCCTATGCCACTCATAACACAACCCTTAATCATTTAACTGAGCATCGTCTTCATACCTTAAACTTCCTATGTCCGGGAGAAGTCTTTTTTTTTTTTTAATTATTATTATTATTGTCCAACCACACGATTGTATATACCCTGGAACGACGTTCTCATAAGATATCAATACATTTTCACTTTCGGTCAGTAGCATCCATCAGTATAAATGTATTTTGCTTATGGCTATGGCGCGTCCACACGTGTCCTCCAACAAATGCTGTCAATACGAAAACGACACAATAACGAACAAGCTGTAATCGTGTTGGAAATAGCAACATTCAGATAATGTCGGCAACATCAGGGTGAAGTCTCAATTGCCTCGTATGGACACATATTCATCTCATTATCTCTGCTGCCAGTAAGTTCGAAGTAGCATTGAAGCATGTCTGCATTTATCTGTCAGGCACCATATACCTGTATCCAAACATATTCACAGTTGTGTTTAAAACACATGTTCAAGAACACGTGTGGACACGCCTGTAACAAATTAGTTTTAGATGTAATATAAATTTTGGGTGGGGTAGGTGGGTCTGGGGAAGCCAAGCTCAACTACTGTGATGTGTCATTTGTGATAGAATAGAATATAAAACTCGAACAAACCACACACTAAAAAAAAAAAAAAAAAAAAAAAAAAAACTATAGTCTCGGCGCACGACTTTGAGGTTGTCATTATCGTACCCTGGCAACCTACCATTCAAAAGTGCGTCCCATTTCGTGTATGAGACGCAAGTGATTCGTGTATGATATGTTCGTGTATAATGATATTCGTGTATAATATATTCGTGCATAATAATACGATTCGTGTATATGATACGAAATTGGACGCACTTTTGAATGGTAGGTTGCCAGGGTACGATAATGACACCCTCAGAGTCGTGCCCCGAGACTGTATAGCTGAAAAAATTACTAAGAAAAGGGCATGTTCAAAAATCCGACAAGGAGGAAGTCACGTAAAGACGAAGCAGATGCCAGTGAATCGGAGTCAAACCCATACGGTGATCCTACCTTAATCAGATAGTCAAGAAATTGTCTTCAAGGATTTTAGATTGTGTATGATGGTGAGTTTTGCATTGTAAATAAAATACTGTTGTTTTTCATAAGAAAATTTTAGACTGAATATGAAGAAAGCATAACAGTTAAAGATATTAGCCATGATATAAATAACTTATAATGCTAAATAAATAAGTTGTGGCGGCACTTCCTATGCCACTCATAACACGACCCTTAATAATTTAATTGAACAAATGAGGATCCTTCCATGTTTGTTTACCATCTAAGAAACAAAACAACTGAGAAAGTAATTATTTCATCCGTCAATGAAGTAAAGATATACCAAAAGTAAATGTAATGGGGAAAAAATCTCATGATCGTAAAGATCGAGGTAGCTCCATCCTCTGTGTCAACCTCCAACCTTGGTAAATCAAAATTTGGTTGAAATATCGACTTATACACTGACATGACGCGCTCGTGTGATAGGCTTTCAGCTCCAAAAAATTTACGAGTATATTGCCTGCATGCCCTGCCTCTGAAATTCGAAAGCAGGCTGCCTTGTTTCTTTGCTAAGTATAATCGTCTATACTAGTGATTCTCAAACATTTCCATTCTGTGGCTTCCTGGACCAAATTCGGTAATACTCGTGACCAATGTACACATTACCTTGAATGAAACAAATAAAGCAATGACTTTCAGACAGGGACATAAAAGTCGAGACGTGGTACAAGCATGAAAAGAACCCCAGAGAGTAGACTGAAAATTCCGTGGTATGGTAGAAAATTCATTTTGCTATCAGCTCTACATTCTATGGTTGAATCACACAACAAGGGCACAAAAAACGCTATCTTCCACGTTGTACTTTATATATAGCGCTTATTTGATGCCTAGCGGGTTGAAAATCTCCACCTTGCAGAAATAGGTAAGTGACATTGAAAGGAACACCCAGTCAGCCAATTTCCTGATAACTGGGTAACATCCCATTCTCATCTATACCTTCGTTAAGGTCCTCTCTCCGAATGCATCTTTGGCTAGCAAGTCGATTAGAGGAAATTCATCTTGCATTGATTCCAAGTACAGTTAACTTTACATGAAATATTTAAAGAGAAGATGACTTCCCATAAATCTTGCTTCTGGAAAAGCATTACGAACTCGTCATTAGTGGCTCGCGATGCCGAAGATTAGACCATGACCCCTTGAGAAATGTACCATGGTACCTTCAATATGGAAAGCACTGGGGATCTATACTATAACAAGAATATACCGAAAATATGCCCCCTACTCCAAGAGGTTAAACACAAAGTAAGATCAAGAGTACCTGATTGCCCCGACTCTGGATTTCTTATTTAGGTTGCCTTGCTTCTGCCAGCGCCGCACCCACCGTCTCACTGTCGTGGGGGTGGTGTCTGTCTGCCCGGCTATGGCTCTCAGGGACAGGCCCTTTGACCACAGCCGTATGAACATCACACGCTCCGACATTAGAGTTTTTCTAAAGGATCTTCCGTACTTCATCTTTAGATAGACCTGTTATTTGAATAAATTTATGGAATAGAATAAGAATAAAGTACAACTGGTGTTGAAGTAAAAATACAGTAAGTGTAAAGGCAAAATAAAATACCTTTAATAAGTTAAAAATATAAAGAAGAGGATAAAAGTAGACAAGGCACACAGAGACAAAGTTTTTCTCACTGGTTTACAGTTCCATACTTGTTATTTGATATCTTGGAAAATATTTAAAACAAATTCTTGAATCACTATAGTTTTTCCAAATGTATGGAATAGGTATACCATCTATGAAAAAATCGCTCTTTCACTTCTAAATCTTTGGTAAATGGTCTGCTGTTTTCCATACATATTATGCTTCCAATATGAGTAAATATTTATATTTAGTCTTTCAAATATATTCTGTTTTTCCTCCTCAAATTTCACTCCTTCATTCTTGCCTTAACTGTGTGGGTAAATCATCGCTGTATCTGCACTGGTTACGTATATAAGTGACTGTTAACATATCATACGTTGTGCTGTGTCTGCCTTGCACCTTAATAGTTGATGTAGTTCTGAGTCAAAGATTAACATAGGGTAATGTCATGTGTACATTGTCTCAGTAAAGTTGCATGTAATATGTTTTATCTTTACTCATAGACATCATTTAGTTTTGCGTGAGAGAGAGAGAGAGAGAGAGAGAGAGAGAGAGAGAGAGAGAGAGAGAGAGAGAGAGAGAGAGAGAGACCCATATTTTCTTTCTTTAAGGAGACTCCCTTACCAGTTTATATCTAACCAGATCACGTCAGTGTTGTCTTTTCTGTTGTGTTTGCAGTAACTATCAGTAATAAACAAACATCGAGGCCACTAGGGTAGCACGAAAAATAAATCGCTAGGGAAGACGTGTTAGGAAGCCTGGTAATCTCACGAGAATATGGCCCTTGTTCAATGTCCCGCATTCCAAGTCATGGCTGCTTCTCAACCGGCGTACTGCGAGGTGCCTTTAGTGGGTCGTGGAGAGGGCAAGAGACAGCACTTCACTCAAATGTTAAACTAGCTTAGTGATTGTTAGATTATTGTTCCCATCCTCAGTCGATCCTACTTCGAAAAGGATGACCTGCCCACCGTCTGGTTAAAACACATTTGAACGATGATGACAGCATGATGGTTGTCTTGCTTCCTTCTGGATACTTGTAGCCACTGAATGTCTCGCATTAAGAACAGTAAAGTTTTCCAGCCATTTACAACAATCTACCTTTGTTAGTCCGGATTTTCAGTCGTAACTATTATCAAGTTAAAAAAAAATAAATAAAATAAAAAGGAGACCTACTTCGAATGCAGCCCCACAGGTCTGTCTCTCTCTTAGCTCACCTACGCCATGATTTAAAATTTGCACATTATTAAACTACGATTTCATAGTAACCTTTTGTGTAGCCAATGTAGTATCTCCGTTACAAATATTTTTTATTTCCCTTTCTTCATTTATTACGGTACTAAATATTTACATTTTAAAGATGCAGCACCTACAGTACATGATGTTGCAGTAACATTTTTATTTATACATGACTTTGGCTTCATCATTTTTATTATATATATATATATATATATATATATATATATATATATATATATATATATATATATATATATATATATATATATATATACTGTAAATTGTGTCCAGGTAGGAAAGGACATATCTTTGGGAAATGATGTGAGGGAAATCTAATAATTTTTTTTTTTAAATCAGCATGTGTCCAAATCTCAGTCGTTACAGGACTACACTTGCCAACGAGCTTAAGGGTGAACTATGAGGGAGACCATTTTCGTCCATAAGGTCATCAATAACTATAGCTCCGTAACGGTTGAGATTTGGACACAGGTTCATATAACATTTTTCTCTCAGAATTTCCTCATCTCCCATTTCTCAAAATTATGCCCTGTCCTGCCGGGACTATATATATATATATATATATATATATATATATATATATATATATAAAATGCTCTGATATAGTTTTAAGTTGTAAATTTAACAGCATCGTATTAGTTACCTTAATCATAAGGCGTCTGACCAAACCTCCTCCGTTCGTAGTGTCTCGAGCTTAATAAAGTCTTCGAGAGAGAGAGAGAGAGAGAGAGAGAGAGAGAGAGAGAGAGAGAGAGAGAGAGAGAGAGAGGAACATTCACGCCTTGCTGCCGGTCAATGTCCGAACATTTGACCTTGCTCTGCGACCTTGTCCTTTGATCGATTGTTCTTAAATTTGAAGTACTTTATCCTTGTGCAACAGTTAACACCTGCATTAGGTTTGGTACATTTTGGATCAAAAGTGCTTAAGAGACCTCTTCCTGTGACTTTGATCTTTGACCTATTTTTTCCAAATTGAATAAAATAATTTTTGAGTGACCCCTATCCATTCTAACAAGTTTAATCCGAACTGAGTAAAACTTTTAAGTTAAAGACCAAAAAGGTTAACATTGTCTTGTGATATTATCATTGGATCGATTGCATGGAAAATTGAAGCACTTCACTCTTTGCTCGCCATCTGTCTGCCTACGAAGGTTCGACTAAAAAGGATCAAACCTGTAAAAATTTAATTAATCTATTCCCGACCTACACTTCCCGACCTACTCTTTCGGGCAATATCTACCGTGCAGCCGACCCTGTGGAGAATGACCCCCCCCCCCTCGAAAAAAAAGTTATCAGTTTCGCTATTTTAGAGCTTGAGGTGGCTATGACAGAGGAGAAAGAAGAAGAAGAAGAGGGAGAAGAAGAAGAAGAAGAGGGAGAAGAAGAAGAAGAAGATGAAGATGATGATGATGATGATGATGATGATGAACGGCAACAAAGAAAAACAACAGCAACATTATGAAGAAATCAAGATTTTTGTCGATTCTCTTTTAGTACATTAACGTTTTGTCTTAGCTACTACAAATGTTTTAAGCATAGAAAAACGTTAGGATTAAGGGTAGGTGTTTTACAAAGCTTAATACCTTTGTGTTTGGGAGTTATGAAGCATTTTTTCTGGTAATGCTTCTGGGTGTGTAGGAGACATCCCTACGTTGACCATCTATCAAAACTCTGATAGCTCTTTGGAATCAGTCTTTCACAAGTTTGTGTAAATGATTTTTCACAAACAAACGTTACTTACGTAAGTGGAAGGAATTAATTTTTCATTATAGAATTTTGTGTGTGATTGTCGGCACTTCATATTAATGCTACCAATTTCAATAAATATTTAATGGTCATTCTGACCCAAGCTGATAGAAAATGTGAAACGCGGAAGTGTGAATGTTTATGCCTCTGAGATGAAGTCAGGATTCCGGGAGCTTAATACATATATATTTTTCTAATACAATGAAACCCACAAAATGTTGCCCTAAAGAAAAAGTGAGTCAGATTCAAGATCCGGTTACTTCGAGATGCCTGGACACATTGCGTTTAAAAGACTGGAGGTCACAGGCAGAAGACACTTCCAGAGTTGACCTCTAGCATACATAAAACATCGAGACTATCGGTAAGAGCGGTAAGAAAAGAAAGATGAGGCCATAGTTTCGGCAGATTCATTTTTTTTTTTTTCTGTAAGAGTTTTTCTTGTTCTCTGGACCGTTCTTCACCCCTACTTTGAAAAAAGAGCTATGGATGATAATGATGGTGACATTCTGTGGTCGGTATTGGCACCCATCATCCACTCACAATGTTTAGTGATACTTTATTCCAGGGTAACTCTACACTGAGTAGCAAGCCAAATAGTTTCCTGTAAACCAGGAAATCATTTAATACCTTAGATCAGTGATTCCCAAACTTTTTCTGGTCGTTACCCACTTTTCATACATGATCCTTGTCCATGGTCCCCCTTCTCCAACCATAACCCATGACTACAGTGACTGTCTACACTACAGTCCTACACTCATCATGTCCATATAAAAATCACTCTAACAAATCCTGTAATTTTATTGATTCCATTTGTTACTTTCTCTTTTGTTAAGTATTAATAAAGAAATGTGTATTTTGTCTTAGCTGAATCTTATATAATTATTGAAATGGTACTAAAGGAATAATAAAATGCACATTTAAAAAATCCATACTTAGAGTAATTAAAAATTGCATTATTGTGAAAAACTGATTCAGCAATAAAAAAAAATTCACTGGCAGCAAGGCATTGCACAAACCTGTACTGAGCCTGTGTAAGTTCTCTCCACTGACTACCTACTCGCTAAACTCCTTCGGTTCAGGTTATGGCCCCCTACATTCTGATATATGACCCCCAAGGGGGCCATGGCCCCCAGTTTGGGAACCACTGCCTTAGATGGTAACCTTGTAACCAGCAAGTACGTGTTTCCTTTGTATAAACAAGTGGGTTGGCGGAGGGTTAGTGCCCCTCCCCTGAAAACAATCAACTATAATGACAAACAAAATACCTCGAAGAAGGACAGACCAGCAGGTGACGACCAAGAACAGTACAAAGGATATGGTAAGGTTTTAAATGTGAAATGAAAGGGGTGTGAATCATGAGGCGAAAGAAAGAGAGATTGTCTAGATGCTTGAGGGTGCAAAGATGAACATAATTTTGAGGATTGACTGAGACTAAATGAGGAGGTGAGAAAGCAATGAAGTATAAGTATGAATAGGGTATATGAGCTTGAGTTTTTAAAAATGAGAGGGCAAAAGAGGGTGTATGTATTGTTGTGTGCAAGAGTTGGAAGGAGAATATAAGAGAGTATGGATCAGTTGGCTGAAGGATTGTGTGGGTATGACTGAAAGTAGGAATACAAGCGTGGGCGATTGAGTGTGTATATGCGCCAACGGATGACCGTGCAGCCAGAGTGAAAGGAGAGTTTTTGGGAAATGTGGAAACGTGCATGGAAAAGTTTGAGAGGAATGAGAATGTTTCTGACTAGAGATATGAATGGAAAAATAGGGAATGTGAAGGTGGATGGAGTAGTTGGTGAGTGGAGTGTGCCCGCAGAAGCGGATGAGAATGGCAGTGCTTTAGTGGACATTTGTGTAGGGAGGGGTTTTGACAGCCAGTACCCTCTTTGGACACAAAATGATGCACAAGTATACGCGGCGAGTGATGAGAAAAGAGGGTGGTGAACTGAATGAACGGAACATAATGATTGATTATGTGTGTGTGGATGAGAGAATGGGAAGGCAGGTAATGGATGCAAGAGCATGCAGAGGTTGGAGGAGAGGACTTTCTGACCACCACTTGGTGGTGGTGAAAATCAAGATACAAATATGATAGGTGAATAGAGGGAGAGAAGGACGGGAGGAGGTAGTCCAAACAAGGAGGGTAGAAAGGTTGCAAGAGAAGGGAAGAAAAGGCAGAATATACAAGACAAGTGGAGGAGCGATTGGGTAAAGATGATTTGGAGCAGATGGGGGAGGTGGAAGGCGTGTGTACGATGTTCACAGAAGAAATGTGTAGAGCATGTGAGGTGGTGTGTGGGGTGAAGAAAAGACGAAAGAGGGCGCAAGGAACAGCATGGTGACATAAAGAGGTGAGAAAAACTGTGGCGCAAAAGTAAAATGCATATGGTGAATGGATGGGAAGCAGAGGCATAGAGGAAGCTGAGAAATGGAAGAGTTACATGTAGAGAGAGAGAGAGAGAGAGAGAGAGAGAGAGAGAGAGGGGTGAAAAGATTTTTTTTTTTTTTTATGTGAGGAAGAAGGAACCAAAGGCAACGAGCCCGCAAAACTGTAACTTCCAAGAGAAAAACAAAATGCAAGAGAGAGCCAAATTCAAGATCCGATCATGTGAAGAGATTAGTGAAAGAGAGTAAGATGAGAATGGTTGGAGAATTTGGAAGGAATTCGAGTGTAAAGTAGAGGGAATGTATGCAAATGTTCTGGAAGGAGGTAAGGAGAGTTAGACAGGGTGATAAAGATGTAAGTAAGGGAGCAAGAGATAAAAATGGTAGACTGATAGTGGAGAAGGAAAAAAGGTGAGTAGATGGAGAGAAACATTTAAGAAATTGTTAAACACAGAGAGTGAAAGAAATGCGAGTATAACTGAGTGAAGAATGTCTGAGAGAATGAGGGAGGTGAGAAGGGATAAAGAGACCAGTTGGATCGAAGTAATGGAAACAATGAAGAAAGTCAAAATGGGGAAAGCCCCAGGAATTGATGGAGTGTGTATGAAATGTTGAACCATGGTGGAGAGATAGCACTAGAATGGATCTGGAAGATGTAAAGATTGGCCTGGGAGGAAGGTAGTGATCCGGAGGATTGGAAGTCAGGCATAATTATTCTCTTGCACAAAGGAAAACGGGAAAAAGAAGTAGATGGTAATCATAGGGGCATTTGTCTTCCTACTGTAATAGGCAAAGTTTATTGTAGGGTACTCTTATTGACGGAGTCAGGGAAATAACAGAGGATTTAGAGATGAACAGGGAGGTTTTAGGAAGGGAAGAGGTTGTGTACATCAGATATTCATCCTTAGGTCTTTAATTGAAAAGTTTATAGAGAAGGGAAAGTAGTAGTGTGCGACCTTTATAGATTTGGAGAAAACATATGACAGAGTGGATAGACAAGGGGTGTGAAAAATATTAAAAAATACTAAATATGGAGTAAATTGGAAGTAGTTCAATGCCGTAAAGAACATGTATGAGGGTGCTAATGCTGCATTGCGTGTGGATGGTAAACTGAGTAAAGTTTTCTATCTGAATGTTGGATTGAAATAGGGAAGTCATGTCTCCAAGGTTGTTCAGACTGTATATGGATGGGGTTATAAAAGACATACAAGGTAAGGCAGTGGATGCAGAAGCGGCCCTATGAGAGAGGGCAGAGTTTGGAAACTTCCTGTTCTGTTGATTACAGAAGATACTCTACTGTTAAATGAAGACGAAAAGGAACTGCATGGCTTGGTGAATAACATTGCGAGAGTGTGTAGGAAACGCAGTCTGAAGATGAATATTGGGAAGAGTAAAGTTATGGTCTCCGAGAGCAAAATCACTGAATGCACAGTGAGGCTGGTTGATAAGGAAATGGAAAATGTGAATGCTTTTAAGTACTTAGGGAGTGCGTTTAGTAAGGATGGAAGACTGTAGAACCAAGTGCTTGAAGGAGTACGACAGAGAGGAATGACTGCGGGTTCTTTGAAAACAGTGATAAGAAATGGGTAAGTGAGCATGGAAGTAAAAAAGTTGCTGCAATATAGTATCGTGATACAAACACCAATGTATGGAAGAGAAGCTTCGTCCCCCTCGGAAGGACACATGTCAAGAGTGAGAGCAGTGGAAACGAGTTATCTAAAAGGAGCATGTGGAGTTACAGGGAGAGAAAAAAAGACAAATGAGTAAGTGAGTGTTGTGGAGTGGATGTGGATGTTATAGAAAGCAGTAAGAGAAGGACACTGAGGTGGTTTGGCCATGTGGAGAGGATGGAGAGCGAGAGACTAACGAGGAGTATATGTGAGGTGGAGAGGGGAGAGGGAGGGAGAGGCCTAGGATGAGACGAAGAGATGGATTCGAAAGGTATATGGAAGGAAGCAGGTGTGAGCTGAGGGGAATGAAGAAAAATGGCTTAGGATAGTTGGACCTGGAGGCGATTTGTTTGTGGCCACCCCTCATGGGATTAAGGCGTCTGGCAATAGATAGAAAGATATTTGGATAAAAGTATGATTGAAGTAAGATGTAACATTGAAGGAGTTATCGGAGTTTGTTTCTAACCCCTTTATTATCAGAGGTAGTTCTGGAGAAGGACACCTCTATGTGATAGCACCAATATAACGGGGCCTTTCCACTGCCTGGTTATATAATAGGGTGAAGTGAAAATAGGGCCCAAAAACCCAAAAACCCAATCACGGATTTATTGGACGTAATACCTACCGAAAGTTGTCAGTGCTATTACTCATTAATGACACAATATTATATTAAAATAGGAAAAAAAATTCTGCCCTCTACCATCAGTTTTTTTACCTACCTGTGACACAAATGACACAAATCCTTGGCACTCATTGTATTATACATTATAATATTCAGTTACACATTATTATATGTAATGTACAAATGTATATGACCCATTATGTGCAGCTTAAGCCAGCAAGCACAACACTTACAACATATCTAAAAAGTTACTGTTTGGTGCGATATTCACTCTTAGTGTTTAATGTTGGCATGATAGCTCAAGCATGTATTCTTGCTCGAATAAAGCCATCCCTTGCTTCTTGCCCAGCAACGGCTATTGATGTATCTGTGACTGCCTTTACGCATCTTTCCACTGCTTGTGTATGACATGGAAAACGTGGAATTTCAGTGGCAAGAGTTGTATCGTTACGAGCCACACTTTCCAGGTCAGCATCGGAGATTGATTTTGTGATTGGAGGTTCATTCAGGACACACTTCTGCCAGTGAATCAAATCAATGTACTCCTCGGCATTGAGACTGAGAGATGGTACTTGAAAACATCTTATACCACATTGACGTGTCTTGGAGGCTCGAGCTCACATGATTCGTCGAAAGCCCAGCTCCCTGATATGTTGTCGCTCGTTGGTTACCATGGTCAGCAAAATGTTCTCAGGGTGGCCATAGTAGCCATTTTGCTGAATCACTGGATCAACTACAGATTTCAGATCTTGTGACAGGCAGAGTGACCTCTTAATCTGCATCCACAGGTGCTTCGAGCCATCCTTGCATGAAGGTTTGGACTTTATCGTGAGCCAGACTGGAGCGTAAACCTTCAGAATGATTTCAGCAATTGTTCTAAGATTATCGCTAGGTGTTTCTGTCGCAACATATAAACGCAGAACTTCATAGGTCAGTGTGACCCAATGGGACATAACGAGTTTTCCTGGCTGACGATGTGACAAAGAGGCAGAGCAATTGCCAGTGATTTCTGCTTGGCAAATATTCAGTAAATACTGCTGATCCGACTCAAATCTTCAACGTTGACATCCGGAAATTCACATGTTATTGGCTCAAAAGCAACAGTTGACATTTCCTCACAATTTGCCAATAAAGAACCGATTGGCCCTGAGAAATTTCTTGGTCCTATCGTGCAACCATCCAGATGTTCGAACAAATTACGTAGATGAAGTTCATAAGCTTGGTGAAGGCAAACAAACCACTGCAGAGGACGTTTGACTTGTTCTTCAAGTCTTATAACACGGCCATTGTTCCCTGTGTTCACTGCAGTGCCATCACACCCGATTGCCACCAGCTTCTGAACGTCTATCCTATTTCCACTAAGAAAATGGATGATGGCCAGCTTTATGCTTGCAGAACTGTCACTTTCAGTTTTAATGTGACTGAAATAGTTGAAGCCAGGCTTCTGTACCAGTGAAATATGTTCCTTTACAGTCACTTTTCGGTGAGCTCTGCCATCAACTGTTTCGAGAGTCAGTGTTTTATCTTTTCTGCCATCAAAATATAGGCCCTGTATTTCAGCAGTAAGACTTGCCGTATCAGCACGGATGGTTTCACAATACTTCTGCCGTTCTCTTCTAACTTCTGTCGATGACGTCACTGCAGTCCTCAGATGTTACTATGTCATAGTCTTCCAAGACTGCAGATGCAGTCTCTGCCACTGCTTTGTCTGAAACTGCATGTCGCTCTGAAGCCCTCGCAGTATTTTCTAGCTGATGTCTGTGCTGTGATACTGCTTGAGAAGCAGGCTACATGCAGCAGGAGAAGGGTGTAATGCTTGCGAAGTACATGCAACAGTAGCAGATAATATTTCAGTGTCACTCTCTGTGTTTTAACTAGGTTCATCCTCTGCAGCACTGCTGAAGCTACTTTCATTTTTCTTTGATGTCGATAAACTGGAACTTGCTTCAGAGTGATACTGGGCTAGCCTGTCTTGTTCCTTCGACTTTCTTCTCAGACGCTCCTGTAACCTCTTTGTAGCCATGCCGTCAGGTGACCCTAGCATCATCTTGTGTGGTGTTCGTTGATCTTGCAGAAAAGACAGTTCAGATATTGGAAACTTCCAAGACTTTGCACAGGAACTTGATGAATGCTTAGCACATTTGCATGCTGCAGTGTTGAAAATCTTCCTGGCTTGCTCCTTGAATTCGGTGACGTTCTGTTAACACAGTTTTTTTTCTATTCGACATAAGGTATCTCACAATTTTGAGATATTTTTCGTGGTGATAGTGTAGGTTGATGTCGCAGTAGGTATTGATGCTCGGGTCCAAATTTGTTTAATTTTGACATCCAGGACATCATGCACTTCTACAACAGTTGGTTCTTTTTCTGAATTACTCTTCAGTTTCATTCTGACCCACTGATACTCCATAAGCATGTGTTCAATGGTTAGGAACCTGTGCAAGTTCATTCTATGAGGGTTACCGAAATTTTAGCATGCCGGAGGTTTTCTCGAATTAAGCTCAGCCATCTTGTCACCATGCTCCAACACTCAAACTTCGTAAGATATTCAGCAGAACATAGTAGGCTTAACAAACTAGAAGTATTATCTGCATTATGTAATATATATACTCAGGTACTCATAAAACATTGAGAAGCATGTATCTGAAACCTTATTTGCCTTGTTCTCTAATGTATTTGATATGACTGAACATGTCCCAGCATATAAAATTAGCAATTTTGGTAGAGGGTAGAAAATGTTGGTTTTAGAATACCGATTTTACATACAAGATATGTGGGACAAATGACAGCTTTGAGGGGATATTACATGTCATAATTTAGTTTTTCATTTTTTCACTCCACCCTATTATATAAACGTTCCTTTGCTACTTCCCTGTCCCTAGCAAGAAGGACGGTGGACTGTAAAAGAAGGCCAGCTGAAGCCTGCAGCCCACTCAATCGGTAGAGAGGTGGCCTGCAGTCCTGCTGGACCCTGGTTCAGATCCCCACTGGGGCAGGGAAATTCATTAAATCAGACTTTGCTGATCTACCAGAAGACCCACTGACATGTCGTAAAAATACCCCCGCTAATACCAATACACCAGTCATGTGTGAGACAGCCCTAGTATGTGTTCAATATGGACGGTGGATGTTGGCGCCGAAATGGTGGCATGTAGAGGTGTATGGAATGAAGGAGGGCTACTGGGCCTTGGGAGCAGGCTGTGAAGCCTATGCACAGAGTCGGACACATAAAAAAAAAAAAAAAAAAAAAAAAAAAAAAAAAACTTTTCTGATGAGCCTGGGTCCACAACAATAACAATCAAGAGGTGAATATCACGATTAGCATAATAATTGCAGCTAATAGAACCAAGGATTATAAATGCATCCTGCTTTCACCACTCTCATAGGTGCTGGAGAAGGATGCTTTAACGTGGCGACTCCGACATGACTGGGCAGTGAAACTGTCTGGTACTACAAACGTACCTGAATCCGCTCCCTATCCTTCCACTGAGAGATGGTGGCCAGCGGAAAAAGGCTAAGACTGACCCACAGTCCACCGGGTTTACATTAAGATGAGTTTGAGGTTGCAACTACTGCTGTTCTCTGTGGGAAAGCCCGGTCTCGGCCATGTCCTTCCTTAGGGACTCAGGGCTGTTCGGCCAGTCTGCCTTGGGAACGTCTGCTACTACTACTGTTGTTATTATTGCCAAATTTATAGTACCTTTGTTAACTGTTAATGCATGCTAGATGAACCTATGAAAGTCTACATTGAAAACATCACTGGATAAAGTGTTGCACCATGGAACGGTAATATTTCAAACATTTTTTAATGCAGCGCAGCTTTTGATGGAAGTTTAGCACTGAGGCTCCTACTACTTACTTTTAGCTAATAAAATCGTCTGGCGTAATACAGTACCAGCGCTGACCATAGGAGGGTAAACTGGGACAACTACAGCACACTCAAGCGCTTATGATTCAGTCTTGTCTCTCTATATACATATATATATATATATATATATATATATATATATATATATATATATATATATATATATATATATATATGTGTGTGTGTGTATATATATATATATATATATATATATATATATATATATATATATATATATGTGTGTGTGTATATATATATATATATATATATATATATATATATATATATATATATATATATATATATATATATATATATATACTGTATATATATGTGTGTGTGTGTGTGTGTGTGTGTGTGCTTGTTAATACAGGGAATCACGCCGGATTTTCATGAAAGTCAAGGGGTTATTCTAGAGTTAATTTTTATATCAATATGATACATGAGCATATGGATCCAGTTGTCAGCAGTTATGGAGCTTCAAATTCTAATGACCTTACGGGTTAATTCTGAAAGACCATTTTCTCCCATAAGGTCAAAAGCGATTGCAGCTCCATGATGGTTAACAGCTGAACCCGAGTTGATCAATAAATATGTACCTAGAATTAGCCCAAGAACAGCCCTCTGAATTTTCTCATAAACATTCCGTACACCCTTTATAACACACTATATGCCATTAACATTCCATGACAAGCATGAGTTAGTGGTTTCTTTTCGATGACGATGAGCATGAATGGTATGAAAATTCAGTGATTGGGACATAATAGTAATTGATTTCGTATTTTACGCGTTCGATGTATGAATCTAACATTTTGGGGAAAAAAAATCTATCGCAAGGATTACACACACACACACACACACACACACACACACACACACACACACACACACACACACACACACACACAGCGCGCTCACGTCTATATGATAAACCCCAACAATGCTGTAGCTTTGGTTAAATTTATTTTTTCTCGCGAATATATATATATATATATATATATATATATATATATATATATAGATATATATATATAGAGGGTGTTTCAGAATAACTGAAACCCATTCAACCAGGCTTTATTTAATAACCAGACATGGTAGACTGATAATGATTGAATTTGTTTAAAGCTGAGATGATGACAATCATATATTTCAAACTGATTAAGCATAAATTTGAACCAAAAAGTCTCCAGGGCGCTTAGAGAATGTGCTCCAAATGACCGTCATCGAGCCGGAGGCATTCCTGAATGCTCCGTGCAAAGTTGTTGATAACACGCACACATTCATCCTGGCTGATGGTGTGAATCTTCGCAGTGATGGCTGTCTTCAAAGCTGGGATGGTCTGGGGATTGTTCTGATCGAAGCTGTCTTTGAGGAAACCCCAGAGGAAAAAGTCTGGGGGGTTGAGATCCGGTGAATGTGGGGACCATTCTGTGTCGGCTTTGCGGCTGATGAGGCGTTCCCCAAAGTGCTCCGTCGACCAGTCCATGGTGATGTTTCCCTGGGGTTTCCTCAAAGACAACTTCTATCAGAACAATCCCCAGACCATCCCAGCTTTGAAGACAGCCATCACTGCGAAGATTCAGACCATCAGCCAGGATGAATGTGTGTGTGTTATCAACAACTTTGCACGGAGCATTCAGGAATGCCTCCGGCTCTATGACGGTCATTTGGAGCACATTCTCTAAGCGCCCTGGAGACTTTTTGGTTCAAGTTTATGCTTAATCAGTTTGAAATATATGATTGTCATCATCTCAGCTTTAAATAAATTCAATCATTATCAGTTTATCATGTGTGGTTATTAAATAAAGCCTGGTTGAATGGGTTTCAATCACCCTGTATACATGTGTATATATATATATATATATATATATATATATATATATATATATATATATATATATATATATATATAGCAGTATATTGACAGGGTAATCATTCCTGCAAGGACTAATACATTATGCGGGGTAGTTACTGGCATACAAGGTGAAGTATTTTGCGATGAGTAAGGACATATGTGATTCATTTTCATTTTTGACCCCTACTCTTTACCATCTGCATTTTCCTGTTAACATAAATACATACTAAGAGTTACAATAGTGTAACACCGCCAGTCACATCAGCACCATACTAACACCGCCAGCCATGCCACCACAATATAAACACCGTTGGTCACACCAGCACCACACAAACACCGTCAGCCACACCATCACCACGCTATCACCATCAGCCACACCAACACTGTCAACCACACCAACACCGTCAGCCACACCACCACCACAGTAACAGCTTCAGCCACATCAGCGACACACTAACACCGTCAACTACACCAACACCACACAAACACCGTCAACCACACCAACACCACACCAACACCTTCAACCACACCAACACCACACATACACCGTCAACCACACTAACACAACACTATCGCCGTCAACAACACCAACACCACAGTAACACCTTCAGCCACACCAGGCACACACGAACACAGTCAACCACACCAGCACCACACTAACAGGCAACCACACCAGCATCACATATGTCAACCACACTAACACGGCGCCACATACTCAAGACTTACCAACGGAGCTCGGATGATCAGGCAGTGATTCGTGAGGAAGTCGTCTGAGGAGCGGTAAGCGGCAAGTGAGCGTGTCAGTCCGGACCCTCATTATTTATATACTCACAGCCATGGCCACACTCTCGTACACTCTAACCTTTTCTTTCTGACGGACCTGTGCCACTCCCACAACTCAGTTTCTAAGTCATGGCTACGTGTAATTCAATGAACGTTGCTTGGGAGGTAGGAAAAACTCTACCTGGCTACTGTTCAGTTCTATCGTACAGTTTAATCACAACTATCCATCACTTCTGCTGAAAATGAGGTACGGATCTATTATACGTCAAAAACCAAGTATAGTGTTATATTTCACACTTTGCAGTGTTACCTTGCCATTTATTTTTCTAGTCTAATTTGAGAGTAAGCAATGGAAAACAACAATAAGAATGTCTGTCACATATGACTGATTTCAAAGCAATGAAAGTGCAAACTCTGCTCGCTCGGTAGCAGAGAATACTTGTTATGTAATACTTAGCCTTCTAGGCTTTCCCATTTAGTACACTGATAGCATATAATTCAAACAGCACTTCCTCTTGACTTCCGTGCTACCTTCTTTTAAAACAATGATAATATATTAACGAACTACAAAAGACGCAGCTAAAATGAGAACAAAATGATGATCAGTGACGTGAAAACAATCTCTGTCACGTTTCCTTATATATTTTCCAAATAATCGTACAATCTTTGGCACTTAACATCGTTTACTATGATGTAGAATGAAAGCTTTATATCATTTTATCAAAGTTCCAAGAAGTAGGCAAAAATTTTTGAAGTTCCACGAAATGTTTATCAACTGGGTTATAACTCTGAGCTGTATTTAGCTCTTTCATTGTCTGAAGTATTGTACATTTTATTTTGGCAAACACCAGACGATCTCATTTTAGCTAATGAAAACCGCTCCCAGTCAGAGATTCTAACGAAATTTAACAGTTACCCTAGTGGATCTGATTTCAGAGACAGTTAACATGTAGATATGATTTTATTAATCGACCGACAAGCCAGATACACACAGATAGTCCGTGACTCTCACTATAGCGGGTAGTTTGAAGGGAAAAAGAAAAAAAAAAACGAATACAAAATGATAACCAAATATTGGCGAGGTAATTATATATTATTAAAGTAACTGAAATGGGATATACCGCACAATATATTTAAAGTATAAAAAGTTATCAATAAATTGCCAGGTGTCACACAATGTTTAATTCTGTTCATTTTGTGTTTCGTCATACTCGTAAACCCAAGCTTCTCAAAAGGCACTGGAAAGATCAGGAGGAACTGTTATTGGATTTCTATATTATATAACTAGATTATGTGAATGTATTTCTTTATTATGGGTTTAGATCAAATGATTACATTTATTTATGGAAGTGGATAGTGATAAAATACATTATGTGACTGAACTGTGATTGTGTTTATTTGTTGAGTGTCTGGATAGTGACTGTTTCCTTGTTATGTGACTGAATTGCTTTATTATGCGACTTGATATTATTATTTTGTAACCCCTTGAAACTCAGTGACGTTCGTTCTTGTTTGATATTGCATAGATCACACGATTTAATTAAAGTCAGTCAAGACCTTTCGTACTGAAGGGGTTCATGAAGGCTAAATCTAATCCATCCCCCTCCAAGTTGGAAATATATATCCTACGCTGAAAAAAATCGTCAGAAGATGGCATGAATAAGAGTGGAAAACATATTTCCGGGCTCAAAGGGATATTGGTTGAGTAGAAAAGGAGAAAGGCAAAACGATCATTATGCCTTCAAGTCTCGATGGCTCTGGTGCTGAGTCAGCAAGGGGTTGGATTCTCAGTTATGTATACGATCTTCTCACTCCAGATTTTGTTGGTCAGGGATGCCCTCATTAGGTGTCACCGACATTATAATACACACACACACACACACACACACACACACATATATATATATATATATATATATATATATATATATATATATATATATATACAGTAGAGAGAGAAAGGGAGAGAAATAGAGAGAGAGAGAGAGAGAGAGAGAGAGAAAGAAAGAAATATATACATATATATATATATATATATATATATATATATATATATATATATATATATATATATATATATATATATATATATATGTACCCGGTTGAGATTAGAAGAATTTTACAAGAACTGTGTACATCAAAGAAAATAGTACCAATAGCTAACTTTTCAGTTGACACAAGTGTACTCTAGTGATGTCAATTCTACTCAGCCCCACATTTGCGATTAAATCCTAGCTGGTATGGATTTATTCATACCAGGTCAATAATTCACTAGAAGATCGAACTCTCCAAAATGGTTTGATAGCAACTGTGCCAGAGCAACAGCCCAAAAGTCATCAGGATAT
This sequence comes from Coenobita brevimanus, assembly GCF_032717465.1. Lineage (NCBI taxonomy): Eukaryota > Metazoa > Arthropoda > Malacostraca > Decapoda > Coenobitidae > Coenobita > Coenobita brevimanus. Next base: position 16,944,935 of record NC_137011.1, read on the forward strand.
AACTATTACTTGAAATCAAAAACATCTGAATCACTCTCTCAATTTAAAATTGCTAGAAACCATGCAAAAGCTGTAATAAATCTTGCTAAATCAAACTTTCTTCAAAACCAAGCATCAAAACTACTTAACAACCCTAATGACAATAGAATATTCTGGTCAACTCTCAATTTTTTCAATAATAATTTAACAAGTCATCATCCTTTCCCCCACTAAAATCTTCAGATGGCAACATTACAAATGACCCGCGTGGGGAAGCAGATATCTTTGCCAGTACATTTGCCAGAAATTCTACCTTAGAGGAAGCCAGCCAGAATGTCCCAGCACTAGTACTTGACTCTCCCGATATTGTTCCACTTAAAATACAGACAAGGTACCTGAAATCCACCCAAGACAATTTACCTACCAACAAAGCTCCAAGCCCAGATGGAATTCCGCCAATTGTTTGGAAAAAGTGTTCCCCAGAACTTGCCTCTGTTCTTGCAAAATTATTCAGACTATGCATACGTACTTCTTCATTCCCTAATTCATGGAAAGAAACTAATATCCACCCAATTCCAAAGAAACGAAGTTCCTATGACCCCTCTGATTACAGACCAATAGCTGTCACATCTTCTCTTGGTAAGGTTTTTGAAACTGTAATTAATAAGCACATAGATAAACATATTGAATCAAACAACTTAATTAGTGACAGACAATATGGTTTTCGCCAAGAAAGATCTACCATTGACATACTCAATCTCCTGACTCATACCATCAATCAATCAGTTGACCTACATGGTGAAACTCATGCAGTAGCCCTGGATATTTCTAAAGCTTTCGACAGAGTGTGGCACCATTCCCTGTTGTCCAAACTCCCTTGCTATGGACTAAACTCTTTTTTGTTCTTTTGCTTTCCTCATACCTCAGCAATAGAAAAATTAGAGTAAAAGTAGATGATGTATATTCCACTTTCCACTCAGTTAACACTGGTGTTCCGCAGGGATCATTTCTGGCACCAACCCTGTTCCTCGTTCATATTAATGATCTCTTATCTGTCACCCACAATCACATCCATTCATATGCAGATGACTCAACACTTCATAGTTCATTTACACTCAGGCATCCATTTACAAAGTCCAATATCTCTAACTCTCAACTCAGTACAGCCATCTCTTTAAATCAAGACTTATCCATGATCAGTGAATGAGGACAAAATAACCTTGTCTCATTTAATGCTAGTAAAACTAAATATATACAACTTACTAATAGACAGGTATTGCCAGAATCGTATATTACCTTCAATGCTACGAATATTCCCATTTCCAAAAGTATTGAAATTCTCGGCGTCTCGCTTAACAATGCCCTCAGCTGGACCTCTCATGTTAGATTACTTGCTAAAACCGCCTCAAAGAAATTTGGATTATTGTACAGAGTCCGTAACTTCTTCACTAACGAGCACTTAGTTATAATTTATAAGGATCATGTGCACTCTCAGCTTGAATACTGCTCACCTTTGTGGAATGGATGTGGAGAGGTTGCATTAAAACAAGTAGACAAAATTCAGAACAAAGTTGTTAGAAATATTAATAACCCGGCTATTACTACTAAACTACCTCCCCTACAAGTAAGAAGGAATGTTGCCTCCCTTGCATTATTTTACAGATATTTCTATAGCAAATGCTCAGACGAAGTTGCGTCCATGGTGCCACCTCTCCATGCCTTCCCTCGTGCTACACGGGCAGCTGGCAGCGCTCATGACTGGAATGTAACTCAGTCATATTGCAGAACTTTTGCCTATCAGAATTCTTTCATTCCCCGAACTGCATCTCTCTGGAACTCGCTTCCCTAAAGTTGTTTCCCTCCAAACTTCAACCTACTGCTGTTCAAGTCTAACTGTTACAGATATTTTATGAACAGAGGACATCAGTAATCTGGTGCATGGATTTTTTTTATTCGTTTTTTCTTCCTCTGTTCTGTTATTTGAAAAAAAAAAAAAAAAATGGAGGTAACACCAGAAGATGCAAACGTTTCTCTGAAAAGTATGAAAAGAGGGAAGGCCCCTGGAGAAGATTTAAGAGTAACATATTTTTTTGTCGGATGCTGGACTAGAAGTACAAAACTGACTCACCCACTTAGTTACTCTGTGTATAAAGAAGAAAATTCTCAAAGCATGTTTTGATGCAATAGTTATTTAGTTTTGCAAGACAGGTGACTCAAAAGGTCTTTCTAACTATCGACCCATTAGCTTATTACCAGTAAATTACAGACTCTTCACTAAAGTCCTTACAAACAATATAAAAACAAGAGAAAATCAGTTTCATCAGCAAACAGGATTCCGAAGTGGGTATTCATCATCTGATCATCTACACACAATGAATCATCTAATTGAGAAAACTACGGACTGTGATAAAAAACTGTGCTTAGGTTTTGTTGATTACCGTAAGAAGAGGCTTTCGACTCAGTGGAGCACATAGCAATTTCTTCGCTGAAGGAACGTGAAAGAACTAAGAACTTGTAAAACTGATGGAAAACATATATAATAAGGGAACTGCTATAGCTAAATTACATCTAGACTTGGAAACAGTTAAGACTCAGAAGGGTGTACAGCAGGGAGAAAAAGCTTCACGAAAATTACTTACACCATGCCTAGAAAGTATTTTCAGAAAGATAGACTGACAGACCATACAAGTAAACATAGATGGAGAAAAGCTAAACCATTTAAGATTTGCAGATGACGTATCCCTAATTTTAAAAACCGTAGATACATTGCAAGAAAACTTAAATGACCTATACATATAGAGAAATTCTCAAGGTACAACTAAAATGAACCGGAGGAAAACAAAATACATGTTTAATCCAAACACACCAAAAATCGTCATGAGACTCTGAGAAATTTTGAAGAAGTTGAGGAGTGCAATTCTATCTATCTATCTATAGCCCGACGTCCTAATCCCGCAAAGGGTGGCCGCAGACAAAACGCCTCCAAGTCTCTCTGTCACCCACCATTAGACTACCCTCCCCCCATCTCATTCCCCCCTCCCTCATATACCTCTCAACTCCATCCCTCCACCTCATCCTCGGTCTTCCCCTCCCTCTCCCTCCTTCCACCTCACCTACATACACCCTCTTAGTCAGTCTTTCATTCTCCATACTCTCCACATGTCCAAAACACCTCAGTGTATTTCTCCTAATTCTCTCAATCACATCCACATCCACCCCACAACGTTCTTTCACTTTTTCATTCGTCAACCTGTCCCTCCATGTCACTCCACATGCTCCTCTCAAGTAGCTCATTTCCACTGCTCCCCCTCTTGACTTGTTCCCCTCTTGCAAGGTCCATGCCTCGCATCCATACGTCAGGGTAGGGATCACAATACTATCATGCAGTGACTTCTTAACTTCCATACTCACCTCCCTATTTCTCATCACTGCTATCAGTGAACCAACAACCTTCCTCCCCTGCTGTACCCTTTCACGCAATAAATGTAAATCTTGAGATTTAGTTCTAGTTATCGTGTAGTCGAAGGTAGGAGAAGTTAAAGATTGATACAGGAAGTTGATTGTAGTTTATTATCTTCAAGGAAGAGTTTAAATTGAGTAGTGTATGTATTACACAGGAACGTAATTTACTAGCTAAGTCTCGTCGGATCCCTGTTCCCTCGTCCTCTCTCCACAACCTTTCGGATCTATGGCTAGCCTCTTTCTGACTCTCTAATTCTTCCATCCAACTCTACGAAGGCTAGTGTGACGTGTGTAAGACTCATGCGAATGTTCGAGAAACTCGTGTGTCTGTGTGTATGTAGCGTTTCCGGTGACATAGTGTACATGTGGCATTTTTTTACAGAAATGCGGACTCACTTCCTTTCCCACTGAAATCGCAAACACATTTCCTTTGGTCGACTTTCACTGACACATTTCCTATTCCCATACCTTGGCTGGTGCTTCTATCTATCTATCTATCTATCTATCCATTATGCTATCTATTATGATCTGTATTTGTAATATGGAGTCCTGACATCGCTCGGACACTCCAGCTGGCGATCCTCCGACAGCATTCATCACTGACATGCTCTAATCTATTAATACAGAATATTGATTATAATATTGAATAGATATAATATTCATGATAATATTGTAATGACCTAATAATATTCTAGAAACATGTTACATTGTAAACATATCGTATACAAAATGGAGTTAATGCATTATAGTTAAACTGAGTATGGAATATTGTATAACATATTGTAAAATATGTATTATAGGCACATACAGTATATACAAAAAATAATTCAAAGATAAGATTATAGTAAGAATTACTCATAAATTTGTATTTTATATAGATATAATGAAAATATTAACTCAATTGTTGTCCCCCCCCCCTTTTTAAATAAAATCAACAATAATTACAAAAGTGTTTACACTTCATTCAGGGGATCTGACTTGAATGTTTACCCTACCTCCACCAAATACTGACTCCAAGTTTGCAATTCTTGCATGCATTCTGTGCATTACAAGCAACACTACTGCAAATACAATAGAGAAGATTATAATAACAGTAGGTGCTGGCCTATACACATAATATGGGTTGAACATACTCAGACTCAAATCTTCCCAGGGCTTCATTGTTTCATTGATTAGGTGCATAGTTTCAAACTTAGGTGAAGTCAACTTAATACTTGTGCTCATGTTTAAGTCCATATCAGGCAGAGGATGGAAATGTTTGTATGTATGATTGAGAATGGCGTAGTGATTGATGGTGGATAAAGTGGACATGGATGGTGTAAGTACCACACAGTAGTCTGGTGATATGTATAATCCTGATGCTGAAGTATGAGATGGTGGTATATCTGGACAGACTATGTAAACTGCTGTGTTATAAGTGAAATAAAAAAAAAAAACTGTGAGTATCCGATGCGCTAATGGTGTACCATATTAGCTTATCTGGAGCAAAAGTGAAATTGCAGTGGTGATGAATGTCGTGATTTCTTATGATAGCCATTTCACAAGGGACTGTTCCAGTAGACTGAAACGTGAAGATGTACGCAGGACGAAGGTGAACAGCATGTAAGGATGTACGGTACTTATCTTCAATCGTTGATTCACTGGCGAAAGTGAGTGTTCCGTCTCTTGGAGACTATGATGAGTTCAGTGTCTGTATCGATGTTGATGACCAAGGTGTCACTATTTTTAGAAGGGAGGGGGTATATTTGATACACAGTGAACAGGTCATCAGTTATAAATGGTACGTGAACTGCTACTGATGTTGGTGTTTGTGTTGCTTCTAGGTATGGATAATATAACATGAAATCTCTACCCCGGAACAAAGGCTTCAAACTATGTTTATGAATGTCTTGACTAATTATCTGACATAGCTCATGAACTGGATGTAGGTCAATTGTGATTCTACCATTACCAGCATTTGCAATGCTTGCATAAGTGCCCTGTAACGAATTCTAGTGTTATCTAGCTGGAGTATAATTGTGTCAATATGTTCCGTGATGATGGAGAAGTGTTGGAAAAGTGTTACGTTCCCTTCCATGGCATATATTTTGTCTACACTCTGGTGAGTTATAATTTCTGCCTGTTTTAGATTTTTCACGATTGTCTTCATTGCTGATTTTTGTCTGGTGACGAACTTGTTTTGGTATGTTAGTACCTGAGCTATTTTATTACATTTGTTGTTTATTTCTTGAAGGTCTTCCTCTGTAGCCAATCCAAAGATGTTCCCAAGAATTGCAAACAAACCAAGCCTTTGGCGGGCATGTATGATGTTGTTCGTGTCACCCAGTATCTCTGTTCCATGAGACGGGAGACCTTGGACCATGATGAGCATAATTGATTTAGCCTGTTCTCTCTTCCATTTCGCTAACTTCACTATTTCAGTCACTTCTTTTGTGTTATGTGTTTGTGAAACATAGCCTCCTATCATGAAGTCTAGGGTTCTCATGGGTTTGGCAATATTCTCTAAATAAGTAGGTAATTCGTATAAATAGTCTAAGCTCATCTCAGTATTTATCTTTCACAACTGACTTCGTGGCCGTTGGAGCTATCAGGCATCCTTGCTGTACTATATGTTGAGGGTCTAAGTGAGCATATCTATCTTCTTGCTATGTAGAGGAGAATCCATCGTATAATTCCCTTTTTCAATACCTACCGAAAAAAAAATATACTAATTTTATAATCCAGTCATGCTTTGGTCGATGATAGTGATGATGTGCGTTACGGTTGGCTCATGGAGAACAATAATTTGCTTGTTATTTCACTTATAGGAGGAGTTTAAATCGATATCTAGATCGTGTTAATGTTGTGTTGTAGCATTTTTTGGAACAGTTGCACCTATGTTTGTTTGTTTGGAATGCGACCTTAATTTATTTTTGTAATTGTTGTTGTCTTCTTGGTTGGTTTCGTGAGTAATTTTCGTTTTTTCGGTGGTGTCTGAGGTTGTATAATTGCTGACTAATTCCCTTGGTACCCTATTTAAATGATCAACATGAATTTGTTTTTCTTCACCACTTGACAGTGACCTAATTACAACTTTGTTTGCTGTCTTATTGATTACTCTGTATGGGCCCTCAAATTTCGGGGATAATTTATTGTCTCTCGTTTGAATTATACCATAGACAATGTCTCCTAAGATGATAGGCGAGTCTTTTGCCTTTTTATTAAATGCCTCCGTCATTCGTTCCTTAGACATCGATAATTGTTTTTTCACTCTCTTATGTATGTCCTGGAATTCACGTAAACGGAGTTTGGGGTAATCATGGTAGTTGTATATGGGCAGATTCTCACCTTCTAGGATTTCATATGGTAATTTTTGATCTGTCCCATATATAATGAAATGCGGTGTGTCTCCTACAGACTTATTTATAGATCCATTAATTGATGCTTCAACTCTGGAAATTCAATCATCCCAGCTAGCATAATTTTTATTGAGAATGTGTCGTAGTACATCTAATTCTTTTTTGTTTTGTCTCTTTACTAACCCAGGATGCTCGGTGATAGGCGAAAACGTTAACCTTTTTGATACTGTATTGTTTACATATTTGTTGTAAGATATCAGAATTAATTCCACCTCCATTATCGCTTATTAGTACCTTTAGGGCAGTGAAGCGACATATGACATTATCTTTTATTGCCTTTGCTACTGTTTCTTCTGTTTTATCCTTTATTGGGGCTAATATTTCATGGCGGGAGAAATGATCCATGGCTACGAATAGGTATTGGTTATTTATGATAATGGCAACCTGAGTAAATCAACCGCGACAACATCCCATGGTTGATGTGGTACAGGGTAATTACCTATAGGTGCAGGTGTGATTGGGTACCCTTTGTGTTTTCCACATGATTCGCATCTGTCTATATGATTGTTAATATCTTTTCGTAATGATGGCCAGTAATATAACAGCTGGGCTTGTTTAAATGTCCTGTCTTTTCCCGGATGTCCTGCATGTGGGTTACCGTGTATCGTTCGTAATACTTGGGGTATCATGTCATTAGGGACCACTAATTGTTTATTATTTCTACGGCGTTTCAGTTGTCCTGGGATTACTGTGAATTGTTCGAGTGGTATATGTAGCTTGGTTAATTGTATGTCATCTCCACTTTCTAATTTGTTTATAACTTTAGACCACGTTGGATCAAATCTTTGTGCTTCCGTGATTTCATCATGGTTTGGGATGTTTCCTTCAAGATCTACTGCCATGACAGGAAGTGTATTTGGGTTCCTAGATAGAGAATCAGCTACTAGATTTATTATGTCTTGTATGTATTGAATGTGTACATTATAGTTCTCGACTGTACATTTCCATCTTGCTCTCCTCCCAGGGAGGAGTTTTTCTTTAAACATGCCCACTAGGGGTTTATGGTCGGTGAATAAGTGAATTTCGTAACCATATATCAAATCTCGGAACTTTTGTAATGCAAAGACTACTGCAAGTGCCTTTAAGTCTGTAATGCAATAATTTTTTCCTGCACCTTTTATTTGTCTGCTGGCAAATTTCAATTGGTTGATTCTTTCCTCTCTTATCTTCTTGCATTAATACAGCCCCTAATCCTTTAATAGATGCGTCTGTGGAAATTATAAATGGTTTTGTGAAATCAGGGTTGGCTAAGCATGGGGCATTTGTGAGTTTATATTTTAATTCATTAAATGCTTGTTTTTGTTCTTCTTCCCATTGGAGTATAGCATCTTTTTTGAGTACTTTAAATAAAGGAAAAGCTATATGAGAGAAATGTTGTATAAAGGCCTTATAATATCCTGCCAGACCTAAAAATTGTCTAACTTCATCTATAGTAGTTGGTTCAGGGAAGTCTTTCACTGCTAGTATTCTATCATCGGATGTGTGTATGCCTTTTGCATTCAGTTTGTGGCCTAAGAATTTTATTTCCTTAAAGCAAAATTTGCATTTAGACAGCTGTATTTTTAAACCAGCATCACCAAGTTTTTGTGGGAGTTGGTCTAATTTCTGGAGATGTTCCTTTATGTCGTTCGTTGCGATAATCATATCATCAAGATAGACGAATATTACTTGTCCTGGAATTCTGGACAATACGTAATTCATCAAACACTGAAAAGTGCCTGGTGCTGTCTTTAATCCCATTGGAATTCTTCATAATGACCAGTATTTGTGGAAAAGGCAGGGTATTTACGTGAGTCCTTATCTAATGGTATCTGGTAATATCCATTAAGCAGATCTATTGTGGAAAATACATTAATTTCTGGTCCAATATTTTGCAGGACGTCACTTAGCAATGGCATGGGAAACCGGTCTGGTATTGTGTAATTGTTTAGTTTATGGTAATCTACTACCGCACGCATATCTCCATTTCGTTTGGGCATTAAAAATAAAGGGGCATTCCATGGGGAGACTGATGACTCAATAATGTCAATTTTTAGCATTTCATCGACATAATTGTTTGCAAGTGTAAGTTGTGATTGTGGGACTCTATAGGCTGGTACAAAAACAGGTTGTGTGTCTGGGTGCACGTTAACTTTGTGATTGATCAGGTTAGTCCACCCTAATTGTTCTCCAGGTAATGATACCGTTTGCCTATGTTTTTGTAGCATGTATAACAAATCAGTTTCTTCATCAAATTCATCTTAGGGAATTAAATTATCTCTTATGCTTTCTCTATCCGTAGATTTTATCTTGCCTGTCACTCCAGCTAAAGTTATTTCCATTACGGGGGTGGGACATTTTTTAATATTAACTATACAAGTATCCTTTTTCAACTGTACTTCCCCATTCATGTGATTAATTAGGAGGATCTGAGTTTGCCCATCATTATTCATCTGACATAATGCGTTTTCTACTGACAATCGTTTCACTTTACATAATTCTTCCAAGACAAGAACAGTGCTATCCTTCAATTTACACTTTATGGTAACCTTTATGTATGAGTTAGTAGGAATAACTATATCACTGGTGAGATGGGCGGGAAAAACTGATGAGTTAATACCGTTACCTCGGTCTGTGGAGCGGGAGGCTGGGGGAGGTGGTGTCAGTGGCTCTATACACTCAGCTGTTTGTGCATGTTTGTTTAGGGTTTTAATATTTAGGCTTTTAATGTTTCCAATTCTTAGTGGTTCTGTTTTACCAATAGGTGAGGAATCTGGTGGTACCGGTAATTCTTCTATGAATTCATTATCAAAGTCTATTTGTGGGAGCAAAGTTATTTTCTCAGTTCTCATGAATCGTAGGCCAAATAACATATCAGCTTTTATTGCTAAGTTTTCAACAATATAAAAAAAATGCAGAAATTGGTCTTGTAATCACTGTGAAACTAATGTTTAACCGTATCATGCCTATTACTGTAATTTGTTTGCCATCTACCTCATATAAGTCTAAATCAGATTCTTCCAGAAAAGTTACTTTCTTCTTATTGCTAAAAATTCTATCTAATTCCTCTTGTGTTATTAAATTCACTGGACAGCCTGTGTCTAAGAGCACTGAAACGGTTTTGACGTTCACATACAGCTGGTATCAAGATACACTCACTTCCCAACAGGCCTCCTATGTGAACTTGAGACTTGCTTATGTTTACGACTGATCGTTTTTTATCGTGACTTGGCCTTCCCCCGATTTGAATATAGAAACTATTTTCTCTACTGTCTTACAATTCCTGGTCCAGTGACCTTAGGACCGATGATATCTATAGTATGGATCAGATCGTTGTGTCTTTTGTTTATCTTCTTTTGCTTTGATAAAGCAGTCATTCTTTGTATGTCCTGGGTTAGCACAGTAATAACATTGAATGGACTTTTCTCCTGAATGTGATCTTCGAGATGACTTCCCATATTCATTGGTGTCTGTGGTGCAGATTCTGTTCAGATTGCGTGCAAACTTGTGTGACTGCCTGTAACCTGGTGCTTGAGAACACTGCCTTGAAGCATGTCAGTGTTTGTGTCTGTTTTCAGGTCGCGAGCAATTTTGTTCTTTGTTCTGGGTAGTTGAAGCTGTTTTCACAGCTGATAATGTATCTGGCACTCTCAGTCTAGTAGAATGTGATTGTGTTTCGGTCACCCTTGCTTTGCTACAATTCATCTCTACCTCGTTCATAAAATCTAGCAAGCACATTCCTCGGATGTAAGGAATCGTCTTAGTGATTTTGAGTATCCTGTCAGGTAATGTACACAAGGCACCTACATAACCATTGATGTCTACGGCAAGGTCTGGTGACATCTTTCCATCTCCTGTTATCCAGTTTGAGTTTTCTGAAGTAGCTAATAATGTTCTTTTAATGGAAGAGACATCTTCTGTTATTTCACTGAGCACATGATTTGTAGTGTGCTCCCTTACAAGATGCACAATCTTATGTAATTCTGGGATTATGTCTGGCAGAAAGTTTATGCCTCCAGAATATTTTTTCAGGAATTCTGTTTTAAACTCATCATATGTTTTAGCCTTAGGACGCCTATCTGACTTAAGCAAATCACCTGCCGGGCATCTCTCCTGATTAATCCAGGTGGAAAATATTGCTATTTTCTCATGTTCATCTGTTACGTGCCTCTTCACGAAGAGTTGTTTACATTGGTTTATCAAAGACATTACATCAATGCGATCTTTTTCTGTGCCTGAGAATTTTGGGATGTTTTTATCCTCATGATAAACGTAAACATGAGGTGGTGATGTTTGATCTGTGGTATTGCTTGCATTATTAATTTTGACTGGTTGCTTTGTTAATTTAACTTGAACTTGTTTATCGTTGTGTGAGGGAATAGTGGAATAGGTTTTCCCTGTTTTTATGAACTCTGTTAAGTAAATTTTCATAGACATGCAAGTCAATGCCATCACTTGGTACATCAGAGGGAGTTTCCCAAGAATCATCATTATCATCTAGAAATGATGTATTTGTCTCTTTGTCTTTAGTTGGTGTGGGTGTGTTGACCTGTTATTCTCCTAACTGTGGATCTGAAGTGGCCGCTAACTGTGTTACATCCGTTACTTACACGGGTGGAGGTGAAAATATCCCGGTCATATTACTCTGCTAAAATGAACTCATGTTGCTAGGGTATGGTGTTATGAAACACTTCTTTTATGTCTTAACTGAATAGATGAGTGAATGAGTTGAAATGAATGAAAGATATAAAGTATACAAATAAGTAAAGGAGGTAATTGTACCGGTACCTAATTTAAAGCACTGGGAAGAAATAAGTAAAGTATAATCACACCCACTTGATACAGATGATGTCAGTTGGAGAGGCATGTTGAAAGAGATGTCACTCTCGGAAGGTAAGTGCAGTGTTGACAGAAAGTCTCACTCTCGGTAGTTCTAGTGCTGTGTTGATAGATGATATTACTCCCGGAAATTTCAGGGCTTGGTGATTTCAGTGTTGATTGTAGTGCACAACAGGTTTAGTCATAGTCGAATCTCACCATACACATCGAATTCCCACTCAGTAGCTGTTGGAAATAAATGAGTATGAGTAGGAATGTGTGAATAAGGATGAGTAATGAGCAGTGGGTGAGAGGTGTGTGGTGTCAGACACACGTTGACTGACGCGGCGGCATCTTAGCAAATTCGCACAGTGATGTCGACTTCCCACCCTCTGGTAGCTGTGGTGAGTAAATGAGTTGCAGTGAGTAACCTGAATGAAGAAAGATGAGTAAGATGAGTTGTGAATATGGGCTTGATATTTGCTTGACCTCCTGCACTCCTGTGTCAGCTTGGTGGAGGTTGGGGGGCTGTTGGAAAAAGTGGTGGGGGTCAGGTGGTTGTTGCTGTGTACTTGCTTTTCATTTGTTTGTTATTCCTCACTCAACTGGTCCTTCCTATTGTATACTCGATTGTGTTTAATCGATTGTATAAGTGACGGTTTGAAGGCGTCGGGTCGTCCGTTACAGCTACCAACTATATGTGGTATCTTGACCATATAATATGTAAATCTTGAGATTTGGTTCTAGTTATCGTGTAGTCGAAGGAAGGAGAAGTTAAAGATGGATACAGGGAGTTGATCGTAGTTTATTATCTTCAAGGAAGAATTTAAGCTGAGTAGTGTATGTATTACACAAGAACGTAATTTACTAGCTAAGTCAAGTCGGACCACTCTTCTCTCTTTCTCTCTCCACAACCTTTTGGTTCTATGGCTAGCCAATTTCTGACTCTCTAATTCTTCCATCCAACTCTACGAGGGTTAGTGTCACGTGTGCAAGACACATGTGAATGTTCGAGATACCCGTGTGTCTGTGTGTATGTAGCGTTTCCGGTGACATAGTGTACGTGTGGCATTTTTTTTTTTTTAACAGAAATGCAGACTCATTTCCTTTCCCACTGAAATCGCAAAACACATTTCCTTTGATCGACTCATGTTGACACATTTCCTATTCCCACACCTTGGCTGGTTCTTCTATCTATGTATGTATATATATATATATATATATATATATATATATATATATATATATATATATATATATATATATATATATTTATCTATCCACCATGCTATCTATTATGATTTGTAATTATAATATGGAGTCCTGACATTAAAACTAATGAAAAACAATCATAGCAAAATAAGCAGACGCATTACAGCTAGATGGAAAATTTTCAATAAACTTAGAAACATAATGAAAAATAGCTTGCCAGTGTGAATGAACAAAACCTATATAACGAATGTATAATCCAGCTATGACGTACGGTTGTGAGACAGAGAAACTGAGAAAATCGATGGAAAATCAACTGATCCTTTCTCAATGAGCAATGGAGAGGTCAACGTTGGGAGTATCTTTAAGAGACAGTAAAAAATCAACTCGGGTGAGAAAGCACACTCAAGTCGAACACATTATTCATGTTATAAAGAATAGAAATGAAGGTGGGCAGGTATGTAATAAGTATAAGGGAAAACCGATGGCACAAAGTGCCGACTGTGTGGGCTCTAAGAGATTGTAAAAGTAGTAGAAAAAGGCCAGACAGGAGGTGGAAAGATGAGATAAAATTTGAAAGTAAAACGTGGCAGCGATTGTCAGAGTCAAGGAATTCGTGGAGTTTGTTGGTGAGGACTTGGTTGAGCAGTGGATCTCCAATGGCTGAAATATATATATATATATATATATATATATATATATATATATATATATATATATATATATATATATATATATATATATATATATATATATATATCACTCCAGTTCTTTCTGCCTATGGGTGACTCTACAGTGAGTGGCAAGCCAAATGGTTTCCTCGACACCAGGAAGCCATTTACTACGCTGGGTGGTTTCCGTACAACCATATTATGGCACCTGGTGATTAAGTGGGTAATTAAGGCGCTCCAATCGGATTGAACCAGTGTAGGTTTATGTCCAAGGATTGATTGGGCATTATTGTTCACATAATGCCACTCACAGATGAGTGAGGCTGGTCAGTCTCATCTTAAATGTCAGGACCAACTTGCTTAGCCCCGGGCTCCTACGCTTCTCATGGGGCAACATAGGATTAGATGATGGATGGATGAATATGTGTATATATATATATATATATATATATATATATATATATATAATAGCCTCTGTGGTACAGTGGTAAAGTGTGCGTTTTCGTACACTGAAAAATGAGGGTTCGCACCCCACCAGGGTAATAAACTTTGGGAAAGTTCTTCAGGCCACGTACTGCATTGGCGAATACAAGGGGTGCTGTGATTGAACCAATGTCGTATAATATAAAGTATGCTTGCACCCAGCCGCCGTGCGGGGGCCGATTACACTTGGTTCACAGACTACACACACATCCAAAGCCACCCCAACACACCAGTTACACTTACAAGCACTTCTCACCCAATATGAAATCTCAACTAGAAAGCCTAAGCCACTTGGTAGAGATACATTGGCTGTAGCGTCCCGACTTTGGTTGGGATAGGCCCTTCCTGCAGTGGACACACAAACGGCTGATGAGATGATATATATATATATATATATATATATATATATATATATATATATATATATATATATATATATATATATATATACATGGAAATACACTTATTAAATAATGTATAGATATAAAAGTATTATTAGTAAATAAATAAATAAATATATATATATATATATATATATATATCTATCTATATATATATATATATATATATATATATATATATATATATATATATATACATTAATTTATTAAAAAATACTTCTATATTAATACATTATTATATAAATGAATTTATATATATATATATATATATATATATATATATATATATATATATATGGGGCCCCTGTGGTTCAGTGGTAGAGTATGCGTTTCGTACACGGCTGAGCCAGGGTTCGCGCCCTGCCAGGGTAATAAACTTTGGGAGTGTTTATCCGGCCACGTACTGCAATTGCGGACACAAGGGGTACTGTGGCTGAACCAGTGTCGCTTTCTATAAAGTATGCTTGCACCCAATCGGCTTGCGCGGGCCAATTACACTTGGTTCACAGACTTGACACACATCCAAAACCACTCCAACACTATAATTCCACTTACATGCACTTCTCACCCTACATACAATCTCTACCAGACAGCCTAAGCCACTTGGTAGAGATACATTGGCTATATCGTCCCGACTTCGATCGGGATAGGCCGGTCCTGCAGTACGGCTGATGATGATTTTATATATATATATATATATATATATATATATATATATATATATATATATATATATATATATATATATATATATATTTGTGTCTGTTGAGCTAAAAGTTCTCCAAGCAAGATATATATATATTTTTTTGATATATCAAATGTTATGGGTTGCATCGTGACCTTAGTTATGTTTATTGCAATTTTGGATAATTTCTGGAGAAAAAGTAAGTAAACTTCAAGTGGCTTAAAAGGCAAACACTCTAGTCCCCCTCCCTTAACAGGGGAGTATTAGCCATTCAAAGACGGGGGTATCATGGTTGCTTACCACTCATTGTTGCCCTATAAACCACTCGTTGTTGCCCGATAAGCGTTGATTTTCTCGCGTCAGGAAACTTTGTACGATGTTCTATCACAACTTGAAGCAGAAACTGGGTTTGCTGTTCGTCACGTGTTAGTAGACGATTATACTCTTCAGTGAGCCATGGTCTGAATGGTCACTTGTAATAGTGAGGCTATTGGCAACCCTCTCCATAATCCTTTCTAGCTAGCCAAGTGTCTGGATTCTGGTTTAGGAAATCAGTTGAGAGATGAAGCTTTTCAAAGAAAGTTAGAGACCTTTTGGTCACAAAATCAAAGAGGTGAAGCTGCTTAACAGTTGCTGGATTGATTGCCTGTCGCTTAGGAGCATCTTCTTTCCCCTTGCATTCCCGTATATCTCTTGCCATAAGCATCTTTGTAGGTGAGGACAATGACGGATCAAAATATGCATGCGCCACCAGCTCGTCTGACAGGTAACACAGGTTTGATGAAAGCTTGGCTAGAACAGCTTTTGATAAAGCAGTGTTGACACTGGCATAGTCGTCAAGGGCTTTCGAAAGGTTGAGGTCACTGTTTGGTGCTGATGCAGACAAAGGAGCTTCAATCCATGATTTGAGGTATACTTTAACAGCTAAGACACAAATCTGATAAAAGCCATTATTTCCCCTGACTGTTAGCTTACAGTGACAATGAAATAACCAAATCTTGAGTAAGTATATTACTTTGGACATCCACGTTGCATGGTGCACAGAATCTGGTGCCATAAAGTGAATGCCGCGTGGTGGAACGACTCCAAAGAAAATCAACGATTGCTCTACGAATTCCTGATGTCATCACGGAGGTCTTATCGCTGTACTAGTGACTTCTTAGTCCACCCAACTAGTTTAGGGTCAATGATGGTATCAGCTGTCTCCTTGTAATCAGCTACTGTCACATAAGAATTTTTGTTGATGGACTCCCACTGATTTTGAAACCTCTTAAAAAGCTAGACATCTGGTCCTTTGCTAGTATTCATAAGTACAGTAAATGTCGTTTCAGCAAAAAGTTCCATTATATGGTGCCGGCATGCCAAATACGAAACGTCTTTCTGAAGCTCATGTTCGATGAGAATACATGCACCTGATTTCGTCCAACGTTAGCTGCAGTGATGTCAGATGACAATCCTATAACCTTTTTTTTTCAAATCCCATTCATTTAGAGCTGCAACTACTGCCTTGGCTTGTTCTGATCCTGTCCTCTTTTCTAACTGGGCAACCTCCTGGAGCTGGGAAACCCCATTACCAGTAAGTAGAATAGGTGGTCGGTCAATATGTTTCTTGGTTGTTAAATCCTTGAGGAGCTTTTCATTCCAGTGCACAATAAGCGGGGCATCAGCATGAAACTCAGCCTTCAGTGTTTCTGCAACAAATTTACTGTGTTTCTGATGCACGTGTTGAAGAGATGAGTGGTTGATGTTAAAATCTTCAGGCTGTTGGCCTACTGAGCGCATTATTTAATAGTAACAGCCCTGTCTGATATTTTCGTTCTGTCAAAAGCCATTGAAAGAGATGGAGATAGAACGTTTTGTGTGCCCCTGCGACGTTTGAACTTACTACTTCCTGCAATAGCATCAGCAGAACCTTCCTCTTCATTTGCAGATTCATCTGTGCTACTGCTGGAAGATGACTCCAACTGCACCTTGCTTGAAGATGCTGTGTCTGCAATTTCCTTCTCCCATTGCCTTTTCCGTTATTATGATCGCCTCCATCCATATCCAGTTATTTTTCTTATCCGAGATTAGTAAGTACCTTGTAGAACCATCATAATAGAAGTGTAATTAAATAATATAAAATGTCATCATCATGATCATCCAGACCAGATTTGCCCAATCCCATGGACCACGCTTCCATTCACTCATTATTCAAGGCCAAGGAATCCTGGCTCTATTGGATACGCCAAAAACATTCACCACGTTCTGTAGCTTCACATAAACGTATCTGATAGAGTCAATCCGGATGCTGTCACGTTAAAAAGGGGTGCCAAATCCCTGATCATGCACTTCGCCTCACAATATTCATCCAGCCAGCTCGATCTCTTGTCAGTTCCCTAGCCTCACCGCCTTCCGAACTTCTCTTCCTCACACTCTCTACCTCGCCTCCTTCCTCCTTCAAATTCGCTCAGATATACCTTTTTCACCACTCTATTGTTATACATTCCCCCCACATGACCATATCATCTCAGCACACTCGTCATTTCTGGTGTCCACAGACTTAATCACTCCACATCTTTCACGAATCACATCATTTCGTATCCTATCCACTCTCTGTATTTCACATACATTCCTCAGCACTTCCATCTGCATTGCTCTTACTCCTGACTTTTCATTTTCATGCCACACCATAGTCTCACAACCATATGTTAAAGCTGGCACTAACATTCCTTCATGTAAGCCTCGTGCAGCTGCAACACTCAAGCCTCTGTTTCTTATCAAGGCCTTCATTGCACCAGCTAGTTTCCTTCCTCGTGTCACTCTACTTTCCACTTCTTTTGCACATTTTCCTCTCTTTTCCATCACTGTACCCAGGTGTTTGAACTCTCTCACTAATTCCAGTCTCTCTCCATTCACTGTAACATCACACTGGGAGTCACCTTCTCAATCAGTAACCATCACTTTACTCTTTTCTACGTTTACTCTAGAGCCACGATGCTTACCATCTTCTTGTCCGGTATTTGCAAGTAGTACTGCATCATCAGCATACAACAAATTTGAGATACAGTATTCCATCCATCACCACTCATTACCGACGCCATCCCCCTCTCCATTACTCGTGTGTTTACCTCTCTCATCACCCCATCCATATACATATTGAACAATCATGTGCACAGCACACAACCTTGCCGCACGCCGACAACGATTGAGAACCATTCAGCTAGATGCTTACACAAGCTTCACTACCATCATAAATACTCTTGACAGCACCTAGCAGCTTACCATCTACAGTACACCGTCTATTTATCTATACACCTAGGCTGCTTCTCCCAAGGAAAGGGAGGTAGCCGAGACAGGACGACACACTCCCCATTTACTCATTCATTCAAACACATACATTCGCATCTTAGCCCCAAAGGGGAGAACGGACAGATCCTCACCGCACCACACCGCACAAGGGTCAACTGCGCAATGCAATCAGTGACATCCGCAGCAGGGACCAACAGCAGAACTGGTTTACCCCTGCCACATCATAACAGACCCATCCCCTTACCCGCACCTGACCTGACTAGCTGATCAGACCAAATGCGGGAGAATATCCCCTCAGGGCTGCGTCATCACTTATTCATTCACAATTTCTCTCCATTTATTTCTGTCACGCACAGCCACTCTTCCTTGCTCAACAGACATCCCTCTCGCATCCAGAGCTCTCTTCACACTGTCCATCCATCCTATTCGTGGTCTTCCTTTCAGCCTTACACCTCTCACATCAGATCTAGTTATCTTTTTCACCAATCGCTCATTATCCATTCTCTCCATATGCCCAAACCATCGCAACACCCTCTGCTCAACTCTACCAGCCATCTCCCGAACAACTCCAGTTCTCCTTCG